>NC_091286.1:681109971-681724137 GCF_032444005.1 Ranitomeya imitator
TGTGTGTGTAGGTGTGTGTAGGTGTGTGTAGGTGTGTGTGTGTGTGTAGGTGTGTGTGTAGGTATGTGTGTAGGTGTGTGTGTGTAGGTGTGTGTGTGTAGGTGTGTGTGTGTAGGTGTGTGTGTGTGTAGGTGTGTGTGTGTGTAGGTGTAGGTGTGTGTGTGTAGGTGTGTGTGTAGGTGTGTGTGTGTGTAGGTGTGTGTGTGTAGGTGTGTGTGTGTAGGTGTGTGTGTGTGTAGGTGTGTGTGTGTGTAGGTGTAGGTGTGTGTGTGTAGGTGTGTGTGTAGGTGTGTGTGTGTGTAGGTGTGTGTGTGTGTAGGTGTGTGTGTGTGTAGGTGTGTGTGTGTGTAGGTGTGTGTGTGTGTGTAGGTGTGTGTGTGTAGGTGTGTGTGTGTAGGTGTGTGTGTGTAGGTGTGTGTGTGTAGGTGTGTGTGTGTGTAGGTATGTGTGTAGGTGTGTGTAGGTGTGTGTAGGTGTGTGTGTAGGTGTGTGTGTGTAGGTATGTGTGTAGGTGTGTGTAGGTGTGTGTGTAGGTGTGTGTAGGTGTGTGTGTGTAGGTATGTGTGTGTGTAGGTGTGTGTGTGTAGGTGTGTGTGTGTGTGTAGGTGTGTGTGTGTGTAGGTGTGTGTGTAGGTGTGTGTGTGTGTGTAGGTGTGTGTGTAGGTGTGTGTGTAGGTGTGTGTAGGTGTGTGTGTAGGTATGTGTGTAGGTGTGTGTGTGTAGGTGTGTGTAGGTGTGTAGGTGTGTAGGTGTGTGTGTAGGTGTGTGTAGGTGTGTGTGTAGGTGTGTGTGTGTAGGTGTGTGTAGGTGTGTGTGTAGGTGTGTGTGTGTGTAGGTGTGTGTGTAGGTGTGTGTGTGTGTGTGTAGGTGTGTGTGTAGGTATGTGTGTAGGTGTGTGTGTGTAGGTGTGTGTAGGTGTGTAGGTGTGTAGGTGTGTGTGTAGGTGTGTGTAGGTGTGTGTGTAGGTGTGTGTGTGTAGGTGTGTGTGTAGGTGTGTGTGTAGGTGTGTGTGTGTGTAGGTGTGTGTGTAGGTGTGTGTGTAGGTGTGTGTGTGTGTAGGTGTGTGTGTAGGTGTGTGTGTAGGTGTGTGTGTGTGTGTAGGTGTGTGTGTGTGTGTAGGTGTGTGTGTGTAGGTGTGTGTGTGTGTAGGTGTGTGTGTGTGTAGGTGTGTGTGTGTGTGTAGGTGTGTGTGTGTAGGTGTGTGTGTGTAGGTGTGTGTGTGTAGGTGTGTGTGTGTAGGTGTGTGTGTGTAGGTGTGTGTGTGTAGGTGTGTGTGTGTGTAGGTGTGTGTGTGTGTAGGTGTGTGTGTGTGTAGGTGTGTGTGTGTGTAGGTGTGTGTGTGTGTAGGTGTGTGTGTGTGTAGGTGTGTGTGTGTGTAGGTGTGTGTGTAGGTGTGTGTAGGTGTGTGTAGGTGTGTGTGTGTGTGTAGGTGTGTGTGTAGGTATGTGTGTAGGTGTGTGTGTGTAGGTGTGTGTACGTGTGTGTAGGTGTGTGTGTGTGTAGGTGTGTGTGTAGGTATGTGTGTAGGTGTGTGTGTGTAGGTGTGTGTAGGTGTGTGTAGGTGTGTGTAGGTGTGTGTAGGTGTGTGTGTGTAGGTGTGTGTGTAGGTGTGTGTGTGTAGGTGTGTGTGTAGGTGTGTGTGTAGGTGTGTGTGTAGGTGTGTGTGTAGGTGTGTGTGTGTAGGTGTGTGTGTGTAGGTGTGTGTGTGTAGGTGTGTGTGTGTAGGTGTGTGTGTGTGTAGGTGTGTGTGTGTGTGTAGGTGTGTGTGTGTGTAGGTGTGTGTGTGTGTAGGTGTGTGTGTGTGTAGGTGTGTGTGTGTGTAGGTGTGTGTGTGTGTAGGTGTGTGTGTGTGTAGGTGTGTGTGTGTAGGTGTGTGTGTGTAGGTGTGTGTGTGTAGGTGTGTGTGTGTAGGTGTGTGTGTAGGTGTGTGTGTAGGTGTGTGTGTGTAGGTGTGTGTGTGTAGGTGTGTGTGTAGGTGTGTGTGTGTAGGTGTGTGTGTGTGTGTAGGTGTGTGTGTGTGTAGGTGTGTGTGTGTGTAGGTGTGTGTGTGTGTGTAGGTGTGTGTGTGTGTAGGTGTGTGTGTGTAGGTGTGTGTGTGTGTGTAGGTGTGTGTGTGTGGGTGTGTGTGTGTGTAGGTGTGTGTGTGTAGGTGTGTGTGTGTAGGTGTGTGTGTGTAGGTGTGTGTGTGTAGGTGTGTGTGTGTAGGTGTGTGTGTGTAGGTGTGTGTGTGTAGGTGTGTGTGTGTAGGTGTGTGTGTGTAGGTGTGTGTGTGTAGGTGTGTGTGTGTAGGTGTGTGTGTGTAGGTGTGTGTGTAGGTGTGTGTGTGTGTGTGTAGGTGTGTGTGTGTAGGTGTGTGTGTGTAGGTGTGTGTGTAGGTGTGTGTGTGTAGGTGTGTGTGTGTGTAGGTGTGTGTGTGTGTGTAGGTGTGTGTGTAGGTGTGTGTGTGTGTGTGTAGGTGTGTGTGTGTGTAGGTGTGTGTGTGTGTAGGTGTGTGTGTGTGTAGGTGTGTGTGTGTGTAGGTGTGTGTGTAGGTGTGTGTAGGTGTGTGTAGGTGTGTGTGTGTGTGTAGGTGTGTGTGTAGGTATGTGTGTAGGTGTGTGTGTGTAGGTGTGTGTACGTGTGTGTAGGTGTGTGTGTGTGTAGGTGTGTGTGTAGGTATGTGTGTAGGTGTGTGTGTGTAGGTGTGTGTAGGTGTGTGTAGGTGTGTGTAGGTGTGTGTAGGTGTGTGTGTGTAGGTGTGTGTGTAGGTGTGTGTGTGTAGGTGTGTGTGTAGGTGTGTGTGTAGGTGTGTGTGTAGGTGTGTGTGTAGGTGTGTGTGTGTAGGTGTGTGTGTGTAGGTGTGTGTGTGTAGGTGTGTGTGTGTAGGTGTGTGTGTGTGTAGGTGTGTGTGTGTGTGTAGGTGTGTGTGTGTGTAGGTGTGTGTGTGTGTAGGTGTGTGTGTGTGTAGGTGTGTGTGTGTGTAGGTGTGTGTGTGTGTAGGTGTGTGTGTGTGTAGGTGTGTGTGTGTGTAGGTGTGTGTGTGTAGGTGTGTGTGTGTAGGTGTGTGTGTGTAGGTGTGTGTGTAGGTGTGTGTGTAGGTGTGTGTGTGTAGGTGTGTGTGTAGGTGTGTGTGTGTAGGTGTGTGTGTGTGTGTGTAGGTGTGTGTGTGTGTAGGTGTGTGTGTGTGTAGGTGTGTGTGTGTGTGTAGGTGTGTGTGTGTGTAGGTGTGTGTGTGTAGGTGTGTGTGTGTGTGTAGGTGTGTGTGTGTGTAGGTGTGTGTGTGTAGGTGTGTGTGTGTAGGTGTGTGTGTGTAGGTGTGTGTGTGTAGGTGTGTGTGTGTAGGTGTGTGTGTGTAGGTGTGTGTGTGTAGGTGTGTGTGTGTAGGTGTGTGTGTGTAGGTGTGTGTGTGTAGGTGTGTGTGTGTAGGTGTGTGTGTGTAGGTGTGTGTGTAGGTGTGTGTGTGTGTGTGTAGGTGTGTGTGTGTAGGTGTGTGTGTGTAGGTGTGTGTGTAGGTGTGTGTGTGTAGGTGTGTGTGTGTGTAGGTGTGTGTGTGTGTGTAGGTGTGTGTGTAGGTGTGTGTGTGTGTGTGTAGGTGTGTGTGTGTGTAGGTGTGTGTGTGTGTAGGTGTGTGTGTGTGTAGGTGTGTGTGTGTAGGTGTGTGTGTGTAGGTGTGTGTGTGTGTAGGTGTGTGTGTGTAGGTGTGTGTGTAGGTGTGTGTGTAGGTGTGTGTGTGTAGGTGTGTGTGTAGGTGTGTGTGTGTGTAGGTGTGTGTGTGTGTAGGTGTGTGTGTGTGTAGGTGTGTGTGTGTAGGTGTGTGTAGGTGTGTGTGTAGGTGTGTGTGTAGGTGTGTGTGTGTGTAGGTGTGAGTGTGTAGGTGTGTGTGTAGGTGTGTGTGTGTAGGTGTGTAGGTGTGTGTGTAGGTGTGTAGGTGTGTGTGTAGGTGTGTGTGTAGGTGTGTGTGTGTAGGTGTGTGTGTAGGTGTGTAGGTGTGTGTGTGTAGGTGTGTGTGTGTAGGTGTGTGTGTGTGTAGGTGTGTGTGTGTAGGTGTGTGTGTGTAGGTGTGTGTGTGTGTGTAGGTGTGTGTGTGTAGGTGTGTGTAGGTGTGTAGGTGTGTGTAGGTGTGTAGGTGTGTGTAGGTGTGTAGGTGTGTGTAGGTGTGTAGGTGTGTGTGTGTAGGTGTGTGTGTAGGTGTGTGTGTAGGTGTGTGTGTGTAGGTGTGTGTGTGTAGGTGTGTGTGTGTAGGTGTGTGTGTGTGTAGGTGTGTGTAGGTGTGTGTGTGTGTGTAGGTGTGTGTGTGTGTAGGTGTGTGTGTGTAGGTGTGTGTGTGTAGGTGTGTGTGTGTAGGTGTGTGTGTGTGTAGGTGTGTGTAGGTGTGTGTAGGTGTGTGTAGGTGTGTGTGTAGGTGTGTGTGTAGGTGTGTGTGTGTAGGTGTGTGTGTAGGTGTGTGTGTGTAGGTGTGTGTGTGTGTAGGTGTGTGTGTAGGTGTGTGTGTGTGTGTGTAGGTGTGTAGGTGTGTGTGTGTAGGTGTGTGTAGGTGTGTGTGTGTGTGTGTAGGTGTGTGTGTGTGTAGGTGTGTGTGTAGGTGTGTGTGTGTAGGTGTAGGTGTGTGTGTGTGTAGGTGTGTGTGTGTGTGTAGGTGTGTGTAGGTGTGTGTGTGTAGGTGTGTGTGTGTGTAGGTGTGTGTGTGTGTGTAGGTGTGTGTAGGTGTAGGTGTGTGTGTAGGTGTAGGTGTGTGTGTGTGTGTAGGTGTGTGTAGGTGTAGGTGTGTGTAGGTGTAGGTGTGTGTAGGTGTAGGTGTGTGTAGGTGTGTGTGTGTGTAGGTGTGTAGGTGTGTGTAGGTGTGTAGGTGTGTGTAGGTGTGTGTAGGTGTAGGTGTGTGTAGGTGTAGGTGTGTGTAGGTGTAGGTGTGTGTAGGTGTAGGTGTGTGTAGGTGTAGGTGTGTGTAGGTGTAGGTGTGTGTAGGTGTAGGTGTGTGTAGGTGTAGGTGTGTGTAGGTGTAGGTGTGTGTAGGTGTAGGTGTGTGTAGGTGTAGGTGTGTGTAGGTGTGTGTGTGTAGGTGTGTGTGTGTAGGTGTGTGTGTGTAGGTGTGTGTGTGTAGGTGTGTGTGTGTAGGTGTGTGTGTGTAGGTGTGTGTGTGTAGGTGTGTGTGTGTAGGTGTGTGTGTAGGTGTGTGTAGGTGTGTAGGTGTGTAGGTGTGTGTGTAGGTGTGTGTGTGTGTGTGTGTGTGTGTGTGTGTGTGTGTGTGTGTGTGTAGGTGTGTGTGTGTGTAGGTGTGTGTGTAGGTGTGTGTAGGTGTGTGTGTGTGTAGGTGTGTGTGTGTGTGTGTGTGTAGGTGTGTGTGTGTGTAGGTGTGTGTGTGTGTAGGTGTGTGTAGGTGTGTGTGTAGGTGTGTGTAGGTGTGTGTGTGTGTAGGTGTGTGTAGGTGTGTGTGTAGGTGTGTGTGTGTAGGTGTGTGTAGGTGTGTGTGTGTGTATGTGTGTAGGTGTGTGTGTGTGTAGGTGTGTGTAGGTGTGTGTGTGTGTATGTGTGTAGGTGTGTGTGTGTGTAGGTGTGTGTAGGTGTGTGTGTAGGTGTGTGTGTGTAGGTGTGTGTAGGTGTGTGTAGGTGTGTGTGTGTGTGTGTATAGGTGTGTGTGTGTGTAGGTGTGTGTAGGTGTGTGTGTGTGTAGGTGTGTGTGTGTAGGTGTGTGTAGGTGTGTGTGTGTGTAGGTGTGTGTGTGTAGGTGTGTGTAGGTGTGTAGGTGTGTGTAGGTGTGTAGGTGTGTGTAGGTGTGTAGGTGTGTAGGTGTGTAGGTGTGTGTGTAGGTGTGTGTGTAGGTGTGTGTGTGTAGGTGTGTGTGTAGGTGTGTGTGTGTAGGTGTGTGTGTGTAGGTGTGTGTAGGTGTGTGTGTGTGTGTAGGTGTGTGTGTGTAGGTGTGTGTGTGTGTAGGTGTGTGTGTGTGTAGGTGTGTGTGTGTAGGTGTGTGTAGGTGTGTGTGTGTGTAGGTGTGTGTGTGTAGGTGTGTGTGTAGGTGTGTGTGTGTAGGTGTGTGTGTAGGTGTGTGTGTGTAGGTGTAGGTGTGTGTAGGTGTGTGTGTGTGTAGGTGTGTGTAGGTGTGTGTGTGTAGGTGTGTGTGTGTGTAGGTGTAGGTGTGTGTGTGTGTAGGTGTAGGTGTGTGTGTGTAGGTGTAGGTGTGTGTGTAGGTGTGTGTGTAGGTGTGTGTGTAGGTGTGTGTGTAGGTGTGTGTGTAGGTGTGTGTGTGTAGGTGTGTGTGTGTGTAGGTGTGTGTGTGTGTGTAGGTGTGTGTGTGTGTAGGTGTGTGTGTGTGTAGGTGTGTGTGTGTGTGTGTGTGTGTGTAGGTGTGTGTGTGTAGGTGTGTGTGTGTAGGTGTGTGTGTGTAGGTGTGTGTGTAGGTGTAGGTGTGTGTAGGTGTAGGTGTGTGTAGGTGTAGGTGTGTGTAGGTGTAGGTGTGTGTAGGTGTAGGTGTGTGTGTGTAGGTGTGTGTGTGTAGGTGTGTGTGTGTAGGTGTGTGTGTGTAGGTGTGTGTGTAGGTATGTGTGTAGGTGTGTAGGTGTGTGTGTAGGTGTGTGTAGGTGTGTGTGTAGGTGTGTGTAGGTGTGTGTGTGTGTGTGTAGGTGTGTGTGTGTGTAGGTGTGTGTGTGTGTAGGTGTGTGTGTAGGTGTGTGTGTAGGTGTGTGTGTAGGTGTGTGTGTGTGTAGGTGTGTGTGTGTGTGTGTAGGTGTGTGTGTAGGTGTGTGTGTAGGTGTGTGTGTGTGTAGGTGTGTGTGTAGGTGTGTGTAGGTGTGTGTAGGTGTGTGTGTGTAGGTGTGTGTAGGTGTGTGTGTGTGTAGGTGTGTGTGTGTAGGTGTGTGTGTGTGTAGGTGTGTGTGTAGGTATGTGTGTAGGTGTGTGTGTAGGTATGTGTGTAGGTGTGTAGGTGTGTGTGTAGGTGTGTGTGTAGGTGTGTGTGTAGGTGTGTGTAGGTGTGTGTGTGTGTGTGTGTAGGTGTGTGTGTGTGTAGGTGTGTGTGTGTGTGTAGGTGTGTGTGTAGGTGTGTGTGTAGGTGTGTGTAGGTGTGTGTGTGTAGGTGTGTGTGTGTGTGTGTAGGTGTGTGTGTAGGTGTGTGTGTAGGTGTGTGTAGGTGTGTGTGTGTAGGTGTGTGTGTAGGTGTGTGTAGGTGTGTGTAGGTGTGTGTGTGTGTAGGTGTGTGTAGGTGTGTGTGTGTAGGTGTGTGTGTGTGTAGGTGTGTGTGTAGGTGTGTGTAGGTGTGTGTGTGTGTAGGTGTGTGTGTGTAGGTGTGTGTGTAGGTGTGTGTAGGTGTGTGTGTGTGTAGGTGTGTGTGTAGGTGTGTGTGTAGGTGTGTGTGTAGGTGTGTGTAGGTGTGTGTAGGTGTGTAGGTGTGTGTGTGTGTGTGTAGGTGTGTGTGTGTGTAGGTGTGTGTGTGTAGGTGTGTGTGTGTAGGTGTGTGTGTGTAGGTGTGTGTGTGTAGGTGTGTAGGTGTAGGTGTGTGTGTAGGTGTGTGTAGGTGTAGGTGTGTGTAGGTGTAGGTGTGTGTGTAGGTGTGTGTGTAGGTGTGTGTGTGTGTGTAGGTGTGTGTGTAGGTGTGTGTGTAGGTGTGTGTGTAGGTGTGTGTGTAGGTGTGTGTGTAGGTGTGTGTGTAGGTGTGTGTGTATGTGTGTGTGTAGGTGTGTATGTGTAGGTGTGTGTGTGTGTGTGTAGGTGTGTGTGTGTAGGTGTGTGTGTGTGTAGGTGTGTGTGTGTAGGTGTGTGTGTGTGTAGGTGTGTGTGTAGGTGTGTGTAGGTGTGTGTGGGTGTGTGTGTAGGTGTGTGTGTAGGTGTGTGTGTGTGTGTGTAGGTGTGTGTGTGTGTGTAGGTGTGTGTGTAGGTGTGTGTAGGTGTGTGTGTGTAGGTGTGTGTGTAGGTGTGTGTAGGTGTGTGTGTGTGTGTAGGTGTGTGTGTGTGTGTAGGTGTGTGTGTGTGTAGGTGTGTGTGTGTAGGTGTGTGTGTGTAGGTGTGTGTGTAGGTGTGTGTGTAGGTGTGTGTAGGTGTAGGTGTGTGTAGGTGTGTGTAGGTGTGTAGGTGTGTGTGTAGGTGTGTGTGTGTAGGTGTGTGTGTGTAGGTGTGTAGGTGTGTGTGTGTGTGTAGGTGTGTGTGTGTGTGTAGGTGTGTGTGTGTAGGTGTGTGTAGGTGTGTGTGTATGTGTAGGTGTGTGTGTGTAGGTGTGTGTGTGTGTGTGTAGGTGTGTGTGTGTGTGTGTAGGTGTGTGTGTGTAGGTGTGTGTGTGTGTGTGTAGGTGTGTGTGTGTGTGTGTAGGTGTGTGTGTGTAGGTGTGTGTGTGTGTGTGTGTGTGTGTGTGTGTGTAGGTGTGTGTGTAGGTGTGTGTGTAGGTGTGTGTGTAGGTGTGTGTGTAGGTGTGTGTGTAGGTGTGTGTGTAGGTGTGTGTGTAGGTGTGTGTGTAGGTGTGTGTGTAGGTGTGTGTGTAGGTGTGTGTGTGTGTAGGTGTGTGTGTAGGTGTGTAGGTGTGTGTGTGTGTAGGTGTGTGTGTGTGTAGGTGTGTGTGTGTGTAGGTGTGTGTGTGTGTAGGTGTGTGTGTGTGTAGGTGTGTGTGTGTGTAGGTGTGTGTGTGTGTGTGTGTGTGTGTAGGTGTGTGTGTAGGTGTGTGTGTAGGTGTGTGTGTAGGTGTGTGTGTGTGTAGGTGTGTGTGTGTGTAGGTGTGTGTGTGTGTAGGTGTGTGTGTAGGTGTGTGTGTAGGTGTGTGTGTAGGTGTGTGTGTAGGTGTGTGTGTAGGTGTGTGTGTAGGTGTGTGTGTAGGTGTGTGTGTAGGTGTGTGTGTGTGTAGGTGTGTGTGTAGGTGTGTGTGTGTGTAGGTGTGTGTGTGTGTAGGTGTGTGTGTGTGTAGGTGTGTGTGTGTGTGTAGGTGTGTGTGTAGGTGTGTGTGTAGGTGTGTGTGTAGGTGTGTGTGTGTGTAGGTGTGTGTGTGTGTGTGTAGGTGTGTGTGTGTAGGTGTGTGTGTAGGTGTGTGTGTGTGTGTGTAGGTGTGTGTGTGTGTAGGTGTGTGTGTGTAGGTGTGTGTGTGTAGGTGTGTGTGTGTAGGTGTGTGTGTGTAGGTGTGTGTGTGTAGGTGTGTGTGTGTAGGTGTGTGTGTAGGTGTGTGTGTGTAGGTGTGTGTGTAGGTGTGTGTGTGTAGGTGTGTGTGTGTGTAGGTGTGTGTGTAGGTGTGTGTGTGTGTGTGTGTAGGTGTGTGTGTGTGTAGGTGTGTGTGTGTGTGTGTGTAGGTGTGTGTGTGTGTAGGTGTGTGTGTGTGTAGGTGTGTGTGTGTGTGTGTGTGTGTGTGTGTGTGTGTGTGTGTGTGTGTGTGTAGGTGTGTGTGTAGGTGTGTGTGTAGGTGTGTAGGTGTGTGTAGGTGTGTGTGTGTGTGTGTGTGTGTGTGTGTGTGTGTGTGTGTGTGTGTGTGTGTAGGTGTGTGTGTAGGTGTGTGTGTGTGTGTGTAGGTGTGTGTGTGTGTGTAGGGGTGTGTGTGTGTGTGTGTGTAGGTGTGTGTGTAGGTGTGTGTGTAGAGGTGTGTGTGTGTAGAGGTGTGTGTGTAGGTGTGTGTGTGTGTAGGTGTGTGTAGGTGTGTGTGTGTGAAGGTGTGTGTGTGTTTAGGTGTGTGTGTGTGTAGGTGTGTGTGTGTGTAGGTGTGTGTGTGTGTGTGTAGGTGTGTGTGTGTAGGTGTGTGTAGGTGTATGTGTAGGTGTGTGTAGGTGTGTGTAGGTGTAGGTGTGTGTGTAGGTGTGTGTGTAGGTGTGTGTGTAGGTGTGTGTGTAGGTGTGTGTGTAGGTGTGTGTGTTTAGGTGTGTGTAGGTGTGTGTGTTTAGGTGTGTGCAGGTGTAGGTGTGTGTAGGTGGGTGTAGGTGGGTGCAGGTGTAGGTGGGTGCAGGTGTAGGTGGGTGCAGGTGTAGGTGGGTGCAGGTGTAGGTGTGTACGTGTGTGTGTGTGTAGGTGTGTGTGTAGGTGTGTGTGTAGGTGTATGTGTAGGTGTGTGTAGGTGTAGGTGTGTGTAGGTGTGTGTAGGTGTGTGTGTTTAGGTGTGTGTAGGTGTGTGCAGGTGTAGGTGTGTGTAGGTGGGTGTAGGTGTGTGTAGGTGTGTGTGTGCAGGTGTGTGCAGGTGTAGGTGTGTGTAGGTGTGTGCAGGTGTAGGTGTGTGTAGGTGTGTGCAGGTGTAGGTGTGTGTAGGTGTGTGTGCAGGTGTAGGTGTGTGTGTGTAGGTGTGTGTAGGTGTGTGCAGGTGTATGTAGGTGGGTGTAGGTGTGTGTAGGTGTGTGTGTGTAGGTGTGTGTGTAGGTGTGTGTGTAGGTATGTGCAGGTGTAGGTGTGTGTGTGTGTAGGTGTGTGTGTAGTTGTGTGTGTGTGTGTATTGGTGTGTGTGTAGGTGTGTGTAGGTGTGTGTGAAGTGTGTGCAGGTGGGTGTGTGTGCAGGTGGGTGTGTGTGTAGGTGTGTGTGTGTAGGTGTGTGTGTGTAGGTGTGTGTGTGTAGGTGTGTGTGTGTGTGTGTGCAGGTGGGTGTGTGTGCAGGTGGGTGTGTGTGTAGGTGTGTGTGTGTAGGTGTGTGTGTGTAGGTGTGTGTGTGTAGGTGTGTGTGTGTAGGTGTGTGTGTGTGTGTGTGTAGGTGTGTGTGTGTATTGGTGTGTGTGTAGGTGTGTAGGTGTGTGTGAAGTGTGTGTAGGTGGGTGTGTGTGTAGGTGTGTGTGTGGGTGTGTGTAGGTGTGTGTGTGTGTAGGTGTAGGTGTGTGTAGGTGTAGGTGTGTGTAGGTGTGTGTGTGGGTGTGTGTAGGTGTAGGTGTGTGTGTAGTTGTAGGTGTGTGTGTAGGTGTGTGTGTAGGTGTAGGTGTGTGTAGGTGTAGGTGTGTGTAGGTGTGTGTGTGTAGTTGTAGTTGTGTGTGTAGGTGTAGGTGTGTGTAGGTGTAGGTGTAGGTGTGTGTAGGTGTGTGTGTGTGTAGGTGTAGGTGTGTGTAGGTGTGTGTGTGTAGGTGTGTGTGTGTAGGTGTGTGTGTGTGTAGGTGTGTAGGTAGGTGTGTGTGTGTGTGTAGGTGTGTGTGTGTGTGTAGGTGTGTGTGTGTGTGTGTAGGTGTGTGTGTGTGTGTAGGTGTGTGTGTGTGTGTGTAGGTGTGTGTGTAGGTGTGTGTGTGTGTAGGTGTGTGTGTGTAGGTGTGTGTGTGTAGGTGTGTGTGTGTGTAGGTGTGTGTGTAGGTGTGTGTGTGTAGGTGTGTGTGTGTGTAGGTGTGTGTGTGTAGGTGTGTAGGTGTGTGTGTGTGTGTGTAGGTGTGTGTGTGTGTAGGTGTGTGTAGGTGTGTGTGTGTGTAGGTGTGTGTGTGTGTAGGTGTGTGTGTGTGTGTGTGTGTGTGTGTGTGTGTGTGTAGGTGTAGGTGTGTGTAGGTGTGTGTGTGTAGGTGTAGGTGTGTGTGTAGGTGTGTGTGTGTAGGTGTGTGTGTAGGTGTGTGTGTGTGTAGGTGTGTGTGTGTAGGTGTGTGTGTGTAGGTGTGTGTGTAGGTGTGTGTGTGTAGGTGTGTGTGTGTAGGTGTGTGTGTGTGTAGGTGTGTGTGTGTGTAGGGGTGTGTGTGTGTAGGGGTGTGTGTGTGTAGGTGTGTGTGTGTGTAGGTGTGTGTGTGTGTAGGTGTGTGTGTGTAGGTGTGTGTGTGTGTGTGTAGGTGTGTGTGTAGGTGTGTAGGTGTGTAGGTGTGTGTAGGTGTGTGTAGGTGTGTGTGTAGGTATGTGCAGGTGTAGGTGTGTGTGTGTGTAGGTGTGTGTGTAGTTGTGTGTGTGTGTGTGTATTGGTGTGTGTGTAGGTGTGTGTAGGTGTGTGTGAAGTGTGTGCAGGTGGGTGTGTGTGCAGGTGTGTGTGTGTAGGTGTGTGTGTGTAGGTGTGTGTGTGTAGGTGTGTGTGTGTGTGTGTGTGTAGGTGTAGGTGTGTGTAGGTGTGTGTGTAGGTGTGTGTGTGTGTGTGTGTGTGTGTGTGTGTAGGTGTAGGTGTGTGTAGGTGTGTGTGTGTAGGTGTAGGTGTGTGTGTAGGTGTGTGTGTGTAGGTGTGTGTGTAGGTGTGTGTGTGTGTAGGTGTGTGTGTGTAGGTGTGTGTGTAGGTGTGTGTGTGTAGGTGTGTGTGTGTAGGTGTGTGTGTGTGTAGGTGTGTGTGTGTGTAGGTGTGTGTGTGTGTAGGTGTGTGTGTGTGTAGGTGTGTGTGTGTAGGTGTGTGTGTGTGTGTGTAGGTGTGTGTGTAGGTGTGTAGGTGTGTAGGTGTGTGTAGGTGTGTGTAGGTGTGTGTGTAGGTATGTGCAGGTGTAGGTGTGTGTGTGTGTAGGTGTGTGTGTAGTTGTGTGTGTGTGTATTGGTGTGTGTGTAGGTGTGTGTAGGTGTGTGTGAAGTGTGTGCAGGTGGGTGTGTGTGCAGGTGTGTGTGTGTGTAGGTGTGTGTGTGTAGGTGTGTGTGTGTAGGTGTGTGTGTGTAGGTGTGTGTGTGTGTGTGTGTGTAGGTGTGTGTGTAGGTGTGTGTGTGTGTAGGTGTGTGTGTGTGTAGGTGTGTGTGTGTGTAGGTGTGTGTGTGTAGGTGTGTGTGTGTGTAGGTGTGTGTGTAGGTGTGTGTGTGTGTAGGTGTGTGTGTGTGTAGGTGTGTGTGTGTGTAGGTGTGTGTGTGTGTAGTTGTGTGTGTGTGTATTGGTGTGTGTGTAGGTGTGTGTAGGTGTGTGTGAAGTGTGTGCAGGTGGGTGTGTGTGCAGGTGTGTGTGTGTGTAGGTGTGTGTGTGTAGGTGTGTGTGTGTAGGTGTGTGTGTGTAGGTGTGTGTGTGTGTGTGTGTGTAGGTGTGTGTGTAGGTGTGTGTGTGTGTAGGTGTGTGTGTGTGTAGGTGTGTGTGTGTGTAGGTGTGTGTGTGTAGGTGTGTGTGTGTGTAGGTGTGTGTGTAGGTGTGTGTGTGTGTAGGTGTGTGTGTGTGTAGGTGTGTGTGTGTGTAGGTGTGTGTGTAGGTGTGTGTGTAGGTGTGTGTGTGTAGGTGTGTGTGTGTAGGTGTGTGTGTGTAGGTGTGTGTGTGTGTAGGTGTGTGTAGGTGTGTGTGTAGGTGTGTGTGTGTGTGTGTGTGTAGGTGTGTGTGTGTAGGTGTGTGTGTGGGTGTGTGTAGGTGTGTGTGTGTAGGTGTGTGTGTGGGTGTGTGTAGGTGTGTGTGTGTGTGTAGGTGTGTGTGTGGGTGTGTGTAGGTGCGTGTGTGTAGGTGCGTGTGTGTAGGTGTGTGTGTGTAGGTGTGTGTAGGTGTGTGTGTAGGTGTGTGTGTAGGTGTGTGTGTAGGTGTAGGTGTGTGTAGGTGTGTGTGTAGGTGTGTGTGTGTAGGTGTGTGTGTGTGTAGGTGTGTGTGTAGGTGTGTGTGTAGGTGTGTGTGTGTAGGTGTGTGTGTGTAGGTGTGTGTGTGTAGGTGTGTGTGTAGGTGTGTGTGTAGGTGTGTGTGTGTAGATGTGTGTGTGTAGATGTGTGTGTGTAGAGGTGTGTGTGTAGAGGTGTGTGTGTAGAGGTGTGTGTGTAGAGGTGTGTGTGTGTGTAGAGGTGTGTGTGTGTGTAGAGGTGTGTGTGTAGAGGTGTGTGTGTAGGTGTGTGTGTGTAGGTGTGTGTGTGTAGGTGTGTGTGTGTAGGTGTGTGTGTGTGTGTGTAGGTGTGTGTGTGTGGGTGTGTGTGTAGGTGTGTGTGTGTGTGTGTGTAGGTGTGTGTGTGTAGGTGTGTGTGTGTATGTGTGTAGGTGTGTGTGTAGGTGTGTGTAGGTGTGTGTGTGTGTAGGTGTGTGTGTAGGTGTGTGTGTGTAGGTGTGTGTGTGTGTGTAGGGGTGTGTGTGTGTGTGTGCGTCCCCGACCGGTCTCCACACTGCGGCTATTGTGTGACACCGTCTCCCGTGCAGCCTCCTGTACTAGGCGGCGATATAAGGCCGCATTCACACCTCAGTTTCTCTCGTACGCATACAGTCTGTGTTTATCCACATTTACTCTATGGGGCCCTTCATATCTCATTTTTTTTTTCCCTTAGGACTGAGCGGTGTGTTTATAATAAAACAGACAAATCCCATTTTTATCCAAGGGGTCAGATCAAAGTCTGCAAAGTCAGTCTATGGGGGTTTAACCACTGGATCCCTATAGAAGTCACTGGAGCGATCCCAGACGACTACTACTCTCTACTAGGAGAAGGATAGGTGGTGGTAGTCCTCAGCGCTGTCTGAATAATGAAGGCCAATGTCAGTCACCTGCGTCCGACCCAACACCTCTAATCTGAAGATGAAAAAAGCCATGGAAGGAACAGGAACGTCAGAACCAAAAGAGTTAGGAATAATAATAATAAAATAGTAATAGACTGTGCAGCAAAAGTAAATGGCAGTGACATTAATGGAAGTACGGTAATAAAAGTTATATATATATATATTTTATTTATTTTCTTTTGTTAGCATTTATTTTTCTCCCTCACTACACTTTGCCATTAAAGGGGATTAAAAAAATAAAAAATAATAATAAATCAGCAACACTATTATTTTCATAGTGAGTGAAATGAGTGCCCTGCATACACACTATTAAATATGTGGATTTAAGACAGAAGGATAGAACCTATATAATCCACCAGTGTCGGCAGCTAAAGACGGGTAATGACCATTATGTTACACAGATTGAATGCTGCACCCTTTAGGCAAAAGAAAAGAAAAAAATAAATAAGATTCTGCCATAACACTGCTCCAATGTGCAAGAAACCAGTCAAATTATTTTTCCTGCAGCCAGATCCGGCGTTTTGCAGCGGATTTCCCCTTTAGATTCCACATTGTGCTCCAATTTCAAGGCAGAATTAAGTCCACAGCAGAGATCAGTACAATCTGATCCACGGTGGATTTTACTCGCAGGATTTTAGCGTGGATTGGGTCATTGCGGTAAAATCCAAGACTCATTTTTGCTGCACAAATTGGAGTGAAATGAGGATTTACCCCACTTACTGCAGCCGATTAATTGTCTCTTCTGTTCGGACTACGTGAAAATAAAGAGCAAATTATTGCAATTTTTGTTTGGTTTTGGAGCACAGACAAAAAAAAAAAATCTCGTTAAAAGAGGATTGTGCTGGGGATTGAGCGGTTAGGATGAATCCTGCGCCCGTTCTTTCGGCCGTACCCGCTCCTGACACGTAGGACAGTACCAAGTCAGCCTCGGCAGTCCACGCGGTGGTCCGATGTTCTCCTTCTCCACCTTGTGCCCCTTCGGGCAGAGCTCCTTCATGTAGATCTGGTAGTGCAGCGGTTCTCTTTGCATCAGGCTCCGCAACCAGCGGGCGGTGAAGCTTACGGCGTGATCAATGATGGCATGCAGGGTGTCCGCCGGCAGCAGGGAGCCCGAGGACAAGGGGTGGACTTGTGCCAGATACAGGATCTCGTTCTTAATGATGTTCCCTGGAGACAATTGGATTAAATCGTGTGAGGGAAGGGGGGGGTCCCCAAATCTACCGGTCATGCTGGGAGTTGTAGCTACACAACACTTTATGGGGCGTCTTACCTACTCCAGAGAAGTGCCGCTGATCCATCAGACTGACACAGACGGGTCGGGGGGCCGACAACGCGTGCAGAGCCTTTTCCTTATCGAAATCCAGCGACAGGATATCACAGGTGGGCTCCACGTGCGGGGACGAGCACCACAGGATCCGGCAGTTGTAGAACACAAGGAAACCCCCCGAGGCGAAGTGCAGAATCAGCCTAAGAAGAAGCAGGAGACGAAACAGAACCCTAAAATCGTACCGCTGTTATATGGATCTATTGTTGTCAGAGCAGACCACCAACTCATCTGGTCACCATAGAAAACCCCCCCAGTGCCAAATCTGCTGGAAAAGGTGAAGGCTCCCACCATCGTGGCGGACCCCCGAGCCCCTAGCCGGATTTCCCGGTCTCTGCCTGTAGGGCCATTGTCACGATATGGTATGAAATATCATAAGTAGTTCTCTAGCCTGTGTGGGCTAAGCCCCCCTTCTTGGAGCAACAGTTTGTAGCTGCAAATTCCTGGCTTTCCTTCTCTGAGAGTATGGGGGAAGAGAGGTTTTATTGCTCTGGGGTCGTAAATTCCAGGCTCAGAGGAAAGTCCCTCACCCCTCCCACATTCTCTAGTTCAAACTGGAAAAGTGGCTCCAAGATTCAGGAAAGATTCTTTGTTTAGTTTTTGTTAGATATTAGGCAAACGATTTAAGCTAGAAATACGAAAATATATATTTTTATTCTCACTCGGTGTATCTACACAACCCGCGAAACACGAGCTTCTAACTCCATCTGGTAAAGAAGTAGGGATTTCTCTGGAAATATGTATCCCAGATAGGACATATTTGATCTCATTAGAATGCCCACGTTAATCTGAGATGAATGAGGAGTTTGGTCTGACTGACATGTTTTGTAGTGAAGTTATCGAAATCAGAGAGAATAGTTTAAAGTTTAGGCAGAATGTAGAGAGAGGAGGGTCTGGATAAGCCAGCCTTTCTGTGATGTCACAGCCTTGAAAGTATAACTGGCTGCACACATCCCCAGCTGGGTCTCTGCTAGATTTCTTCCTGACTTCTTGTCCTCTCCTGAAGCCAGCAGCATCCCATGGACTGGGATATATGGAAACTCCACTAGCCTGGATGCCTGTCATGCTTTGAACTTGTAAGTGTTGCTTTTTCTCATTTATTCCCTTTATGTTATAATTACCCTTGTACATATTGGCAATTGTCTCATTTGTAACTTCTTTATAAAATATTGTTTCATAAAGCACTGCCTAATTAATTTCAATGGAATATACTATTATATATTAGTTCGTTCATCCATGCTCTAAACTTACCCTGTCTTCTGAAGTGAAATACGCTACTGTTACTGTTGTGTTGGGTTAGCTTCGGACCCGTTTAATCGAAGCTGGTGGCAGCGAGAAGTGTGCAGACTTTTGGGTTATGTTGTAGCGGCTGCGACGTTAATAATTATTGTTCCTGCCTGAGTGGGAGTAGTTATCGCGTCGCTGCAGCGTGCCCAATAGCCAGTACAGAGCAGGCAGCCTTTCTGGCGACTAATTACCCAGGGTGCAGTACCTAATCTGACCTGAAAGTAAGGGGGCGCCAGAGAGCTGCAAGTGTTAAGTGGAACTGTAAGCGGGATATACATAAATCCCTGCAGTTTGTGGTATATTGAAAGCAGTGGGATACCTAGAATAAGCCCCTGCTGTAAACTAAGAGGTCAATAGCCTTGTGTGTGGTTTTTTTTCATCACATCGTGGAGTGGAGGGATAACTAAGATAAGCCCCCTGCACATGTGATAGCCGTCTGTTGGCCTAAAGTCACCTCAATCCGTGACGTAGGGGTGACGGTCACGGTGTGAATCCTGACCCATTGGTGACAGCGGTCAGGGGGAATCGTGACAATTGGTGGCAAGGCGGTGGGATATCTTAGAGCATTAGTGATTTGGTTTGAGTAATCATTCCTCTCACTAAAAACTTGCAGAAAGTTCTTGCGAGGACTCTGCGCAAATAAGTTTGGAGAACGAACTCAGTGCTTTTTAGTTGTGAGACAATTGCGTACTGGTAATTATCCCCTCCCTTTCTCTTCGTTTTTCTATCCTATCTTTTATTTGGCAACCATGGTTGTGCTGGGAGAAACCTTCTATGAGCAGCAGACCAGAGACACCCTTGTCGCCTTATGCAAGTCACAGCACATTGACTTTGCAAGCAAAAACAAAGCCCAACTGGTCGCAGATCTGGTGCAATGGGAAGCCGCTCGAGACCAATCTCAGAGCTCAGAGGCCGCAGAAGCCAGCACCAGCGAACATGGTGCTGCAGCAGAGGTCCAACCACTGAATGCTGGCCCTGTTAGCAATCCGGGCGAATTGGACCCCCACCTGCAGGCGGCCTTGAAAGAATTCCCCACTGACGACCATGAGGGACGTCGGCAGCTGATTCAGCAATACCGGCAAGAGGCCCGAGCTGAGCGAGAGGCCCGAGCTGAGCGAGAGGCCCAGGCCCAGCAAGCGGAGCGGGAGTACCAGCTGCAGATGGCCCGACTGCAAATGCAGGGGTCGTCCCAGTCCAGCCGTGAGCCCAGCAGCGCTCAGATGCCTAAACCCCGGCCCGATCACTTCCCTGTTATGGAGAAGGACGGAGACTTGGACACTTTTCTGCGGGCCTTTGAGAAAGCCTGCAGACAGTACCGGCTGCCTACAGATGAATGGGCCCGATACCTGACACCAGGGCTGAGAGGTAAAGCTCTGGAGGCGTTTGCTGCCCTCCCTCAAGAACAAGATGATGACTATGAGGCCATCAAAAAGGCTCTGATAGCCAAGTACCAGCTTACACCCGAGGTGTACCGTAGAAAGTTCCGGACCCTCCAACGTGGCCCACACGACAGTTACAGTGATGTGGTGCATGGACTGGGGACCCACTTTGACCAGTGGACCCAAGGACTGTCAGTGACCACCTTTGCGCAGCTGCGAGACCTGATGATCAAAGACCAGTTCTTTCATCTTTGCCCAGCTGAGGTGCGACAGTTCGTGATGGACAGAGAACCCAAAGACGTGACGAAAGCAGCGCAGATTGCCGATGCCTATGAGGCCAACCGTAGATCGGAAGTGCGGAAGCCAGTCACCACCAGCTGGAGAGGGGGTAAGCCTGCAACCAACGCCAGTACCCCTGCCAGCCAACACACCCGAGGTCCTGGCCCTGTGGCCAACAGCACCAGACCTACCACCGAACCTCGCGCGTGTTACACCTGCAAGCGGCCTGGGCATATCAGTACCTTCTGTCCAGACAGGCCGAAGAACCCCCCAGCCAAGGCCCCAGGGCCTAATGCAGCAGTTCTTTTGGTGGGTGGTGTGGTTGGGAGGGTGTGTGACAACGTACAGCCCGTCACTGTGGGGGGCCATGTTGCTACAGGCCTCAAGGACACCGGGGCTGAACGAACCCTCATCCGACCCGAACTGGCGGCCCCTGAAGAAATCATTCCGGGGAAAACCCTAACTGTCACTGGGATTGGGGGCATCAGCTGTCCCTTACCGATGGCCCGGGTTTTTATTGATTGGGGTGCTGGGAGCGGGGTGAAGGAAGTGGGGCTGTCGGATAATTTGCCCACTGATGTTTTGTTGGGAACTGATTTGGGGAGGATGTTTGCATACTACGTCCCTGACACCCCTCCCCAATCTACTAATAAGGGTAACGTTAACCCTGATGATGATGATGATGATGATGGGAAATCGCATGTGTTACCTGACCATGCTTTATCTTGTAATGATGCATCTAATAACCATTTTTTCCCTAGGATTGATGGTGAAAATGTTGTACCTGTGCCAGCGGAACCTGATAATGATTTTTCTGTGAAGGTTAATGTGTCCATAGGTACAGGCGTGCCCAGCCACGTCGCTCTGCGGAGCGAGACGGCTGAGGAACCCCTAACAGGGGCAAGTGTCGGTGCTACAGGAAATGGGGAGATGCATGGGAACAGTGAGGAAGGTGACGCCATGAAAATGACCAGTGCCACCGAGGAAGGTAACTGGCCCATAAGTAGCACTGCCCCTGGAGTGTTGGGGGTGGATGGGGAGGTAGAGCCCATAGCAGCGCCGGCTGATGGGCCTGTAGAAATCCCCGGGGAGACAGCCTACGTAGCTGCTGTCACCCGCAGTCAGAGTGCCCGGAACGCAGATAACTGTCAGCCTTCCGGACCCTCCTCAGTCATCACTGTGACTGAACCAGAGGTGGACCCAGAGCAGGTCCAAGAGGGTTCCCGTGGGGAAGGGACCCTGACGTCGCTTCTGGCTTCCCCTAGCCAGGAGTTTCATGCCGCTCTGCACACAGATGCGAGCCTAGAGAGTTTGAGACAACTTGCCGGGACGCCCTTCTCCGAGACTGATAAGGAAAAGGTGTTCTGGGAACAAGGTAGGTTGTACCGGGAGACAGTACCCGGAGAATCACAAAAGGAGTGGTTGAGGGAAAGACAGCTGGTCGTCCCACAGCAATTCCGGGGTGAGTTGTTGCGGATTGCCCATGAGATCCCGCTAGCTGGACACTTGGGGATCAGCAAAACTAAGGCCCGGCTGTCTCAACACTTCTATTGGCCTAAGATGGGGACAGATGTGTCAAACTACTGCCGCTCCTGTGTCACCTGTCAGAGTGGGGAAGGCGGGGCCTGCTATTAAGGCTCCCCTGATCCCTTTGCCAGTGATAGAGGAGCCTTTCCAGAGGATCGCGGTGGACATTGTGGGCCCGCTGGCCGTCCCCAGCAGCTCTGGAAAGCAATATATCCTTACTGTGGTAGACTACGCTACCCGGTACCCAGAGGCAGTAGCTCTGTCGTCAACTAGGGCAGATAAGGTGGCGGATGCCCTGTTGGCCATCTTTTCACGTGTAGGGTTTCCCAGGGAAATGCTTACTGATCAAGGGACCCAATTTATGTCTCGCCTAATGGAGGCTCTCTGTAAGAGAATGCAGGTGAAGCACCTGGTATCGAGTGCGTATCACCCACAGACCAATGGCTTGTGTGAACGCTTCAATGGTACCCTCAAACAGATGCTACGCATGCTGGTTGAGACTCAAGGGCGCGACTGGGAGCGGTACCTCCCACACCTGCTGTTCGCTTACCGAGAGGTTCCGCAGGCCTCGACGGGGTTCTCCCCCTTCGAGCTCCTGTACGGCAGGCGAGTTCGGGGACCCCTTGGGTTGGTAAGAGAATCCTGGGAAGAGGAGCCGAACCCTTCTGAAGTGTCCATAGTGGAGTATGTCATGCGCTTCCGTGACAAGATGCAGACCTTGACGCAGTTGGTGCATGACAACATGACGCAGGCTCAGGCTGATCAGAAGCACTGGTACGACCAGAACGCCCGGGAGCGGACCTACCACGTGGGTCAAAAGGTGTGGGTGCTGGTCCCTGTACCAACGGATAAGCTTCAGGCAGCCTGGGAGGGCCCGTACGTCGTCCACCAACAGCTCAACCCGGTCACGTACGTGGTCACGCTTGACCACGCTCGGGGTAGGCGAAAGGCCTTTCACGTCAACATGATGAAGGCTCATCACGAACGTGAACCTTTCGTCCTACCGGTCTGCAGCTTGCCCGAAGACGGTGAGGAAGACACCCTCCTGGACTTGCTGGCCCAAGCCAAGGCCAATGGGTCCATCGAGGATGTGGAGGTAAGCGCCTCGTTAACTGAACCCCAGCGGGTGCAGTTGCAAACCACCCTGGAACCTTTCCGGGTCGTGTTCTCCAACCGACCTGGGAGGACTGAGTTAGCCGTCCACGAGGTGGACACCGGGAATCACGCCCCACTACGGCGAACACCCTATCGAATCTCTGACCAGGTGCAGCAGACTATGCGCCAAGAGATCGATGAGATGTTACAGCTGGGGGTGATTCGGCGGTCAAAGAGCGCGTGGGCATCACCTGTAGTTCTCGTGCCAAAGAAGGACCGGACCACCCGGTTCTGCGTGGACTACAGGGGGCTCAACGCCATCACAGCCTCGGATGCGCACCCAATGCCGCGCATGGAGGAGCTGCTTGAGAAGTTAGCTGGCGCAGATTACCTAACAATAATGGATCTGAGTCGAGGATACTGGCAGATTCCCCTGAGCCCCGAGGCGCAGGAAAAGTCCGCCTTTATCACACCCTTTGGACTGTACGAGTCCACGGTCATGCCCTTCGGCATGAAGAATGCCCCTGCCACTTTCCAGCGGATGGTCAACCTCCTGCTTCAGGGACTGGAGACGTACGCCGTGGCGTACTTGGATGACATTGCCATCTTCAGTCCCTCCTGGAAGGAACACCTGCAGCATCTCGAGGAGGTGCTCAGGCGAATTCACCAAGCAGGACTGACTATCAAGCCGGGAAAGTGTCAGATGGGCATGAGGGAGTTTCACTACCTGGGGCACCGGGTAGGCGGGAACACCCTGAAGCCAGAGCCTGACAAAGTGGGAGTGATCGTGAACTGGCCCACTCCCGTGACCAAGAAACAGGTGATGTCCTTCTTGGGCACTGCAGGGTACTATAGGCGCTTCGTAAAGCACTATAGTAGCCTGGCAAAACCTTTGACGGACCTCACCAGGAAGAAGCTACCTCACATTGTCAACTGGACAGATGGCTGTGAGGGGGCCTTCCAGGCGTTGAAAACCGCACTGTGCAACGCCCCTGTGTTGAAAGCAGTCGACAGCAGTCGACCGTTCTTGGTGCAGACCGACGCCAGCGAGTTTGGCCTTGGTGCTGTGCTCAGCCAGGTTGACTCGGAGGACCAAGAGCACCCCGTGTTATACCTGAGCCGGAAACTTTTGCCGAGGGAAGTGGCCTACTCCACAATTGAGAAGGAGTGCCTGGCCATAGTCTGGGCCCTGCAGCGCTTGCAGCCCTACTTGTATGGTCACACTTTCACTGTGGTGACCGACCACAACCCTCTTCGCTGGCTAAACGCCATGTGTGGAACCAACGGCAGGTTGCTACGCTGGAGCCTTGCCCTTCAGCAGTTTGACTTCACCATTGAACATAAAACGGGCAAAGAGCATGGGAATGCAGATGGACTTTCCTGCCAGGGTGAACCTACTGAGGTGCCCATGGAGGCATACCGTGGGGTACTGCCTCCCTAGCGCACACCAAAAGGGGGAGGTGTCACGATATGGTATGAAATATCATAAGTAGTTCTCTAGCCTGTGTGGGCTAAGCCCCCCTTCTTGGAGCAACAGTTTGTAGCTGCAAATTCCTGGCTTTCCTTCTCTGAGAGTATGGGGGAAGAGAGGTTTTATTGCTCTGGGGTCGTAAATTCCAGGCTCAGAGGAAAGTCCCTCACCCCTCCCACATTCTCTAGTTCAAACTGGAAAAGTGGCTCCAAGATTCAGGAAAGATTCTTTGTTTAGTTTTTGTTAGATATTAGGCAAACGATTTAAGCTAGAAATACGAAAATATATATTTTTATTCTCACTCGGTGTATCTACACAACCCGCGAAACACGAGCTTCTAACTCCATCTGGTAAAGAAGTAGGGATTTCTCTGGAAATAGGTATCCCAGATAGGACATATTTGATCTCATTAGAATGCCCACGTTAATCTGAGATGAATGAGGAGTTTGGTCTGACTGACATGTTTTGTAGTGAAGTTATCGAAATCAGAGAGAATAGTTTAAAGTTTAGGCAGAATGTAGAGAGAGGAGGGTCTGGATAAGCCAGCCTTTCTGTGATGTCACAGCCTTGAAAGTATAACTGGCTGCACACATCCCCAGCTGGGTCTCTGCTAGATTTCTTCCTGACTTCTTGTCCTCTCCTGAAGCCAGCAGCATCCCATGGACTGGGATATATGGAAACTCCACTAGCCTGGATGCCTGTCATGCTTTGAACTTGTAAGTGTTGCTTTTTCTCATTTATTCCCTTTATGTTATAATTACCCTTGTACATATTGGCAATTGTCTCATTTGTAACTTCTTTATAAAATATTGTTTCATAAAGCACTGCCTAATTAATTTCAATGGAATATACTATTATATATTAGTTCGTTCATCCATGCTCTAAACTTACCCTGTCTTCTGAAGTGAAATACGCTACTGTTACTGTTGTGTTGGGTTAGCTTCGGACCCGTTTAATCGAAGCTGGTGGCAGCGAGAAGTGTGCAGACTTTTGGGTTATGTTGTAGCGGCTGCGACGTTAATAATTATTGTTCCTGCCTGAGTGGGAGTAGTTATCGCGTCGCTGCAGCGTGCCCAATAGCCAGTACAGAGCAGGCAGCCTTTCTGGCGACTAATTACCCAGGGTGCAGTACCTAATCTGACCTGAAAGTAAGGGGGCGCCAGAGAGCTGCAAGTGTTAAGTGGAACTGTAAGCGGGATATACATAAATCCCTGCAGTTTGTGGTATATTGAAAGCAGTGGGATACCTAGAATAAGCCCCTGCTGTAAACTAAGAGGTCAATAGCCTTGTGTGTGGTTTTTTTTCATCACATCGTGGAGTGGAGGGATAACTGTTATGGCTGGCAATCAGGCAACACAGCGTGCAGTAATCAGCGCACATACAGAGATCTGGCAATAACCAAAAACAATAGGACGAGCTCTGAGACGTGGAATCTCTGTAGACTGCAGTACCTGATCTATCCTCACACAACTATAAGCAGCAGTGGATTGCGCCTATCACTACCTATGCAACTCGGCACTGCCTGAGGAGCTGACTAGCCTGAAGATAGAAATACAAGCCTGACTTACCTCAGAGAAATACCCCAAAGGAATAGGCAGCCCCCCACATATAATGACTGTTAGCAAGATGAAAAGACAAACGTAGGAATGAAATAGATTCAGCAAAGTGAGGCCCGATATTCTAGACAGAGCGAGGATAGCAAAGAGAACTATGCAGTCTACAAAAAACCCTAAAACGAAAACCACGCAAAGGGGCAAAAAGACCCACCGTGCCGAACTAACAGCACGGCGGTGCACCCCTTTGCTTCTCAGAGCTTCCAGCAAAAGTTAATAGCAAGCTGGACAGAAAAAACAGAAAACAAACTAGAAGCACTTATCTAGCAGAGCAGCAGGCCCAAGGAAAGATGCAGTAGCTCAGATCCAACACTGGAACATTGACAAGGAGCAAGGAAGACAGACTCAGGTGGAGCTAAATAGCAAGGCAGCCAACGAGCTCACCAAAACACCTGAGGGAGGAAGCCCAGAGACTGCAATACCACTTGTGACCACAGAAGTGAACTCAGCCACAGAATTCACAACAGATAACTAAGATAAGCCCCCTGCACATGTGATAGCCGTCTGTTGGCCTAAAGTCACCTCAATCCGTGACGTAGGGGTGACAGTCACGGTGTGAATCCTGACCCATTGGTGACAGCGGTCAGGGGGAATCTTGACAGCCATCCAGTCCCAACCACCAGAAGGGAGGAAGCCGCGTACCTGGGCGTGGGGTCTTTCCAATCCCCTCTCTTGTTCCCTTGCTTGGCACGGGCGAGCTCATTCACCCTAATGCTCCCGTACAACCCAAAATGGAAACGCAGCCATTTGCATCCGGGACCGGCTTCTTCGTTCTCCCAAGGGCCGAGGTGGTCGGGACCGGTGGTGGTGGTGGGCGCGCTCTGCGTTTTAGAGGGGTCGTCGTCCACTTCTTGGGCATTAGCAGTAGGAGCTTTGCGGGTTTCGTCCCCTCCAAGCGCCACGTAGAGATTCTTCCCATGGACCTGCGGAAACAGGAGGCGACACAGGGATGGATCACACAATACGGTCACCGGTGAGGACCCAACGACCAAAAGTCACCATGTCGCCCCATCCTAAAGGGGCAGAGGCGCCCTTATGTTTATGCTCCCATAGTAACCATTCGTAAATGTGTATGCAGCCCAGAACCCGTCTTTTTTTTTTTTTCATCAATTTATGGAAAGCCAAACTTAAAGGGTTAATTTCCCGATCTTCACATAAGGGCACTGTTGGATAGTGCTTGCATAAAGAAACATTTTTTCAATTTACTGCTTACTAAAATTTGCAGCCGTTCTTGAGATATTCATTTTTTTAGTTCACAGCTTGTTGCCTAGGAAACAGACCACCTCTGGTGTCTAGCTGGTAAGCACGGTGCTGAAGCTGGACCGGGATTATCAGGGTTCAAGCGATCTCGGCCAGCTTTAAAACAGTGCTTACAAGCTCAATGGAAAAAAAAGAGCTTGTAAGCACTGAATATATTCTGCTGTCTAGCTGTGCTGGTCGGTCTCCAAGGCAACTAGAAGTAAACAAAAGTGTTAATAGCTCAAGAACGGCTTTACATTTTAAATAAGCAGTAAATCGCAAAAGTGCTTGTATTTACGAGCTCTATCCGACCGCACCCATTTATGTATATGGGAAGAACCCCTTTAACCCCTGGACCTTTTTTCGGTTTTGCGTTTTTCACTCCCCTCCTTCCCAGAGCCATAACTTTTTTATTTTTCCGTCAATATGGCCATGTGAGGGCTTATTTTGTGCGGGACGAGTTGTGCTTTTGAACGACACCATTGGTTTTACCATATCATATACTGGAAAACAGGAAAAAAAAAATTACAAGTGCGGTGAAATTGCAAAAAAAAGTGGAATCCCACCCTTGTTTTTTGTTTGGCTTTTCTGCTAGGTTCAGTAAATGCTAAAACTGACCTGCCATTATGATTCTCTAGGTCATTACGAGTTCGTAGACACCAAACATGTCTAGGTTATTTTTTTTTTTATCTAAGTGGTGAAAAAAAAATTCCAACTTTGCTGGGAAGGAAAAAAAAAAAAAAAAAAGCGCCATTTTCCAAAGGCGTCTCCATTTTTCGTGATCTGGGGTTGGGTCAGGGCTTATGTTTTGCGTGCCGAGCTGACGTTTTTAATGATACCACTTTAGTGCAGATACGACCCGTTATTTTAATGCAATGTCGCGGCGACAAAAAATAAAAAAAACCTAATTCTGGCGTTATGAATTTTTTCTCGCTACACCGTTTAGCGATCAGGTTACTCTTTTTTTATATTCATAGATCAGGCGATTCTGAACGTGGTGATACCAATTATGTGTGGTTTGATTTTTTTTTTTATTGTTTTATTCTGAATGGGGCGATTTGAACTTTTATATTTTTTGTTTTGTTTTTTTCATATTTTTAAAAACATTTATTTTTTTTTTTAACTTTTGCCATGCTTCAGTAGTCTCCATGGGAGGCTAGAAGCTGCCATAGCCCGATCGGCTCTGCTACATAGGAGCGATGCTCAGATCGCCTCGATGTAGCTGAAATGCAGACTTGCTGTAAGCGCCGACCACAGGGTGGCGCTCATAGCAATCGGTCATCAACAACCATAGAGGTCTCAAGGAGACCTCTGGTTGTCATGCCGACGCGCCAATGACCCCCTGGTCATATGACGGGGGTCACCGGTGAGCGCGTTTCCGGCCGGATGCGCTTGTTTGACAGCGGCATTTAACTAATAGCGGCGGGTGGATCGCGATTCCACCTGCGCCTATTGCGGGCACATGTCAGCTGTTCAAAACAGCTGACATGCCCCGGCTTTGATGCGGGCTCACTGCCGGAGCCTGCATCAAAGCGGGGGGTTCTGCCATCGGACGTACTATTCCGTCTGATGGCAGAAAGGGGTTAAATGGCACATTTCACACAAATGTTTTTGCCACGTGCCATCTAACGGGGCCCGATGGATAAAATTGGTGTAATGAGTGCAACCATCGCCCGGATCGATTGTCCAATTGCGGAGATCAACAATAAATGAAATTTTGCACAAAGATACATAACTTTCAATATAGTCTTTATTAAATAACATTTACCAATTTTGCCGCTGTACAGTCAGAAACTCCTTTTTGAGTGATCTGCATCAATGTTACACATCTGTAAGGGTATGTGCACACGTCCCGGATTATTCACATTTTTTCGGTGCATAAAAAAAAACGCATACATTATGCATCCCATCATTTCCAATGCATTCTGCAATTTGTGTACATGATGCGGATTTTTCCGCCCAAAAAAATAAAAATGCGGAAAAATACGCAGCATGTTCATTCATTTTGCGGATTTCCCACTATGCTATTGAATTGGGAAGCTCCGGAAAAAACCCCCCGAAAAATCCACGCAAAAAACGCGAGCGGATTTTATGCTGAAAATCTCTGGCTTAGCTCAGGAAATTTCCGCATAAAATCCTGACGTGTGCACATAGCCTAAGAGCTCCCGATTAGGACAGCTCTCCCTCTGGGTTGTACAGAGATCTTCACAGTATGGAGAGGGGAGAAAGTATGTACAGTCTCAGGGAGGGCAGAAAATACAAGCTGGCAAAAAAAAAAAAAAGCACATGAGCAGGAAATAGCTGCAGGATAGAAGCTGTGCTGATGTACGAGCCAATATAGACAGCAGCACCCTGGATACATACTGAGCTCACATCCAGCCTGTATTACTGGGTGAGACACTCCCGAAAAATCTGAAACTTGGATCAGACTTCAAACAGCACATCATTGGTTAAAAAAAAATTAGTAAAGGAAGATTTAGGGTACGGATTTTAACAGATTTTTTTTGCCAAAATTCAGTGATAAAACTGAAATGTTGCAACGCTTAGTTTTGCAAAAATTATATTTTTTTCAGGGCAGCCCCAGCCAAATTTTTGAGAAGTGAGTGGAGTTTCACACGGGGGTGGCGGCGGGTCCGATTTGGCCATCAAATTAATCATGATTTTAGCCACAAGAGCGGCTTAAAGTACGACAGAAACGTACATTAGTAACTGACTGGGGGAACATTTCTTTCGGAGGCGGATGGCAGCCGAAAAACGAGCCAAATTTATTAAAAAGGAGCACGCCTCAATGAATTTGGCGAATATTTTTTAATTAAAGGCAAGTCACATAGGTAGAAACATTTTGTTTTCCTTATCACAGGCCTAATTTGTATAAACCCCTTTAAATTACCAGACAGTCCTGAATCCACTGCCCCATTAAATCCTGCAGGGCAATCTGCTTGGTTCTGCCTCCAACCTTCACCACCTGCTGTCCCACAAAGGGAGAGACGAGGGAGCAGAAACGCCGCACTGTGGGTCCTTCCGGCATCTCAGAAATCTAGGGGCAAAAACATTAGAGAGTCAATGAAAGTCAGCAACAACACGAGGGAAGAAGTAATCATCAGCCGTCTGCTCAGGAACGTCTGACTCTGGAGAATCTTCACTAGAGCCCTGCTAGAACCTTTCACGCAGTGTTACAACTAAGGCAGGTGACTAATTTTTCTCAGCAATAGGGCATGCAAAAGGTATCAAAAATATATAAATAATCACCGTCTGGCCACCTCTGATACACGCTCTTCTCCTTTACGGCCCTCGCCATCTCTTCTTAGTGCCACTACGTTGCTGAAACAAAAGGGTCTCTTCACGCCAGGCCTGGGACTGCTCTGCCCGGTGACGTCATGACATGCACTCTACAATCATGCACAAGATTGACAAGATTTCCGCCATGACTAGGCCTGGGGTGTCCCTGCACATGCATAGAGACATCCCAGGCCTAGTCGTGGCCAAAATCCAGGCCTAGCATGAAGATGCCCAGGGCTTCAGTGTGTGCCAATGGTAAGAGGAAGGAGCAAGTGGAACTGAGCTGGCATCATTCCCGACAGATGATGGCTGTGCTATTCAGCCATCACCTGCATCTAACGGCCGCAGGTGGAGCTGATCTCAAGGGTGTCGGCGGGTTGCCATGATGGCCGGCAGTGTTGAAGACCCGTGTGCCTGTCACAACGGTATTCCTGTAATCGCCGGCTTCTTGCTCATGTTCATAAAAGACAGTGATTTTTGTGTATATTGATCACAGGTTCAAGTTCCCTAAGGGGACTAACAAATACAAACGACAGTGGGGAAAAAAAAATATATATATATAAATTTAATATTAAAAAAAAAAAAAAAAAAAAAAAAAATGTATACAAGTTGATATCACACCAACTTTCCCCACATAAAAAAAAAAAAAAAAAAATCACATATTTGGCATCGCTGTGTTCATAACAGTTCAATCTATCAAAATGTAAAGTTAATAAACTCGATCAGTTTAGTAAACGATGTAATGAAAAAAAAAAAAATAATAATTTAAACACCAGAACTAAGTTTTTTCAGCAGCCGCAACACTGCAAAAAAATTAAATAAAAGGCGATCAAAACATTGCATCTAGCCTCAAATTGTGTAATAAAAAAATAAAAAGAATAAAAAAAAAAAAAAATCAGCTCAAGGCGCCAAAAAAAACAAACAAAAAAAAAAAAAGCCGGATTACGTACCGGTAATGCTCTTTTAATGAGCCACGACAGCACCCACTTTGAGAGACTTTCAGAGAACCTTCACCTGGGTGGGATTACCGTACTAAGGACGGCTCTCCCGAATGCCAAGTCAGAGGTGGAATACAGATCAAGTCGATAGTGTTTATAGAATGTTGAAGGCGACGACCAGGTTGCGGCCTTACATATAAGCTCGATGGAGATGTCTTTATTCTCCGCCCATGAGGAGGATACGGCTCGAGCTGAATGCGCCTTTACTCCCTCTGGAGGATCTTTGCCTTTTGACAAGTATGCAAGACAGATGGCATCTTTGATCCATCGAGACAAGGTAGCTTTTGTGACCCCGTAGCCTTTTCGATGACCCTGAAAAGAGACAAACAGAGCCCTACTCTGTCTGTAGGACTGGGTTCTCTCTATGTAGCTCAGGACCACTCTTTTAACATCCAACATATGTAGCATCTCCTCCTCTGAATTTGTTGGATTATCATAAAAGGAAGGTAGAAAAATTTCTTGGGATCTATGGTATTTTGTAGCTACTTTAGGGAGATATAAAGGATCGGGTTTGAGAACCACTCTGTCCTGATAGGTCAGACTGTGGAGACCTGGGTGTCGTAACCAGTGCCTTCCCCCCTCCCATCAGTCCCGTAATCAAACACACACAGTCCTAGGTGGGTTGAACAGGTCGGTCACAGTTTATTAATTAAATAAGCAGAGAAAGGGCAATTACATATCGTAACGAGCGGCTCGCGCCGAGCTCCTGTCCGTGATCGACAGGGGAATTGGCCCAACGAGCGGTTACGACCTTTGCCCTCCCCCGCTTCTTCCGCTGTGACTTAATAAAGGTTACCAGGGTTAGTTATATCACATACGTATGCAAAAAAACACTTTTTTTATTTTTTTTTTTAATATATTACAACATAATTTACACATTTACATTCTCCTGCGGGTTAGTATCATAATTAGCCTTTAAAAGGGAGGGTGGGTGGGACAAACGCTTCCAGGTGTCCTGCCGAGAGTGAAAGAGAAAGTTCCCGGCCGGACACCTGGATTTAACCCCTGTAGGAGTGGCTTTAACCCCTGTAGGACCCCTCCCCTCTAGTGCCCACTGGCCGGCTGGGGGTCTTCCAATTAGTGCATCACTAAAGGGGGGGGGGGGGGAGTGATGCTAGGGGGGAACTGGCACAGACCACCTTTACGTGCAGCTCTCTATGTGCTCCCCAGTCAGAGACGCGCACCTTATTCAGTACCGCGTCTGCCAGACTGTGGAGACCTGGGTGTCGTAACCAGTGCCTTCCACACAGTCCTAGGTGGGTTGAACAGGTCGGTCACAGTTTATTAATTAAATAAGCAGAGAAAGGGCAATTACATATCGTAACGAGCGGCTCGCGCCGAGCTCCTGTCCGTGATCGACAGGGGAATTGGCCCAATGAGCGGTTACGACCTTTGCCCTCCCCCGCTTCTTCCGCCACGGAGGATCCCGTGTACTACCTACGCGGGACTCCGACCCCACCCCTCAATGTTAAGGCCTGTTCAACCCCATCCTGTAAACCAGACAGAAAAATATCGAGGCCAATGTCCGTTAGGTGAACTCCGTCCGGTCTTAATTGTGGCGTGTTATCCCCTTGTAGCTGGTGGTGACGAATCACGATACCGCCTCTTCCTCTCACATATTTTCCAATCCGAGCATTGAATTTACCCCTTGTCCGTTCTATGGCTTTTTTATCTCTTGCTCCGTGCCAGACGGCCCGTGGTGTTATATCCGACCACACCAGTATCATGTTCCTGAATAGACAGCTGAACCTTTCCATATCAGTTGTCACCCATTTGTACAATTCGGCCACCTTTTGTTTGCCAAGGTCATTGCCACACGCGTGTACCACCATTATCACCGGGTGTTCCGCCATCCCTGCTATTCCAACCATCTCTTTGAACACCTGTTTCCACTGGAGGCCTCTGACACCCCTCCATTTAACTTTTATGCCCGGGAGGTAAAGATTTATCCCTCCTGGCCGCCGTTCGGCCCTCTTTTCGGCCCAGTAAACGTAGGAATCTCCTACCACCCAAACTTCAACCCCTGTAAGAGACAACACATGTTAATTAAGCAAGTCGGGTCTAATGTATCTGGCGAAGCATGCGGACTTCCAACGACCCCTTCTCTGCACCTCGGCCTCTGGCACTCCTGCCCTAGCCGCTTCCGTGGCTGCCCCAATGCGGAACGAATGTGTTCCGTACTCCTTTGGGTTTGCGCCGTTTTTTTCCAAGCATAGCTTGAATATCGCCTGGAATTGGTACTTGGTCAGGGGGGACCCGTCTGTATGAGTGAAGAAAAATCTACCAGCGTGTCTTATCTCGGCGAATCTTCTAACCATTTTTAGCGGGCAAGCTGGGCCATCAGTGGAGTTAACCAGGACCCATGTTCCCCTACCGGTGGGATCGCATTTGGATTTTCTAACCCTGATGCGCAGGGCGTCGCTGCATATTACTATGTCCTCATAAATTAGGCCGCCTTCCGACGCGTTTTTTGACCGCGGTAGCAATTCACTGATACGCAGTGCTCCGAAAAAGACGGTCGCAAAAGCTGCCGATAAGAGGGCTGCCTCGTATTGCGATGAGCAGACTGACGGGGATAACGCAATCAGGTCCTGCAATAGTCTCAGTGAAATGGGGCGGCGACATTCTTGGCTTGGCTGAAGCCTTTTCCAACCTTTTATGGCTTGTCTTATGCAAAAGGACTTAGTTACGTCTACCCATCCCAATAATTGAAAGAAAAATGCTAGCCCCGATAATTTCCGTTGTGCCGAGGTGCCCGACGCCCCATCTCCTCTCATCCGCATTAGAAAATCAGTCGTCACCGCGCTTCGTGCTTGATCGCATTTATCGACTGGCCTACCCCGAATTAGTGAGCACCACTCCTCCCAAGCCTTACCATACACCTGCCAGGTAGCTGGCGAAACGGAGGCCCGGATTAAGGGCATCAATGATTGGCCACTGTATCCCACCGGGACAGTGGACACAGGATACCCAGGGGTTGCGCGTTGGGCTGCTGGATTCTGAAAGCCTGCCAATTGGAAAATAACAATGGGTTAATGATATTCTCGTCAACCTCCGCCACCACGGTGGCTCTACACCAAATATTGTTTTCTAGGCATATCAGTGCGAGCCGTCGCAAGAGAGCGAGTATGGGCAAGGATGGAGACGACATGTGATTTAGACTCCTCGCTGTTTTCACATTTTTAGTTTGGAAACGAATGTTCATGAGGTGTCCTGCCGAGAGTGAAAGAGAAAGTTCTCGGCCGGACACCTGGATTTAACCCCTGTAGGAGTGGCCGTAGGACCCCTCCCCTCTAGTGCCCACTGGCCGGCTGGGGGTCTTCCAATTAGTGCATCACTAAAGGGGGGGGGGGGGGGGGGGGGGGAGTGATGCTAGGGGGGAACTGGCACAGACCACCTTTACGTGCAGCTCTCTATGTGCTCCCCAGTCAGAGACGCGCACCTTATTCAGTACCGCGTCTGCCATTAGGAACGGAGGATCTATGGAAAGAGCCTGGATATCTCCCACTCTTCTGGCAGAGGTCAAGGCTATTAATAAGGCTACCTTGTATGTAATATTTTTTAGAGGGATAGAATGCAAGGGCTCAAAGGGAGGTCCTGTTAAGGCATCTAGGACTAAATTCAAATCCCAAGGAGGTAAACGTGGGACATGTACTGGTGTACCTCTTTCACATGCTCTAATAAATCTTTTAACCCATTTATTACCAGCAATATTAGCGCTATAAAGGGCTCCCAGGGCAGATACCTGAACTCTCAAAGTATTGACTGATAACCCCAGCTCATGGCCTCTTTGTAAAAATTCAAGGATGGCCTTAATAGGAACCTTGCTGGAAAAAGGTTTCGTATAGAAGTCGAGGAATTTTCTCCATATTCTACTGTATATTATAGTCGTAGATTTTTTTCTGCTTAACAGTAGTGTGTTGATTAGTTTTTGAGAGAACCCTCTCAAAGTCAATATCTGCCTCTCAAGTTCCACGCCGTGAGGTGGAGGCCCTTCACTTGTGGATGGTAAAATGGACCTTGGGACAGTAGGTCTGGTGTCATTGGCAGAATCCATGGATCGCAAACTGACATCGCTCGAAGACAGGAGAACCAGGGCCTCTTCGGCCAAAATGGGGCTATCAAAATCACCGTCGATTTTTCTTCTCTTATTTTCTTGACCACCAATGGAATTAGCATCATTGGTGGGAAAGCGTAGGCCAGATCGTAAATCCAAGGATACTGGAGTGAGTCTATTATATCTGGACGATCTGCCGGATTCAGGGGTGCAAACATTGGTACCTGCCTGTTGCTCCTGGTTGCAAACAAATCTATCTGCGGAAGGCCCCATATGTCCACTATGTTTTTGAATACGCGAGGATTGAGGATCCATTCTCCCTGGCGGAGCATGTGACGACTTAGGAAGTCGGCCCTTAAGTTTTCTATTCCTCTGATATGGACAGCCATGAGAGAAAGGAAATTGGGTTCTGCTAGATCGAATATTTCTGCCGCTGAACACATCAGACTTCCTGATCGCGTTCCGCCTTGCCGATTTAAATATGCGACGACAGTTGTGTTGTCCGATCGGATCTTGACATGAGAACCACGAAGCTGGGGAAGAAAAAATTTCAAAGCATAATATACTGCATTTAGTTCTTTCCAGTTGGAAGACTGTTGAATCTCAAAAGAATTCCAGCGACCTTGGGCTATATTTTGATCCAGATGGGCTCCCCATCCCTCTGGGCCTGCGTCAGTAGTGAGTAATTTAGAGGACCTAATTGTCCATAAGACTCCTCTGGACAAATGGTCTTTATTCAACCACCAAAGTAGTGATTGAAGCACCTCATTAGATAAGGTAATTTTTGTATTTAGATGCTCCTGGAAAAATGACTGGGCATGGAGTATCTGGTGTTGTAAAGCCCTAGTATGGTATTGGGCCCATTGAACCGCAGGAATGCAGGAGGAGAGTGAACCCAGGAGAGACATGGCATCTCTAAGGGACATACGAGGACTAGATCTTGCTTCGACGACTTTTGAAATTATGATTGTTTTTTTGACCTCTGGTAAAAGACATTTTTGACTTACAGAGTCCAAGAGTAGTCCTAGGAAGGACTGAAGAGTCTCTGGATGCAGCCTTGATTTTTTGAAGTTTACAATCCAGCCTAGAGCCTGTAACGATGAAATGGTATTAGACAAGCGTTCTTCACACTGAGATGCTGAATTACCAATTATCAGGAAATCATCTAAATAGGGCACAATTAGTGTGTCCTGATGACGTAGATAGGCCATCACCTCTAGCATAACCTTTGTGAAAATTCGAGGAGCCATAGAAAGGCCGAATGGCATGGCCGTAAACTGGAAGTGACGGACCCGGCCTTATAGGTTTATTGCCACCCTGAGATATTGTTGGTGGTCTGCATGGATTGGAAGATGATAATATGCATCTTTTAGGTCCAGCCCTGCCATAAAGCACCTAGGAAACAAAAGTTTTATGGTTGATCTTATTGACTCCATCTTAAAGGTATGCTCATGCAAAAAAGAATTTAATTTTTTTAGATTAATTATAGTACGAAAAGTACCATCTGGTTTTGGAACCAGAAATAAAGGGGAATAAAATCCCCTCCCTTTCTGACTGTATGGTACTTCGATGAGAAAATTCTTAGCCAAAAGGCTTAGAATTTCTAACTGAAGCGCTTCTTGTTGTTCCGGCGCTTTTAATGATGTTACTACAAAGTTATCCTGTGGTAATTTACAGAAATCTAGTCTTAGTCCAGTTTTTATTAGACGGAGAATCCACTGATTTGATGTTATCTCTTCCCATTTATGATAAAAAAACTTCAGTCTGCCACCAACTGGGATTTCATTACTGATAGTATCGCCCCCGCCTAGATGTTTCGGGGTTACTATATACGGCACCTTTCGGCTTGGTGTCTTTTGATTCCCAGCGATCTTTTTGTGGCTCATACGGCCTCCTCCTGTTAAATGGCCGTCTTCTAAACGCTCTCCTGTAAGAAGGAAGAAACTGTTTAGGAAAGCCTTTCCTTCTCTCTCCAGCTTTGTTAAGTAGGTCATCTAGGACCTTTCCGAACAAGAACTCACCCTGGCATGGGATTGAACATAGTCTAGTTTTTGACTGAGCATCTCCCTTCCACCCTTTGAGCCAAAGGGCACGCCGAGCTGCATTGACCAGACCTGCTGACCTCGCTGCTAAACGGAGGGAGTCCGCTGAAGCGTCAGCTAAGAATGCCGTGGCACTTTTAATCAGTGGCAAGGCTTGGAGGATTTTATCTCTTGAGACCTTTCCTCTTACTTGTTGCTCCAGTTGGTCTACCCAGACTAATAGGGACCTGGCTGTGCACGTGCCTGATATGGCCGGTTTGAAAGCTCCTGTATTCGTCTCCCAGGATCTTTTCAGGAGAGCCTCTGTTTTGCGGTCTAAGGGATCTAGTAGGATTCCTGCATCCTCCACCGGAAGAGATGACTGTTTCGAGGTGGATGCTACAGCTGAATCAACTTTTGGGACTTTGGACCATACTGCTAAGTCCTCATCACTAAAGGGGTAACGCCTCTTAGAAGAGGACGGGAGAAACCCCTTCCCGTTTGTCCCATTCTTTCTTTACCAGGTCCTTGATGGCAGAGACTACTGGAAACGCTCGTCTCTTTTTATGACCCAGACCTGCAAACATAATATCTTCAGCAGATTTGGCTCCTTTAGTGTCTGGGCACCCCATAGTATTTCTAATGGATTTTATAAGGTTGTCAATGCTTTCAACGGGAAAACATGCTCCACCTTCATCGGAACTAGGAGATGATCCTGAGGTGTTGGATGATCGAATTAAGCCCTCTTCAGATTCTGAACTGGGGTCAGGAGACAGGCGTTTATTATCATGCTTTCTTAATGACTCTGATCCCAGAGACTGTATTTCTTGCCGTATTATGGCTCCAATACTGGTGGTCGTAACAGCTGCCTCATCCTGTAAGGTTTGGTTTACACAGGACTGACACAGCCTTTTAGGATATGTGTCGGGTAAGGGCTGCGTGCATAGAGCACACTCTTTATGTTTAGACTTAATGGTCTTCTTAGCCTAGGGGAGATTAGAGAAGGAAGGGATCAGCTTATAGGTAGAGGAAAGTAACACTCACCCAGTGAAGCTCTCATTTCCATTATCATACCGGTCTTGGAGGAGGAGACGCTGTGCGGGGTCTGAGTAGCGCTGTATCCGCACTCCTTTGCTTACTTCTGTGAGTGTCAGATCCATCCATGGATCGACCACTCTTTTTTGCTGAAGATTTAGAACTTTTAGCGCTGCTTTTATCAGCGCTGTCGCGTTCCACTACCAGTGGAAGCTTGCTATCTGCCGGGAACGACATAATGAGCATCGGCTCTGCGTCCTGGCTTCACATTTGAATCGCGCGGTCCTCAGCAGCGCGCCGCCCACCGCGAACCGGAAGTGCTCCAACTACTTCCGGTTCAATGAAGCAGCGCAGACTTACTTGCGCGTTCAGGGTCGGCGCCGCTCCTAGAACATCCGGAACCGGCCCCCATGCACACGCTCCCTCCGTAGGCCGGACTTCCACGCCCGGAACCTGCCGGCCAGCACTCAGACGAGGGGGGAGGCTGCATGCAGTGGCTCCCCCGCCGCTGCTTCTGATGCCGCAGCCCCTGCTGTCACCGAAAGAACCACACAGGCGGGTGCATAGGCTCAGGTAGGAGAAACAAAGGCGGAGGTGCTCCAACCACCTCCATCTGTAGGTATTCCAGGGATTTCCGATAGGAACAGGAAACCAACTGAGGAGGAGAGGGGGACCGCCCTTTTTATCTCTGTAGGTTTCCTGTTCCTATGGGCGGGTCCCTCTCTCAAAGTGGGTGCTGTCGTGGCGAAGGGTAAAAAAAAGTATTATGGATTTCAGATCTTGCCAACACTAGTGTTTTTTTATTTTTTTATTACAAATTTGCAAATAGAGAGACAAAACCGAAAATGGTTTTGCTCCGAGTCGCTCTATTGCAGAGATATTCACATTTGTTTCTTTTGGAACGCATTATGTGAATTGTCTGACTGTAGTGCAACAGGGCGATTCATCAGAGTCTTCTCTGGGGGCGTGCACTTTCACCCCTCTCTACAAGGCACAGCCAATCACAGCTCACCAACTGAGCCTGCTAGATCAGATGCTGAGCTGTGATTGGCAGCATCGGGAAGGGTGAAAGGGCCCGCCCCCAGAGAAGACTTTGAAGAAACACCCAGTTGCACAACAAGCAGAGGTTTCACATGTTGCGCTCCAAAAGAAACAAATGTGAACATCTTTGTGATAGAGCAAAACGGGAAACGGCGGCAGAATCAAGGGGTCTCTGTGGCTTTTACAGGATATTTAACTTTTTTTTCCCTTTGAGTAGGCGAGAGGTCCTCTATAAGAATTGAGCAGGAAGATAGATGGAGGGAAAACAAAAGATTCATAGAATGGATGGATCCATCTTGAGAAAAATGGATGTTTCTCAAGATTCTCATATCAAACAGTCTGTAAAAAGCTGACAGCAGATGGATGACAACATTTCACGTCCCTGTGATTTTGAACGGACCACTCGCGACACGGACAGGCAACCTCCCAATACACTATAATCGGTGTGAGTTCAATCAGGGATAAACATGGACAGCAGTCGTGCGTGAAAAATGGACGTGTGAACGAGGCCTTACACAGCACAGGCCGGACACACCACGCCTTCTCTCTTCCTGACACCTAGTCAGCACAGTTCTAACAAACGATCCTCCGAGTCCAAAATCTAATTTTTCATTATGCATAGTGCTGGGAATGTATTACCTTCACTACCTGACGCATGTTTCACCAAGTCATCTTCCAAGGAGCAATTAATTCATAATGCTGGGAATGTATTCCCTTCAATCCCTGACGCGCGTTTCACCGTGGCTTCTTCTAAGGGGCAATTAATTATGCATAGTGCTGGGAATGTATTACCTTCAATCCCTGACGCGCGTTTCACCGTGGCTTCTTCTAAGGGGCAATTAATTATGCATAGTGCTGGGAATGTATTACCTTCAAACCCTGACGCGCGTTTCACCGTGGCTTCTTCTAAGGGGTAGGGTTGAGCGAAACGGGTCGAACATTTTCAAAAGTCGCCGACTTTTGGCTAAGTCGGGGTTTCATGAAACCCGATCCGACCCCTGTGCGGGGTCGGCCATGCGGTACGCGACTTTCGCGCCAAAGTCGCGTTTCAATGACGCGAAAAGCGCCATTTCTCAGCCAATGAAGGTAAACGCAGAGTGTGGGCAGCGTGATGACATAGGTCCTGGTCCCCACCATCTTAGAGAAGGGCATTGCAGTGATTGGCTTGCTGTCTGCGACGTCACAGGGGCTATAAAGAGGCGTTCCCGCCGACCGCCATCTTACTGCTGCTGATCTGAGCTTAGGGAGAGGTTGCTGCCGCTTTGTCAGAAGCAGGGATAGCGTTAGGCAGGGTCCATTAACCACAAAACCGCTTGTGCTGCAGCGATTTGCACTGTCCAACACCACCCTCGGTGTGCAGGGACAGTGGAATTTTTTTTTTTTTTTTTTTTCCCCTCAGCGCTGTAGCTCATTGGGCTGCCCTAGAAGGCTCCCTGATAGCTGCATTGCTGTGTGTACGCCGCTGTGCAAACCAACTGCTTTTTTCAAAGCACAAATCCTCTTGTTCCTTCCTTTCTGCACAGCTATCTTTTTTGTTTGTCCACACTTTTTATTTCATTTGTGCATCAGTCCACTCCTTATTGCTGCCTGCCATACCTGGCTGTGATTACTGCAGGCAGGGAGATAGTAGCTGCCTGCCATACCTGGCTGAGATTACTGCAGGCAGGGAGATAGTAATTGTAGGACATTCCCTGTTTTTTTTTTTTTTTTTTTTTTGGTGGGAGATTAAGATTGGCAATTTGGCATTTCTGCTAGAGTGCCATCCCTGTGTGTGCCATCTCTCTCACATAGTGGGCCATAGAAAGCCTTTTCATTTTTCTGTATTTTTTTTTGTGGGGTGTATAAATTCTCCCTGATAAAAATACAGTGGGAGATTAATATTGGCCTTTGGGCTTGTGTGCCAGTCCTGAGTGTGCCATCTCTCTCACAAATAGTGGGCCATAGAAAGCCTATTTTATTTTTTTTTGGGTTTTATAAATTCTCCCTGAAAAAAAGGGAGATTAATATTGGCCTCTGGGCTTCTGTGCCAGTCCTGAGCGTGCCATCTGTGCCAGTCCTGAGCGTCCCATCTCTCTCACAAATAGTGGGCCATAGAAAGCCTATTTAATTTTTTTTTTGGTTTTATAAATTTTCCCTGAAAAAAGGGAGATTAATATTGGCCTCTGGGCTTGTGTGCCAGTTGTGAGCGTGCCATCTGTGCCAGTCCTGAGCGTGCCATCTCTCTCACAAATAGTGGGCCATAGAAAGCCTATTTAATTTTTTTTTTGGTTTTATAAATTTTCCCTGAAAAAAGGGAGATTAATATTGGCCTCTGGGCTTGTGTGCCAGTTGTGAGCGTGCCATCTGTGCCAGTCCTGAGCGTGCCATCTCTCTCACAAATAGTGGGCCATAGAAAGCCTATTTAAATATTTTTTTGGTTTTATAAATTCTCCCAGAAAAAAAGGGAGATTAATATTGGCCTCTGGGCTTCTGTGCCAGTTGTGAGCGTGCCATCTGTGCCAGTCCTGAGCGTGCCATCTCTCTCACAAATAGTGGGCCATAGAAAGCCTATTTAAATATTTTTTTGGTTTTATAAATTCTCCCAGAAAAAAAGGGAGATTAATATTGGCCTCTGGGCTTCTGTGCCAGTCCTGAGCGTGCCATCTGTGCCAGTCCTGAGCGTCCCATCTCTCTCACAAATAGTGGGCCATAGAAAGCCTATTTTATTTTTTTTTTGGGTTTCAGAAATTCTCCCTGGAAAAAAAAAGGGAGATTAATATTGCCCTTTGGGCTTGTGTGCCAGTACTAAGCGTTCCATCTCTCTCTCTCTCTCAGTCAGTGGGCCATAGAACGCATATTTTTGGTTTTATTTGTTTTCTAAATTCTCCCTGAAAAAATCATTTTATTTTATTTGGTTTCTAAATTCTTCCTGATAAAATCATATTTTTTTTATTATTTTTATTTCTAAAGTCTCCCTGAAAAAAAAAAAAAAAAAAAACAACCAAAAAAACAGTGGGAGATTAATATTGGCCTTTCTGCTTGTGTGCCAGTCTTGACTCCTGGGTGTGCCATCTCTCTCTCTCTCTCTCTCTCTCTCTCTCTCTCTCTCTCTCTCTCCAATTGTGGTCCATAGAAAGCCTATATTTTTTTTCCTTGATTTGGGTTCTAAAATCTACCAGAGAAAATAACTACATCAATCATTGGTAGAAAAATATTGGCCTCTGGGTTTGTGTGCCACTCCTGACTCCTGTGTGCGTCATCTCTCAGTCAGTGGGCCATAGAACGCCTATTTTTGGTTTTATTTGTTTTCTAAATTCTCCCTGAAAAAATTATTTTATTTTATTTGGTTTCTAAATTCTTCCTGATAAAATCATATTTTTTTTATTATTTTTTTTTCTAAAGTCTCCCTGAAAAAAAAAAAAAAAAACAGTGGGAGATTAATATTGGCCTTTCTGCTTGTGTGCCAGTCTTGACTCCTGGGTGCGTCATCTCTCAGTCAGTGGGCCATAGAACGCCTATTTTTGGTTTTATTTGTTTTATAAATTCTCCCTGAAAAAATCATTTTATTTTATTTGGTTTCTAAATTCTTCCTGATAAAATCATATTTTTTTTATTATTTTTTTTTCTAAAGTCTCCCTGAAAAAAAAAAAAAAAAAACAACCAAAAAAACAGTGGGAGATTAATATTGGCCTTTCTGCTTGTGTGCCAGTCTTGACTCCTGGGTGCGTCATCTCTCAGTCAGTGGGCCATAGAACGCCTATTTTTGGTTTTATTTGTTTTCTAAATTCTCCCTGAAAAAATCATTTTATTTTATTTGGTTTCTAAATTCTTCCTGATAAAATCATATTTTTTTTATTATTTTTTTTTCTAAAGTCTCCCTGAAAAAAAAAAAAAAAAAAACAACCAAAAAAAACAGTGGGAGATTAATATTGGCCTTTCTGCTTGTGTGCCAGTCTTGACTCCTGGGTGCGTCATCTCTCAGTCAGTGGGCCATAGAACGCCTATTTTTGGTTTTATTTGTTTTCTAAATTCTCCCTGAAAAAATCATTTTATTTTATTTGGTTTCTAAATTCTTCCTGATAAAATCATATTTTTTTTATTATTTTTTTTTCTAAAGTCTCCCTGAAAAAAAAAAAAAAAAAAACAACCAAAAAAAACAGTGGGAGATTAATATTGGCCTTTCTGCTTGTGTGCCAGTCTTGACTCCTGGGTGTGCCATCTCTCTCTCTCTCTCTCTCCAATTGTGGTCCATAGAAAGCCTACATTTTTTTTCCTTGATTTGGGTTCCAAAATCTACCAGAGAAAATAACTCCATCAATCATTGGTAGAAAAATATTGGCCTCTGGGCTTGTGTGCCACTCCTGATTCCTGTGTGCGTCATCTCTCACTCAGTGGCCCATAGAAAGCATATAGTTTGTTACATTTGTTTTCTAAATTCTCCCTGCAAAAATCTATTTTTTTTTTTTTGGGGGGTTTCTAAAGTGTTCCTGAAAAAAATAAAAATAAAAAAAAAATAATAGTGTGACATTAATATTAACATTTGTGCTTCAGTGACAGTCCTGCGTGTGGGGCATCTCTCTAATTTGCAGCCACCAAAAAAAGAGTGTGTAACATTGGGCCTGATTTTCGCTGTGGTCTCACCAACCTGTAAAGGGGTAGCTAAATCATACAGAAGTTATAGCTCACCGTGTAAGTTGTGTGACTGCAACAAATAACGTTAGTTTGGTTACGTTTTTAAAACAATGAGGAAGTCTAGTGGAAGAGGTCGTGGCCGGGGGCGTTCATTGTCAGCTGGTAATGAGGGTAGTGGTAGTGGTGGAGCATCAGGTGGTCGTGGGGGAAAAAATATTGCACCTAAGTCTGGAGCTGTGGAGCCAGGTTCGTCGTCCGGCTACACAAGGCCTCGAACGCTCCCTTTTCTGGGATTAGGAAAACCGCTTTTAAAGCCGGAGCAGCAAGAGCAAGTTTTGGCTTATCTTGCTGACTCAGCCTCTAGCTCTTTTGCCTCATCTCGTGAAACTGGTAAAAGTAAAAGCAGCGCGTCGTTAGTGGATGTTCACGGTCAGGGACAAGTCACTTCCTTGTCCTCTTCAGCAAAAACAACAACAGAGAAGAATGCAGCAGGCGACACAACGGGTTACTCCATGGAGCTCTTTACACATACCGTCCCTGGCTTAGAAAGTGAAGCAGTTAACAGTCCATGCCCATTACAAATTGAATCTGACATGGAGTGCACTGACGCACAGCCACAGCCAGACTACTATGCTGGTCCTTTGACTCAGACCACAACATTGCCCTCGCAGGGTGCTGATCAAGAATCAGACCCTGATGAGACTATGTTGCCCCATCACGAACGCTATACCACCGAACGACACGGTGACACAGACGAAGTTGCGCAGGAGGTACAAGAAGAGTTATTAGATGACCCAGTTCTTGACCCCGATTGGCAGCCATTGGGGGAACAGGGTGCAGGCGGCAGCAGTTCTGAAGCAGAGGAGGAGGAGGGGCCGCAGCAGGCATCAACATCGCCACAGGTTCCATCTGCCGGGCCCGTATCTTGCCCAAAACGCGTGGCAAAGCCAAAACCTGGTGGAGGACAGCGTGGCCATCCGGTTAAAGCTCAGTCTGCAATGCCTGAAAAGGTATCCGATGCTAGAAAGAGTGCAGTCTGGCATTTTTTTAAACAACATCCAATTGATCAGCGCAAAGTCATCTGTCAAAAATGTTCTACTTCCTTAAGCAGAGGTCAGAATCTGAAAAGTCTCAATACTAGTTGCATGCATAGACATTTAACCACCATGCATTTGAAAGCTTGGACTAACTACCAAACGTCCCTTAAGGTTGTTGCACCCTCGGCCAATGAAGCTAGTCATCAACGCAACATCCCTTCCGGCAGTGTAGGACCACCATTTAGCGCACCACCTGCTGTATCTGTGCAGGTATCTTTGCCAGGCCAAAGCAGTCAGGGTCAGGGAATCACCAGTTTCGTAGTAGGAAACACTGCATCTAGGGCACCGGCGGCAACAATACCATCTCCCACCGTCTCTCAGTCTGCCATGTCCACCGGCACCCCCGCTAGTTCCACGATCTCCAGCTCTCCAGTCCAGCTCACCCTACATGAGACTATGGTTAGAAAAAGGAAATACTTAGCCTCGCATCCGCGTACACAGGGTTTGAACGCCCACATAGCTAGACTAATCTCGTTAGAGATGATGCCCTACCGGTTAGTTGAAAGCGAAGCTTTCAAAGACCTGATGGACTACGCTGTACCACGCTACGAGCTACCCAGTCGACACTTTTTTTCCAGAAAAGCCATCCCAGCCCTCCACCAGCATGTTAAAGAGCGCATCGTCCATGCACTCAGGCAATCTGTGAGCACAAAGGTGCACCTGACAACAGATGCATGGACCAGTAGGCATGGCCAGGGACGTTACGTGTCCATCACGGCACACTGGGTAAATGTGGTGGATTCAGGGTCCACAGGGGACAGCAAGTTTGGGACAGTTCTGCCTAGCCCACGGTCTAGTAAACAGTTGTCTGTAGCCGTTCGCACCCCCTCCTCCTCCTCCTCCTCGTCCTCCTGCAGAAGCAAGAGCTCGTCCACAGACCGCAGTCGCACAAACACTCCATCCGCACCTGCCACTGTTGCACACCAGGTCTCCCATTATGGGGCAGCTACTGGCATACGTCAGCAGGCTGTATTGGCTATGAAGTGTTTGGGCGACAATAGACACACCGCGGAAGTTCTGTCCGAGTTCTTGCAGCAAGAAACGCAGTCGTGGCTGGGCACTGTAGATCTTGAGGCAGGCAAGGTAGTGAGTGATAACGGAAGGAATTTCATGGCTGCCATCTCCCTTTCCCAACTGAAACACATTCCTTGCCTGGCTCACACCTTAAACCTGGTGGTGCAGTGCTTCCTGAAAAGTTATCCGGGGTTATCCGACCTGCTCCTCAAAGTGCGTGGACTTTGCGCACATATCCGCCGTTCGCCTGTACACTCCAGCCGTATGCAGACCTATCAGCGTTCTTTGAACCTTCCCCAGCATCGCCTAATCATAGACGTTGCAACAAGGTGGAACTCAACACTGCACATGCTTCAGAGACTGTGCGAACAGAGGCGGGCTGTTATGTTTTTGTGGGAGGATACACATACACGGGCAGGCAGTAGGATGGCAGACATGGAGTTGTCAGGTGTGCAGTGGTCGAAGATTCAAGACATGTGTCAAGTCCTTCAGTGTTTTGAGGAATGCACACGGCTGGTTAGTGCAGACAACGCCATAATAAGCATGAGCATCCCCCTAATGCGTCTGCTGATGCAAAGTTTGACGCACATAAAGGATCAGGCGTCTGCACCAGAGGAAGAGGAAAGCCTTGATGACAGTCAGCGATTGTCTGGTCAGGGCAGTGTACATGACGAGGTACCGGGCGAAGAGGAGGTGGAGGATGAGGAGGATGATGGGGATGAGTATATTTTTAATGAGGAAGCTTTCCCGGGGGCACGGGAAATTGGTGGCGTGGCAAGGCCGGGTTCTGGTTTTTTGAGGGACACAAGTGACGTAGATTTGCCTGCAACTGCCCCTCAACCAAGCACAACCGCAGATTTGACAACGGGAACTTTGGCCCACATGGCGGATTATGCCTTGCGTATCCTCAAAAGGGACACACGCATTACAAAAATGATGAACGATGACGATTACTGGTTGGCCTGCCTCCTTGATCCTCGCTATAAAGGCAAATTGCAAAATATTATGCCACATGAGAACTTGGAACTAATATTAGCAACAAAACAATCAACTCTTGTTGACCGTTTGCTTCTGGCATTCCCTGCACACAGCGCCCGTGATCGTTCTCACACGAGCTCCAGGGGCCAGCAGACCAGAGGTGTTAGAGGGGCAGAAATCAGAAGTGGCGTTGGACAGAGGGGTTTTCTGACCAGGTTGTGGAGTGATTTTTCTATGACCGCAGACAGGACAGGTACTGCAGCATCAATTCAAAGTGACAGGAGACAACATTTGTCCAGTATGGTTACAAACTATTTTTCATCCCTTATCGACGTTCTCCCTCAACCGTCATTCCCATTTGATTACTGGGCATCCAAATTAGACACCTGGCCAGAATTGGCAGAATATGCATTGCAGGAGCTTGCTTGCCCGGCAGCTAGTGTCCTATCAGAAAGAGTATTCAGTGCTGCAGGTTCAATACTAACAGAAAAAAGGACTCGTCTGGCTACCCAAAATGTAGATGATCTAACCTTCATTAAAATGAACCACAACTGGATTTCAAAATCTTTTGCCCCACCCTGCCCGGCTGACACCTAGCTTTCCTATGAAAAGGTCTTGCCTGTGGACTATTCTGAATGACTTTTCCAATCTCGTAATTTTCTTCACCTGATTGTCCAGCATACGACATGTTTCCACCTCACGAAATGGCCAAACTCCCCACACGGGGCCGTGCTATCGCCACTTTGCGCTTGGACCCTTGAGAGTGCTGTTTGTCTGAAGAGGTGGGTGTGGCCGCTTTTGGTCGACGGCACTGCCACTGGGTCCCTCATAGTACAATAAAGTGTCTCTGGCGGTGGTGGTGCGCACCCAACGTCAGACACACCGTTGTAATATGAGGGGCCCTGTGCCTGTACCGCCGGCCACAAGACAGTTCCCCCCCCCAGCTCAAACAGTGCTCTACCACTAGCAAAATTATCTCTCACAGCTTCACCAATGTGTAGTCTAGCCGCTGACATCCTTCAATGCCTGGCACTGACAATACCATTGTTTTGACATTTTTGTTATGTTAGGCCTTCGAAGCCTGTCTGCGGTCCCTTCTTTCTACAACTACTACACTGACCAGGCCACTGCTGGCCGTGTTACCCTGGAACCAATTTAAAAGTGCCTACAGTCAGCCCAATTTTGTTATGTTAGGCCTTCGAAGACTGTCTGCCGTCACTCCTTCCACTAGACTTCCACTGACCATACACTGCTGCCCATGTACCCCTGGAACCAATTTAAAGTGCCTACAGCCAGCCCAATTTTGTTATGTTAGGCCTTCGAAGCCTGTCTGCGGTCACTCCTTCCACTAGACTTCCACTGACCAGACCACTGCTGCCCGTGTACCCCTGGAACCAATTTAAAAGTGCCTACAGCCATGTGTTATTATTTTAGGCCTTCGATGCCTGTCTGCGGTCACTCCTTCCACTAGGCCTCCACTGACCACACCACTGCTGCCCGTGTACCCCTGGAACCAATTTAAAATTGCCTACAGCCAGCCCAATTTTTTTATTTTAGGCCTTCGATGCCTGTCTGCGGTCCATTCTTTCAACTACTACTACACTGACCAGGTCACTGCTGCCCGTGTACCCCTGGAACCAATTTAAAATTGCCTACAGCCAGCCCAATTTTTTTATTTTAGGCCTTCGATGCCTGTCTGCGGTCCATTCTTTCAACTACTACTACACTGACCAGGTCACTGCTGCCCGTGTACCCCTGGAACCAATTTAAAATTGCCTACAGCCATGTGTTATTATTTTAGGCCTTCGATGCCTGTCTGCGGTCACTCCTTCCACTAGGCCTCCACTGACCACACCACTGCTGTCCGTGTACCCCTGGAACCAATTTAAAATTGCCTACAGCCATGTGTTATTATTTTAGGCCTTCGATGCCTGTCTGCGGTCACTCCTTCCACTAGGCCTCCACTGACCACACCACTGCTGTCCGTGTACCCCTGGAACCAATTTAAAATTGCCTACAGCCATGTGTTATTATTTTAGGCCTTCGATGCCTGTCTGCGGTCCATTCTTTCAACTACTACTACACTGACCAGGGCACTGCTGGCCGTGTACCCCTGGAACCAACATCAGAAAATATAAAAATAAGTATTTTGCTTATAAAAAAGAAAATACTGGTGAGATATCAAATGCAGACATTTTAACATTAAAAACAAACACACAACTCTAATCTGGTACAGTACTAAAAATGGCCACCAGCTACAATTACTTTCTCCTGCAAGTAGTTAACTGAAAGTTTTTTTAAATTGAAAACACACATATGGCATCCACCGAGTGTTGTCCTGTCGCGTCTTCTTTATATTATTGCCGAGAAGATGCAAAATAATGAAAATAATAAAATCATTAATTACCAAAATAATAGAGAAAGTCAACACCACATTGCAAATAAACATTCATTCCAAATAAAGAAGCAGGGCGCGTCCGAGGGTGAGTATATACCTAATAAGAATATAATCACCCTCGGACGCGCAATGCTTATTTCCAACAGCCTTCCTTCCTAAGAATCAGCCCTTCCGTCGTGTAGAGAGACGTTGTGTTACACTCCAAGGTGTTCCCCAGGTTGCCTTTCCTGAGCTTCGATCTTCCGGCTCTCGTTTAGTAGTTCTTGGAAACTACTCTGCATTAGGCCTTCAAATTGGGTATGGGGTGTAGAGAGATGGTGTGTTCCACTCCAAGGTGTTCCCCAGGTTGCCTTTCCTGAGCTTCGATCTTCCGGCTCTCGTTTAGTAGTTGTTGGAAACTACGCTGCATTAGGCCTTCAAATTGGGTATGGGGTGTAGCGAGAGGGTGTGTTACACTCCAAGGTGTTCCCCAGGTTGCCTTTCCTGAGCTTCGATCTTCCGGCTCTCGTTTAGTAGTTCTTGGAAACTACACTGCATTAGGCCTTCAAATTGGGTATGGGGTGTAGAGAGAGGGTGTGTTACACTCCAAGGTGTTCCCCAGGTTGCCTTTCCTGAGCTTCGATCTTCCGGCTCTCGTTTAGTAGTTGTTGGAAACTACGCTGCATTAGGCCTTCAAATTGGGTATGGGGTGTAGCGAGAGGGTGTGTTACACTCCAAGGTGTTCCCCAGGTTGCCTTTCCTGAGCTTCGATCTTCCGGCTCTCGTTTAGTAGTTCTTGGAAACTACACTGCATTAGGCCTTCAAATTGGGTATGGGGTGTAGAGAGAGGGTGTGTTACACTCTAAGGTGTTCCCCAGGTTTCCTTGCCATTGCTTCGGTCTTCCGACTCTCGTTTAGTAGTTGTAGAAAAGTACACTGCATTAGGCCATACAAAATGGGTATGGGGTGGAGAGAGATGGTGTGTTACACTCCAAGGTGTTCCCCAGGTTGCCTTTCCTGAGCTTCTATCTTCAGGCTCTCATTAAATTGTGGTTAAATGGAACAACTGCATTTGGCGTACTAGTTGGTTTGGGGCCTACTATCGGTGTCTGCCACTCCTTGCTGTTCTCCTCCACTGAACAAAGCTGTGCCGCCTGTTTACTACGGTTGCCAATTTTGAACTGCATTTCGACTACTTACTGATTTGGCCCTACTCTCTGTGTCAGCCTCTCATTCCAGTTGTCCTCCACTGCAATGCCCCCTGGTTATTCCTGTGTTACCAATTTTGAACTGCATTTAGCCCACTTTCTTCTTTGGGCCTATATCTGTGTTTCCACTTCATCGTGCCCATTGCCCAGCCAGTGATAGATGAGTCTGCTGGTACATTGACCCATAACGCAACATTCCCCGTGCACGCTACACAACAACATTGTGACCCTGCTGAAAGTCAGGTTGCTCTTCCCGCATACCATACCACCTTACACGGGGACAAAGAGGAAGGTGCAGATGAAAGTGCAGGTTCCTTCATCAGGTGGGGGGAGGAATACTAGTTGGCGACGTCACTGGCACAGGGCCTCTCATAGTACGCAAAAGTGTTGCTGCCGGTGGGAGGCGCCCCCGCCGTGCAAACACACCGCTGTACTTTGAGGGGCCCTGTGCCAGTGCCAATGCCAACGAGTGGGCCCCCCCTGCTTGCTCAGGTTCACAGCACTTGCAAAGTTGAAATACTTACCTCTCCCTGCTCCACTGCCGTGACGTGGTCCAGATTTCCTGGGCCCACTAATTACTTGAACCAGCCCTACCCCCCACAACTTTAGCCAAATGACCCCCAATTTCAAATGCCTTCCAATTATTATAAGGTAAATTACGCTTGACAAGCTTCATTAAGAAGAATGGATGGTTTTGACATTAAAATGGCCACTCTAGGTGTTTTCCTGGCCCCCACTCACTGCCGACTATGCTGCCCCATTGACTTGCATTGGGTTTCGTGTTTCGGTCGATCCCGACTTTACGTCATAATCGGCCGATTTCACTCGACCCGACTTTGGACATAGTCGGGTTTCGCAAAACCCGGCTCGACTCTAAAAAGGTCAAGGTCGCTCAACTCTACTAAGGGGCAGTTAATTAATTATGCATAGTGCTGGGAATGTATTACCTTCAATCCCTGACGCGCGTTTCACCGTGGCTTCTTCTAAGGGGCAATTAATTATGCATAGTGCTGGGAATGTATTACCTTCAAACCCTGACGCGCGTTTCACCGTGGCTTCTTCTAAGGGGCAGTTAATTAATTATGCATAGTGCTGGGAATGTATTACCTTCAAACCCTGATGCGCGTTTCACCATGGCTTCTTCAAAGGGGCAGTTAATTAATTATGCATAGTCCTGGAAATGTATTACCTTCAAACCCTGACGCGCGTTTCACCTTGGCTTCTTCTAAGGGGCAATTAATTAACTGAAGGAGCCGTAGTGAAATGCGTGTCAGGCAGTAAAGGTAATACATTCCTTGTACTATGCACTTACAATTAATGTATGGCAATCCTGATTTCTAGTTATTTTTTGTGCTACATGACATGGATATTATACTATTAGCACAGTGACAGTCCAAGAGCAATTTTTTACTATTACTTTCTACTGAAGAAATAGCATTAGTTTATCTCAGAAGCAGCAGCTTTGGGATCATTTATTATTCTTTACTCCTTACATCTCAGTATTATTTCAGGCCATTTACTACAGCCCTTGTTGTGTATATTCATATACCACCTGGTTGTCATCATTCGTGGCCTCCACGCATCATTTGTAATATTCTGTATCTCCTTTGCCATTGTTCTGACACAACGTCACCCATAATCCGATTTTCTATATTTTGTTTTTATCTCGCATTTAAAAAAAAAACAACATTTTTTGAATGACTAAAGTTAATATCCCGCCCATCAGTGACCCCGTCACGTCATCGCGGGTCACCGATGGGTCAGCATGACAACCAGAGGTCTCCAGCAGACCTCTATGATTGTCACTGCTGGATTGCTATGAGCGCCACCCAGTGGTTGGCGCTCATAGCAAGTGAGCAATTCTGCTATAGAGGGGCGATCTGATCATCGCCTCTATGTAGCAGAGCCGATTTTGTTGTGCCAACTTCTATTCTTCCATGAAGACTATTGAAGCATTGCAAAAGTAAAAAAAAAAAAAAAAATGTTTTTAAAAATATTTAAAAAAAAAAATTATAAAAATAATTTTAGTCATCTCCCTTTCGCCCCATTCAAAATAAAGCAATAAAATACAAAACACACACATTTGGTATCGTCGCGTTCAGAATCGCCCGATCAATAAAAAAAAAAAAAAAAAGGAATAACCTGATCGCTAAACGGCGTAATAAGAAAAAAAAATAAAAATCAGAAGTTTTTTGGTCGCTGCAACATTCAATAACAGGCGATCAAAAGCTTGTATGTCCACCAAAATGGTATCATTAAACACGTCAGCTCGGCGCACAAACCCGAGATCACAAAAAATGTAGACGTTACGGGTATCGAAAAATTGTGCTTTTTTTTTTTTTTTTTTTTTTTAAATATTTTTGGATTTTTTTTTTTCACCTCTTAGATAAAAATGAACCTAGACATGTTAGGTGTCTATGAACTCGTAATGACCTGGAGAATCATAATGACCGCTCAGTTTTAGCATTTAGTGAACCTGGCGAAAAACCCAATCAAAAAACAAGTGTGGGACTGCACTTTTTTTTGCAATTTCACAGCACTTGGAATTTTTTTCCCGTGTTCTAGTACAAGACATGGTAAACCAATGGTGTCGTTCAAAAGTACAACTCGTCCCGCAAAAAAAGAAGCCCTCACATGACAATATTGATGGAAAAATAAAGTTAGAGCTCTGGGAAGGAGGGGAGCGACAACAAAAACGGAAAAAAAGAAAAAGGGCTGCGACGGGAAGGGGTTAAAAAAAATTGGGGGGTGGGGGGACAACCCACAAAAGGTCAAACTACCCTCCTTTCGCTCCATTGTATAGAAGTATCCCACAAGCCCGGGCGGGTGCGCGCAGCATGAATGGCGCAGGCTCAGGAGCAGCGATCTACAGCTGGCACCAGAACCGCTGCAGTCAGAACTGGCGCTAACCAGTTAACCCCTTACATGCAGCTGTCCACTGTAACAGCAGCATTTAACAGGATGGAGATAGGTTTTCAATGACGTTGTCATGGTAGCCGATGCCCAGTCCGCCATCTTGGCACACCCATGAAGCCCAGCATGGAGCACATTTAGGAGACACAGTTTCAGTTTAGTTTTGGGGTCATATTTAGTAAAAGGGGCAGCTGCAAAAACCTATATACTGCAATATACACACTTCCCAGCACCTCCATGGTGGCCATGGACCCTAAAGTTTTTTTTTTAATGACCATCAGGTCACTAGGGTTATAAAAATAAAATAAAAAAATATATATCACAATAAACATACATTACCTTCTCACACTACTGCCAGAGGGCGGGAAAAAGAAGACATAATAAACATAACACCCCTATTCCTGCACATTGCCGGATTCCTCCGTGGATGTTATGCACTAATTGGACGATTCCATTTACACTAAAAAGGGGAGGCGTTGTCGAGCTATGCAATGCTTACACACTATACCAGTCACTCGGCAGGATCTCTGGGTGTCACTACTATAGTAGTCCACAATGATCCGTATCAAAGCAGTTTTGAAAATGTGGGTGGACTAAACCATTCTATTTGTCAGCTTTTTTTCTACACCCCCTATTATTGCTCACCTCAGGTGTCCCTGCCGTGGTGTCTGATCTAATTGGACGGTTCCATTTCCAGTGAATGGGGGTAGAAGATGAATTCGCGCCACAAGTTTGGTCGGGCTAAACCATTTACACTGAAGACTATGGAAGGATCCAAGTGTCCGCTGTATTACACCCCTATTTTAGCACAGTTCCTGTTTCCTTCCCGCACATTATGCATTGCTTTGGCCATTCCATTTTCAATTTATGGGGGTGCATAAGATTAGCCTTCTTTACCGTTCACCAGTTGTACATCCTCCCTCCTGGTTATTATGTGTTTTATTTATATATTTGCATATATTACATGTGAGGCGTTAGATTTTGTACAGGATAGAAAAATACCCCTACTTTATAACGGAAACAGCGCCACCCCTGACCTCAGGTTGTGTCTGTTACTGCTACTTAGCCTTGGTCACACAGTAAGAACTAAACTGAGCTGCATAATACCAGACCCAACCTGGAACGTTTCTTTTTTTACTTAAGTGCATTTATTTGGAACCAAAAATAATATTTGCGTTTGGGTTTTCATTAAAATGTTGCACCAGTTGGCTTTTACAGGTTCTTTTTTCCCCGTACATTCAACTTTGTTTTGGTCTTTGGTCCTAAATCAGCTTTCAAGAGCTTAGAATAATAATTATAAAAAAAAGATGAAAAAGTTTCAAATTCTCCCAATAACACTGTCAGAATGAACTCACTCATGGATTCTCAGTTGACTCATTCTGCAGCCAGAGACACAAAGGCTTTAGAAGACAAACTGAGATAACATTTTTCATGAAATACAATTGCAAATGTTTGCAGTCACAAAATACTTGCTTTTAATTAGGAAAAAAATATTGTCTGAAAAGGTGGACAACCCCTTTAAATACATTTTTTTTTTATCATTGCCGATTTTACTCAGAGTGATATATTGGCTCCAATTATGGGGTAAATTTCGCCTACTGACTGCAGTGTAGAGCTGATATCGATCTGTTATGACCCAGCAGCTCCTGCTCCCTCCCTGCACCAATCACAGTAGCTAGGGGAGGAAGAACTGTTAGTGCGTCCTATACACACCTGCACTTGTTCTGCTCTGTGTGCAGTGATCAGTAAGGCAGAGAAGATAATAAACCATCTCTGCCTTCTCTATGGGGAGTCTGGCTGTGTCTATCAGACACTCCTGCTCCCTCCTGCACCGATCGCGGGGGCTTAGAGGAGGAAGAACTGTTAGTGCGTCCTATACTTTATACACAGCACTTGTTCTGCTCTGTGTGTGCAGTGATCAGTAAGGCAGAGAAGATAATAAACCATCTCTGCCTTCTCAATTCGGAGTCTGGCTGAGTCTATCAGACACTCCTGCTCCCTCCCTGCACCGATCACAGGGGCTTAGAGGAGGAAGAACTGTTAGTACGTCCTATACTTTATGCACAGCACTTGTTCTGCTCTGTGTGTACAGTGATCAGTAAGGCAAAGATAATAAACCATCTCTGCCTTCTCTGTTTGGAGTCTGGCTGAGTCTATCAGACACTCCTGCTCCCTCCCTGCACCGATCACAGGGGCTCCCCACCCGACACACCTAGGCCGGCGTCCCCACCCAACACACCTAGGCCGGCGTCCCCACCCGACACACCTAGGCCGGCGTCCCCACCCGACACACCTAGGCCGGCGTCCCCACCCGACACACCTAGGCCAGTGTCCCCACCCGACACACCTAGGCCGGTGTCCCCACCCGACACACCTAGGCCGGTGTCCCCACTCAACACACCTAGGCCGGCGTCCCCACCCAACACACCTAGACTGGCGTCCCCACCCGACACACCTAGGCCGGCGTCCCCACGCGACACACCAAGGCCGGTGTCACCACCCGACACACCTAGGCTGGCATCCCCACCCGACACACCTAGGCCGGCGTCCCCACCCGACACACCTAGGCCAGCGTCCCCACCCGACACACCTTGGCCGGCGTCCCCACCCGACACACCTAGGCCGGCGTTCCACCCAACACACCTAGGCCCGTGTCCCCACCCGACACACCTAGGCCGGCGTCCCCACCCGACACACCTAGGCCGGCGTCCCCACCCAACACACCTAGGCCGGCGTCCCCACCCAACACACCTAGGCCCGTGTCCCCACCCGACACACCTAGGCCAGCGTCCCCACCCGACACACCTAGGCCGGCGTCCCCATCCAACACACCTAGGCCGGCGTGCCCACCCGACACACCTAGGCCGGTGTCCCCACCTGACACACCTAGGCCGGTGTCCCCACCCGACACACCTAGCCCGGCGTCCCCATCCAACACACCTAGGCCGGCGTGCCCACCCGGCACACCTAGGCCGGTGTCCCCACCCGACACACCTAGCCCGGCGTCCCCACCCGACACACCTAGGCCGGCGTCCCCATCCAACACACCTAGGCCGGCGTGCCCACCCGGCACACCTAGGCCGGTGTCCCCACCCGACACACCTAGCCCGGCGTCCCCACCCGACACACCTAGGCCGGTGTCCCCACCCGACACACCTAGCCCGGCGTCCCCACCCGACACACCTAGGCCGGTGTCCCCACCCGACACACCTAGGCCGGCGTCCCCACCTGACACACCTAGGCCGGTGTCCCCACCCGACACACCTAGCCCGGCGTCCCCACCCGACACACCTAGCCCGGCGTCCCCACCCGACACACCTGGGCCGGTGTCCCCACCCAACACACCTAGGCCGGCGTCCCCACCTGGCACACCTAGGCAAGTTCCGGGGCCATGGACTAACGGGGGTCCCACTCGCTGATGGCATGGGCGTAAGTACCACACGACCGCCGGGCCCAGCGGGTGAGGAGACCACAGACGCCAGCAATTACTCCAGTTGGATGTGCGTCCTCAGATGTACATTCAGCTAAAGTCCATTGCAGAATACAGACCCATCGGGTCCGTGCATGGCAATAAGCGCTGCCTGCTAATCAGAGGCCAGCAGCTGACGTCAGCGTGCACGTAATTGGGGGTGCATGGTAGTGATGTCATGCTCAGCTGCTGGCTTCAGAAGAGGACGTCGTATGGGGGGGGGAGGGAGCAGAGGGAAGGTGAATATTTATATATTTTTTTTAATACGTTAGTACACGGTGGCCATAAAACTACATGGATGACTATGGGCTGTGCATTTTACTGTATGGATGACTATGGGCTGTGCATTATATTGTATGGATGACTATGGGCTGTGCATTATACTGTATGGATGACTATGGGCCGTGCATTATACTCTATGGATGACTATGGGCTGTGCATTATACTGTATGGATGACTATGGGCTGTGCATTATACTGTATGGATGACTATGGGCCGTGCATTATACTCTATGGATGACTATGGGCTGTGCATTATACTGTATGGAAAACTATGGGCTGTGCATTATACTGTATGGATGACTATGGGCCGTGCATTATATTGTATGGATGACTATGGGCTGTGCATTATATTGTATGGATGACTATGGGGTGTGCATTATACTGTATGGATGACTATGCGGTGTGCATTATACTGTATGGATGACTACGGGCTGTGCATTTTATTGTATGGAAAACTATGGGCTGTGCATTATACTGTATGGATGACTATGGGCCGTGCATTATATTGTATGGATGACTATGGGCTGTGCATTATATTGTATGGATGACTATGGGCTGTGCATTATACTGTATGGATGACTATGGGCTGTGCATTATGGCAGACGCGGTACTGATTAAGGTGCGCGTCTCTGACTGGGGAGCACACAGAGAGAGCTGCACGTAAAGAATGTCTGTGCCAGATCCCCCCTAGCATCACTCCCCCTTAGTGATGCATTAATTGGAAGACCCCCAGCCGGCCAGTGGGCACTAGAGGGGAGGGGTCCTACGGCCACTCCTACAGGGGTTAAATCCAGGTGTCCGGCCGACTAATTACTCCGGAGCCGCAGGTCAGAACTCAGTGGTCGTGCGAAAACCCGGGGCCTGCTGGCTATATAACGAGGGAAACTGCCGTTTCCACGCACTATGCAAGTTCAGACACGAATGCTCCGCTTGCGGGGGGGGACACCAAGCATCAAGGTGCACTCGTCAGCCGCACAAAGGGCCTACAAGGCAGAACCCCAGTGAGCGTAACCGCGATGGCCCCCTGGCTAAAGCTCTACCCTAATAAGAAAGCGGCTCAGCAGCTGCAGGCGGGATTCTCCGACGGGTTCTTTATTCCCTTTAGGCTAACAAGAACGCCAACCCTATCCGATAACCTTAAATCGGCTCGCGAATTCCCCAAAATTCTTAGGCAAAAAATTGGAAAGGAGGTAGAATTGGGTAGGGTAGCAGGCCCCTTTACGTCGCTCCCCTTCAAAAACATTAAAATATCACCGTTAGGCATCATACCAAAAAAGGAACCCGGGAAATACCGCCTAATCCATCATTTATCTCACCCAAAGGGCGATTCGGTTAACGACGCAATTACTCCAGAAGAAGCTTCTGTCTCATACGCGTCTTTTGATAGGGCGGTAAAATTAGTGCGGGCAGCCGGGACCGGCGCCCTGCTCGCCAAATCGGACATTGAATCGGCATTCCGTTTACTACCCGTGCACCCCGAATGTTTCCACCTGCTGGGCTGCAAAGTGGACCAACACTATTACTTCGACATGTGCCTCCCGATGGGATGTTCCATCTCATGTCACTATTTCGAGCTATTCAGCACCTTCCTAGATTGGGTAGTTCAGTACGAAACGGGCAGTAAATCCCTAATTCACTACCTCGACGATTTCCTGTTCGTCGGCCCCAGAAATTCTAAACTCTGCTCCGATCTACTAGAAAAATTCAAATCTATCTCACTCAAATTCGGCGTGCCATTGTCACCGGAGAAAACGGAGGGTCCATGTAATGTATTGCCCTTTCTGGGCATTGAAATAGACACCAACTTGATGGTGTTCCGCTTACCAGAGGATAAAATACAAAAAACCCTGCAAATGTTGAAAGGCTTCCGCGAAGTTAAAAAGGTAACCCTACAGCAAATGCAGGCGTTATTGGGTCTACTGACGTTTGCCTGCCGCGTAATGCCGGTCGGCAGAGCATTCTCGCGCAGACTATCTCTGGCAACAAAAGGCGCTTCGCAGCCCGGCCATAGAATTAGGCTCACTCGTTCGCTAAAAGCTGATCTGCTGGTATGGCAGACGTTCCTGCAATCGTACAACGGTCACACGTGTGTCATGGCTAGAGAGATCACAAGCAAGGAATTAGGGCTGACAGTAGGGTGGAACAAAAAGGAGGGTTTCGCAGCAATCTATAAAAACCAATGGTGCAAATCTGGTTGGCCAGAGAGATGGACGACAACAAAGTGGGGGCAAGACCCAGCCCTATGGGAATTGTTTGCGGTAGTAGCAGCGTTGGAGACATGGGCCGATCTGTTGAGGAACATGAACATTCGTTTCCAAACTAAAAATGTGAAAACAGCGAGGAGTCTAAATCACATGTCGTCTTCATCCTTGCCCATACTCGCTCTCTTGCGACGGCTCGCACTGATATGCCTAGAAAACAATATTTGGTGTAGAGCCACCGTGGTGGCGGAGGTTGACGAGAATATCATTAACCCATTGTTATTTTCCAATTGGCAGGCTTTCAGAATCCAGCAGCCCAACGCGCAACCCCTGGGTATCCTGTGTCCACTGTCCCTGTGGGATACAGTGGCCAATCATTGATGCCCTTAATCCGGGCCTCCGTTTCGCCAGCTACCTGGCAGGTGTATGGTAAGGCTTGGGAGGAGTGGTGCTCACTAATTCGGGGTAGGCCAGTCGATAAATGCGATCAAGCACGAAGCGCGGTGACGACTGATTTTCTAATGCGGATGAGAGGAGATGGGGCGTCGGGCACCTCGGCACAACGGAAATTATCGGGGCTAGCATTTTTCTTTCAATTATTGGGATGGGTAGACGTAACTAAGTCCTTTTGCATAAGACAAGCCATAAAAGGTTGGAAAAGGCTTCAGCCAAGCCAAGAATGTCGCCGCCCCATTTCACTGAGACTATTGCAGGACCTGATTGCGTTATCCCCGTCAGTCTGCTCATCGCAATACGAGGCAGCCCTCTTATCGGCAGCTTTTGCGACCGTCTTTTTCGGAGCACTGCGTATCAGTGAATTGCTACCGCGGTCAAAAAACGCGTCGGAAGGCGGCCTAATTAATGAGGACATAGTAATATGCAGCGACGCCCTGCGCATCAGGGTTAGAAAATCCAAATGCGATCCCACCGGTAGGGGAACATGGGTCCTAGTTAACTCCACTGATGGCCCAGCTTGCCCGCTAAAAATGGTTAGAAGATTCGCCGAGATAAGACACGCTGGTAGATTTTTCTTCACTCATACAGACTAGAGTTGAGCGACCTTGACCTTTTTAGAGTCGAGCCGGGTTTTGCGAAACCCGACTATGTCCAAAGTCGGGTCGAGTGAAATCGGCCGATTATGACGTAAAGTCGGGATCGACCGAAACACGAAACCCAATGCAAGTCAATGGGGCAGCATAGTCGGCAGTGAGTGGGGGCCAGGAAAACACCTAGAGTGGCCATTTTAATGTCAAAACCATCCATTCTTCTTAATGAAGCTTGTCAAGCGTAATTTACCTTATAATAATTGGAAGGCATTTGAAATTGGGGGTCATTTGGCTAAAGTTGTGGGGGGTAGGGCTGGTTCAAGTAATTAGTGGGCCCAGGAAATCTGGACCACGTCACGGCAGTGGAGCAGGGAGAGGTAAGTATTTCAACTTTGCAAGTGCTGTGAACCTGAGCAAGCAGGGGGGGCCCACTCGTTGGCATTGGCACTGGCACAGGGCCCCTCAAAGTACAGCGGTGTGTTTGCACGGCGGGGGCGCCTCCCACCGGCAGCAACACTTTTGCGTACTATGAGAGGCCCTGTGCCAGTGACGTCGCCAACTAGTATTCCTCCCCCCACCTGATGAAGGAACCTGCACTTTCATCTGCACCTTCCTCTTTGTCCCCGTGTAAGGTGGTATGGTATGCGGGAAGAGCAACCTGACTTTCAGCAGGGTCACAATGTTGTTGTGTAGCGTGCACGGGGAATGTTGCGTTATGGGTCAATGTACCAGCAGACTCATCTATCACTGGCTGGGCAATGGGCACGATGAAGTGGAAACACAGATATAGGCCCAAAGAAGAAAGTGGGCTAAATGCAGTTCAAAATTGGTAACACAGGAATAACCAGGGGGCATTGCAGTGGAGGACAACTGGAATGAGAGGCTGACACAGAGAGTAGGGCCAAATCAGTAAGTAGTCGAAATGCAGTTCAAAATTGGCAACCGTAGTAAACAGGCGGCACAGCTTTGTTCAGTGGAGGAGAACAGCAAGGAGTGGCAGACACCGATAGTAGGCCCCAAACCAACTAGTACGCCAAATGCAGTTGTTCCATTTAACCACAATTTAATGAGAGCCTGAAGATAGAAGCTCAGGAAAGGCAACCTGGGGAACACCTTGGAGTGTAACACACCATCTCTCTCCACCCCATACCCATTTTGTATGGCCTAATGCAGTGTACTTTTCTACAACTACTAAACGAGAGTCGGAAGACCGAAGCAATGGCAAGGAAACCTGGGGAACACCTTAGAGTGTAACACACCCTCTCTCTACACCCCATACCCAATTTGAAGGCCTAATGCAGTGTAGTTTCCAAGAACTACTAAACGAGAGCCGGAAGATCGAAGCTCAGGAAAGGCAACCTGGGGAACACCTTGGAGTGTAACACACCCTCTCGCTACACCCCATACCCAATTTGAAGGCCTAATGCAGCGTAGTTTCCAACAACTACTAAACGAGAGCCGGAAGATCGAAGCTCAGGAAAGGCAACCTGGGGAACACCTTGGAGTGTAACACACCCTCTCTCTACACCCCATACCCAATTTGAAGGCCTAATGCAGTGTAGTTTCCAAGAACTACTAAACGAGAGCCGGAAGATCGAAGCTCAGGAAAGGCAACCTGGGGAACACCTTGGAGTGTAACACACCCTCTCGCTACACCCCATACCCAATTTGAAGGCCTAATGCAGCGTAGTTTCCAACAACTACTAAACGAGAGCCGGAAGATCGAAGCTCAGGAAAGGCAACCTGGGGAACACCTTGGAGTGGAACACACCATCTCTCTACACCCCATACCCAATTTGAAGGCCTAATGCAGAGTAGTTTCCAAGAACTACTAAACGAGAGCCGGAAGATCGAAGCTCAGGAAAGGCAACCTGGGGAACACCTTGGAGTGTAACACAACGTCTCTCTACACGACGGAAGGGCTGATTCTTAGGAAGGAAGGCTGTTGGAAATAAGCATTGCGCGTCCGAGGGTGATTATATTCTTATTAGGTATATACTCACCCTCGGACGCGCCCTGCTTCTTTATTTGGAATGAATGTTTATTTGCAATGTGGTGTTGACTTTCTCTATTATTTTGGTAATTAATGATTTTATTATTTTCATTATTTTGCATCTTCTCGGCAATAATATAAAGAAGACGCGACAGGACAACACTCGGTGGATGCCATATGTGTGTTTTCAATTTAAAAAAACTTTCAGTTAACTACTTGCAGGAGAAAGTAATTGTAGCTGGTGGCCATTTTTAGTACTGTACCAGATTAGAGTTGTGTGTTTGTTTTTAATGTTAAAATGTCTGCATTTGATATCTCACCAGTATTTTCTTTTTTATAAGCAAAATACTTATTTTTATATTTTCTGATGTTGGTTCCAGGGGTACACGGCCAGCAGTGCCCTGGTCAGTGTAGTAGTAGTTGAAAGAATGGACCGCAGACAGGCATCGAAGGCCTAAAATAATAACACATGGCTGTAGGCAATTTTAAATTGGTTCCAGGGGTACACGGACAGCAGTGGTGTGGTCAGTGGAGGCCTAGTGGAAGGAGTGACCGCAGACAGGCATCGAAGGCCTAAAATAATAACACATGGCTGTAGGCAATTTTAAATTGGTTCCAGGGGTACACGGACAGCAGTGGTGTGGTCAGTGGAGGCCTAGTGGAAGGAGTGACCGCAGACAGGCATCGAAGGCCTAAAATAATAACACATGGCTGTAGGCAATTTTAAATTGGTTCCAGGGGTACACGGGCAGCAGTGACCTGGTCAGTGTAGTAGTAGTTGAAAGAATGGACCGCAGACAGGCATCGAAGGCCTAAAATAAAAAAATTGGGCTGGCTGTAGGCAATTTTAAATTGGTTCCAGGGGTACACGGGCAGCAGTGACCTGGTCAGTGTAGTAGTAGTTGAAAGAATGGACCGCAGACAGGCATCGAAGGCCTAAAATAAAAAAATTGGGCTGGCTGTAGGCAATTTTAAATTGGTTCCAGGGGTACACGGGCAGCAGTGGTGTGGTCAGTGGAGGCCTAGTGGAAGGAGTGACCGCAGACAGGCATCGAAGGCCTAAAATAATAACACATGGCTGTAGGCACTTTTAAATTGGTTCCAGGGGTACACGGGCAGCAGTGGTCTGGTCAGTGGAAGTCTAGTGGAAGGAGTGACCGCAGACAGGCTTCGAAGGCCTAACATAACAAAATTGGGCTGGCTGTAGGCACTTTAAATTGGTTCCAGGGGTACATGGGCAGCAGTGTATGGTCAGTGGAAGTCTAGTGGAAGGAGTGACGGCAGACAGTCTTCGAAGGCCTAACATAACAAAATTGGGCTGACTGTAGGCACTTTTAAATTGGTTCCAGGGTAACACGGCCAGCAGTGGCCTGGTCAGTGTAGTAGTTGTAGAAAGAAGGGACCGCAGACAGGCTTCGAAGGCCTAACATAACAAAAATGTCAAAACAATGGTATTGTCAGTGCCAGGCATTGAAGGATGTCAGCGGCTAGACTACACATTGGTGAAGCTGTGAGAGATAATTTTGCTAGTGGTAGAGCACTGTTTGAGCTGGGGGGGGGAACTGTCTTGTGGCCGGCGGTACAGGCACAGGGCCCCTCATATTACAACGGTGTGTCTGACGTTGGGTGCGCACCACCACCGCCAGAGACACTTTATTGTACTATGAGGGACCCAGTGGCAGTGCCGTCGACCAAAAGCGGCCACACCCACCTCTTCAGACAAACAGCACTCTCAAGGGTCCAAGCGCAAAGTGGCGATAGCACGGCCCCGTGTGGGGAGTTTGGCCATTTCGTGAGGTGGAAACATGTCGTATGCTGGACAATCAGGTGAAGAAAATTACGAGATTGGAAAAGTCATTCAGAATAGTCCACAGGCAAGACCTTTTCATAGGAAAGCTAGGTGTCAGCCGGGCAGGGTGGGGCAAAAGATTTTGAAATCCAGTTGTGGTTCATTTTAATGAAGGTTAGATCATCTACATTTTGGGTAGCCAGACGAGTCCTTTTTTCTGTTAGTATTGAACCTGCAGCACTGAATACTCTTTCTGATAGGACACTAGCTGCCGGGCAAGCAAGCTCCTGCAATGCATATTCTGCCAATTCTGGCCAGGTGTCTAATTTGGATGCCCAGTAATCAAATGGGAATGACGGTTGAGGGAGAACGTCGATAAGGGATGAAAAATAGTTTGTAACCATACTGGACAAATGTTGTCTCCTGTCACTTTGAATTGATGCTGCAGTACCTGTCCTGTCTGCGGTCATAGAAAAATCACTCCACAACCTGGTCAGAAAACCCCTCTGTCCAACGCCACTTCTGATTTCTGCCCCTCTAACACCTCTGGTCTGCTGGCCCCTGGAGCTCGTGTGAGAACGATCACGGGCGCTGTGTGCAGGGAATGCCAGAAGCAAACGGTCAACAAGAGTTGATTGTTTTGTTGCTAATATTAGTTCCAAGTTCTCATGTGGCATAATATTTTGCAATTTGCCTTTATAGCGAGGATCAAGGAGGCAGGCCAACCAGTAATCGTCATCGTTCATCATTTTTGTAATGCGTGTGTCCCTTTTGAGGATACGCAAGGCATAATCCGCCATGTGGGCCAAAGTTCCCGTTGTCAAATCTGCGGTTGTGCTTGGTTGAGGGGCAGTTGCAGGCAAATCTACGTCACTTGTGTCCCTCAAAAAACCAGAACCCGGCCTTGCCACGCCACCAATTTCCCGTGCCCCCGGGAAAGCTTCCTCATTAAAAATATACTCATCCCCATCATCCTCCTCATCCTCCACCTCCTCTTCGCCCGGTACCTCGTCATGTACACTGCCCTGACCAGACAATCGCTGACTGTCATCAAGGCTTTCCTCTTCCTCTGGTGCAGACGCCTGATCCTTTATGTGCGTCAAACTTTGCATCAGCAGACGCATTAGGGGGATGCTCATGCTTATTATGGCGTTGTCTGCACTAACCAGCCGTGTGCATTCCTCAAAACACTGAAGGACTTGACACATGTCTTGAATCTTCGACCACTGCACACCTGACAACTCCATGTCTGCCATCCTACTGCCTGCCCGTGTATGTGTATCCTCCCACAAAAACATAACAGCCCGCCTCTGTTCGCACAGTCTCTGAAGCATGTGCAGTGTTGAGTTCCACCTTGTTGCAACGTCTATGATTAGGCGATGCTGGGGAAGGTTCAAAGAACGCTGATAGGTCTGCATACGGCTGGAGTGTACAGGCGAACGGCGGATATGTGCGCAAAGTCCACGCACTTTGAGGAGCAGGTCGGATAACCCCGGATAACTTTTCAGGAAGCACTGCACCACCAGGTTTAAGGTGTGAGCCAGGCAAGGAATGTGTTTCAGTTGGGAAAGGGAGATGGCAGCCATGAAATTCCTTCCGTTATCACTCACTACCTTGCCTGCCTCAAGATCTACAGTGCCCAGCCACGACTGCGTTTCTTGCTGCAAGAACTCGGACAGAACTTCCGCGGTGTGTCTATTGTCGCCCAAACACTTCATAGCCAATACAGCCTGCTGACGTATGCCAGTAGCTGCCCCATAATGGGAGACCTGGTGTGCAACAGTGGCAGGTGCGGATGGAGTGTTTGTGCGACTGCGGTCTGTGGACGAGCTCTTGCTTCTGCAGGAGGACGAGGAGGAGGAGGAGGAGGGGGTGCGAACGGCTACAGACAACTGTTTACTAGACCGTGGGCTAGGCAGAACTGTCCCAAACTTGCTGTCCCCTGTGGACCCTGAATCCACCACATTTACCCAGTGTGCCGTGATGGACACGTAACGTCCCTGGCCATGCCTACTGGTCCATGCATCTGTTGTCAGGTGCACCTTTGTGCTCACAGATTGCCTGAGTGCATGGACGATGCGCTCTTTAACATGCTGGTGGAGGGCTGGGATGGCTTTTCTGGAAAAAAAGTGTCGACTGGGTAGCTCGTAGCGTGGTACAGCGTAGTCCATCAGGTCTTTGAAAGCTTCGCTTTCAACTAACCGGTAGGGCATCATCTCTAACGAGATTAGTCTAGCTATGTGGGCGTTCAAACCCTGTGTACGCGGATGCGAGGCTAAGTATTTCCTTTTTCTAACCATAGTCTCATGTAGGGTGAGCTGGACTGGAGAGCTGGAGATCGTGGAACTAGCGGGGGTGCCGGTGGACATGGCAGACTGAGAGACGGTGGGAGATGGTATTGTTGCCGCCGGTGCCCTAGATGCAGTGTTTCCTACTACGAAACTGGTGATTCCCTGACCCTGACTGCTTTGGCCTGGCAAAGATACCTGCACAGATACAGCAGGTGGTGCGCTAAATGGTGGTCCTACACTGCCGGAAGGGATGTTGCGTTGATGACTAGCTTCATTGGCCGAGGGTGCAACAACCTTAAGGGACGTTTGGTAGTTAGTCCAAGCTTTCAAATGCATGGTGGTTAAATGTCTATGCATGCAACTAGTATTGAGACTTTTCAGATTCTGACCTCTGCTTAAGGAAGTAGAACATTTTTGACAGATGACTTTGCGCTGATCAATTGGATGTTGTTTAAAAAAATGCCAGACTGCACTCTTTCTAGCATCGGATACCTTTTCAGGCATTGCAGACTGAGCTTTAACCGGATGGCCACGCTGTCCTCCACCAGGTTTTGGCTTTGCCACGCGTTTTGGGCAAGATACGGGCCCGGCAGATGGAACCTGTGGCGATGTTGATGCCTGCTGCGGCCCCTCCTCCTCCTCTGCTTCAGAACTGCTGCCGCCTGCACCCTGTTCCCCCAATGGCTGCCAATCGGGGTCAAGAACTGGGTCATCTAATAACTCTTCTTGTACCTCCTGCGCAACTTCGTCTGTGTCACCGTGTCGTTCGGTGGTATAGCGTTCGTGATGGGGCAACATAGTCTCATCAGGGTCTGATTCTTGATCAGCACCCTGCGAGGGCAATGTTGTGGTCTGAGTCAAAGGACCAGCATAGTAGTCTGGCTGTGGCTGTGCGTCAGTGCACTCCATGTCAGATTCAATTTGTAATGGGCATGGACTGTTAACTGCTTCACTTTCTAAGCCAGGGACGGTATGTGTAAAGAGCTCCATGGAGTAACCCGTTGTGTCGCCTGCTGCATTCTTCTCTGTTGTTGTTTTTGCTGAAGAGGACAAGGAAGTGACTTGTCCCTGACCGTGAACATCCACTAACGACGCGCTGCTTTTACTTTTACCAGTTTCACGAGATGAGGCAAAAGAGCTAGAGGCTGAGTCAGCAAGATAAGCCAAAACTTGCTCTTGCTGCTCCGGCTTTAAAAGCGGTTTTCCTAATCCCAGAAAAGGGAGCGTTCGAGGCCTTGTGTAGCCGGACGACGAACCTGGCTCCACAGCTCCAGACTTAGGTGCAATATTTTTTCCCCCACGACCACCTGATGCTCCACCACTACCACTACCCTCATTACCAGCTGACAATGAACGCCCCCGGCCACGACCTCTTCCACTAGACTTCCTCATTGTTTTAAAAACGTAACCAAACTAACGTTATTTGTTGCAGTCACACAACTTACACGGTGAGCTATAACTTCTGTATGATTTAGCTACCCCTTTACAGGTTGGTGAGACCACAGCGAAAATCAGGCCCAATGTTACACACTCTTTTTTTGGTGGCTGCAAATTAGAGAGATGCCCCACACGCAGGACTGTCACTGAAGCACAAATGTTAATATTAATGTCACACTATTATTTTTTTTTTATTTTTATTTTTTTCAGGAACACTTTAGAAACCCCCCAAAAAAAAAAAAATAGATTTTTGCAGGGAGAATTTAGAAAACAAATGTAACAAACTATATGCTTTCTATGGGCCACTGAGTGAGAGATGACGCACACAGGAATCAGGAGTGGCACACAAGCCCAGAGGCCAATATTTTTCTACCAATGATTGATGGAGTTATTTTCTCTGGTAGATTTTGGAACCCAAATCAAGGAAAAAAAATGTAGGCTTTCTATGGACCACAATTGGAGAGAGAGAGAGAGAGAGATGGCACACCCAGGAGTCAAGACTGGCACACAAGCAGAAAGGCCAATATTAATCTCCCACTGTTTTTTTTGGTTGTTTTTTTTTTTTTTTTTTTCAGGGAGACTTTAGAAAAAAAAATAATAAAAAAAATATGATTTTATCAGGAAGAATTTAGAAACCAAATAAAATAAAATGATTTTTTCAGGGAGAATTTAGAAAACAAATAAAACCAAAAATAGGCGTTCTATGGCCCACTGACTGAGAGATGACGCACCCAGGAGTCAAGACTGGCACACAAGCAGAAAGGCCAATATTAATCTCCCACTGTTTTTTTTGGTTGTTTTTTTTTTTTTTTTTTTCAGGGAGACTTTAGAAAAAAAAATAATAAAAAAAATATGATTTTATCAGGAAGAATTTAGAAACCAAATAAAATAAAATGATTTTTTCAGGGAGAATTTAGAAAACAAATAAAACCAAAAATAGGCGTTCTATGGCCCACTGACTGAGAGATGACGCACCCAGGAGTCAAGACTGGCACACAAGCAGAAAGGCCAATATTAATCTCCCACTGTTTTTTTGGTTGTTTTTTTTTTTTTTTTTTCAGGGAGACTTTAGAAAAAAAAATAATAAAAAAAATATGATTTTATCAGGAAGAATTTAGAAACCAAATAAAATAAAATGATTTTTTCAGGGAGAATTTATAAAACAAATAAAACCAAAAATAGGCGTTCTATGGCCCACTGACTGAGAGATGACGCACCCAGGAGTCAAGACTGGCACACAAGCAGAAAGGCCAATATTAATCTCCCACTGTTTTTTTTTTTTTTTTTCAGGGAGACTTTAGAAAAAAAAATAATAAAAAAAATATGATTTTATCAGGAAGAATTTAGAAACCAAATAAAATAAAATAATTTTTTCAGGGAGAATTTAGAAAACAAATAAAACCAAAAATAGGCGTTCTATGGCCCACTGACTGAGAGATGACGCACACAGGAGTCAGGAGTGGCACACAAACCCAGAGGCCAATATTTTTCTACCAATGATTGATGTAGTTATTTTCTCTGGTAGATTTTAGAACCCAAATCAAGGAAAAAAAATATAGGCTTTCTATGGACCACAATTGGAGAGAGAGAGAGAGAGAGAGAGAGAGAGAGAGAGAGAGAGAGAGATGGCACACCCAGGAGTCAAGACTGGCACACAAGCAGAAAGGCCAATATTAATCTCCCACTGTTTTTTTGGTTGTTTTTTTTTTTTTTTTTTTTCAGGGAGACTTTAGAAATAAAAATAATAAAAAAAATATGATTTTATCAGGAAGAATTTAGAAACCAAATAAAATAAAATGATTTTTTCAGGGAGAATTTAGAAAACAAATAAAACCAAAAATATGCGTTCTATGGCCCACTGACTGAGAGAGAGAGAGAGATGGAACGCTTAGTACTGGCACACAAGCCCAAAGGGCAATATTAATCTCCCTTTTTTTTTCCAGGGAGAATTTCTGAAACCCAAAAAAAAAATAAAATAGGCTTTCTATGGCCCACTATTTGTGAGAGAGATGGGACGCTCAGGACTGGCACAGATGGCACGCTCAGGACTGGCACAGAAGCCCAGAGGCCAATATTAATCTCCCTTTTTTTCTGGGAGAATTTATAAAACCAAAAAAATATTTAAATAGGCTTTCTATGGCCCACTATTTGTGAGAGAGATGGCACGCTCAGGACTGGCACAGATGGCACGCTCACAACTGGCACAGAAGCCCAGAGGCCAATATTAATCTCCCTTTTTTTCTGGGAGAATTTATAAAACCAAAAAAATATTTAAATAGGCTTTCTATGGCCCACTATTTGTGAGAGAGATGGCACGCTCAGGACTGGCACAGATGGCACGCTCACAACTGGCACACAAGCCCAGAGGCCAATATTAATCTCCCTTTTTTCAGGGAAAATTTATAAAACCAAAAAAAAAATTAAATAGGCTTTCTATGGCCCACTATTTGTGAGAGAGATGGCACGCTCAGGACTGGCACAGATGGCACGCTCACAACTGGCACACAAGCCCAGAGGCCAATATTAATCTCCCTTTTTTCAGGGAAAATTTATAAAACCAAAAAAAAAATTAAATAGGCTTTCTATGGCCCACTATTTGTGAGAGAGATGGGACGCTCAGGACTGGCACAGATGGCACGCTCAGGACTGGCACAGAAGCCCAGAGGCCAATATTAATCTCCCTTTTTTTCAGGGAGAATTTATAAAACCCAAAAAAAAATAAAATAGGCTTTCTATGGCCCACTATTTGTGAGAGAGATGGCACACTCAGGACTGGCACACAAGCCCAAAGGCCAATATTAATCTCCCACTGTATTTTTATCAGGGAGAATTTATACACCCCACAAAAAAAAATACAGAAAAATGAAAAGGCTTTCTATGGCCCACTATGTGAGAGAGATGGCACACACAGGGATGGCACTCTAGCAGAAATGCCAAATTGCCAATCTTAATCTCCCACCAAAAAAAAAAAAAAAAAAAAAACAGGGAATGTCCTACAATTACTATCTCCCTGCCTGCAGTAATCTCAGCCAGGTATGGCAGGCAGCTACTATCTCCCTGCCTGCAGTAATCACAGCCAGGTATGGCAGGCAGCAATAAGGAGTGGACTGATGCACAAATGAAATAAAAAGTGTGGACAAACAAAAAAGATAGCTGTGCAGAAAGGAAGGAACAAGAGGATTTGTGCTTTGAAAAAAGCAGTTGGTTTGCACAGCGGCGTACACACAGCAATGCAGCTATCAGGGAGCCTTCTAGGGCAGCCCAATGAGCTACAGCGCTGAGGGGAAAAAAAAAAAAAAAAAAAATTCCACTGTCCCTGCACACCGAGGGTGGTGTTGGACAGTGCAAATCGCTGCAGCACAAGCGGTTTTGTGGTTAATGGACCCTGCCTAACGCTATCCCTGCTTCTGACAAAGCGGCAGCAACCTCTCCCTAAGCTCAGATCAGCAGCAGTAAGATGGCGGTCGGCGGGAACGCCTCTTTATAGCCCCTGTGACGTCGCAGACAGCAAGCCAATCACTGCAATGCCCTTCTCTAAGATGGTGGGGACCAGGACCTATGTCATCACGCTGCCCACACTCTGCGTTTACCTTCATTGGCTGAGAAATGGCGCTTTTCGCGTCATTGAAACGCGACTTTGGCGCGAAAGTCGCGTACCGCATGGCCGACCCCGCACAGGGGTCGGATCGGGTTTCATGAAACCCCGACTTAGCCAAAAGTCGGCGACTTTTGAAAATGTTCGACCCGTTTCGCTCAACCCTAATACAGACGGGTCCCCCCTGACCAAGTACCAATTCCAGGCGATATTCAAGCTATGCTTGGAAAAAAACGGCGCAAACCCAAAGGAGTACGGAACACATTCGTTCCGCATTGGGGCAGCCACGGAAGCGGCTAGGGCAGGAGTGCCAGAGGCCGAGGTGCAGAGAAGGGGTCGTTGGAAGTCCGCATGCTTCGCCAGATACATTAGACCCGACTTGCTTAATTAACATGTGTTGTCTCTTACAGGGGTTGAAGTTTGGGTGGTAGGAGATTCCTACGTTTACTGGGCCGAAAAGAGGGCCGAACGGCGGCCAGGAGGGATAAATCTTTACCTCCCGGGCATAAAAGTTAAATGGAGGGGTGTCAGAGGCCTCCAGTGGAAACAGGTGTTCAAAGAGATGGTTGGAATAGCAGGGATGGCGGAACACCCGGTGATAATGGTGGTACACGCGAGTGGCAATGACCTTGGCAAACAAAAGGTGGCCGAATTGTACAAATGGGTGACAACTGATATGGAAAGGTTCAGCTGTCTATTCAGGAACATGATCCTGGTGTGGTCGGATATAACACCACGGGCCGTCTGGCACGGAGCAAGAGATAAAAAAGCCATAGAGCGGACAAGGAGCAAATTCAATGCTCGGATTGGAAAATATGTGAGAGGAAGAGGCGGTATCGTGATTCGTCACCACCAGCTACAAGGGGATAACACGCCACAATTAAGACCGGACGGAGTTCACCTAACGGACATTGGCCTCGATATTTTTCTGTCTGGTTTACAGGATGGGGTTGAACAGGCCTTAACATTGAGGGGTGGGGTCGGAGTCCCGCGTAGGTAGTACACGGGATCCTCCGTGGCGGAAGAAGCGGGGGAGGGCAAAGGTCGTAACCGCTCGTTGGGCCAATTCCCCTGTCGATCACGGACAGGAGCTCGGCGCGAGCCGCTCGTTACGATATGTAATTGCCCTTTCTCTGCTTATTTAATTAATAAACTGTGACCGACCTGTTCAACCCACCTAGGACTGTGTGTGTTTGATTACGGGACTGATGGGAGGGGGGAAGGCACTGGTTACGACACCCAGGTCTCCACAGTCTGGCAGACGCGGTACTGAATAAGGTGCGCGTCTCTGACTGGGGAGCACATAGAGAGCTGCACGTAAAGGTTGTAAGTGCCAGTTCCCCCCTAGCATCACTCCCCCCCCCCTTTAGTGATGCACTAATTGGAAGACCCCCAGCCGGCCAGTGGGCACTAGAGGGGAGGGGTCCTACGGCCACTCCTACAGGGGTTAAATCCAGGTGTCCGGCCGAGAACTTTCTCTTTCACTCTCGGCAGGACACCTGGAAGCGTTGCGAACCAGCCAGGGAAGAACAATCCCCCGCGGCTACCAGCCACGACAACTGCAATGCAGTCGCTGAAGACAGAGCCATTAATCCGCCACTATGTGGTAGTAATCGGGCTCCAACGCACGATATTCAGTGCATCGGCCAGCACATCGGCCAATCCCTCGCTGTAGCGGGAGCCAGAGTTTCCCCGTCCTGCGACATCCCCCCGTCAACATCTGCGGGGGTTCCTCCAGGATCGGAGCACACTCGTCCAGAGTCACACAGCGCACAGCGCAAGGGTAACGAGGAAATCTTATGTTACAGGGTTAACATAAAGGAAATGGAGCTAACTTCAGCGGTAAAGGAGTTACGCCTACAACTATCACATCCAAACGGATAAGTGGTGAACAAAGATCTGGATCAAAAATAGCTTTAACTATAGATCAGGAAATTAGTCAGAAAATCAGGAGCTACAATTATATTGACATATGGTCGCTGTTATCAGCGGACCAACAAACGGTGGATAAAGCTAACGATAGGGTTTTCGATAGGGGGAGATCAAAAATCAGATTAACCATGAATAATTGGCTCCAGGCCTTCGTAGTATTGGGCTGTATTAAGGGTGGCCCCCTGGCTAAAGCTTTACCCCAATAAGGAAGCGGCTCAGCAACTGCAATCAGGCTTCTCCGACGGGTTCTTTATTCCCTTTAGGCTAACAAGAACGCCAACCCTATCCGATAACCTAAAATCGGCTCGCGAATTCCCAAAATTCTTAGACAAAAATTGGGAAGGAGGTAGAATTGGGTAGAATAGCAGGCCCCTTTAAGTCGCTCCCCTTCAAAAACATTACAATTTCTCCGTTAGGCATCATACCAAAAAAGGAACCCGGTAAATACCGTTTAATCCATCATTTTCACCCAAAGGGCGATTCGGTTAACGATGCTATTTCCCCAGAAAAAGCTTCTGTCTCGTATGTGTCTTTCGATACAGCGGTAGAACTAGTCCGGGCAGCCGGACCAGGCGCCCTGCTAGCCAAATACGACATTGAATCGGCATTCCGTTTGCTACCCATGCACCCCGAATGTTTCCACCTTCTGGGCTGCAAAGTGGACCAACACTATTACTTCGACATGTGCCTCCCGATGGGATGTTCCATCTCATGTCACTATTTCGAGCTGTTCAGCACCTTCCTAGATTGGGTAGTTCAGTACGAAACGGGCAGTAAATCCCTAATTCACTACCTCGACGATTTCCTGTTCGTCGGCCCCAGTGATTTTAATCTCTGCTCCGATTTACAAGAAAAATTCAAATCTATCTCACTCAAATTCGGCGTGCCATTGTCACCAAAAAAAAAAAAAAAGAAAAAAAAAAAAAGGAGGGTCCATGTAATGTATTGCCCTTCTTGGGCATCGAAATAGATACCAACATGATGGTGTTCCGCTTACCAGAGGATAGAATACAAAAAAACCAACAAATGTCGAAAGGCTTCCGCGAAGTTAAGAAGGTAACCCTACAGCAAATGCAGGCGTTATCGGGTTTACTGACGTTCGCCTGCCGCGTAATGCCGGCCGGCAGAGCATTCTCACGCAGACTATCTTTGGCAACAAAAGGCGTTTCTCAGCACGGCCATAGAATTAGGCTCACTCGTTCGCTAAAAGCAGATCTGCTGGTATGGCAGACGTTCCTACAATCGTACAACGGTCACACGTGCGTCATGGTTAGAGAGATCACAAGCAAAGAATTAGGGCTGACATTAGGGTGGAACAAAACAGAGGGTTTTGCAACAATCTATAAAAAACAATGGTGCCATTCTGGTTGGCCAGAGAATTGGACGACAACAAAGTGGGGGCAAGACCCGGCCCTATGGGAATTGTTTGCGGTAGTAGCAGCATTGGAGATATGGGCCGATCAGTTGAGAAACATGAACATTCGTTTCCAAACTAAAAATACGAAAACAGCGAAGAGTTTAAATCACATGTCTTCTTCATCCTTGCCCATACTCGCTCTCTTGCGCCGGCTAGCGATGATATGCCTTGAAAACAATATCTGGTGTAGAGCCACCGTGGTGGCGGAAGTAGATGATAATATCATTAACCCATTGTTGTTTTCCAATTGGCAGGCTTTCAGAATCCAGCAGCCCAACGCGCAACCCCTGGGTATCCTGTGTCCACTGTCCCTGTGGGATACAGTGGACAATCATTGATGCCCTTAATCCGGGCCTAGCAGGTGTATGGTAAGGCTTGGGAGGAGTGGTGCTCACTAATTCAGCCAGTTCAGCTGATGGCTGAGTGGTTAAGCTCTTTCACTGAAGAGTGGGAAACATGGTTTCTATCCCCAGTAAAAGTAAATTTCTTCTTTATTTATTGGTAGGCCAGTCGACGAATGCGACGGAGCACGAAGCGCGGTTACAAGCGAATTTTTATTACGGAAATTATCGGGGCTAGCATTTTTCTTTCATCTATTGGGATGGGTAGACGTAACTAAGTCCTTCTGCATAAGACAAGCCATAAAAGGTGGGAAAAGGCTTCAGCCAAGCCAGGAATGTCGCCGCCCCATTTCACTGAGACTATTGCAGGAACTGATTGCTGCGTCGGAAGGAGGCCTAATTAATGAGGGCATAGTTATATGCAGCGACGCCCTGCGCATCAGGGTTCGAAAGTCCAAATGCGATCCCACCGGTAGGGGCACATGGGTCCTAGTTAACTCTACAGATGGCCCAGCTTGTCCGCTAAAAATGGTTAGAAGATACGCCGTGATAAGACACGCTGGTAGATTTTTTCTTCACTCATAAAGACATGTCCCCTCTGACCAAGTACCAATTCCAGGCAATGTTCAAGCTATGCTTGGGAAAAACCGGCGCTAATCCAAAGGAGTACGGAACACATTCGTTCCGCATAGGGGCGGCCACAGCGGCAGCTAAGGCAGGAGTGTCAGAGGCCGAGGCGCAGAGAATGGGTCGCTGGAAGTCCGCATACTTCGCCAGATACATAAGACCTGACTTGCTTAATTAACATGTGTTGTCTCTTACAGGGGTTGAAGTTTGGGTTGTAGGAGATTCCTACGTTTACTGGGCCAAGGAGAGGGCCAAACTGCGGCCAGGAGGAACAAATCTTTACCTCCCGGGCATAAAAGTTAAATGGAGGGGTGTCAGAGGCCTCCAGTGGAAACAGGTGTTCAAGGAGATGGTTAGCATAGCAAGGAGGGCGGAAAGCCCTGTGGTAATGGTGGTACACGCGTGTGGCAATGACCTTGGCAAACAAAAGGTGGCCGAATTGAACAAATGGTTGACAACGGATATGGATACAAAAGGTGGCCGAATTGTACAAATGGGTGACAACGGATATGGATTGGTTCAGCTGTCTTTACAGGAACATGATCCTGGTGTGGTCGGATATAACACCACGGGCCGTCTGGCGAAGAGCAAGAGATAAAAAAGCCATAGAACGGACAAGGGGTAAATTCAATGCTCGGATTGGAAAATATGTGAGAGGAAGAGGCGGTATCGTGATCCGTCACCTCACCTCCCGTTACAAGGGGATAACACGCCACAACTAAGACCGGACGGAGTTCACCTAACGGACATTGGCCTCGATATTTTTCTGTCTGGTTTACAGGATGGGGTTGAACAGGCCCTAACATCGAGGGGTGGGGTCGGAGTCCCGCGTAGATAATACACGGGATCCTCCGTGGCGGAAAAAGCGGAGGAGGGCAAAGGTCGTAACCGCTCGTTGGGCCAATTCCCCTGTCGATCACGGACAGGAGCTCGGCGCGAGCCGCTCGTTACGATATGTAATTGCCCTTTCTCTGCTTATTTAATTAATAAACTGTGACCGACCTGTTCAACCCACCTAGGACTGTGTGTGTTTGATTACGGGATTGATGGGAGGGGGGAAGGCACTGGTTACGACACCCAGGTCTCCACAGTCTACTGTATAGATGACTATGGGCTGTGCATTATATTGTATGGATGACTATGGGGTGTGCATTATACTGTATGGATGACTATGGGCTGTGCATTATACTGTATAGATGACAGATGACTATGGGCTGTGCATTATATTGTATAGAAAACTATGGGCTGTGCATTATACTGTATGGATGACTATGGGCCGTGCATTATATTGTATGGATGACTATGGGCTGTGCATTATATTGTATGGATGACTATGGGGTGTGCATTATACTGTATGGATGACTATGCGGTGTGCATTATACTCTATGGATGACTATGGGCTGTGCATTATATTGTATGGATGACTATGGGCTGTGCATTATATTGTATGGATGACTATGGGGTGTGCATTCTACTGTATGGATGACTATGGGGTGTGCATTATACTGTATAGATGACTATGGGGTGTGCATTATATTGTATGGATGACTATGAGCCGTGCATTATACTGTATGGATGACTATGGGCCGTGCATTATACTCTAGGGAAAACTATGGGCTGTGCATTATACTCTATGGATGACTATGGACAGTGCTTTATACTTTATGGATGACTATGGGCTGTGCATTATACTCTCTCAACAGTCAGACCACTTAGTAAAATCAATATTAGGGGGTTTGGTCAAACTTACTGTAATGTACAGTACAGACCAAAAGTTTGGACACACCTTCTCATTTAAAGATTTTTCTGTATTTTCATGACTAGGAGAATTGTACATTTACACTGAAGGAATCAAAACTATGAATTATCACGTGGAATTATATACTTAACAAAATAGTGTGAAACAACTGAAATTATGTCTTATATTCTAGGGTCTTCAGAGTAGCCACTTTTTGCTTTGATGACTGCTTTGCACACTCTTGGCATTCTCTTGATGAGCTTCAAGAGGTCGTCACCGGGAATGGTTTTCACTTCATAGGTGTGCCCTGTCAGGTTTAATAAGTGGGATTTCTTGCCTTATAAATGGGGTTGGGGCCATCAGTTGTGTTGTGCAGAAGTCTGGTGGATACACAGCTGATAGTCCTACTGAATAGACTGTTAGAATTTGTATTATGGCAAGAAAAAAAGCAGCTAAGTAAAGAAAAACGAGTGGCCATCATTACTTTAAGAAATGAAGGTCAGTCAGTCCGAAAAATTGGGAAAACTTTGAAAGTGTCCCCAAGTGCGGTGGCAAAGACCATCAAGCGCTACAAAGAAACTGGCTCACATGAGGACTGCCCCAGGAAAGGAAGACCAAGAGTCACCTCTGCTTCTGAGGATAAGTTTATCCGAGTCACCAGCCTCAGAAATCGCAGGTTAACAGCAGCTCAGATTAGAGACCAGGTCAATGCCACACAGAGTTCTAGCGGAAGACACATCTCTACAACAACTGTTAAGAGGAGACTTTGTGCAGCAGGCCTTCATGGTAAAATAGCTGCTAGGAAACCACTGCTAAGGACAGGCAACAAACAGAAGAGACTTGTTTGGGCTAAAGAACAAAAGGAATGGACATTAGACCAGTGGAAATCTGTTCTTTGGTCTGATGAGTCCACCGTGTCTTTGTGCGATAGAGAAAAGTGAATGGATGGACTCTACATGTCTGGTTCCCACCGTGAAGCATGGAGGAGGAGGTGTGATGGTGTGGGGGTGCTTTGCTGGTGACACTGTTGGGGATTTATTCAAAATTCCATTTCCAGTGAATGGGGGTAGAAGATGAATTCGCGCCACAAGTTTGGTCGGGCTAAACCATTTACACTGAAGACTATGGAAGGATCCAAGTGTCTGCTGTATTACACCCCTATTTTAGCACAGTTCCTGTTTCCTTCCCGCACATTATGCATTGCTTTGGCCATTCCATTTTCAATTTATGGGGGTGCATAAGATTAGCCTTCTTTACCGTTCACCAGTTGTACATCCTCCCTCCTGGTTATTATGTGTTTTATTTATATATTTGCATATATTACATGTGAGGCGTTAGATTTTGTACAGGATAGACAAATACCCCTACTTTATAACGGAAACAGCGCCACCCCTGACCTCAGGTTGTGTCTGTTACTGCTACTTAGCCTTGGTCACACAGTAAGAACTAAACTGAGCTGCATAATACCAGACCCAACCTGGAACGTTTCTTTTTTACTTAAGTGCATTTATTTGGAACCAAAAATAATATTTGCATTTGAGTTTTCATTAAAATGTTGCACCATTTGGCTTTTACAGGTTCTTTTTTTCCCCGTACATTCAACTTTATTTTGGTCTTTGGGCCTAAATCAGCTTTCAAGAGCTTAGAATAATAATTATAAAAAAAAGATGAAAAAGTTTCAAATTCTCCCAATAACACTGTCAGAATGAACTCACTCATGGATTCTCAGTTGACTCATTCTGCAGCCAGAGACACAAAGGCTTTAGAAGACAAACTGAGATAACATTTTTCATGAAATACAATTGCAAATGTTTGCAGTCACAAAATACTTGCTTTTAATTAGGAAAAAAATATTGTCTGAAAAGGTGGACAACCCCTTTAAATACATTTTTTTTTTATCATTGCCGATTTTACTCAGACTGATATATTGGCTCCAATTATGGGGTAAATTTCGCCTACTGACTGCAGTGTAGAGCTGATATCGATCTGTTATGACCCAGCAGCTCCTGCTCCCTCCCTGCACCAATCACAGTAGCTAGGGGAGGAAGAACTGTTAGTGCGTCCTATACACACCTGCACTTGTTCTGCTCTGTGTGCAGTGATCAGTAAGGCAGAAATTGTAATAAACCATCTCTGCCTTCTCTATGGGGAGTCTGGCTGAGTCTATCAGACACTCCTGCTCCCTCCCTGCACCGATCACAGGGGCTTAGAGGAGGAAGAACTGTTAGTGCGTCCTATACTGTATACACAGCACTTGTTCTGCTCTGTGTGTGCAGTGATCAGTAAGGCAGAGAAGATAATAAACCATCTCTGCCTTCTCTATTCGGAGTCTGGCTGTGTCTATCAGACACTCCTGCTCCCTCCCTGCACCGATCACAGGGGCTTAGAGGAGGAAGCGATGTTAGTGCGTCCTATACTGTATACGCAGCACTTGTTCTGCTCTGTGTGTTCAGTGATCAGTAAGGCAGAAAAGATATTAAACCATCTCTGCCTTCTCTATGGGGAGTCTGGCTGTGTCTATCAGACGCTCCTGCTCCCTCCCTGCACCGATCGTGGGGACTAGGGGAGGAAGAACTGTTAGTGTGTCCTATACTGTATACACAGCACTTGTTCTGCTCTGTGTGTACAGTGATCAGTAAGGCACAGAAGATATTAAACCATCTCTGCCTTCTCTATTCGGAGTCTGGCTGTGTCTATCAGACACTCCTGCTCCCTCCCTGCACTGCTCACAGGGGCCGGAGGAGGAAGCGATGTTAGTGCGTCCTATACTGTATACGCAGCACTTGTTCTGCTCTGTGTGCAGTGATCAGTAAGGCAGAGAAGATAATAAACCATCTCTGCCTTCTCTATGGGGAGTCTGGCTGTGTCTATCAGGCACTCCTGCTCCCTCCCTGCACCGATCAAGGGGGCTTAGAGGAGGAAGAACTGTTAGTGCGTCCTATACTGTATACACAGCAGTTGTTCTGCTCTGTGTGTTCAGTGATCAGTAAGGCAGAGAAGATATTAAACCATCTCTGCCTTCTCTATTCGGAGTCTGGCTGAGTCTATCAGACACTCCTGCTCCCTCCCTGCACCGATCACAGGGGCTTAGAGGAGGAAGAACTGTTAGTGCATCATATACTTTATACACAGAACTTGTTCTGCTCTGTGTGTACAGTGATCAGTAAGGCAAAGATAATAAACCATCTCTGCCTTCTCTGTTTGGAGTCTGGCTGAGTCTATCAGACACTCCTGCTCCCTCCCTGCACCGATCACAGGGGCTCCCCACCCGACACACCTAGGCCGGCGTCCCCACCCAACACACCTAGGCCGGCGTCCCCACCCGACACACCTAGGCCGGCGTCCCCACCCGACACACCTAGGCCGGCGTCCCCACCCGACACACCTAGGCCAGTGTCCCCACCCGACACACCTAGGCCGGTGTCCCCACCCGACACACCTAGGCCGGTGTCCCCACTCAACACACCTAGGCCGGCGTCCCCACCCAACACACCTAGACTGGCGTCCCCACCCGACACACCTAGGCCGGCGTCCCCACGCGACACACCAAGGCCGGTGTCACCACCCGACACACCTAGGCTGGCATCCCCACCCGACACACCTAGGCCGGCGTCCCCACCCGACACACCTAGGCCGGCGTCCCCACCCGACACACCTTGGCCGGCGTCCCCACCCGACACACCTAGGCCGGCGTCCCCACCCAACACACCTAGGCCCGTGTCCCCACCCGACACACCTAGGCCGGCGTCCCCACCCGACACACCTAGGCCGGCGTCCCCACCCAACACACCTAGGCCGGCGTCCCCACCCAACACACCTAGGCCCGTGTCCCCACCCGACACACCTAGGCCAGCGTCCCCACCCGACACACCTAGGCCGGCGTCCCCATCCAACACACCTAGGCCGGCGTGCCCACCCGACACACCTAGGCCGGTGTCCCCACCTGACACACCTAGGCCGGTGTCCCCACCCGACACACCTAGCCCGGCGTCCCCACCCGACACACCTAGGCCGGTGTCCCCACCCGACACACCTAGCCCGGCGTCCCCACCTGACACACCTAGGCCGGTGTCCCCACCCGACACACCTAGCCCGGCGTCCCCACCCGACACACCTAGGCCGGTGTCCCCACCTGACACACCTAGGCCGGTGTCCCCACCCGACACACCTAGCCCGGCGTCCCCACCCGACACACCTAGCCCGGCGTCCCCACCCGACACACCTGGGCCGGTGTCCCCACCCAACACACCTAGGCCGGCGTCCCCACCTGGCACACCTAGGCAAGTTCCGGGGCCATGGACAAACGGGGGTCCCACTCGCTGATGGCATGGGCGTAAGTACCACACGACCGCCGGGCCCAGCGGGTGAGGAGACCACAGACGCCAGCAATTACTCCAGTTGGATGTGCGTCCTCAGATGTACATTCAGCTAAAGTCTATTGCAGAATACAGACCCATCGGGTCCGTGCATGGCAATAAACGCTGCCGGCTAATCAGAGGCCAGCAGCTGACGTCAGCGTGCACGTAATTGGGGGTGCATGGTAGTGATGTCATGCTCAGCTGCTGGCTTCAGAAGAGGACGTCGTATGGGGGGGGGAGGGAGCAGAGGGAAGGTGAATATTTATATATTTTTTTTAATACGTTAGTACACGGTGGCCATAAAACTACATGGATGACTATGGGCTGTGCATTATACTGTATGGATGACTATGGGCTGTGCATTATATTGTATGGAAAACTATGGGCTGTGCATTATATCCCGGCTGTACCCAACGATCTTCTAGCTTAGGGAGACTTCGCTTCTCCCAGAAGGCACCTGGAATATGCAAATTAGCCTCCTGAAGCTTGAATCCCTGGTTTATTTAACTACCCGGATATTAACTGGGAAACAGAAACCTGTGAAACCCATAAAGGCAACAGGTTTCTGCTAATAACCAAGAAAAATTATCTTTCACAATTGGTGCAGAATCCAACCAGAGGAGCAGCACTTTTAGACCTAATACTATCTAATAGACCTGACAGAATAACAAATCTGCAGGTGGTTGGGCATTTAGGAAATAGCGACCACAATATTGTGCAGTTTCACCTGTCTTTCACTAGGGGGACTTGTCAGGGAGTCACAAAAACACTGAACTTTAGGAAGGCAAAGTTTGACCAGCTTAGAGATGCCCTTAATCTGGTAGACTGGGACAATATCCTCAGAAATAAGAATACAGATATTAAATGGGAAATGTTTAAGAACATCCTAAATAGGCAGTGTAAGCGGTTTATACCTTGTGGGAATAAAAGGACTAGAAATAGGAAAAACCCAATGTGGCTAAACAAAGAAGTAAGACAGGCAATTAACAGTAAAAAGAAAGCATTTGCACTACTAAAGCAGGATGGCACCATTGAAGCTCTAAAAAACTATAGGGAGAAAAATACTTTATCTAAAAAACTAATTAAAGCTGCCAAAAAGGAAACAGAGAAGCACATTGCTAAGGAGAGTAAAACTAATCCCAAACGGTTCTTCAACTATATCAATAGTAAAAGAATAAAAACTGAAAATGTAGGCCCCTTAAAAAATAGTGAGGAAAGAATGGTTGTAGATGACGAGGAAAAAGCTAACATATTAAACACCTTCTTCTCCACGGTATTCACGGTGGAAAATGAAATGCTAGGTGAAATCCCAAGAAACAATGAAAACCCTATATTAAGGGTCACCAATCTAACCCAAGAAGAGGTGCGAAACCGGCTAAATAAGATTAAAATAGATAAATCTCCGGGTCCGGATGGCATACACCCACGAGTACTAAGAGAACTAAGTAATGTAATAGATAAACCATTATTTCTTATTTTTAGTGACTCTATAGCGACAGGGTCTGTTCCGCAGGACTGGCGCATAGCAAATGTGGTGCCAATATTCAAAAAGGGCTCTAAAAGTGAACCTGGAAATTATAGGCCAGTAAGTCTAACCTCTATTGTTGGTAAAATATTTGAAGGGTTTCTGAGGGATGTTATTCTGGATTATCTCAATGAGAATAACTGTTTAACTCCATATCAGCATGGGTTTATGAGAAATCGCTCCTGTCAAACCAATCTAATCAGTTTTTATGAAGAGGTAAGCTATAGGCTGGACCACGGTGAGTCATTGGACGTGGTATATCTCGATTTTTCCAAAGCGTTTGATACCGTGCCGCACAAGAGGTTGGTACACAAAATGAGAATGCTTGGTCTGGGGGAAAATGTGTGTAAATGGGTTAGTAACTGGCTTAGTGATAGAAAGCAGAGGGTGGTTATAAATGGTATAGTCTCTAACTGGGTCGCTGTGACCAGTGGGGTACCGCAGGGGTCAGTATTGGGACCTGTTCTCTTCAACATATTCATTAATGATCTGGTAGAAGGTTTACACAGTAAAATATCGATATTTGCAGATGATACAAAACTATGTAAAGCAGTTAATACAAGAGAAGATAGTATTCTGCTACAGATGGATCTGGATAAGTTGGAAACTTGGGCTGAAAGGTGGCAGATGAGGTTTAACAATGATAAATGTAAGGTTATACACATGGGAAGAGGGAATCAATATCACCATTACACACTGAACGGGAAACCACTGGGTAAATCTGACAGGGAGAAGGACTTGGGGATCCTAGTTAATGATAAACTTACCTGGAGCAGCCAGTGCCAGGCAGCAGCTGCCAAGGCAAACAGGATCATGGGGTGCATTAAAAGAGGTCTGGATACACATGATGAGAGCATTATACTGCCTCTGTACAAATCCCTAGTTAGACCGCACATGGAGTACTGTGTCCAGTTTTGGGCACCGGTGCTCAGGAAGGATATAATGGAACTAGAGAGAGTACAAAGGAGGGCAACAAAATTAATAAAGGGGATGGGAGAACTACAATACCCAGATAGATTAGCGAAATTAGGATTATTTAGTCTAGAAAAAAGACGACTGAGGGGCGATCTAATAACCATGTATAAGTATATAAGGGGACAATACAAATATCTCGCTGAGGATCTGTTTATACCAAGGAAGGTGACGGGCACAAGGGGGCATTCTTTGCGTCTGGAGGAGAGAAGGTTTTTCCACCAACATAGAAGAGGATTCTTTACTGTTAGGGCAGTGAGAATCTGGAATTGCTTGCCTGAGGAGGTGGTGATGGCGAACTCAGTCGAGGGGTTCAAGAGAGGCCTGGATGTCTTCCTGGAGCAGAACAATATTGTATCATACAATTATTAGGTTCTGTAGAAGGACGTAGATCTGGGTATTTATTATGATGGAATATAGGCTGAACTGGATGGACAAATGTCTTTTTTCGGCCTTACTAACTATGTTACTATGTATGGGCTGTGCATTATACTGTATGGATGACTATGGGCTGTGCATTATACTGTATGGATGACTATGGGCTGTGCATTATATTGTATAGAAAACTATGGGCTGTGCATTATACTGTATGGATGACTATGGGCCGTGCATTATATTGTATGGATGACTATGGGCTGTGCATTATATTGTATGGATGACTATGGGGTGTGCATTATACTGTATGGATGACTATGCGGTGTGCATTATACTCTATGGATGACTATGGGCTGTGCATTATATTGTATGGATGACTATGGGCTGTGCATTATACTGTATGGATGACTATGGGCTGTGCATTATATTGTATGGATGACTATGAGCCGTGCATTATACTGTATGGATGACTATGGGCTGTGCATTATATTGTATGGATGACTATGGGCTATGCATTATACTGTATGGATGACTATGGGCTGTGCATTATATTGTATGGAAAACTATGGGCTGTGCATTATACTGTATGGATGACTATGGGCCGTGCATTATATTGTATGGATGACTATGGGCCGTGCATTATATTGTATGGATGACTATGAGCTGTGCATTATATTGTATGGATGACTATGGGGTGTGCATTATACTGTATGGATGACTATGCGGTGTGCATTATACTCTATGGATGACTATGGGCTGTGCATTATATTGTATGGATGACTATGGGCTGTGCATTATATTGTATGGATGACTATGGGCCGTGCATTATATTGTATGGATGACTATGGGCTGTGCATTATATTGTATGGATGACTATGGGGTGTGCATTATACTGTATGGATGACTATGCGGTGTGCATTATACTCTATGGATGACTATGGGCTGTGCATTATATTGTATGGATGACTATGGGCTGTGCATTCTACTGTATGGATGACTATGAGCCGTGCATTATACTGTATGGATGACTATGGGCCGTGCATTATACTCTAGGGAAAACTATGGGCTGTGCATTATACTCTATGGATGACTATGGACAGTGCTTTATACTTTATGGATGACTATGGGCTGTGCATTATACTCTCTCAACAGTCAGACCACTTAGTAAAATCAATATTAGGGGGTTTGGTCAAACTTACTGTAATGTACAGTACAGACCAAAAGTTTGGACACACCTTCTCATTTAAAGATTTTTCTGTATTTTCATGACTAGGAGAATTGTACATTTACACTGAAGGAATCAAAACTATGAATTATCACGTGGAATTATATACTTAACAAAATAGTGTGAAACAACTGAAATTATGTCTTATATTCTAGGGTCTTCAGAGTAGCCACTTTTTGCTTTGATGACTGCTTTGCACACTCTTGGCATTCTCTTGATGAGCTTCAAGAGGTCGTCACCGGGAATGGTTTTCACTTCATAGGTGTGCCCTGTCAGGTTTAATAAGTGGGATTTCTTGCCTTATAAATGGGGTTGGGGCCATCAGTTGTGTTGTGCAGAAGTCTGGTGGATACACAGCTGATAGTCCTACTGAATAGACTGTTAGAATTTGTATTATGGCAAGAAAAAAAGCAGCTAAGTAAAGAAAAACGAGTGGCCATCATTACATTAAGAAATGAAGGTCAGTCAGTCCGAAAAATTGGGAAAACTTTGAAAGTGTCCCCAAGTGCGGTGGCAAAGACCATCAAGCGCTACAAAGAAACTGGCTCACATGAGGACCGCCCCAGGAAAGGAAGACCAAGAGTCACCTCTGCTTCTGAGGATAAGTTTATCTGAGTCACCAGCCTCAGAAATCGCAGGTTAACAGCAGCTCAGATTAGAGACCAGGTCAATGCCACACAGAGTTCTAGCGGAAGACACATCTCTACAACAACTGTTAAGAGGAGACTTTGTGCAGCAGGCCTTCATGGTAAAATAGCTGCTAGGAAACCACTGCTAAGGACAGGCAACAAGCAGAAGAGACTTGTTTGGGCTAAAGAACAAAAGGAATGGACATTAGACCAGTGGAAATCTGTTCTTTGGTCTGATGAGTCCACCGTGTCTTTGTGCGATAGAGAAAAGTGAATGGATGGACTCTACATACCTGGTTCCCACCGTGAAGCATGGAGGAGGAGGTGTGATGGTGTGCGGGGGGCTTTGCTGGTGACACTGTTGGGGATTTATTCAAAATTCCATTTCCAGTGAATGGGGGTAGAAGATGAATTCGCGCCACAAGTTTGGTCGGGCTAAACCATTTACACTGAAGACTATGGAAGGATCCAAGTGTCCGCTGTATTACACCCCTATTTTAGCACAGTTCCTGTTTCCTTCCCGCACATTATGCATTGCTTTGGCCATTCCATTTTCAATTTATGGGGGTGCATAAGATTAGCCTTCTTTACCGTTCACCAGTTGTACATCCTCCCTCCTGGTTATTATGTGTTTTATTTATATATTTGCATATATTACATGTGAGGCGTTAGATTTTGTACAGGATAGACAAATACCCCTACTTTATAACGGAAACAGCGCCACCCCTGACCTCAGGTTGTGTCTGTTACTGCTACTTAGCCTTGGTCACACAGTAAGAACTAAACTGAGCTGCATAATACCAGACCCAACCTGGAACGTTTCTTTTTTACTTAAGTGCATTTATTTGGAACCAAAAATAATATTTGCATTTGAGTTTTTTATTTTTTTTATTATTATTATTATTATACATTTTTATAGCGCCATTTATTCCATGGCGCTTTACATGTGAATACGGGGCAAATATAGACAAATACATTAAACATGAGCAGATAACAAGGCACACGAGTACATAAGGAGGGAGGACCCTGCCCGCGAGGGCTCACAGTCTGCAGGGGATGGGTGAGGATACACTAGGAGAGGGTAGGGCAGGTTGCGCGGCTGTTCAGTATGTTGAGGATCACTGCAGGCTGTAGGCTTGTCGGAAGAGATGAGTCTTCAGGTTCTTTTTGAAGGTTTCTATGGTAGGCGCAAGTCTGATGTGTTGGGGTAAAGAGTGTTCCAGAGTATGGGGGAAGCACGGGAGAAGTCTTGGATGCGGTTATGGGAAGAAGAGATGAGAGGGGAGTAGAGAAGGAGGTCTTGGGAGGACCGGAGGTCGCGTGTAGGTAGGTACCGGGAGACCATGTCACAGATGTATGGAGGAGACAGGTTGTGGATGGCTTTGTATGTCAGTGTGAGGGTTTTGAACTGGAGTCTCTGGGCGATAGGAAGCCAGTGAAGGGCTTGACACAGGGGAGAGGCTGGGGAATAGCGGGGGGACAGGTGGATTAGTCGGGCAGCAGAGTGTAGGATGGATTGGAGTGGTGCCAGAGTGCTAGAGGGGAGTCCAGAGAGTAGGAGGTTGCAGTAGTCGAGGCGGGAGATGATAAGGGCATGCACTAGCGTTTTTGCAGTGTTGCGGTCAAGGAAAGCACGGATCCGGGAAATATTTTTGAGTTTGAGACGACAGGAGGAGGCAAGGGCTTGGATATGTGGCTTGAAAGAGAGGGCAGAGTCGAGGATCACCCCGAGGCACCGGGCGTGTGGGACTGGGGATAGTGAGCAGCCATTGACATTGATGGATAGGTCTGGTGGAGGGGTAGAGTGAGATGGGGGAAAGATGATGAATTCTGTTTTGTCCATGTTCAGTTGTAGAAAGCAAGCAGAAAAGAAGGCTGAAATGGCAGACAGACAGTGCGGGATTTTGGTAAGCAAGGAGGAGAGGTCAGGTCCGGAGAGGTAGATCTGCGTGTCGTCAGCGTAGAGATGGTACTGCATACCGTGGTATTCTATGAGCTGTCCCAGGCCGAAAGTGTAGATGGAGAAGAGTAGGGGTCCTAGAACAGAGCCTTGAGGAACACCGACTGACAAAGGGCGAAGTGAGGAGGTGGTGTGGGGGAGGGAGACACTGAATGTTCGGTCTGTCAGATATGACGAGATCCAGGAAAGGGCCAAGTCTGTGATGCCAAGGGATGAGAGGATTTGTAGCAAAAGGGAGTGGTCTACAGTGTCAAAGGCAGAAGACAAGTCCAGGAGAAGGAGGACAGAGTAGTATCGCTTGCTCCTGGCAGTTGGTAGGTCATTGGTGACTTTAGTTAGGGCAGTTTCAGTTGAGTGATGGGAACGGAAGCCTGATTGTAACCGATCAAAGAGGGAGCAGGAGGAGAAGTGGGAGGACAGTTCAAGATGGACGTGTTGCTCCAGCAATTTGGAGGCGTAAGGGAGAAGAGATATCGGGCGATAGCTAGACACAGAGGATGGGTCGAGGGAGGGCTTTTTGAGGATGGGTGTGATCTTGGCATGCTTGAAGGATGAGGGAAAGACACCTGTTGTGAGTGAGAGGTTGAAGAGGTGCGTTAGGGTTGGGATGAAGACCGTGGAAAGGTTAGGGATGAGGTGGGATGGGAGCGGGTCAAGCGTGCAGGTGGTGAGGTGTGATCTTGACAGGAGGGTGGAGAGCTGATCTTCTGTCATGGTGGAGAAGCTGGTTTTGGAGGAGCAGGGTTGAGCAGCTAAGAGGGGCAGTGGGCGCTGTGGGCCAAAGCTTTCTCTGAGTTTTCATTAAAATGTTGCACCATTTGGCTTTTACAGGTTCTTTTTTTCCCCGTACATTCAACTTTATTTTGGTCTTTGGGCCTAAATCAGCTTTCAAGAGCTTAGAATAATAATTATAAAAAAAAGATGAAAAAGTTTCAAATTCTCCCAATAACACTGTCAGAATGAACTCACTCATGGATTCTCAGTTGACTCATTCTGCAGCCAGAGACACAAAGGCTTTAGAAGACAAACTGAGATAACATTTTTCATGAAATACAATTGCAAATGTTTGCAGTCACAAAATACTTGCTTTTAATTAGGAAAAAAATATTGTCTGAAAAGGTGGACAACCCCTTTAAATACATTTTTTTTTTATCATTGCCGATTTTACTCAGACTGATATATTGGCTCCAATTATGGGGTAAATTTCGCCTACTGACTGCAGTGTAGAGCTGATATCGATCTGTTATGACCCAGCAGCTCCTGCTCCCTCCCTGCACCAATCACAGTAGCTAGGGGAGGAAGAACTGTTAGTGCGTCCTATACACACCTGCACTTGTTCTGCTCTGTGTGCAGTGATCAGTAAGGCAGAAATTGTAATAAACCATCTCTGCCTTCTCTATGGGGAGTCTGGCTGTGTCTATCAGACACTCCTGCTCCCTCCCTGCACCGATCACAGGGGCTTAGAGGAGGAAGCGATGTTAGTGCGTCCTATACTGTATACGCAGCACTTGTTCTGCTCTGTGTGTTCAGTGATCAGTAAGGCAGAAAAGATATTAAACCATCTCTGCCTTCTCTATGGGGAGTCTGGCTGTGTCTATCAGACGCTCCTGCTCCCTCCCTGCACCGATCGTGGGGGCTAGGGGAGGAAGAACTGTTAGTGTGTCCTATACTGTATACACAGCACTTGTTCTGCTCTGTGTGTACAGTGATCAGTAAGGCACAGAAGATATTAAACCATCTCTGCCTTCTCTATTCGGAGTCTGGCTGTGTCTATCAGACACTCCTGCTCCCTCCCTGCACCGATCACAGGGGCTTAGAGGAGGAAGAACTGTTAGTGCGTCCTATACTGTATACACAGCACTTGTTCTGCTCTGTGTGTACAGTGATCAGTAAGGCAGGGAAGATAATAAATCATCTCTGCCTTCTCTATTCGGAGTCTGGCTGAGTCTATCAGACACTCCTGCTCCCTCCCTGCACTGCTCACAGGGGCCGGAGGAGGAAGCGATGTTAGTGCGTCCTATACTGTATACGCAGCACTTGTTCTGCTCTGTGTGCAGTGATCAGTAAGGCAGAGAAGATAATAAACCATCTCTGCCTTCTCTATGAGGAGTCTGGCTGTGTCTATCAGGCACTCCTGCTCCCTCCCTGCACCGATCAAGGGGGCTTAGAGGAGGAAGAACTGTTAGTGCGTCCTATACTGTATACACAGCACTTGTTCTGCTCTGTGTGTACAGTGATCAGTAAGGCAGAGAAGATATTAAACCATCTCTGCCTTCTCTATTCGGAGTCTGGCTGAGTCTATCAGACACTCCTGCTCCCTCCCTGCTTTGCACACTCTTGGCATTCTCTTGATGAGCTTCAAGAGGTCGTCACCGGGAATGGTTTTCACTTCATAGGTGTGCCCTGTCAGGTTTACTAAGTAGGATTTCTTGCCTTATAAATGGGGTTGGGGCCATCAGTTGTGTTGTGCAGAAGTCTGGTGGATACACAGCTGATAGTCCTACTGAATAGACTGTTAGAATTTGTATTATGGCAAGAAAAAAAGCAGCTAAGTAAAGAAAAACGAGTGGCCATCATTACTTTAAGAAATGAAGGTCAGTCAGTCCGAAAAATTGGGAAAACTTTGAAAGTGTCCCCAAGTGCGGTGGCAAAGACCATCAAGCGCTACAAAGAAACTGGCTCACATGAGGACCGCCCCAGGAAAGGAAGACCAAGAGTCACCTCTGCTTCTGAGGATAAGTTTATCTGAGTCACCAGCCTCAGAAATCGCAGGTTAACAGCAGCTCAGATTAGAGACCAGGTCAATGCCACACAGAGTTCTAGCGGAAGACACATCTCTACAACAACTGTTAAGAGGAGACTTTATGCAGCAGGCCTTCATGGTAAAATAGCTGCTAGGAAACCACTGCTAAGGACAGGCAACAAGCAGAAGAGACTTGTTTGGGCTAAAGAACACAAGAAATGGACATTAGACCAGTGGAAATCTGTGCTTTGGTCTGATGAGTCCAAATTTGAGATCTTTGGTTCCAACCACCGTGTCTTTGTGCGAAGCAGAAAAGGTGAACGGATGGACTCTACATGCCTGGTTCCCACCGTGAAGCATGGAGGAGGAGGTGTGATGTGTGGGGGGGCTTTGCTGGTGACACTGTTGGGGATTTATTCAAAATTGAAGGCACACTGAACCAGCATGGCTACCACAGCATCTTGCAGCGGCATGCTATTCCATCCGGTTTGCTTTTAATTGCACCATCATTTCTCAACAGGACAATGACCCCAAACACACCTCCAGACTGTGTAAGGGCTATTTGACCAAGAAGGAGAGTGATGGGGTGCTACGCCAGATGACCTGGCCTCCACAGTCACCAGAACAGAACCCAATCGAGATGGTTTGGGGTGAGCTGGACCGCAGAGTGAAGGCAAAAGGGCCAACAAGGGCTAAGCATCTCTGGGAACTCCTTCAAGATTGTTGGAAGACCATTCCCGGTGACTACCTCTTGAAGCTCATCAAGAGAATGCCAAGAGTGTGCAAAGCAGTCATCAAAGCAAAAGGTGGCTACTTTGAAGAACCTAGAATATAAGACATAATTTCAGTTGTTTCACACTTTTTTGTTAAGTATATAATTCCACATGTGTTAATTCATAGTTTTGATGCCTTCAGTGTGAATGTACAATTTTCATAGTCATGAAAATACAGAAAAATCTTTAAATGAGAAGGTGTGTCCAAACTTTTGGTCTGCACTGTATACGAGGGTCCTTACATCCTTACTCCCTATAGATGTAATGTGACCTTCGGAAAGATGCCAGGGTTGTCAGGTCAGTGGCTTCTTTCCCTCTTCTCATAAAAAAAAAATACATGTCTGATCTGCCAAAATATTTACAAGAAATCTTGGTTTTTTTTTGTTTGTTTTTTTAATTTTCACCATAATGTGTGACATTAGGGGAATAGTCATACGGTCGTATAAAATCTGAACAAGATTGGAACGCACTGGACGGCCGGCGACTCTACTGACCATAGCGAGGGAGCTGTATGCATTTTTATGCAGCTGCCGCACTCAGGTCGGGAAAGCCGCCGGTCGGTCCGTGCACTGCGTTCCAATCTCGTTCCGATTTATGCGCCCTTAAGGTGAAAATGATAAATTTTAGGGAAGAAGATTTCACAAACAACTATATTCAGTTTTCCTGGGGATAATGGACCTCAAAGCCTCATCCATGAATGCTGATTTCCATTATTTAGACTCTTATTACTTCACCCACGTTGGAAGAAAAAAAAAAAATTGAACAAAATTAAATTTTTAGCAGGCTTTATTTTCTGAAATTTGGAAGGTTTAGAAGTGTCCTTTGTCACCGCTTCGTATTCTTAATGCTTTACATGAATCTTTTACCTGCGTGTTTGTGTTTTACGCCTTTTATACATCCAACTTTATAAAAAGGGAAGAAAAAAAAAAAAATTTTTTAATAACAATAGCATTTATTATTATTGGAAACCTTTAAGTTATTAAATTTACAATTTTCACTTATTTATCTTTACTAAAGACATTTTCATCAGTCACGTACATAGATCTGCATTTTTAGGAGGCGGTGAAGTTAGGATCAAAGTCATCGTTATCCCTCGACTGGCTGCCGGGGAAAACCCTCAAATGACTGAGGTCACAATCACGTACATCCATGACTCAAGGGTGTTGCTGGCATGCATGGCACGAATTTGCCGAGGCCAGCGATTGGCTGCAGCGGTCAATTGGAAGTACGTTATGTCATCACTGCAAGTAAACAAAATTTTTATTGCGTCGCCTCCTGTTGAGCTAAAGGGGTCAACTCATCACCCAAATGGGCCGCCTTCACTAGTAACTAGCCATTAGCCTTCAGTCTTCAGGCTGCCATATTGGTAGGTCCGAGGGACCAGCTGTGATGAAAGGGTTATTATTTATTAAATCTTATAAATCTAGGACTTTAATTTATGATGGGTGGAGATCAGACTTATACATCCCCCACTGATACAGAACGAGGGCTTCAGTGCCCATTCAGTCAATTCGATTTCTCCCTGAATTAATGGCATATCCTACCAAAATAGGAATTTTTTTCTCTTTCCAGAGGGTATTTTTTTGCTGTAAAAAAGTAGGAAAGCTTCTACAACCAATATATGGATAAACAACCCAAAATGCGATATCATTATTTAATGATAGATTTTTTTATGGAGTGTTACAAAATTGGGATTGCAGGAAACCAGACAGACAATGGACTTTACCATATGTAAAAAATAAAAATTCTGTAGAGGTCACCATCGGCTTTCCACCTTAGGTCACTTCCGTAAAAAGTTGGTTGCACCTCTAGACATCTATATATTGTATTTTGTTGGATTTTTTTTTTTCAACTTCCCATATATTTTGTCCCATATTGACCCAAAAGAGAGCAATCACTGGAGAAGGACATCAGGGTCAGAAGAATAACAGGAACAAGGCGAAGAGGAAGGACAACAAACCGATGGCTTGATACTTTCAAGATAATGGAGAAGACCCTGGTGGACCTATCTAGGCTTCCACAAGATCGATCTTCCTACAGATCGTTCATCCGTCAAGTTACAATTAATCGAAATCGAGTCAAAGCCCGTTAAAGACTAAAAATATTTATATACAGTATATATTGACCCTCTTTTTTTAAAGAACGGTTGTCAGTTTTTGTGCAAGTTTACGTGAAAAGGATGCACTGTATATTCAGGGATGGGCAAAGAGTTGGTTGCCTAATTTTTTGGATTGTTTTTCTGACTGTTATAGTAAGCAAATAAACTGACCCTCGAAGAGATGTAGGAGGTTTATAAAAAAATAAATATCAACGATATTAATGGCGTTTTGCTATCATTTAAAGTGATGGTACATAGGATACCTCATTAGTTTATTAAAGGTTGGGGTTCAACCGATTTGATCCCCACTGCCCTGATACTGAAAGGTTCAGTATTGGTACAGCTTTGTGTCCACTTCATTAGCTTTACACCCCACCGGGCCATCCGTAGACCGAGGAGCTGACTGCAGTGTGATGGGGAAACTTAGAAAGGGCTAGAAGTTGAGTTCAGTAAACAAGAGGATGCTCTCCTAAAGTTTTGAGCTCATAAAACCAACTCACTCATCACTACCAGCATGGTGGAGGAAATCCTAAAATGCAACCTTTCTCGGTTTGACCTTCCAACAGAGGACAAGTCTTACGTTCAGTTTTCAGAAGTCGGATCATAAAGTGATGGCATATCCTAGCAATAATCTTATTTTTGGGGGGAATATCCATTTAATGGCTTTGCATATGAAGATGATAATTTAAGGAGAAAGGATGCAAAGATCCGGAAGTTGTGTCTCCAGATCATCATCTGTTGGAATCATCAAACGCCTCAACGTCAAAAGCCACGAACCACATTCTTGTCTTGACATGTAAAGACCATGATGACCTTTGGACAAAGAATTAATAATTGGTGGAAAAAAGTTGAACTTGATGGACCTAGGTCTTTTTTCAACTTACGTAACTAAGCAAGTCCACTTGGTCTCGGTTCGCCTTGTGAGTCATAAAAAGTCGTACAGTTAAATTACAACTATTAAGTCTTCCTAAGAACTAGTCATTTTCAATACGTTTACAGAAAGTCAGGTCAACCGTTTTAAACTTTTGAAAAAGTTGAATATTTAAAATCGAGAAAATTTGAGATGATTTAGACTATGGATGGAATGGCTTCGATGGCAGTGGAGCGAAGGGTCAACGAGCATCTTACCGGGCGATGTGACCAAACACATGAAAAGTTCATATTTAAATAAATCGCAAACTTCAATTCTATCTTCATTTTACTTAAAATTTTACAAAACAAACAAATTAATGATAACAGTTTCATGATTGTCACACCTTTCTGTACGGATATAGATTTTACGGATTGATTGATGGAGTCTTCATTATCTTTTCGAGAGGACTTGAGAGTCAACCTTTATGAATTTGTCTCAAAATTCCAAAAACTGTGCAATTTTTCTGTCATTTTGTGTCTGTAAGATGTACACTGACTTCCTTTAAAGAAACATTGGAAAGGAACAGAGGAAAATGAAGACGATTCTTGCTGGTAATTACTTAGATCAAACCTAACAAAAAAATAATTATTTAACTGGGAGCAGGATGAGAAAAGACTCAACAGTGGAAGCGTTCATCGACACCCCCGTCTTGATAAAGTATGAAAAGTTTTTTGTTTTGTTTTTAAATTATGTTTGCGCCGATCGCCATAACAATAACTATAAACGTTCTCCAGACGCTTCCAGTGTTGCTCATTAATATATATGCAATTTCTCCCTTCAAAGTTTACAAAAATTTTGCTGCAGATTTCGAAAACTTTTACAGAGAATTGTTGACTTTTCTCCAGGCGCCTATTTGTCCGTTCACATTAAATACGGTCCACTGTATAAAAGTCCTTTGCTAAAAGTATAAACATTAAATTACTTTGCTAAAAGTTTTCTTGTTTTTTTAACTTCTAAGTAGCCGAAGTTTTTCTTCTTTAAGTCTCTTGAGAGCTTCTATTTTTTTAACCATTTCTTTTTTTTTTTACATTTTTGAGTGATGCCTCTCTGGTGCAGCTTTTCTCATTTTCGATGATGACCAAATCCTTGATTGATAAACCGAAAATTCCAAGGCATGACCGGAGGTGTCGAAAGACCAAGGTCGAGTCTCGCATTAGGCTAAAACCAAACTATTCCAGGAGTCATTTTTGGAGCTGGTTTGAGGAGATGTGTTGATTGAAGAGTGATGGGTCTGCGGAGAAAGCTTCAGACCCATCATTGAATGAATGGATGATGGATGGCTTGTGATGGTAGACAAAGCTGATGCCTGCGAGAAGAACATCGGTGGTGAGTATATGAAGAAATACGAGCAAGCAAAACACTTTATAGGTACACTGACGAGCTAAAGGGTATAACAAGGTTTAGGCCCAGGATAGGAGACATATATACCAGGATGGGCCAAGGATAGGAGACATATATACCAGGATGGGGCCAAGACAGGAGACATATATACCAGGATGGGCCCAGGATAGGAGACATATATACCAGGATGGGCCCAGGATAGGAGACATGTATAACAGGATGGGCCCAGGATAGGAGACATATATGACAGGATGGGCCCAGGATAGGAGACATATATACCAGGATGGACCCAGGATAGGAGACATATATACCAGGATGGGGCCAGGACAGGAGACATATATACCAGGATGGGCCCAGGATAGGAAACATATATACCAGGATGGGCCCAGGATAGGAGACATACATACCAGGATGGGCCCAGGATAGGAAACATATATACCAGGATGGGCCCAGGAGAGGAGACATATATACCAGGATGGGCCCAGGATAGGAGACATATATAACAGGATGGGCCCAGGAGAGACATATATACCAGGAAGGGGGATATATATACAAGGATGGGCCCAGGATAGGAGACATACATATCAGGATGGGCCCAGGACAGGAGACATATATACCAGGATGGGCCCAGGATAGGAGACATATATACCAGGATGGGCCCAGGATAGGAGACATATATACCAGGATGGGGCCAAGACAGGAAACATATATACCAGGATGGGCCCAGGACAGGAGACATATATACCAAGAAAGGCCCAGGATAGGAGACATACAGTATATACCAGGGGGGCCCAGGACAAGAGACATATATACCAGGATGGGCCCAGAACAGGAGACATATATACCAGGAAGGGGGATATATATACAAGGATGGGCCCAGGATATGAGACATACATACCAGGATGGGCCCAGGACAGGAGACATATATACCAAGAAGGGGCCAGGATAGGAGACATACAGTATATACCAGGGGGGCCCAGGACAAGAGACATATATACCAGGAAGGGGGATATATGTACAAGGATGGGCCCAGGATAGGAGACATACATACCAGGATGGGCCCAGGATGAGGGACATTAATACAACTTGGGAGATATTACTACATAGTGGATGGGGGGGGGGGGGACACATGTCCTTATAAAATTTGGAAAGCTACAAGGAAACATGCATCTGACCAAAAAAGGTCTCAGACTCTAGTTGAACCATTGATCTGGACTGAATCTTTTCCCACAAACCTACACTAGGTGACCAGGCCCCTTTAGGCATCAAGGAAGCATCATTTTTCTAGTACCTGAGATAATGTTGAATGTCCATACGGAGGCGTGAGTCCGGGTTCAATTTTAATGGGGCGCATGTCATCCGCAGTGATGGTAGATGGAGTGGGGTTGTCAGTGCCGTTTGGTCCTGGTAGAAACGGCATAAGAAGAACTTTTTAATCACAAACACAAAAAAATACAAAATGTAATATGAAAAGATAAAATGTGCACGAGCCCTACATTTATATGTGTAATTACTAGAGATGAGAAAATTTCAGGCTCGTTAAATTTGCCTTGAATTCCCCTGTTTGGATCTCCACGCAGACTGAAGAGAACATTGCGCAAAGTTACGAAGGAAAGACGAGGCCGGGAGGATCTGCCTTGAGGACTAGGGGGCTGCGGTTGGGTTACATGCGAGTATTTTTTTTTTTGTCACCCTACTTTTATTATACTCTAGGGCAGACCCGATTCATTTATCTATAATTACTATTTAAAAAGAAATAAACCTGTCATGATCCAGACCGGGTTTGGAGTTCCATTTTCCCTTTTTCCCGGTCTGGTCATGTCAATCAAGAGTTAACCTTTCTCAGCCTCTGTCTGGGTTCAGGTTGGCTATTTATCACCATGTCAGCTATAGTTTTTGCCTAGTGCTGCTGTAGCTGATTCTGATTGCTCTGATTGGTCCTGCTGCATTTGCTGCCTGAACTCGTGTTTGTTTTCCCCTACTCCCGTCTTGTCTCAGTGTTTCCCTTTAGTGTGCAGACTCTGGTTTTGACTTGGCTTGTATCCTGACCTGTTTCCGTTCTTTGTCTTTTGGCTTATTCGCTCCTGACCGTTACTGACCCCCTGGCTTGTCTCTGACCGTGAGTTTGCTTATTCCTTTGGTACAGCGCTACAGTCTAGGATTTGACCCGGCTTGTTTGACTATTCTGCAGCCACCTGTGGCAGCCTCACTGCTGTACTGCAGGTCAGCTATGTCTAGGTGCAGTCCTGCTTCCTTTCTACTGCCATCTAGTGCACCTACCTGCATTGCAGCAGCATGACAAAACCTAATAGAACGGAGGCTTCCCATGATAAGTCATTCACTGGGGTGTCCTTTTGTAAAGCAGTAACCCAAATATGTGACAAAGTAAAAAAATGTCTGCACTTTGTTGAAAAATAGATTTCGTTCAATTTTTTCTTTTAAATATTCATCTTTTTAATTTATACTCTGTCACAATTTCATATTAACACATCTCTATAAACCCTAATAAAGAGGATACTCCTTTTAGAAGGAAGAGCTGATACATAGAGCGACTCCCTCTTTGGAAGACACGTCATGTCACGGATTACACGGACAAACCATTGATATACATGGGCGCTGTGTAATACTTTATTTCACCTGGGGGAGTGCTGTCCGGAAATTAAACTCTTCATTGATTGCAGCTCACCGCTGTGAGAGGGACTTTCTGTAATCACTTTATAGTCAAGTTATAATTAAGGATTCGACCATTAAGTTCTGATGTATCACTTGTTTTTATAAACTTTTGTATATTTTATTTTTGCTTTAAATGTTTGTTTTTTTCCATTTTTTTTATCAATAAGGCTCTTTGTTATCACAAGAACTGCAGCGCATGTTGTAGAAGTTTGTACTAAGTAGAAAAACTTTTTGACATGGTGAAGAAACAGGAAAACGTATGAATACAGGAGATCTCATGGATTACAAAAGTGATTGTGATAAGAACTTTATCCATAGTTGATCAGTTGCCGCCTTTTGGCACTTTTATTTTATTTTATTATTTTTTTGCATGGAGTCTCATTTTTGGATTCATCAGTACCTGTTGGAGTTTTAGACTTGCTCAGATTCTTCGGTTTGCGTTTCCGTGTCTGGATTCCCTCCTTCTTCATTGCCAGGGGTCTGGGAACACCGTGCAACTTCATATATAGTCCACAGGCGTTACATACAGGCTCGCCCTCTGCATTTCGACGCCACAAGGTGGTGGTGGTTGTATGGCAGTTGGCACAAGATAGGCCGACCCGGCGGGATGCAGACTGCAAAAAAGAAGACTGACCATTATTAGTGTCCTTTATACACAGCTCAGAGTACAGCCGGCATAAGTTACAGGTTGGCCACCAGGTGGCAGCACATGTCACCTTTTTTTTCTTAATAGCATTTTTAAAATCATTTCCCCCCTTAAATGTACCTGCAAATACATTTTAAATTTAACAGTGGCCATAGACATTAGATGAAAGTGGATTTAAATTAACACTTTGGAGATGAGCACCTGTAACTGGGCTTCATAGAATATTGTATTGGGTAAGTTGACAATATGATCCAACATTTAAAGGTTCTATTCCGCTTATATACACACTATATATAATTTAACATTATATATATATATATATATAGATAGATAGATAGATATATAGATATATATATATATATATTAGTATAATTTGTTATATATACACCTTATAAATTTTAAATAAAAAGTATACTTATATATCATACATATACACACTGTAGCACGGCGGTGTTCACGCTGTGCGGTAATGAGGCAGTAATGTTCATAGCAAAATGTCTTTAATGTAAAAAAAAACTAACAAATGAAAAGCAAACGATATCCTCCGGATCGCAGCCAGGGCATTAAAAAACAGTCCGTATCGGAGACCGGTTACCGTGGGCGACTGCATCACCGTGTCACGCTGAGGGGCGCCAGGTTTTCACTTCCCTCAACTCTGTGTTGACTTCACACAAGCCGGATGTTGCAGAGCCACCTGCTCTGCAGCTTGTAAACCAACACTGAGACACCCAACCTTTGCTGCAGGGTTTTTAAATGAGATCTGTGGCCATGGGTCACTTGTAAGACCGGTCCGGAGGGAGTGAACCGCCCCACTACCATCCTGTATTTCACTCCAAAAATAAAAGCCCTTAACGGGTTTTCCTAAAAATTGCCTTGGCCAAATAACTTGACCAGGTCCACAATTACTTTTATTCTGCACTGCAACCACAGCTATATCCGTGCCTGCAATGGGCTCCAGCAGCCTCAAGACGCTTCTATGTGCATTCTGGGGGATACATATTGACCTTTGCATATACAACCTGTCACTGCCTCAACTACTCCCCCCTTTCTGTTCAAACTAGTGGGGTTGAACATTTGTAACCGTACAGGGGGCCTGTGACAGGGCATCTGCATTTCCCTGTGACTTCCCACCCAATGTTCCACTGAGAAATTAAAGTTTTGTAGGTACGGGAACCATCTGATGAAATGAGCATTCATCTCCTTTGCGTTTCTCATCCAGGTGAGGGGTGAATGGTCTGTTACCAAACGAAACTCACGCCCGAGCAAATAGTTGTGTAGGGACTCCAAGGCCCACTTAATAGCCAAGCACTCCTTCTCCACTATGCTATAATTTTTCTCTGCGGGTCTCAGTTTCCTGCTCAAGTAGGTGACTGGATGCTCATCCCTGTTCACCTCTTGGGACAGCACCGCTCCTAGGCCTACCTCTGAGGCATCTGTTGTATGATAAAGGTTTTCATGAAGTTGGGGCTGATGAGGACCGGCTGTCCACACAACGCCAACTTCAGGGACTGGAATTCTTCCTCCGCTGAAGGATTCCTCCGGATCATAACCGACTTCTTACCCTTTAACATGTCAGTTAGGGTGTCATGATCCCAATGGCAGGGGATCACTAAAGGACAAGCACAGATACAAACAAGCTCTAGGGCGATGGAACCTGAGCTGACCGCGACCCTGAACCTAACACACAAATAAAAGTAGCCGGGGAACGTGCCTACGATGATCCTAGACGTCTCGCTCCAGCCGAAGATCTAACTTCCCCTATTAGAAGAAACACAGACCTCTCTTGCCTCCAGAGAAATCCCCCACAGAAATAGCAGCCCCCCACATATAATGACGGTGAAATGAGAGGAAAGCACATACGCAGTATGAAAACAGTTTCAGCAAAATGAGGCCCGCTAAAGCTAGATAGCAGAGGATACAAAAGTGAACTGCGCGGTCAGCGAAAAACCCTTCAAAAAAACCATCCTGAAATTACTTGAACTCATGTGCCAACTCATGGTACATGAGGAGCAATTTCAGCCCACTAGAGCAACCAGCAGCAAGAATCACATATCTGCAGGCTGGACTAAAAACCAAATAAAGCAAAACACCAAAACAGGAAAATCCAAACTTAGCTTGACCAGAAGGTTCTAGGAGCAGGGAGCAGAGGTAACAAGACACACTGGATACATTGATAACCGGCGAGGAAATGCCAGCAAAGCCAGGTTAAATAGGAAACTCCCATATGCTGATGGAACAGGTGGAACCCAGAAACCCAGGAAAGACAAGTCACCCAGTACCATCAGTAACCACCAGAGGGAGCCCAAAAACAGAACTCACAACATTAGGGGTGCTGAGCTCCCAACATACTTGGGTATAAACTGGCGGCAGTACCCAAAGATGCCGAGGAATGCCCTCACCTGTTTGGTACTTAACAGCTTGGGACAGTTTTGGATGGCCTCAATCTATTTGGGGTTTGATAACCCCGCGGCCAATCACGTATCATAAGTGGAGCGCCCCATAGAGCCGAGGGACACTCGGTACCGGGTCCGACAGTTCTTAAATGGGAAGGTCACAGCAGCAGTGACCTGGTCTGTGGCCCTGGGCATCCAATTAAAGGGTGATGAGGGAATGCTGATGATAAAGTTTGTAGGGGAGATAAAGGGGAAATGTTTGTGACGCCACCTGTGGTGCTCGGCTATAGATGGCCGACGCTGCTAAGGAGTCCACTGAGGCTGATGGTAGTGCAGCTGAGATAGTTCTGCTCCCCACAGGTGGAGCGGGCCCCAGGGCAGCCAAAAGGGTGCTATTAAAGTTCTGATGGTGGTAGTGGTTAAGGGCAGACGTCGCAAGAAAGAAATGTGAGGACACAGCAAGATGAAGTATTCATGTTTTTACTTACAGTCAGATGTTATTCCCCAGCCGGTGTGCTGTGTCCTCCAGGTGAGTGGTCCAGGAAACTCTCTGGCAACTTAGGGATCCCGTCCAGAACCCCCCTTTTTATAAGCCTTTCCTGGCCATCTCTCTACACTGGTTTCCACATCCCCAGCCCAGAGTCTCACCCACAATGTCCTAAGCCAGGAACCACCAACCTGGTCAGGCGACGTCCTCTCAAGCCCCTGGATTCTTTACAGTTGCCTTTTTAGCCAGTTATGGGTGGATGTGGCTGTGGCTTTTACAATCCCCACAGCCTCTGGGTTTCTAGTTGAAATTTTAGTCCTTCCACTAGATCAGGGGCCTGTTCCCCTTTCTGTGACCTGGTCCTTCCACCTGACGCTGGTCAGCCTGGGATGCGGGCCCCACGGGTGGCTTCTGCACTTCCCGTGCCCCTAAGACCCTTTCTTCTCATTCCTGGGAGCTTCCTTCCTTTCTTTTCGTCTCACTCTCAGGAGCTGCAGACCCACGTGTTTGCTCAATTCCACTTCTCCTCAACTTCTCTTTAACTCCTCCCTTCTGTCTCCCTGACAACCCCTCATTCTCCACCCACAGCTTCAACCTAATCCCTCCCTGGCCTGGGGAGGTCTGGTGTTGGATGTAAGTGTTACGGTTCTGTACAATGTCTTCACCTTACCAGGGAGTTGGGGTACCACACCTCTGGATGAGATGCAGTACCTCTGTGGCGACTGGATCTTCAGGGGCGCCACATAAGTACCGGGCTTCTGTGAGTCCTATCACGCATTTCTGAGAGAATCCAGCACTGCTTGCACCTGGGACAAGTGGGTATTCCAGTTGGTGCTAATGATGACGATATCATCTATATATGCCGACACGTACTTCTGATGAGGCTCTAACACAATGTCCACCAGCCTATGGACTGTAGCCAGAGTCCCATGTAAACCAAAAGGCAAGACAACATATTGATAGAGACCCTCTGGTGTTATAAAGGCGGTCTTTTATTTTGCCGATTCTGTTAGTGGTACCTGCCAGTAACCTTTGGTGAGATTGAGCGTGGTGAAGTACTGGGCCTCCCCCAGTCTCTCAATTAGCTCGTACACCAGGGGCATGGGATGAAAGTCAAACTTTGACACCTCATTCAATTTTCTGAAGTCATTACAGAATCGTAACGACTCGTCTGGCTTTGGAATTAGTACAATGGGGTTAGCCCACTCACTCTGGGACTCCTCAATGACTCCCAGCTGGAGCATTTGCTTCACCTCGGCTGTGATGGCTTGCCTCTGGGCTTCTGCCACTCAGTACGGTTTCATCCGTACCCTTACCCGGGACTCGGTGACAATGTCATGCTGTATCACGGAGGTCCGCCCTGACAGCTCTGAGAATACGTCTATTCCGTTGTACCAAAACCAGAGCCTCTTGTCGCTGCTGTTTTGTGAGAGCGTCATTGATGTTAACGTCACCCCCGGCCACGTCCTTGGCCGGTGGCAGAGGATTCGCCGTTGGTACGACTGGAGTCGCCTCTGTGACCAAACATTCCCGGTCCTTGTAGGCTTTTTTCAGGTTTACATGGTACAGTTGCTCAGATTTTTTCTTTCCAGGTTGGTATACTCTATAATTCACTTCTCCCACCTTCCCGTGTATCTCATATGGCCCTTGCCACTTGGCCATGAGTTTACTCTCCGCGGTGCGCACTAGTGCCAACACCCGGTCCACGTCTTTAAAAGGTCCTGACCGTGGCTCTTTTATTAACTGTACAGCTCTGTGCAGCCTGGGCATCCATCAGATGTTCCTTGACTATGGGCCTGACTGCTGCAATTCAGTCCTGCATAACTGCCACGTGGGCGATCACACTCCGATGCGAAATGAGCACCTGTTCCCACGTCTCCTTAGCTACGTCAAGCAACCCAATCGGATGCCGGACGTACAATAGCTCTAACTGTGAGAAACCTGTGGAGGCCTGTGGTACCTTACGGATAGCGAGCATTAGATAGCGCAGTAACATGTCCCAATCCCTCCTGTCCTTGGAGACCATCTTTTTTAGCAAGGACTTGAGGGTCTTATTAAACCTTTCCACTAACCCATCGGTCTGTGGGTGGTACACCGATGTGCGTAGCTGTTTAATCCGGAGCACTTACATAGCTTCCTGGTCACCTTGGACATAAAAGGAGTTCCCTGATCTGTAAGGATCTCCTTTTGGTAGGTCAAGGCGGCAGAACAAGCGCTTGGTTTTGCCGAGGTCTGACAAAGTGGTATCTCCTCTGGGTACTGCGTGGCATAGTCCACTACGACCAGTATATGTTGATGGCCATGGGCACATTTCACTATAGGCCCCACCAGATCTATTGCTATTTGCTCAAAGGGTACCTCTATAATAGGCAGATGCACCAATGGACTCCAGAACTTCTCAATGGGTGTGGTAAGCTGGCACTCAGGACAGGACTCACAATATCTCTGGACCTCAGCATAAATCCAGGGCCAAAATAACCGCTGCAGTATACATTCTAGGGATTTCTTTACTCAGCATATGTGGGTGTGAGCCATCTCTAGCACGGCCCGACTGGGGCACCACCAGTTGTTCCACCACTTCATCCCAGATTTTATCAACCCTATACAACAATTCTTCGTTGATAGCCATGCAGGGGGAAACCATTTCTGCACGCGAGTGCTGAGCCACCTCATTTAGTTCCATCACCCTTTCTCGTGCCAGAGTGGGATCCTGGAACTGAGCGATCCCAAACTTAAGAGGAGACGCTTCCAGCTCAGGATCAACGTAGTCTCCTCGACCTCTCCTGCCAACACCTCTGGGGGAATATGGCAGCAGAAGCCAATTTAAAAAAACAAACAAAAAAAAAAACAAAACACAAAATATAAATTTGGAATTTCCATAACCATACTGACACAAATAACAAAATTACCAGGTAATTACCAGACAATAAAATGTCTGCATTTAACAATTTCACCCCACTGTATATCCAGTTTTTCGGTACATAACGAAAGGTGTCATTCAAAGCTTCCACTCATTCCGCAAAAAAAATCAAAGCATCATATGGGTCTGTCAATGAAAAAACAAATAAAAAAAATCATGGCTCTTGGATGGCGAGGAGGGAAAAAAAAATGCTGGAGTTAAACCTGTAAAGCAGAATTATTATTGACTATATTAACCTGGGGCTGCTGATACCAGTCAGCATCAAAACAAGAAACAAGACAAGATTAGTCTTCAGATGACCAGCTTTTATGAAAAAAATAAATAAAAATAATATTTATTGATACTCTGTCCGGAGAGGTTTATGATGTATGTGTCTCTGTGTGGACATCTAGTGGTTGCAATGTGAACTGCAGCCTGTTGAGGGTTTTACTAATATGTTAAGAAAATGTATTGAATATTAATTATGAAAAATTGGCGTCAAAGGGAGATCCTGTGTAAGGTGAAGAGGGACACGTCTGTATTATAGTTCTCCGGCTGCTCGAGACTAGAAGATAAACCCTTACCAGCCTTCGTTGGGGCTTGATCAGCGGACGGTTGATGCCATTCATCTTATGATACAGTCCACACGCGTTGCACAGGTAGTGGCCGGTACCATCCCTCCTCCAAAGAGGGGTGGACATTGCTCCGCAGTTGACACATTCTCGGCCTTCGGCGAAATCATCAAAAAATTCTGAAACGAAAACAATGGACGTTGAAATAAAAGAATTCTAGAACATGTATTATTCTCTAGAGTCAAGATGCAGGACCCTGGTGCAGCAGCCACGTGGCCATATTCCGTGGCCTGTGATGGGAGCCGTGCTAACCTACTCCTTCCAGCCAACATTCCCGGCGCCTCTTCTGAATAGCACGCCTGTTAGGACACCATCACATAGCGCCTACAGATCAGAGGAGGCATCGGGGATTCTGGTAAGTAGGGGGAGGCTGGGTTACCGGGGGTTAACACAGAGGAAATATTTACTACATGTCACCTGCAACAATGAAACCGTAACAACAGCCAGTGACAACTATAACAGTCTTTTCAGGAGAACTTGCAGCGGAATGTTGGGTTTTGTCTCTAGCTCCTCCCACTACCTCCTCCATAGAATCTTGTAAGCACCAACTGTCATCCCCTATGTCTGTAATGTGAAAATCAGTGTTCAGTCCGAATAAACAGACTAGAGCCTGATAAGATACACTGTATTAAAGTTTCTAATTTTCTTGTGTACTATGATAGATCTATAATATAACGCTGGGAGCGTCACTCTGTCCGAAGCCTTTATAGACTGCACAAGCGCAAGCACCGGCGCAGTCTGGACCCCAGAGTGACGCTCCCAGGAGATTGCGGTATGCGTAAACACTGAACGCACACCGCGATCTCCACCGGAGAAGCAGGGACCGCCAGGAGGGTAAGTATATTCACCTATCCCCTGTTCCAGCGCTGCGTGCGGCTCCTTCTCCCGGGTCCTCTGCCGGTGACGTTCACAGTTCAGAGGGCGCGATGACGCGCTTAATGCGCGCCGTTCTCTGACTGACCAGTCACAGCCAGAGGAGCCGGAGGACAGAGCGGCGCGCAGCGGTGGAACGGGACAGACAGGTGAATATAGCAAGTGTCGGGGGCCTGAGCGAGCGGCGACTCCGGCACGCCGGTGTCCCCGCCTGCTCAGGCCCCCCAGCATTCGGCGCCCAGCGACGATAGGTGAGTATGGTATTTTTTTTATATATATATATCGCAGCAGCATACGGGGCATATAATACCATGGAGCATCTTATGGGGCCATCAACCATAATGGAGCAAGATGGAAGCAGCACATGACAGAACGGGGGAGCAGGATGGGAGCAGCACATGTCAGAATGGAGACCATATACCAATATAAATGCTCGCCACCCGGGCGTAGAACGGGTTCAATAGCTAGTATATATATATACACACACATATGAGCAATTGTTAAATAAATGTATATACACTAGATGGTGGCCTGATTCTAACGCATCAGGTATTCTAGAATATGTATGTCCACGTAGTATATTGCACAGCGACGTAGTATATTGCCCAGTTACGTAGTATATTGCCCAACGACGTAGTATACAGCACAGAGCCACTAAGTATATTGCCCAGTCATGTAGTATATTACCCAGTCACGTAGTATATTGCCCAGTCATGTAGTATATTACCCAGTCACGTAGTATATTGCCCAGTCACATAGTATATTGCCCAGTCACGTAGTATATTGCCCAGCCACGCAGTATATTGCCCAGTCACGCAGTATATTGCACTGCCACGTAGTATATTGCCCAGTCACGTAGTATATTGCCCAGTCACGTAGTATATTGCCCAGTCACAGAGTATATTGCCCAGTCACATAGTATATTGCCCAGCCACGTAGTATATTGCCCAGCCACGTAGTATATTGCCCAGTCATGTAGTATATTGCCCAGCCAGGTAGTATATTGCCCAGACAAGTATATTGCCCAGCCACGTAGTTTATTGCCCAGTCATGTAGTATATTGCCCAGCCATGTAGTATACTGCCCTGTCATGTAGTATATTGCCCAGTGACGTAGTATATTGCCCAGTCATGTAGTATATTGCCCAGCCACTTAGTATATTGCCCAGCAACGTAGTATATTGCCCAGCCACGTAGTATATTGCCCAGCCACGTAGTATATTGCCCAGTCACGTAGTATATTGCCCAGTCATGTAGTATATTGCTCAGCCACATAGTATATTGCCCAGTCACGTAGTATATTGCCCAGCCACATAGTATATAGCAGAGCCACATAGTATATTGCCCAGTGACGTAGTATATTGCCCAGCCACGTAGTATATTGCCCAGTCACATAGTATATTGCCCAGTCACGTAGTATATTGCCCAGTCACGTAGTATATTGCCCAGTCACGTAGTATATTGCCCAATCACGTAGTATATTGCCCAGCCACGTAATATATTGCCCAATCACGTAGTATATTGCCCAGCCACGTAGTATATTGCCCAGTCACGTAGTATATTGCCCAATCACGTAGTATATTGCCCAGTCACGTAGTATATTGCCCAATGACGTAGTATATTGCCCAGCCACGTAGTATATTGCCCAGTCACGTAGTATATTGCCCAGCCACGTAGTATATTGCCCAATCACGTAGTATATTGCCCAGCCACGTAGTATATTGCCCAGTCACGTAATATATTGCCCAATCACATAGTATATTGCCCAGTCACGTAGTATATTGCCCAATCACATAGTATATTGCCCAGCCACCTAGTATATTGCCCAGTCACGTAGTATATTGCCCAGCAACGTAGTATATTGCCCAGTCACGTAGTATATTGCCCAAAAACGTAGTATATTGCCCAGTCACGTAGTATATTGCCCAGTCACGTAGTATATTGCCCAAAAACGTAGTATATTGCCCAGTCACGTAGTATATTGCCCAGTCACGTAGTATATTGCCCAAAAACGTAGTATATTGCCCAAAAACGTAGGATATTGCCCAGTCACGTAGTATATTGCCCAGTCACATAGTATATTGCCCAGCAACGTAGTATATTGCCCAGTCACGTAGTATATTGCCCAGTCACGTAGTATATTGCCCAGCAACGTAGTATATTACCCAGTGACGTAGTATACAGCACAGAGCAACGTAGTATATTGCCCAGTCACGTAGTACATTGCCCAGCCACGTAGTATATTGCCCAGTCAAATAGTATATTGCCCAGCAACGTAGTATATTGCCCAGCGACGTAGTATATTGCCCAGTCACGTAGTATATTGCCCAGTCACGTAGTATATTGCCCAGTCACGTAGTATATTGCCCAGCCACGCAGTATATTGCCCAGCCATGCAGTATATTGTCCAGCCACGTAGTATATTGCCCAGTCACGTAGTATATTGCCCAGTCACGTAGTATATTGCCCAGTCACGTAGTATATTGCCCAACCACGTAGTATATTGCCCAGCCACGCAGTATATTGCCCAGTCACATAGTATATTATCCAGCCACGTAGTATATTGTCCAGCCACGTAGTATATTGCCCAGTCACGTAGTATATTGCCCAGTCACGTAGTATATTGCCCAGTCACGTAGTATATTGCCCAACCACGTAGTATATTGCCCAGTCACGTAGTACATTGCCCAGTCACGTAGTATATTGCCCAACCACGTAGTATATTGCCCAGTCACGTAGTATATTGCCCAGCCACGCAGTATATTGCCCAGCCACGCAGTATATTGTCCAGCCACATAGTATATTGCCCAGTCACGTAGTATATTGCCCAGTCACGTAGTATATTGCCCAGTCACGTAGTATATTGCCCAGTCACGTAGTATATTGCCCAGTCACGTAGTATATTGCCCAACCACGTAGTATATTGCCCAGCTACGCAGTATATTGCCCAGTCACGTAGTATATTGTCCAGCCACGTAGTATATTGTCCAGCCACGTAGTATATTGCCCAGTCACGTAGTATATTGCCCAGTCACGTAGTATATTGCCCAGTCACGTAGTATATTGCCCAACCACGTAGTATATTGCCCAGCCACGTAGTATATTGCCCAGTCACGTAGTATATTGTCCAGCCACATAGTATATTGCCCAGTCACGTAGTATATTGCCCAGTCACGTAGTATATTGCCCAACTATGTAGTATATTGCCCAGCCACGTAGTATATTACCCAGTGACGTAGTATACAGCACAGAGCCACATAGTATATTGCCCAGTCACGTAGTATATTGCCCAGCCACGTAGTATATTGCCCAGTCACGTAGTATATTGCCCAGTCACGTAGTATATTGCCCAGTCACGTAGTATATTGCCCAGTCACGTAGTATATTGCCCAACCACGTAGTATATTGCCCAGCCACGTAGTATATTACCCAGTGACGTAGTATACAGCACAGAGCCACACAGTATATTGCCCAGTCACGTAGTATATTGCCCAGCCACGTAGTATATTGCCCAGTCACGTAGTATATTGCCCAGCCACGTAGTATATTGCCCAGTGACGTAGTATATTGCCCAGCCACATAGTATATTGCCCAGTCACGTAGTATATTGCCCAGCGACGTAGTATATTGCCCAGTCACGTAGTATATTGCCCAGCCACGTAGTATATTGCCCAGCCACGCAGTATATTGCCCAGTCACGTAGTATATTGTCCAGCCACATAGTATATTGCCCAGTCACGTAGTATATTGCCCAGTCACGTAGTATATTGCCCAGCCACGTAGTATATTGCCCAGTCACGTAGTATATTGTCCAGCCACATAGTATATTGCCCAGTCACGTAGTATATTGCCCAGTCACGTAGTATATTGCCCAGTCACGTAGTATATTGCCCAGTCACGTAGTATATTGCCCAGCCACGTAGTATATTGCCCAGCCACGCAGTATATTGCCCAGTCACGAAGTATATTGTCCAGCCACATAGTATAATGCCCAGTCACGTAGTATATTGCCCAGTCACGTAGTATATTGCCCAACCACGTAGTATATTGCCCAGCCACGTAGTATATTACCCAGTGACGTAGTATACAGCACAGAGCCACGTAGTATATTGCCCAGTCACGTAGTATATTGCCCAGCCACGTAGTATATTGCCCAGTCACGTAGTATATTGCCCAGCCACGTAGTATATTGCCCAGTGACGTAGTATATTGCCCAGCCACGTAGTATATTGCCCAGTCACGTAGTATATTGCCCAGCGACGTAGTATATTGCCCAGTCACGTAGTATATTGCCCAGCCACGTAGTATATTGCCCAGCCACGCAGTATATTGCCCAGTCACGTAGTATATTGTCCAGCCACAAAGTATATTGCCCAGCCACGTAGTATATTGCCCAGTCACGTAGTATATTGCCCAGTCACGTAGTATATTGCCCAGCCACGTAGTATATTGCCCAGCCACGAAGTATATTGCCCAGTGACGTAGTATATTGCCCAGTCACGTAGTATATTGCCCAGCCACGTAGTATATTGCCCAGCCACGCAGTATATTGCCCAGTCACGTAGTATATTGTCCAGCCACATAGTATATTGCCCAGTCACGTAGTATAGTGCCCAGTCATGTAGTATATTGCCCAGCCACGTAGTATATTGCCCAGTCACGTAGTATGTTGTCCAGCCACATAGTATATTGCCCAGTCACGTAGTATATTGCCCAGTCACGTAGTATATTGCCCAGTCACGTAGTATATTGCCCAGCCACGTAGTATATTGCCCAGCCACGCAGTATATTGCCCAGTCACGTAGTATATTGTCCAGCCACGTAGTATATTCTCCAGCCACGTAGTATATTGCCCAGTCACGTAGTATATTGCCCAGTCACGTAGTATATTGCCCAGTCACGTAGTATATTGCCCAGTCACGTAGTATATTGCCCAACCACGTAGTATATTGCCCAGCTAAGTAGTATATTGCCCAGTCACGTAGTATATTGTCCAGCCACATAGTATATTGCCCAGTCACGTAGTATATTGCCCAGTCACGTAGTATATTGCCCAACCACGTAGTATATTGCCCAGCCATGTAGTATATTACCCAGTGACGTAGTATACAGCACAGAGCCACATAGTATATTGCCCAGTCACGTAGTATATTGCCCAGCCACGTAGTATATTGCCCAGTCACGTAGTATATTGCCCAGTCACGTAGTATATTTCCCAGTCACGTAGTATATTGCCCAGTCACGTAGTATATTGCCCAACCACGTAGTATATTGCCCAGCTACGTAGTATATTGCCCAGTCACGTAGTATATTGTCCAGCCACATAGTATATTGCCCAGTCACGTAGTATATTGCCCAGCCACGTAGTATATTGCCCAGTCACGTAGTATATTGCCCAACCACGTAGTATATTGCCCAGCCACGTAGTATATTACCCAGTGACGTAGTATACAGCACAGAGCCACGTAGTATATTGCCCAGCCACGTAGTATATTGCCCAGCCACGCAGTATATTGCCCAGTCACGTAGTATATTGTCCAGCCACGTAGTATATTGTCCAGCCACGTAGTATATTGCCCAGTCACATAGTATATTGCCCAGTCACGTAGTATATTGCCCAGTCACGTAGTATATTGCCCAACCACGTAGTATATTGCCCAGCTACGTAGTATATTGCCCAGTCACGTAGTATATTGTCCAGCCACATAGTATATTGCCCAGTCACGTAGTATATTGCCCAGTCACGTAGTATATTGCCCAACCACGTAGTATATTGCCCAGCCACGTAGTATATTACCCAGTGACGTAGTATACAGCACAGAGCCACATAGTATATTGCCCAGTCACGTAGTATATTGCCCAGCCACGTAGTATATTGCCCAGTCACGTAGTATATTGCCCAACCACGTAGTATATTGCCCAGCCACGTAGTATATTACCCAGTGACGTAGTATACAGCACAGAGCCACGTAGTATATTGCCCAGTCACGTAGTATATTGCCCAGCCACGTAGTATATTGCCCAGTCACGTAGTATATTGCCCAGCCACGTAGTATATTGCCCAGTGACGTAGTATATTGCCCAGCCACGTAGTATATTGCCCAGTCACGTAGTATATTGCCCAGCGACGTAGTATATTGCCCAGTCACGTAGTATATTGCCCAGCCACGTAGTATATTGCCCAGCCACGCAGTATATTGCCCAGTCACGTAGTATATTGTCCAGCCACAAAGTATATTGCCCAGCCACGTAGTATATTGCCCAGTCACGTAGTATATTGCCCAGTCACGTAGTATATTGCCCAGCCACGTAGTATATTGCCCAGCCACGTAGTATATTGCCCAGTGACGTAGTATATTGCCCAGCCACGTAGTATATTGCCCAGTCACGTAGTATATTGCCCAGCGACGTAGTATATTGCCCAGTCAGGTAGTATATTGCCCAGCCACGTAGTATATTGCCCAGCCACGCAGTATATTGCCCAGTCACGTAGTATATTGTCCAGCCACATAGTATATTGCCCAGTCACGTAGTATAGTGCCCAGTCATGTAGTATATTGCCCAGCCACGTAGTATATTGCCCAGTCACGTAGTATGTTGTCCAGCCACATAGTATATTGCGCAGTCACGTAGTATATTGCCCAGTCACGTAGTATATTGCCCAGTCACGTAGTATATTGCCCAGCCACGTAGTATATTGCCCAGCCACGCAGTATATTGCCCAGTCACGTAGTATATTGTCCAGCCACGTAGTATATTCTCCAGCCACGTAGTATATTGCCCAGTCACGTAGTATATTGCCCAGTCACGTAGTATATTGCCCAGTCACGTAGTATATTGCCCAACCACGTAGTATATTGCCCAGCTACGTAGTATATTGCCCAGTCACGTAGTATATTGTCCAGCCACATAGTATATTGCCCAGTCACGTAGTATATTGCCCAGTCACGTAGTATATTGCCCAACCACGTAGTATATTGCCCAGCCATGTAGTATATTACCCAGTGACGTAGTATACAGCACAGAGCCACATAGTATATTGCCCAGTCACGTAGTATATTGCCCAGCCACGTAGTATATTGCCCAGTCACGTAGTATATTGCCCAGTCACGTAGTATATTGCCCAGTCACGTAGTATATTGCCCAGTCACGTAGTATATTGCCCAACCACGTAGTATATTGCCCAGCTACGTAGTATAATGCCCAGTCACGTAGTATATTGTCCAGCCACTTAGTATATTGCCCAGTCACGTAGTATATTGCCCAGCCACGTAGTATATTGCCCAGTCACGTAGTATATTGCCCAACCACGTAGTATATTGCCCAGCCACGTAGTATATTACCCAGTGACGTAGTATACAGCACAGAGCCACGTAGTATATTGCCCAGTCACGTATTATATTGCCCAGCCACGTAGTATATTGCCCAGTCACGTAGTATATTGCCCAGCCACGTAGTATATTGCCCAGTGACGTAGTATATTGCCCAGCCACGTAGTATATTGCCCAGTCACGTAGTATATTGCCCAGCGACGTAGTATATTGCCCAGTCACGTAGTATATTGCCCAGCCACGTAGTATATTGCCCAGCCACGCAGTATATTGCCCAGTCACGTAGTATATTGTCCAGCCACAAAGTATATTGCCCAGCCACGTAGTATATTGCCCAGTCACGTAGTATATTGCCCAGTCACGTAGTATATTGCCCAGCCACGTAGTATATTGCCCAGCCACGTAGTATATTGCCCAGTGACGTAGTATATTGCCCAGCCACGTAGTATATTGCCCAGTCACGTAGTATATTGCCCAGCGACGTAGTATATTGCCCAGTCACGTAGTATATTGCCCAGCCACGTAGTATATTGCCCAGCCACGCAGTATATTGCCCAGTCACGTAGTATATTGTCCAGCCACATAGTATATTGCCCAGTCACGTAGTATAGTGCCCAGTCATGTAGTATATTGCCCAGCCACGTAGTATATTGCCCAGTCACGTATTATGTTGTCCAGCCACATAGTATATTGCCCAGTCACGTAGTATATTGCCCAGTCACGTAGTATATTGCCCAGTCACGTAGTATATTGCCTAGCCACGTAGTATATTGCCCAGCCACGTAGTATATTGCCCAGTCACGTAGTATATTGTCCAGCCACGTAGTATATTCTCCAGCCACGTAGTATATTGCCCAGTCACGTAGTATATTGCCCAGTCACGTAGTATATTGCCCAGTCACGTAGTATATTGCCCAGTCACGTAGTATATTGCCCAACCACGTAGTATATTGCCCAGCTACGTAGTATATTGCCCAGTCACGTAGTATATTGTCCAGCCACATAGTATATTGCCCAGTCACGTAGTATATTGCCCAGCGACGTAGTATATTGCCCAGTCACGTAGTATATTGCCCAGCCACGTAGTATATTGCCCAGCCATGCAGTATATTGCCCAGTCACGTAGTATATTGTCCAGCCAGATAATATATTGCCCAGTCACGTAGTATATTGGCCAGTCACGTAGTATATTGCCCAGTCACGTAGTATATTGCCCAGTCACATAGTATATTGCCCAGTCACGTAGTATATTGCCCAGCCGCGTAACATATTGCCCAGTGACGTAGTATATTGCCCAACCACGTAGTATATTGCCCAGTCACGCAGTATATTGCCCAGCGACGTAGTATATTGCCCAGTCACGTAGTATATTGCCAAGCCACGTAGTATATTGCCCAGTCACGCAGTATATTGCCCAGTCACGTAGTATATTGTCCAGCCACGTAGTATATTGCCCAGTCACGTAGTATAGTGCCCAGTCACGTAGTATATTGCCCAGTCACGTAGTATATTGCCCAGCCACGTAGTATATTGCCCAATCACGTAGTATATTGCCCAGCCACGTAGTATATTGCCCAGTCACGTAACATATTGCCCAATCACGTAGTATATTGCCCAGTCACGTAGTATATTGCCCAGCCACATAGTACATTGCCCAGTCACGTAGTATATTGCCCAGCAACGTAGTATATTGCCCAGTCACGTAGTATATTGCCCAAAAACGTAGTATATTGCCCAGTCACGTAGTATATTGCCCAGTCACGTAGTATATTGCCCAGTCACATAGTATATTGCCCAGCAACGTAGTATATTGCCCAGTCACGTAGTATATTGCCCAGTCACGTAGTATATTGCCCAGCAACGTAGTATATTACCCAGTGACGTAGTATACAGCACAGAGCCACGTAGTATATTGCCCCGTCACGTAGTATATTGCCCAGCCACGTAGTATATTGCCCAGTCACATAGTATATTGCCCAGCAACGTAGTATATTGCCCAGCGACGTAGTATATTGCCCAGTCACGTAGTATATTGCCCAGTCACGTAGTATATTGCCCAGCCACGCAGGATATTGCCCAGCCACGCAGTATATTGTCCAGCCACGTAGTATATTGCCCAGTCACGTAGTATATTGCCCAGTCACGTAGTATATTGCCCAGTCACGTAGTATATTGCCCAACCACGTAGTATATTGCCCAGTCACGTAGTATATTGCCCAGTCACGTAGTATATTGCCCAACCACGTAGTATATTGCCCAGCCACATAGTATATTACCCAGTGACGTAGTATACAGCACAGAGCCACGTAGTATATTGCCCAGTCACGTAGTATATTGCCCAGCCACGTAGTATATTGCCCAGTCACGTAGTATATTGCCCAGCCACGTAGTATATTGCCCAGTGACGTAGTATATTGCCCAGCCACGTAGTATATTGCCCAGTCACGTAGTATATTGCCCAGCGACGTAGTATATTGCCCAGTCACGTAGTATATTGCCCAGCCACGTAGTATATTGCCCAGCCACGCAGTTTATTGCCCAGTCACGTAGTATATTGTCCAGCCACATAGTATATTGCCCAGTCACCTAGTATTGTGCCCAGTCACGTAGTATATTGCCCAGCCATGTAGTATATTGCCCAGTCACGTAGTATGTTGTCCAGCCACATAGTATATTGCCCAGTCACGTAGTATATTGCCCAGTCACGTAGTATATTGCCCAGTCACGTAGTATATTGCCCAGCCACGTAGTACATTGCCCAGCCACGCAGTATATTGCCCAGTCACGTAGTATATTGTCCAGCCACGTAGTATATTCTCCAGCCACGTAGTATATTGCCCAGTCACGTAGTATATTGCCCAGTCACGTAGTATATTGCCCAGTCACGTAGTATATTGCCCAACCACGTAGTATATTGCCCAGCTACGTAGTATATTGCCCAGTCACGTAGTATATTGTCCAGCCACATAGTATATTGCCCAGTCACGTAGTATATTGCCCAGTCACGTAGTATATTGCCCAACCACGTAGTATATTGCCCAGCCATGTAGTATATTACCCAGTGACGTAGTATACAGCACAGAGCCACATAGTATATTGCCCAGTCACGTAGTATATTGCCCAGCCACGTAGTATATTGCCCAGTCACGTAGTATATTGCCCAGTCACGTAGTATATTGCCCAGTCACGTAGTATATTGCCCAGTCACGTAGTATATTGCCCAACCACGTAGTATATTGCCCAGCCACGTAGTATATTACCCAGTGACGTAGTATACAGCACAGAGCCACGTAGTATATTGCCCAGTCACGTAGTATATTGCCCAGCCACGTAGTATATTGCCCAGTCACGTAGTATATTGCCCAGCCACGTAGTATATTGCCCAGTGACGTAGTATATTGCCCAGCCACGTAGTATATTGCCCAGTCACGTAGTATATTGCCCAGCGACGTAGTATATTGCCCAGTCACGTAGTATATTGCCCAGCCACGTAGTATATTGCCCAGCCACGCAGTATATTGCCCAGTCACGTAGTATATTGTCCAGCCACATAATATATTGCCCAGCCACGTAGTATATTGCCCAGTCACGTAGTATATTGCCCAGTCACGTAGTATATTGCCCAGTCACGTAGTATATTGCCCAGTCACATAGTATATTGCCCAGTCACGTAGTATATTGCCCAGCCACGTAACATATTGCCCAGTGACGTAGTATATTGCCCAGCCACGTAGTATATTGCCCAGTCACGCAGTATATTGCCCAGCGACGTAGTATATTGCCCAGTCACGTAGTATATTGCCCAGCCACGTAGTATATTGCCCAGTCACGCAGTATATTGCCCAGTCACGTAGTATATTGTCCAGCCACATAGTATATTGCCCAGTCACGTAGTATAGTGCCCAGTCACGTAGTATATTGCCCAGTCACGTAGTATATTGCCCAGCCACGTAGTATATTGCCCAATCACGTAGTATATTGCCCAGCCACGTAGTATATTGCCCAGTCACGTAACATATTGCCCAATCACGTAGTATATTGCCCAGTCACGTAGTATATTGCCCAATCACATAGTATATTGCCCAGCCACATAGTACATTGCCCAGTCACGTAGTATATTGCCCAGCAACGTAGTATATTGCCCAGTCACGTAGTATATTGCCCAAAAACGTAGTATATTGCCCAGTCACGTAGTATATTGCCCAGTCACGTAGTATATTGCCCAGTCACATAGTATATTGCCCAGCAACGTAGTATAATGCCCAGGCACGTAGTATATTGCCCAGTCACGTAGTATATTGCCCAGCAACGTAGTATTTTACCCAGTGATGTAGTATACAGCACAGAGGCACGTAGTATATTGCCCAGTCATGTAGTATATTGCCCAGCCACGTAGTATATTGCCCAGTCACATAGTATATTGCCCAGCAACGTAGTATATTGCCCAGCGACGTAGTATATTGCCCAGTCACGTAGTATATTGCCCAGCCACGCAGTATATTGCCCAGCCACGCAGTATATTGTCCAGCCACGTAGTATATTGCCCAGTCACGTAGTATATTGCCCAGTCACGTAGTATATTGCCCAGTCACGTAGTATATTGCCCAACCACGTAGTATATTGCCCAGTCACGTAGTATATTGCCCAGTCATGTAGTATATTGCCCAGTCACGTAGTATATTGCCCAACCACGTAGTATATTGCCCAGTCACGTAGTATATTGCCCAGCCACGCAGTATATTGCCCAGCCACGCAGTATATTGTCAAGCCACATAGTATATTGCCCAGTCACGTAGTATATTGCCCAGTCACGTAGTATATTGCCCAGTTACGTAGTATATTGCCCAGTCACGTAGTATATTGCCCAACCACGTAGTATATTGCCCAGCCACGTAGTATATTGCCCAGTCACGTAGTATATTGTCCAGCCACATAGTATATTGCCCAGTCACGTAGTATATTGCCCAGTCACGTAGTATATTGCCCAACCACGTAGTATATTGCCCAACCACGTAGTATATTGCCCAGCTACGTAGTATATTGCCCAGTCACGTAGTATATTGTCCAGCCACATAGTATATTGCCCAGTCACGTAGTATATTGCCCAGTCACGTAGTATATTGCCCAACCACGTAGTATATTGCCCAGCCACATAGTATATTGCCCAGTCACGTAGTATATTGCCCAGCCACGTAGTATATTGCCCAGTCACGTAGTATATTGCCCAGTCACGTAGTATATTGCCCAGTCACGTAGTATATTGCCCAGTCACGTAGTATATTGCCCAGTCACGTAGTATATTACCCAACCACGTAGTATATTGCCCAGCCATGTAGTATATTACCCAGTGACGTAGTATACAGCACAGAGCCACATAGTATATTGCCCAGTCACGTAGTATATTGCCCAGCCACGTAGTATATTGCCCAGTCACGTAGTATATTGCCCAGTCACGTAGTATATTGCCCAGTCACGTAGTATATTGCCCAGTCACGTAGTATATTGCCCAACCACGTAGTATATTGCCCAGCCACGTAGTATATTACCCAGTGACGTAGTATACAGCACAGAGCCACATAGTATATTGCCCAGTCACGTAGTATATTGCCCAGCCACGTAGTATATTGCCCAGTCACGTAGTATATTGCCCAGTCACGTAGTATATTGCCCAGTGACGTAGTATATTGCCCAGCCACGTAGTATATTGCCCAGTCACGCAGTATATTGCCCAGCGACGTAGTATATTGCCCAGTCACGTAGTATATTGCCCAGCCACGTAGTATATTGCCCAGCCACGCAGTATATTGCCCAGTCACGTAGTATATTGTCCAGCCACATAGTATATTGCCCAGTCACGTAGTATAGTGCCCAGTGACGTAGTATATTGCCCAGCCACGTAGTATATTGCCCAGTGACGTAGTATATTGCCCAGCCACGTAGTATATTGCCCAGTCACGCAGTATATTGCCCAGCGACGTAGTATATTGCCCAGTCACGTAGTATATTGCCCAGCCACGTAGTATATTGCCCAGCCACGCAGTATATTGCCCAGTCACGTAGTATATTGTCCAGCCACATAGTATATTGCCCAGTCACGTAGTATAGTGCCCAGTCACGTAGTATATTGCCCAGCCACGTAGTATATAGCAGAGCCACATAGTATATTGCCCAGTGACGTAGTATATTGCCCAGCCACGTAGTATATTGCCCAGTCACGTAGTATATTGCCCAGTCACGTAGTATATTGCCCAGTCACGTAGTATATTGCCCAGTCACGTAGTATATTGCCCAGTCACGTAGTATATTGCCCAATCACGTAGTATATTGCCCAGCCACGTAATATATTGCCCAATCACGTAGTATATTGCCCAGTCACGTAGTATATTGCCCAATGACGTAGTATATTGCCCAGCCACGTAGTATATTGCCCAGTCACGTAGTATATTGCCCAGCCACGTAGTATATTGCCCAATCACGTAGTATATTGCCCAGCCACGTAGTATATTGCCCAGTCACGTAATATATTGCCCAATCACGTAGTATATTGCCCAGTCACGTAGTATATTGCCCAATCACATAGTATATTGCCCAGCCACCTAGTACATTGCCCAGTCACGTAGTATATTGCCCAGCAACGTAGTATATTGCCCAGTCACGTAGTATATTGCCCAGTCACGTAGTATATTGCCCAGTCACGTAGTATATTGCCCAGTCACGTAGTATATTGCCCAGTCACGTATTATATTGCCCAGTCACATAGTATATTGCCCAGCAACGTAGTATATTGCCCAGTCACGTAGTATATTGCCCAGTCACATAGTATATTGCCCAGCAACGTAGTATATTGCCCAGTCACGTAGTATATTGCCCAGTCACGTAGTATATTGCCCAGCAACGTAGTATATTACCCAGTGACGTAGTATACAGCACAGAGCCACGTAGTATATTGCCCAGTCACGTAGTATATTGCCCAGCCACGTAATATATTGCCCAGTCACATAGTATATTGCCCAGCAACGTAGTATATTGCCCAGCGACGTAGTATATTGCCCAGTCACGTAGTATATTGCCCAGTCACGTAGTATATTGCCCAGCCACGCAGTATATTGCCCAGCCACGCAGTATATTGTCCAGCCACGTAGTATATTGCCCAGTCACGTAGTATATTGCCCAGTCACGTAGTATATTGCCCAGTCACGTAGTATATTGCCCAGTCACGTAGTATATTGCCCAACCACGTAGTATATTGCCCAGCCACGCAGTATATTGCCCAGTCACGTAGTATATTGTCCAGCCACGTACTATATTGTCCAGCCACGTAGTATATTGCCCAGTCACGTAGTATATTGCCCAGTCACGTAGTATATTGCCCAGTCACGTAGTATATTGCCCAGTCACGTAGTATATTGCCCAACCACGTAGTATATTGCCCAGTCACGTAGTATATTGCCCAGTCACGTAGTATATTGCCCAGTCACGTAGTATATTGCCCAGCCACGTAGTATATTGCCCAGTCACGTAGTATATTGCCCAGCGACGTAGTATACTGCCCAGTCACGTAGTATATTGCCCAGCCACGTAGTATATTGCCCAGCCACACAGTATATTGCCCAGTCACGTAGTATATTGTCCAGCCACATAGTATATTGCCCAGCCACGTAGTATATTGCCCAGTCACGTAGTATATTGCCCAGTCACGTAGTATATTGCCCAGTCACGTAGTATATTGCCCAGTCACATAGTATATTGCCCAGTCACGTAGTATATTGCCCAGCCACGTAGTATATTGCCCTGTGACGTAGTATATTGCCCAGCCACGTAGTATATTGCCCAGTCACGCAGTATATTGCCCAGCGACGTAGTATATTGCCCAGTCACGTAGTATATTGCCCAGCCACGTAGTATATTGCCCAGCCACGCAGTATATTGCCCAGTCACGTAGTATATTGTCCAGCCACATAGTATATTGCCCAGTCACGTAGTATAGTGCCCAGTCACGTAGTATATTGCCCAGCCACGTAGTATATAGCAGAGCCACATAGTATATTGCCCAGTGACCTAGTATATTGCCCAGCCACGTAGTATATTGCCCAGTCACGTAGTATATTGCCCAGTCACGTAGTATATTGCCCAGTCACGTAGTATATTGTCCAGCCACATAGTATATTGCCCAGTCACGTAGTATATTGCCCAGTCACGTAGTATATTGCCCAACCACGTAGTATATTGCCCAGCCATGTAGTATATTACCCAGTGACGTAGTATACAGCACAGAGCCACATAGTATATTGCCCAGTCACGTAGTATATTGCCCAGCCACGTAGTATATTGCCCAGTCACGTAGTATATTGCCCAGTCACGTAGTATATTGCCCAGTCACGTAGTATATTGCCCAGTCACGTAGTATATTGCCCAGTCACGTAGTATATTGCCCAACCACGTAGTATATTGCCCAGCCATGTAGTATATTACCCAGTGACGTAGTATACAGCACAGAGCCACATAGTATATTGCCCAGTCACGTAGTATATTGCCCAGCCACGTAGTATATTGCCCAGTCACGTAGTATATTGCCCAGTCACGTAGTATATTGCCCAGTCACGTAGTATATTGCCCAGTCACGTAGTATATTGCCCAACCACGTAGTATATTGCCCAGCCACGTAGTATATTACCCAGTGACGTAGTATACAGCACAGAGCCACATAGTATATTGCCCAGTCACGTAGTATATTGCCCAGCCACGTAGTATATTGCCCAGTCACGTAGTATATTGCCCAGTCACGTAGTATATTGCCCAGTCACGTAGTATATTGCCCAGTCACATAGTATATTGCCCAGTCACGTAGTATATTGCCCAGCCACGTAGTATATTGCCCAGTGACGTAGTATATTGCCCAGCCACGTAGTATATTGCCCAGTCACGCAGTATATTGCCCAGCGACGTAGTATATTGCCCAGTCACGTAGTATATTGCCCAGCCACGTAGTATATTGCCCAGCCACGCAGTATATTGCCCAGTCACGTAGTATATTGTCCAGCCACATAGTATATTGCCCAGTCACGTAGTATAGTGCCCAGTCACGTAGTATATTGCCCAGCCACGTAGTATATAGCAGAGCCACATAGTATATTGCCCAGTGACGTAGTATATTGCCCAGCCACGTAGTATATTGCCCAGTCACGTAGTATATTGCCCAGTCACGTAGTATATTGCCCAGTCACGTAGTATATTGCCCAGTCACGTAGTATATTGCCCAATCACGTAGTATATTGCCCAGCCACGTAATATATTGCCCAATCACGTAGTATATTGCCCAGTCACGTAGTATATTGCCCAATGACGTAGTATATTGCCCAGCCACGTAGTATATTGCCCAGTCACGTAGTATATTGCCCAGCCACGTAGTATATTGCCCAATCACGTAGTATATTGCCCAGCCACGTAGTATATTGCCCAGTCACGTAATATATTGCCCAATCACGTAGTATATTGCCCAGTCACGTAGTATATTGCCCAATCACATAGTATATTGCCCAGCCACCTAGTACATTGCCCAGTCACGTAGTATATTGCCCAGCAACGTAGTATATTGCCCAGTCACGTAGTATATTGCCCAAAAACGTAGTATATTGCCCAGTCACGTAGTATATTGCCCAGTCACGTAGTATATTGCCCAGTCACGTAGTATATTGCCCAGTCACATAGTATATTGCCCAGCAACGTAGTATATTGCCCAGTCACGTAGTATATTGCCCAGTCACATAGTATATTGCCCAGCAACGTAGTATATTGCCCAGTCACGTAGTATATTGCCCAGTCACGTAGTATATTGCCCAGCAACGTAGTATATTACCCAGTGACGTAGTATACAGCACAGAGCCACGTAGTATATTGCCCAGTCACGTAGTATATTGCCCAACCACGTAATATATTGCCCAGTCACATAGTATATTGCCCAGCAACGTAGTATATTGCCCAGCGACGTAGTATATTGCCCAGTCACGTAGTATATTGCCCAGTCACGTAGTATATTGCCCAGCCACGCAGTATATTGCCCAGCCACGCAGTATATTGTCCAGCCACGTAGTATATTGCCCAGTCACGTAGTATATTGCCCAGTCACGTAGTATATTGCCCAGTCACGTAGTATATTGCCCAGTCACGTAGTATATTGCCCAACCACGTAGTATATTGCCCAGCCACGCAGTATATTGCCCAGTCACGTAGTATATTGTCCAGCCACGTACTATATTGTCCAGCCACGTAGTATATTGCCCAGTCACGTAGTATATTGCCCAGTCACGTAGTATATTGCCCAGTCACGTAGTATATTGCCCAGTCACGTAGTATATTGCCCAACCACGTAGTATATTGCCCAGTCACGTAGTATATTGCCCAGTCACGTAGTATATTGCCCAGTCACGTAGTATATTGCCCAGCCACGTAGTATATTGCCCAGTCACGTAGTATATTGCCCAGCGACGTAGTATACTGCCCAGTCACGTAGTATATTGCCCAGCCACGTAGTATATTGCCCAGCCACACAGTATATTGCCCAGTCACGTAGTATATTGTCCAGCCACATAGTATATTGCCCAGCCACGTAGTATATTGCCCAGTCACGTAGTATATTGCCCAGTCACGTAGTATATTGCCCAGTCACGTAGTATATTGCCCAGTCACATAGTATATTGCCCAGTCACGTAGTATATTGCCCAGCCACGTAGTATATTGCCCTGTGACGTAGTATATTGCCCAGCCACGTAGTATATTGCCCAGTCACGCAGTATATTGCCCAGCGACGTAGAATATAGCCCTGTCACGTAGTATATTGCCCAGCCACGTAGTATATTGCCCAGCCACGCAGTATATTGTCCAGCCACATAGTATATTGCCCAGTCACGTAGTATAGTGCCCAGTCACGTAGTATATTGCCCAGCCACGTAGTATATAGCAGAGCCACATAGTATATTGCCCAGTGACCTAGTATATTGCCCAGCCACGTAGTATATTGCCCAGTCACGTAGTATATTGCCCAGTCACGTAGTATATTGCCCAGTCACGTAGTATATTGCCCAGTCACGTAGTATATTGCCCAATCACGTAGTATATTGTCCAGCCACGTAATATATTGCCCAATCACGTAGTATATTGCCCAGTCACGTAGTATATTGCCCAATGACGTAGTATATTGCCCAGCCACGTAGTATATTGCCCAGTCACGTAGTATATTGCCCAGCCACGTAGTATATTGCCCAATCACGTAGTATATTGCCCAGCCACGTAGTATATTGCCCAGTCACGTAATATATTGCCCAATCACGTAGTATATTGCCCAGTCACGTAGTATATTGCCCAATCACATAGTATATTGCCCAGCCACCTAGTACATTGCCCAGTCACGTAGTATATTGCCCAGCAACGTAGTATATTGCCCAGTCACGTAGTATATTGCCCAAAAACGTAGTATATTGCCCAGCCACGTAGTATATTGCCCAGTCACGTAGTATATTGTCCAGCCACATAGTATATTGCCCAGTCACGTAGTATATTGCCCAGTCACGTAGTATATTGCCCAACCACGTAGTATATTGCCCAGCCACGTAGTATATTACCCAGTGACATAGTATACAGCACAGAGCCACATAGTATATTGCCCAGTCACGTAGTATATTGCCCAGCCACGTAGTATATTGCCCAGTCACGTAGTATATTGCCCAGTCACGTAGTATATTGCCCAGTCACGTAGTATATTGCCCAACTACATAGTATATTGCCCAGCCACGTAGTAGATTACCCAGTGACGTAGTACACAGCACAGAGCCACATAGTATATTGCCCAGTCACGTAATATATTGCCCAGCCACGTAGTATATTGCCCAGTCACGTAGTATATTGCCCAGCCACATAGTATATTGCCCAGTCACGTAGTATATTGCCCAGCAACGTAGTATATTGCCCAGTCACGTAGTATATTGCCCAGCCACGTAGTATATTGCCCAGCCACGCAGTATATTGCCCAGTCACGTAGTATATTGTCCAGCCACATAGTATATTGCCCAGTCACGTAGTATATTGCCCAGCCACGTAGTATATTGCCCAGCCACGTAGTATATTGCCCAGTGACGTAGTATATTGCCCAGCCACGTAGTATATTGCCCAGCGACGTAGTATATTGCCCAGTCACGTAGTATATTGCCCAACCACGTAGTATATTGCCCAGCCACGCAGTATATTGCCCAGTCACGTAGTATATTGTCCAGCCACGTAGTATATTGTCCAGCCACGTAGTATATTGCCCAGTCACGTAGTATATTGCCCAGTCACGTAGTATATTGCCCAGTCACGTAGTATATTGCCCAGTCACGTAGTATATTGCCCAGTCACGTAGTAAATTGCCCAACCACGTAGTATATTGCCCAGCTACGTAGTATATTGCCCAGTCACGTAGTATATTGTCCAGCCACATAGTATATTGCCCAGACACATAGTATATTGCCCAGTCACGTAGTATATTGCCCAACCACGTAGTATATTGCCCAGCCACGTAGTATATTACCCAGTGACGTAGTATACAGCACAGAGCCACATAGTATATTGCCCAGTCACGTAGTATATTGCCCAGCCACGTAGTATATTGCCCAGTCACGTAGTATATTGCCCAGTCACGTAGTATATTGCCCAGTCACGTAGTATATTGCCCAGCCACGTAGTATATTACCCAGTGACGTAGTATACAGCACAGAGCCACGTAGTATATTGCCCAGTCACGTAGTATATTGCCCAGCCACGTAGTATATTGCCCAGTCACGTAGTATATTGCCCAGCCATGTAGTATATTGCCCAGTGACGTAGTATATTGCCCAGCCACGTAGTATATTGCCCAGTCACGTAGTATATTGCCCAGCGACGTAGTATATTGCCCAGTCACGTAGTATATTGCCCAGCCACGTAGTATATTGCCCAGCCACGCAGTATATTGCCCAGTCACGTAGTATATTGTCCAGCCACGTAGTATATTGCCCAGCCACGTAGTATATTGCCCAGTCACGTAGTATATTGCCCAGTCACGTAGTATATTGCCCAGCCACGTAGTATATTGCCCAGCCACGTAGTATATTGCCCAGTGACGTAGTATATTGCCCAGCCACGTAGTATATTGCCCAGCGACGTAGTATATTGCCCAGTCACGTAGTATATTGCCCAGCCACGTAGTATATTGCCCAACCACGTAGTATATTGCCCAGCCATGTAGTATATTACCCAGTGACGTAGTATACAGCACAGAGCCACATAGTATATTGCCCAGTCACGTAGTATATTGCCCAGCCACGTAGTATATTGCCCAGTCACGTAGTATATTGCCCAGTCACGTAGTATATTGCCCAGTCACGTAGTATATTGCCCAGTCACGTAGTATATTGCCCAGTCACGTAGTATATTGCCCAGCCACGTAGTATATTACCCAGTGACGTAGTATACAGCACAGAGCCACGTAGTATATTGCCCAGTCACGTAGTATATTGCTCCGCCACGTAGTATATTGCCCAGTCACGTAGTATATTGCCCAGCCACGTAGTATATTGCCCAGTGACGTAGTATATTGCCCAGCCACGTAGTATATTGCCCAGTCACGTAGTATATTGCCCAGTCACGTAGTATATTGCCCAGTCACGTAGTATATTGCCCAGCCACGTAGTATATTGCCCAGCCACGCAGTATATTGCCCAGTCACGTAGTATATTGTCCAGCCACATAGTATATTGCCCAGTCACGTAGTATATTGCCCAGCCACGTAGTATATTGCCCAGTCACGTAGTATATTGCCCAGTCACGTAGTATATTGCCCAGTCACGTAGTATATTGCCCAGCCACGTAATATATTGCCCAGTGACGTAGTATATTGCCCAGCCACGTAGTATATTGCCCAGTCACGTAGTATATTGCCCAGTCACGTAGTATATTGCACAGTCACGTAGTATATTGCCCAGTCACGTAGTATATTGCCCAACCACGTAGTATATTGCCCAGCTACGTAGTATATTGCCCAGTCACGTAGTATATTGTCCAGCCACATAGTATATTGCCCAGTCACGTAGTATATTGCCCAGTCACGTAGTATATTGCCCAACCACGTAGTATATTGCCCAGCCACGTAGTATATTACCCAGTGACGTAGTATACAGCACAGGGCCACATAGTATATTGCCCAGTCACGTAGTATATTGCCCAGCCACGTAGTATATTGCCCAGTCACGTAGTATATATTGCCCAGTCACGTAGTATATTGCCCAGTCACGTAGTATATTACCCAGTCACGTAGTATATTGCCCAACCACGTAGTATATTGCCCAGCCACGTAGTATATTACCCAGTGACGTAGTATACAGCACAGAGCCACGTAGTATATTGCCCAGTCACGTAGTATATTGCCCAGCCACGTAGTATATTGCCCAGTCACGTAGTATATTGCCCAGCCACGTAGTATATTGCCCAGCCACGCAGTATATTGCCCAGTCACGTAGTATATTGTCCAGCCACATAGTATATTGCCCAGCCACGTAGTATATTGCCCAGCCACGTAGTATATTGCCCAGTGACGTAGTATATTGCCCAGCCACGTAGTATATTGCCCAGTCACGTAGTATATTGCCCAGCGACGTAGTATATTGCCCAGTCACATAGTATATTGCCCAGCCACGTAGTATATTGCCCAGCTACGCAGTATATTGCCCAGTCACGTAGTATATTGTCCAGCCACATAGTATATTGCCCAGTCACGTAGTATAGTGCCCAGTCACGTAGTATATTGCCCAGCCACGTAGTATATTGCCCAGTCACGTAGTATGTTGTCCAGCCACATAGTATATTGCCCAGTCACGTAGTATATTGCCCAGTCACGTAGTATATTGCCCAGTCACGTAGTATATTGCCCAGCCACGTAGTATATTGCCCAGCCACGCAGTATATTGCCCAGTCACGTAGTATATTGTCCAGCCACGTAGTATATTGTCCAGCCACGTAGTATATTGCCCAGTCACGTAGTATATTGCCCAGTCACGTAGTATATTGCCCAGTCACATAGTATATTGCCCAACCACGTAGTATATTGCCCAGCCACGTAGTATATTACCCAGTGACGTAGTATACAGCACAGAGCCACGTAGTATATTGCCCAGTCACGTAGTATATTGCCCAGCCACGTAGTATATTGCCCAGTCACGTAGTATATTGCCCAGCCACGTAGTATATTGCCCAGTGACGTAGTATATTGCCCAGCCACGTAGTATATTGCCCAGTCACGTAGTATATTGCCCAGTGACGTAGTATATTGCCCAGTCACGTAGTCTATTGCCCAGCCACGTAGTATATTGCCCAGCCACGCAGTATATTGCCCAGTCACGTAGTATATTGTCCAGCCACATAGTATATTGCCCAGCCACGTAGTATATTGCCCAGTCACGTAGTATATTGCCCAGTCACGTAGTATATTGCCCAGTCACGTAGTATATTGCCCAGTCACGTAGTATATTGCCCAGCCACGTAGTATATTGCCCAGTGACGTAGTATATTGCCCAGCCACGTAGTATATTGCCCAGTCACGCAGTATATTGCCCAGCGACGTAGTATATTGCCCAGTCACGTAGTATATTGCCCAGCCACGTAGTATATTGCCCAGCCACGCAGTATATTGCCCAGTCACGTAGTATATTGTCCAGCCACATAGTATATTGCCCATTCACGTAGTATAGTGCCCAGTCACGTAGTATATTGCCCAGCCACGTAGTATATTGCCCAGTCACGTAGTATATTGTCCAGCCACATAGTATATTGCCCAGTCACGTAGTATATTGCCCAGTCACGTAGTATATTGCCCAGTCACGTAGTATATTGCCCAGCCACGTAGTATATTGCCCAGCCACGCAGTATATTGCCCAGTCACGTAGTATATTGTCCAGCCACATAGTATATTGCCCAGTCACGTAGTATATTGCCCAGCCACGTAGTATATTGCCCAGTCACGTAGTATATTGCCCAGCCACGTAGTATATTGCCCAGTCACGTAGTATATTGCCCAGCCACGTAGTATATTGCCCAGTCACGTAGTATATTGCCCAGTCACGTAGTATATTGCCCAGTCACGTAGTATATTGCCCAGCCACGTAGTATATTGCCCAGCCACGCAGTATATTGCCCAGCCACGCAGTATATTGTCCAGCCACATAGTATATTGCCCAGCCACGTAGTATATTGCCCAGTCACGTAGTATATTGCCCAGTCACGTAGCATATTGCACAGTCTGGTCACAAAAGCATCAGACAGGCACAAATGTGCCAAATGGGGATGAGAAAAACAGCCACATTGATGCCAACTGCTGCTGTAGTCACAGATCAGTTCTCCTAGAGCCTATCATGTAGGACCATCAGGAGATGAGATCCTTGTGAGATGGCACACTGTACCCTGCACACCGCACCTTGCCCATCGTACCCTGCACACCACACCTTGCCCACTGTACCTTTCCCACCGTACCCTGCACACGAACTTTGCCCATCATACCCTGCACACCGTACCCTGCCCTCGCTCATCAGCCACTTTGACCTCCTGGAGTCTGTTCCTCGCTGTGTTTCCAGCCTCAGCTCAGACACTGGGTCGCAGCAGAGACCTGCAGTACAGATACAGAGCCTCAGTGTCTTCTGCAGGCAGAAGGGAAGACACCCGCTCACCATGACGAACACCCGGTCCACGTCCGGATAGGTGAGCAGGTCTTGGGGTCTCAGCCGCACGTTACACAGCAGCTTCACCTGCAGGCTGCTCAGCGGCTGCACGATGAGGGTCCACTGCTTCAGGGGCTTATTCCGGGACTCCGTTGCCCAGTTACCTCAGTGCCAGCCGCCAAAGACCACCGTAAACGACCGTGACAGCTTCCGGTCCCAGAGCTGGTATGAGTGCAGGACCTGTGATGACGTCGCGGTCACATGACCGTGACGTCATGACAGGTCCTTCTCGCATAGCATCCTTGCCACCGGAAGCAGCCACTTGCATGGAGCGGTCACCAGAGCGTCGCGAGAAGCGGTAAAGGCGGCGGATGGTGAGTATATAATGATTTTTAATTTTTTTTTATTATTTTTAACATTAGATCTTTTTACTATTGATGCTGCATAGGCAGCATCAATAGTAAAAAGTTGGTCACACAGGGTTAATAGCGGCGTTAATGGAGTGCGTTACACCACGGCATAACGCGGTCCATTAGCGCTGCCATTAACCCTGTGTGAGCGGTGACTGCGGGGAGTATGGAGCGGGCACTGACTGCGGGGAGGAAGGAGCGGCCATGCTGCCGCTGGACTGTGCCCGTCGCTGATTGGTCGTGGCTCTTTTGCCACGACCAATCAGTGAGTTGGATTTCCGTGACAGACAGAGGCCGCGACCAATGAATATCCGTGACAGACAGACAGAAAGACAGAAGTGACCCTTAGACAATTATATAGTAGATATATATATATATATTTATGTAAGCTCTATTTAAATTTTGTATATTAAATATATATATATATATATATATATATATATATATACACACACACACATATATATGTATATTTATATTATATATACACCCATATACACACTATTTTACCCATATACACACACACTATTTTAAAATATTATAAATGCAAAAATTATTTTTAAACTAATATATATAAAATTAAAAAATATGTGTATATATACAGTGAATAATTTTCAAATACCGTATAATCATTTTGAAATATTTAATAAGCATATTAACACTGGTTCATGTAAACTGGATCATTACAGATGTAGTTTATAAATTAAGATTTTTAATGCTCCAGTTGGCACGAACCAGTGTGTTAATATTGCTTATTAAGTATGGCATAATATATTTCAAAATAAGTACCGTATGCGGTATTTAACAATGATATATTACTTTTAAATACCGTATAATTATTTTGAAATGTATTATTTAATAAGCATATTAACATACTGGTTTGTGCCAACCGGATCATTACAGATGTAGTTTATACATTGGATTTTTAAGGATCCAGTTGGCATGACCAGTATGTGCTGAGGGCACCCTGGTGATAATATCTTGGTATCTTGGTATTCCTGTAAAGCCCAGCCATAAGCCATGCTTCATGAGAGACTGAGGTATTTTATACATAGTCCTCTATGAGGCCAAAATAAAAGAAAAGAAAAAAATTCTAAAGTTACAGGAACGCCAAATAGTCCCATTAAAAATAGACTCTCAGCACACAATAATCCCTCATCCAGCTTCTTCGAAAGATAAAAAAAAAAAAAAAAAGTTATGGGAATCAGATAATGATGACAAATGAAACTTATTCAGTTTACTTCAGAGACTAAAATAATTAAAGAAATAAAAAAAAATATATATTGACATCTTATATATATATATTTTTTTCTTATAATATATATATATATATATATATATATATATATATATATGTATATATATATATATATATATATATATATATATAAAAAAAAATTTATTATTATAGCGCCATTTATTCCATGGTGCTTTACATGTGAGATTTATTTATTTGAACAAACAAAAATTTTTTTATAAAAATAGTATACCGTATATGTTTTGTATGTAATCGCACTGACCTAGAGAATCACGATGCCAGATCGTTTTTTTTTTATCACACAATGAAAATGAAAATTCCAAAAAACAATGGCGTTATTTTTTTTTCACAATACTCGGAAATGTTTTTTTTCATGTTTTTCAGTACATTGTACAATAAAACGATCAAGGTCATTCGAATCTGCAAAGGGGGCCGCTAAACAATCCTTCAAATGTTGATAAAAAAACAAAGAAACAAACAAAAAAAAAAAACATCTTACGGCTCCTGGAAGAAGGGGAAGGAAATCATAAATTGGCGGCGAGGGTAACGGGTTAAATACCTAGTTCTAAATCTTTGATGACGCGGAAGTATAATTTTTACCGTTCTGTGAAATATTTTTAATTATTTTTTTTAATTTTTAAACTCCCTTTAAAAACATTTTACTGTGTGATTTTTTGCTTGGACATTACCTGATATTTATTGTTTTTTTTATTTGTATTTTTTTTATCGTCCTGTTGGATTTCTTTATGACGCCGTTGTCCATTATATACAGTTTTCCCAGATTAGAGACAAAAAAGTTATTAAAAGTTTATTTTCGTGTTCTGGAATATGACAAACGTGAAGTCTTTTCGCTCGTCCCCGGCCTGACCCAGACTGGTAGCGACTTCTTGGCCTGTACTAATATTTTCTTTGTTAATAAGGCTGAGGTTGGAGTCTGCATCTTAAGCCGTGTGTGAGGATCTTTATGGCTTTCAGCTACTTAACTCGGCTTTAAATCCTGCCATTATGGGATTTTTTTGACACGTTCCTCTCCTTCATTGCTTCACCTCCTCCCACTGTTATTATACAAGTAGCAGACAGGGAAGGAAACTCTTCAATAAGCTACAAATTGCCAGGACATCTCCCATGGGTTTTAGAACAATAAGGCCCAGGGGGTCAGTCTACGGCTCCACCACTCCATAAGTGCAACCATTTCCCATTTCTGAATGTCCTGAAGGACAGATCGGCTTCATAAGAGGAAACCCCATAAATCACAGTTGTCATTGTAGGTCACTTTCATCCCACCTAATATGGAGATGTTGTCCTCTCCCCAGATCCCTTATATTTTACGGGTTTTTTTCTTCTAAGTACAGTAGGTCCAGTAGTAAAAGCTTGGTGGCCCTCAGTGACCCTCAAGATGAAAGAGTCGGCAGAGAAGTTGTGTTCCTTAACAGTATGGAACCATCAAAGTCAAAGAGGAAGAAGGTCAAGTTCTCGGGAAAGGATGGAGATGTTGGGTCAACGTTAGGGTTGTGGGAACTAGTACGATCCATCAGACGGCTGAAATGTGACCCGAGATGGTGTTTAGGAAGGTTATCAGACCTGAATAGTTTTCTATATCATTGACCTCATATTTTTCATCGTTGGACTGACTTTTAGGATTAGTTTAGGCGATGATATCCTTCCCGTCAGTAAAGCCGGGCATACCATAGGGGTTTCATACTCTGATGTGTTGGTTGGTCTCAAATCTTTGCCCATTCTACATGTGGCCTAATTTGGGTTTCCCTTGAGTCTGTCTTTCCGCATGAACTACGACATTTGACAATAACTGAAAAAATTCAACATGGCACATCAACTTTTTAAGAGATAGCCATCATTGGCCGCCATCTGTCTCGCTCGTCTGCATCATGCAAATTGGCAATTTTTTTTTTATGTAGTCCAAAATCTCTAGTGTACTGTATGTCAACCTTTAAGATTAATATTTCAGCAGGTGATCTGACACCGCCATGAGATCCCGATTCCAGCGATGTGTCACTCACGTGCCATTTCAATAAAAGTCAGTGTTTTATCAGCAGGAGATTATTATCACCACAAGACTAGGTGTCTCAGGCCTCCTGGTCCAACCCCGCCTCCACCGCTTATTGGCAGCTTTCTGTCAATATACAATGTACACAGAAAGCTGCCTATCCGAGGTGTAAGTGGGGTGATACAGGGCTCAGCATTCTGAGCTCTGCTAGATCTGCAGAAGAGAAAACTGTGATTGTATAAAAAATAAAAAAAAAAACAGCAAGTGATACATCGCTGGAATCAGGCTTTCTGCCCCTACATCATGCTGCTCTCTGATTACATAGCAAACACTTGGCGACAGATTCCCTTTAAGTTAAGTTTATAGTTGGGCTTTGTGTGTCTAGCGGGTTTTCCTTTTTGGATGACGCTATTAGCAAGAATGTATCCCGCTCTTAAACGAAATCTGTCAGTAGGATCAGCTCTCCTAAGTCATCTATATGGGCATATAGGTCATAGGATACTGAATAAAATGATACCTTGATATCTGCGATCTGATGTCTTATTCCAGAGAAATCCACATTTTTCTTAATATGTAAAGGAGCTGTTAAGATCTATGGGCGGGACATAGAGCTCTCGGAGAATCTGCCTCCAGGGTTCATTTTAAATGTTACCAATGTGAGACATGTAGATCAAGACAGCAGTCTCAGTCATTACATGTCTCACACTGCTAACATTTAAAATGAGCTCTGGAGGCAGATTCTTGGTTGAGATCTATGTCCGGCCTATAGATCTTAGCAGCTCCTTTACATATAAGAAAAACATGGATTTCTCTGGAGTAAAACATCGGATCCCAGATATCAAGGGCTCCTTTTATTCAGCTTCCTATGACCTACATGTTTATATCAACGGCTTAGGATGGTTGATTCTACTGGAAGATTCTCTTTAAGAAACGTCCACATCCAACCAATGATCTGAATTTAACAGATCATTGCTTGGATGAAAGTGAACAGTTCTTATGATGAAAATGCCTTCTTGCTCATGGTAGAGAGAAAACTGGGACACAAAGAAAGTGCAACAGGGTCAACTGTTTTCTAATAGTAAGCGTCAAAATGCACGAAAACGCCAACTGTGGTTAATCCTGGTGAAGACGTCTTTGAAACAAGTAGATACTAAAAAATTTCAGAATGTTTGAGTTTCCTGGTTCATTCCTGTGGATTTCGCAGCCCAGAGGAATGAATTTATCCTTCCCTTGGAAATTCTTGCTAATAGGGTTATCGAAAAATCCACTTAAGATGGTTTTGGTACAAACCCGATGATTTCGGAGGAACTGGATGACCATCTAATGTGTTTTTTCACGATGGAGAAATAATGATCGAAAAATAGAGCTGTTGGCCGAACGAGAGTTTGGTTGACTGGTTGTATAAAGTCTTCAGGAGAAACAATAGATGGTGGTCACCAGCAGTCTCCTGCATCAAGACAAAGTGTCTACTGAATAAAGGTTAAAATAGCTGGCCCTTAAAATTGCAAAGACCCCCCCATGTCGGTGGAGAGATGGGAGGTCTCCATACTCAGATTGTTGACTGCTCTTGACGAAAGTTTGAGTTTGGGAAACTTTCGGGATGGTAGTTTTGGGGCTGAACGAGTATTTCTTAGGCGTGCAGCCCCTCTTTACCAGGAATGTAATAAATATGGCCTCTTACCGGTATGCTCATTTATAACAAGAGAATACAAAAACAAGCCCGAAAGGACGGAACGTGCGGCAGTCGCTCCTCGTTGCCCCTGCCTTGCCCTTAGTGAAAGTATAGTCCATTAAGCCCCTGACAAGCGGTTTGTTTATAACAGCCACGAAGAGTTATATCAACATCTCACCAGGAGTAAGTGATCACATCGGCGGAGCCGTGGACGTCCTCACAAACACAGAAGGCCCGGACCATTACTCTACGCTAGACATCCATCGCGTTTCCGAAAGCCATTTGTAAGATGTTTAATATCCTCCGACGTCAGAAGCATTCATCTCCGAGATCCATTCCACTTTTATCTTAACGCGAGCGGACTCTGTTTATACTCGGTGAGTGCCCCATCTGCGTGCGGCCCCCAACTTTACGAAAACCAAAATTCTTCTTTGCTTCTTTTAGAGAAATTGCTTCCTACTCGCCGATGAAGGCTACACGAGCAAACGAGGCTCGAAAGAAAAAAAAAACACGTTGGAAATAAATTTTTAAAAAAGGGGTTTTGTCCTTACTCGATGTTCTTCTGAAAATGTAAAATTATTTTTTCTTTTTCATCTTTCAAAACTAAATTGCTGTAGAAGAAAAATGTTGGCGTCTTTGAACGTTGGCGTTGGTGAAGATTTTGCAGAACTACGCCGATTTTGAAATTTGGAAGTTTCTGTTTCTGTATCATAAGTGGAGCTTTCTTGGGAATGATAATTAGGTTTTGAAGAAATGGAAGAAAAAGTCTAAGGTGATGACCACTATCAAGATTTACAGAAAAAAAATAATGGAGGTCGAGAAAACGGAAAGCCCGAAACTGAAGATAGTTTCGATCGCAGAGATCAGTTCTAACTTGACGTTTACAAATAATTGAAAAAAAAAAAAAGGTCTAAAGTTGGAAAACTTTTTGTAACGAGTTTGGATTGTTGGAAAGGTTTGATTTATGTTGGAGCATGTGCACACATTTTCATTTTCAGGCAGATTCCACTGAAAATGCTCTAAAGAGTGAACATTTGCATTTCTACGTAAAAACAATTTGTTGTTCATATGTTCAGGCTTTTGAGTGACTTTTAACCAATCATTTGACCACGGCAGTGATGGACTGTGGCATCTAAATGTTATCAGTTATCAGTCATTGTACAGGAGGAGGTGAGCTGTGACCTCTCCTATTGTGTATGATGGATCCTGTGTTATCTACTGTATACAGAGGTGTTATCAGTAGTGTTGAGCGATACCGTCCGATACTTGAAAGTATCGGTATCGGATAGTATCGGCCGATACCCGAAAAATATCGGATATCGCCGATACCGATATCCGATACCAATACAAGTCAATGGGACATCAAGTATCGGAATGTATCCTCATGGATCCCAGGGTCTGAAGGAGAGGAAACTCTCCTTCAGGCCCTGGGATCCATATTAAAGTGTAAAATAAAGAATTAAAATAAAAAATATTGTTATATTCACCTCTCCGGCGGCCCCTGGACATCAGCGGGAGGATCCGGCGTCCGGCACGGCTTCTTTCTTCAAAATGCGCGCCTTCAGGACCTGTGGAATGACGTCCCGGCTTCTGATTGGTCGCGTGCCGCCCATGTGACCGCCACGCGACCAATCAGAAGCCGCGACGTCATTCCTCAGGTCCTAGAAGGCGCTCATTCTAGGACTTTAGCTGAGGAATGACGTCGCGGCTTCTGATTGGTCGCGTGGCGGTCACATGGGCGGCACGCGACCAATCAGAAGCCGGGACGTCATTCCACAGGTCCTGAAGGCGCGCATTTTGAAGAAAGAAGCCGTGCCGGACGCCGGATCCTCCCGCTGATGTCCAGGGGCCGCCGGAGAGGTGAATATAACAATATTTTTTATTTTAATTCTTTATTTTACACTTCCGATACCGATACCCGATATCACAAAAATATCGGATCTCGGTATCGGAATTCCGATACCGCAAGTATCGGCCGATACCCGATACTTGCGGTATCGGAATGCTCAACACTAGTTATCAGTCATTGTACAGGAGGATGAGGAGGTGAGCTGTGACATCACCTATTGTGAATAGTGGATCCTGTGTTATCTGCTGTATATAGAGGTATTATCAGTCATTGTACAGGAGGAGGTGGTGAGCTGTGACATCACCTATTGTGATTGCCTGATCCTCTGTTATTTACTGTATATAGAGGTGTTATCAGTCATTGTACAGGAGGAGGAGGTCAGCTGTGACATCACCTATTGTGATTGCCTGATCCTCTGTTATTTACTGTATATAGAGTTGTTATCAGTCATTGTACAGGAGGAGGAGAGCTGTGACATCAGCTATTGTGAATGGTGGATCCTGTGTTATCTACTGTATATAGAGGTGTTATCAGTCATTGTACAGGAGGAGGAGGAGGTGAGCTGTGATATCAACTATTGTGAATAGTGAATCCTGTGTTATCTACTGTATATAGAGGTGTTATCAGTCATTGTACAGGAGGAGGTGAGCTGTGATATCACCTATTGTGAATGGTGGATCCTGTGTTATCTGCTGTATATAGAGGTGTTATCAGTCATTGTACAGGAGGAGGAGGTGAGCTGTGACATCACCTATTGTGATTGCCTGATCCTGTTATTTACTGTATATAGAGGTGTTATCAGTCATTGTACAGGAGGAGGAGGTGAGCTGTGACATCACCTATTGTGAATGGTGGATCCCGTCTTATCTACTGTATATAGAGGTGTTATCAGTCATTGTACAGGAGGAGGAGGTGAGCTGTGACATCACCTATTGTGATTGCCTGATCCTCTGTTATCTACTGTATATAGAGGTGTTAGTTCTATTGTTTTTCAAAGGAATGCAAAACAAAAACCCGATAGGTCATTTTTTGATAACATTCCTTTAAAGGGTCTTTTAGAATTACAAAACTATTGATGCTTTCTCTCTCAAACAGCGCCACCCATGTCCACAGGTTGTATGCAACATTGCAGCTTAGCCACATACATTTCTATGAAGCTCAGTTGTACCAAATACAATTCGATATGTGACCTGACATGACTTCTGGGAGAAAGCAAACACGATTTGTTTTTTTCTTTTTTCTTTATTTATTTTAAATCCTTCACCATTTCTTTTAAGGAGGAGTTGAATTGTAGAAAAGAGGCCGGGACCTTATTATTAAGATCACAAGGTAGAACAACATCTACATTATTCTGGCTTCCGAGTTCTTTATCACAAATCTCATGTAGCTAATTTCCGTTCCTTTACATGGAGTCCCTGACGTCAAGGCTTTGTCCTTGTCACAATCTCATACTAATTGAGAGCGGTAAAATCTCGGTGCTATCCTGCCACCAGAGATGTCAGATAACCGTCTGCCATAGTGTCCTCCTTATCTGCTGCATATTCCGAACGGCAACGGTGGCCATGTTTACTCAGGGCAATCAGAACGTAGAGAGCAGGAATGAAAGAGTTAAGAGAATATGGCTACCTAACGCCGCCGGTGCATGGGCCACCTCCAGTCATGTTGGCCACAGTCGAAAAGTTGAGTTCCGATGGGAAGGAAAACCTTGACCCCCCAGGAACCACAAGTGTCTGTCAAGATCCTTAGCGGTTTACTTGCAGATGTGTCATGGCGTCAGGCCTTTTCATGTAAAACACCATGAATTTCTGCTTTCTGGTGGTGATTAGACCGGTTACACCATCGGCCATCACATTCCTGGAAGATAATGGTTTGTCTTATCAGGGAGTGTACAGAAGTGCCCACACACATCGCAGTGCATTCCTCCTCCTCATCATCCTCATCCAAACTGCTGATGACCCCTGGTTCTTGTGCCCGACCTGTAATCATAGCTGGTGCAATGGAATCCTACGGGTTTTGGAAAGTTCAGGTCAGTGATGAGTTACAAGTCAGATTGGTGATGGGACATCGATGGAAATACGGAATTTACGAGAGGTGGTTGGCCATGATTTGAAATAAATGGGGGATATAGGAATCCTGCAGACTGCTGAATCCCACCTTCCCCGCCACAAGATATCTATTAATCGATCTATCATCCATTTATCTTCTGTATTTACCGTAACCATCCAACATCTACAATCACGGCCAAAAGTTTTGAGAGTAACCCAAAGTTTGGTTTCCACAAAATTTGACTTTTCAGTTTTGCTTTAATTTTAGACTGTAGTGAAAAAAGAGCAGATGAATTGAAGAAAATTGCAAAGTCATTCCTTGACAGGGGTGTAATAGTCGCAGAGGGTGCGTCCACAATCTGGGCCCTTGCTGGAGGGGAACCCGCTGACGCCAGCACCAATTTCACCTGGATGTGCATCCTTGGACGCCCATTCAGCTGAAATGTATTGCGACGCAGAAAACCGCACTGCAATACATGCTGCCAGCCAGAGGTTAGCAACAGATTCTCAGTGACGGGCAGTGACGTCATGCGCTGCCCGTGGCGGCACAATGAAGTTAGCTGCCGGCTTCTGCACTGGCCATAGAGGAGGACGCTGGACATCATAGGAGCTGGTATGGACATTATACCAGGAAGGAGCCAAGGATGGATGGACATTGTTCCAGAAAGGGGCCCAGGATGGACGGACATTGTACCAGGAAGGGGCCCAGGATGGACGGACATTTTACCAGGGTGGGGGACATTGTTATAGGATGACGGACATTATTAATGGAAGGGCCCTGGACAGGGGACATTATTCCTGGAATTTGCACAGGATTGGGGACATTATTATAGGAAGGGGCCAGGTCGGGGAATTATTGTGGGAGAGAACTAGAATGGAGGACATTATAACATAGGTTGGTGAACACACATGTCTTTATAGGATCTAAAATGCTGCAAGGGCCCATGCATCTGACCAACAGGGGGGACTGGATACATTTCTGGAAAAGTATAGTGTTACATGGTATATACACTAGATTCCTTGATAGGGCATTGATCCAGGGAACTAGTCTGATTGCCGTATGTGGAGTCGGGAAGGAATTTTTTTCCCCAAGGTGGAGCTTACTCTTTGCCACATGGGTTTTTTTTGCCTTCCTCTGGATCAACATGTTAGGGCAAGTTAGGTTAGGCTATGGGTTGAACTAGATGGACTTAAAGTCTTCCTTCAACCTTAATAACTATGTAACATGTAGGTGGGGGTGCAGATCCAAAATTTCGCACCTGGACCCTGCATACTGTAGTTACATCAATGTTCCTTTCCTTGAAAATGAACTTAATCGTAAACAAAATCACTCTGATATGCCGATTATCATTGTCTTCTTTTATTAACTATTGTTACCTCCAAGAAAACACCTGCTGTCAGCATTGCTTTGAATCGAAAGGGCTTTACAGGCAAGGACATTGCTGCTTGTTAGAGTTCCTCTAAATCAACCATTTTTCGAATCATCACGAACTCCAAAAAATAGATTTAGTCATTTGGAAGAAGGCTTCAAGGGGGCCAAGAAAGTCTTGCAAGAGCCAGGATCATCTCCTTAAGAGGATTCAGCTTTGGAAATGTTTCAACACCAGTGCAGAGCTTGCTCTGGAATGGCAGCAGGCAGGAGTCGGTGCATCTGCATGCACAGTAAGGCGTAGGCTTTTGCCAGAGCAAAGGGCAGAAGTCTGAAGAAATAAGGGTTAACTTTAAATATTAAGTATTTACAGAAAGTATAAAAACGTTTAAAATGTTATAATTGTACTTCATTAACCAGAAAAACATCCGATCAAAACCATCAAAAAACACTGAAGCAGCATAATAAATTTGCGTCAGTCTCCAAACGTTTGGTGACACCTGCACAGTATCGTTGTACATTACATATAACAGACCAGGACCATGGTGCCATTACCTAAAGTTACTGCTTATAAAATACCTTCTCCCATCTCAGAAGATGGCATCTGACCCGATACCTCCGGAGGCATTTGGGAGAAATATCTCTGGGCTTTTCCGAAATCAATTAGTTGAACTTTTTATCTTAAATGACATCCATTATTAGATAGGCCGAGCGTCAGATAAGAGCAGAATTACGAAGGGTACAAACTCCCACCTGTCCTGCGCAGATCAATCAGACTTCCCTGGCTTTGCCCTCTGTTGCGCCGGCTGAACTTTGAGACGTGCGCGTTTATTTAGCGATTATAATTAACCCACAACGAGTTGCTATCGATCTGCTGTGAGTGTGCCATGGCCCCGGGCTAATAAATACACAGGGATCTGTATTGATCGGACAAAGTGTGCAGATAACCTCTTCCCTACCTGGAAACACCAAATGCAGCGCTAATACCATATCCATAGATGTACGCGGAAAGGAAATGGCGGCCAATTCAGAAATGAGTAAAAATGGGGGGAAAAAAAGAGTAAAAATGACACACACACACCATGGCTGAAAGTATTGGCACCCTTGAAATTGTTCCAGAAAATGAAGTATTTCTCCCAGAAAATTATTTACACATGTTTATTTCCTTTGTGTGTATAAAACAAACTGAAAAAGACAAAATCGGACAAAATTTCACACAAAACCTGCAAACATGTGCTCCAAACTGCACCAATTTTAAGATTTCTCCACAGGTGTTCAATGAGATTTAGAGCTGAACTCATTACTGGCCACTTCAGAACTCTCCAGAGCTTTGTTTCATGACCTAGGACGCAAACCCAGCTTCCTGACTCTGGGCACTACATTGTGACCCTAAACCCTTTGCTAATCCTCAGATTTCATAACTGCCACACAGCCAAGGCACCCAGTGCCAGAGGAAGCAAAACAACCCTAAAACATCTTTGAACCTCCACCATATTTGACTGTAGGTACTGTGTTCTTTTCTTGGTAGGCCTTATTATGCTTTCAGTAATCAGTAGAATGATGTGCTTTACCAAAAAGCTCTATCTTGGTCTCATCTGTCCACAAGACCCTTTCCCAGAAGGATTTTTGCTTACTCACATACATTTTGGCAAACTTCTGTCTAGCTTTTTTTATGTCTATGTGTCAGCAGTGTGGTCCTCCTAAGTCTCCCGCAATAGCGTTTCATTTCATTCACATGTGAACGGATAGTTCGTGCTGACACTGATGCACCCTGAGCCTGCAGGACAGCTGGAATTTCTTTAGACCTTAATTGGTCTAACAGTCTATTTAGTAGGACTATCAGCTGTGTATCCACCAGACTTCTGCACAACACAACTGATGGTCCCAACCCCATTTATAAGGCAAGAAATCCCACTTATTAAACCTGACAGGGCACACCTGTGAAATGAAGACCATTCCCTGTGACTACCTCTTTAAGCTCATCAAGAGAATGCCAAGAGTGTGCAAAGCAGTCATCAAAGCAAAAGGTGGCTACTTTGAAGAACCTAGAATATAAGACATAATTTCAGTTGTTTCACACTTTTTTGTTAAGTATATAATTCCACACGTGTTAATTCATAGTTTTGATGCCTTCAGTGTGAATTTACAATTTTCATAGTCATGAAAATACCGAAAAATCTTTTAATGAGAAGGTGTGTCCAAACTTTTGGTCTGTATATATATATCAGGAAGGGGCCTATTATGGGGGCATTATAGGAAGATGGGGGAAATGTATACCAGGAAGATGCCTATGATGAGGGGGGGCATATCTACCAGGAAGGGGCGTAGGATGGGGTCATTATAGGAAGATGGCGGATATATATACCAGCAAGGGGCCTAGGATGGGGAGTACTATACTAGGAAAACTACAGACTATTTTAGAAATAGCATTTGAAAGTGGGATAATAACAAAAAAGACCCTGGGTGGACTTCTGCCGTAGTATCCACTAATACCTACTTTCTATCTTCTCCCCAAGGTCCATAAAGATCCTGTGTCCCCTCCGGGGCGTCCGATTGTCTCTGGCATAGGAAGGCTATGCGACATGACATGTAAATTTATTGAACACTACCTTAGGCCACAAGTGGACACGCTGCCCTCCTATGTCAGGGACACTACGGACGTCCTGAAATGGGTAGATGGCCTTATCGTGGAGAGGGACATGATCCTAGTGACATCGGATGTTGAATCACTATATACCAGCATCTGTCATGTGGATGGCATGAGGGCAGTCAGGTTCTTCCTTGAGTCAAGTAATTAGGAGGCAGATCTACGTGAGCTCATATTGGAGTTGTTGGATTTTATTTTAACAAACAATTTTTTCGTTTTTAAGGATCGTTTCTTTCTTCAGAAACAGGGCACTGCGATGGGGGCGGCCTGTGCGCCTTCAAATGCTAATTTATTTTTGGGCTTTTGGGAGAGAGAGATTTTTCATGGTGGAGCACAGGCCGCCTCCCAAATCCTCGGATGGTATAGATACATCGATGACGTCCTATTCATCTGGCATGGCCCTGTTCTTGATCTACCGAACTTTATGGTGTGCCTTAATCGTAACGACTCCATTATCAGACTCACTTATACGTACCATCAAAATGAGATCTCCTTCCTTGATATCACACTAAAAGTGCATGGTGATGACTCGATTTACACAGATATGTACCGGAAGAAAACCTTGGTTAATGCCCTCTTGCATTCTACGTCTTCACATCCGTCCTTCACGATAAGAGCCATCCCCATTGGACAGTTCCTTCGGGCCAGAAGGATCTGTACCTCTGACTCCTTGTTTGAGGAGCAGGCTAAGGACCTTGGGGAACGCTTCAGACAAAGAGGTTATAGTGGTCGTTCGATAAAGAAAGGATAAAGAAAGGATATATAAGAGCAAAAAAAGACTAATAGAAATGATCTTCTAGCTGAGGGGAAAAAGGATAACAGGAAAACAATTTGGGATGGGCAACCGAGATTTGTATCCACTTATAACCACAGATGGTAGCTGATGAGAACCATCATAAAAAAACACTGGTCGGTTTTATTAACCGATCCGGTGTTATGGAAGCATTTGTCGGACCGGCCCCTGATGACAGCACGTAGAAGTGCCAATATACGTGACATCCTGGTACACAGCCATTATGTCGCTAAAACCCCGGATCATTTTGAAGCAGGGGAACAAAAAAATGGATTTTTTCCATGTGGAAGTTGTTTAGCGAGTAAAAACTTGGTAAGATCCACATCCATCACGTCATCAGATGGCAAAACTTTTCAGATAAGAGAGCATATCACATGTAGTACGACCTATGTGGTCTATTACGCGGTTTGTACCTGCAAATTGATATATGTGGGATTAACATCGCGGGAATTGCGAGTACGTGTACGAGAACATGTAAGAGACATTGTGGGGGCTCGGGACGTGGAGGAGGATGTGGATAATCTGAAACCTATTCCTAAACACTTTCGTTTATGCCACCGATGTAATCCAAAACATCTAAAAGTCTGGGGGATTGATAAGGTTCGTGCCGGCATTAGGGGAGGGGACCTGAAACGGAAACTGGCACAATGTGAATGTAGGTGGATAACCTTGTTGAACACTATTGCCCCATTAGGGCTTTTTATAGTGACTTAGTTCCAGTGTTTTATTGTTTTATTTTGCATTTTTGTGTTTGTGTATATGCGTGTGCTAATTGTTTTTATTTAATATTTTCCTATATTTAGTTGTCTATCGGCGCTCTACCGCATTTGTGCAAATGTGATGAATCCTCAAGATAAGATTTATCGGATTTAAAGTTTGGTGCTGGATCCCATTGGAGTCCTCCTATCATGTCTCATCTGATGATCACTAGCGGGAGATCTGGAGTTTTATGCGTGGCACAAAGAAATGAATTCAGGACTCATTCACCCCTCTCTTTTTTTTTATTGTATTGAGTTTTTCTTTCTCTTTTTCTTCTTTTTTTCTTTTACACTATTTCGTCTATTCTATATAATCTTTTTATATTAATAGAATATATATATGTTAAAGTATAAGGACATAACTTTTTATACTTAATTATCACGGGACAGATATTTTTTTGATTTGCACCCACACTAGGTTCTATGATTATATGGGCAGTGATTATAGACTAATCCTAGGTTTTATTCTCTATTATTTCACTAGTCTCACATATCCTTGTTGGTCTTGTTCCCATTTTCCTTCCTCTCTTCTTTTTTTATTGATGATATGCCCGAATGGGCTGTATCTTTTATTACGCACTCACAGCATTGTCCTGATCGCCATACCTTATGGGGCATTGTAACTGGTCACGGCCGAGATGGCGTTTGTCTACGTGTCCCGATATGACTTCAGTATACCGTAGGCGGTACCAGACTGTGATCCACAGCGTGTATGTCGATCACTGTCAGAATTCCGGGGCATTGCAGGCGGTCCAGTGGCGTCATTGATACGCGACTGTGAACCGCACCGCCATGGCGTTTGCCGCGTGCGATGCAACTCCCGGCGTGACTGACGTGGGACATGCGCCGTAATCAGTGGCACCTGAATGAGGATTGTGGACCCTATAAGAACTGGCCCAGCACACTGCACAGCCTTGCCCCCTGATGAAGCCGACGTGAAACGCGCGTTGGGGCTTCGGTGGTAACCTCTGGGAGTCTGCATAATGGGTAAGGTTTGTGGGAGCGGGACTGGCATTTAATGCACTATACCTGACTGGGACTCCGTTGTGGGATGTGGGACTTGTAGTAAGTAAATTTCACGGCCTTAAAACTCCTGTTGTGATATGCACTGTTAGCACTTTATGAAATACATGCAGACATTTCGAGGGTTTGTCACCGTTTACTTTCAGTGTTTTCCTCAGTCTTGCTCGCTGTGTTATCTATCTATTTATTATGTAATGGTATTATTATCTTGTATGTGACTTTTTTGTGGAATAAAAATTTGTATATATACTCCTTTCAATTTGGACTTGGAGTACTATACTAGGAAGGGGCCTAGGATGGGGAGTACTATACTAGGAAGGGGCCTAGGATGGTGAGTACTATACTAGGAAGGGGCCTAGGATGAGGAGTACTATACTAGGAAGGGGCCTAGGTTGGGGAGTACTATACTAGGAAGTGGCCTAGGATGGGGAGTACTATACTAGGAAGGGGCCTAGGATGGGGAGTACTATACTAGGAAGGGGCCTAGGATGGGGAGTACTATACTAGGAAGGGGCCTAGGATGGGGAGTACTATACTAGGAAGTGGCCTAGGATGGGGAGTACTATACTAGGAAGGGGCCTAGGATGAGTAATATACTAGGAAGGGGCCTAGGATGGGGAGTACTATACTAGGAAGGGGCCTAGGATGGGGAGTACTATACTAGGAAGGGGCCTAGGATGAGGAGTACTATACTAGGAAGGGGCCTAGGATGGGGAGTACTATACTAGGAAGGGGCCTAGGATGAGGAGTACTATACTAGGAAGGGGCCTAGGATGGGGAGTACTATACTAGGAAATGGCCTAGGATGGGGGCATTATAGGAAGATGGGGATATATATTACAGGAAGGGGCCTAGGATGGGGAGTACTATACTAGGAAGGGGCCTAGGATGAGAAGTACTATACTAGGAAGGGGCCTAGGATGAGGAGTACTATACTAGGAAGGGGCCTAGAATGGGGAATACTGTACTAGGAAGGGGCCTAGGATGAGGAGTACTATACTAGGAAGTGGCCTAGGATGAGGAGTACTACACTAGGAAGGGGCCTAGGATGGGGAGTACTATACTAGGAAGTGGCCTAGGATGAGGAGTACTATACTACAAAGGGGCCTAGGATGGGGAGTACTGTACTAGGAAGGAGCCTAGGATGAGGAGTACTATACTAGGAAGGGGCCTAGGATGGGGAGTACTATACTAGGAAGTGGCCTAGGATGAGGAGTACTATACTACGAAGGGGCCTAGGATGAGGAGTACTATACTACGAAGGGGCCTAGGATGGGGAGTACTGTACTAGGAAGGGGCCTAGGATGAGGAGTACTATACTAGGAAGGGGCCTAGGATGGGGAGTACTATACTAGGAAGGGGCCTAGGATGAGAAGTACTATACTAGAAAGGGGCCTAGGATGAGGAGTACTGTACTAGGAAGAGCCCTAGGATGAGGAGTACTATACTAGGAAGGGGCCTAGGATGGGGAGTACTATACTACGAAGGGGCCTAGGATGGGGAGTACTGTACTAGGAAGGGGCCTAGGATGAGGAGTACTATACTAGGAAGGGGCCTAGGATGGGGAGTACTATACTAGGAAGTGGCCTAGGATGGGGAGTACTATACTAGGAAGGGGCCTAGGATGAGGAGTACTATACTAGGAAGGGGCCTAGGATGGGGAGTACTATACTAGGAAGTGGCCTAGGATGGGGAGTACTATACTAGGAAGGGGCCTAGGATGAGGAGTACTATACTAGGAAGGGGCCTAGGATGGGGAGTACTATACTAGGAAGGGGCCTAGGATGGGGAGTACTATACTAAAAAGGGGCCTAGGATGGGGAGTGCTATACTAGGAAGTGGCCTAGGATGGGGAGTACTATACTAGGAAGGGGCCTAGGATGGGGAGTACTATACTAGGAAGGGGCCTAGGATGGGGAGTACTATACTAGGAAGGGGCCTAGGATGAGGAGTACTATACTAGGAAGGGGCCTAGGATGGGGAGTACTATACTAGGAAGGGGCCTAGGATGAGGAGTACTATACTAGGAAGGGGCCTAGGATGAGGAGTACTATACTAGGAAGGGGCCTAGGATGAGGAGTACTATACTAGGAAGGGGCCTAGGATGAGGAGTACTATACTAGGAAGGGGCCTAGGATGGGGAGTACTATACTAGGAAGTGGCCTAGGATGGGGAGTACTATACTAGGAAGGGGCCTAGGATGGGGAGTACTATACTAGGAAGGGGCCTAGGATGGGGAGTACTATACTAGGAAGGGGCCTAGGATGTGGAGTACTATACTAGGAAGGGGCCTAGGATGAGGAGTACTATACTAGGAAGGGGCCTAGGATGGGGAGTACTATACTAGGAAGTGGCCTAGGATGGGGAGTACTATACTAGGAAGGGGCCTAGTATGAGTACTATACTAGGAAGGGGCCTAGGATGGGGAGTACTATACTAGGAAGGGGCCTAGGATGGGGAGTACTATACTAGGAAGGGGCCTAGGATGAGGAGTACTATACTAGGAAGGGGCCTAGGATGGGGAGTACTATACTAGGAAGGGGCCTAGGATGAGGAGTACTATACTAGGAAGGGGCCTAGGATGGGGAGTACTATACTAGGAAATGGCCTAGGATGGGGGCATTATAGGAAGATGGGGATATATATTACAGGAAGGGGCCTAGGATGGGGAGTACTATACTAGGAAGGCGCCTAGGATGAGAAGTACTATACTAGGAAGGGGCCTAGGATGAGGAGTACTATACTAGGAAGGAGCCTAGAATGGGGAATACTGTACTAGGAAGGGGCCTAGGATGAGGAGTACTATACTAGGAAGTGGCCTAGGATGAGGAGTACTACACTAGGAAGGGGCCTAGGATGGGGAGTACTATACTAGGAAGTGGCCTAGGATGAGGAGTACTATACTACAAAGGGGCCTAGGATGGGGAGTAGTGTACTAGGAAGGAGCCTAGGATGAGGAGTACTATACTAGGAAGGGGCCTAGGATGGGGAGTACTATACTAGGAAGTGGCCTAGGATGAGGAGTACTATACTACGAAGGGGCCTAGGATGAGGAGTACTATACTACGAAGGGGCCTAGGATGGGGAGTACTGTACTAGGAAGGGGCCTAGGATGAGGAGTACTATACTAGGAAGGGGCCTAGGATGGGGAGTACTATACTAGGAAGGGGCCTAGGATGAGAAGTACTATACTAGAAAGGGGCCTAGGATGAGGAGTACTGTACTAGGAAGAGGCCTAGGATGAGGAGTACTATACTAGGAAGGGGCCTAGGATGGGGAGTACTATACTAGGAAGGGGCCTAGGATGGGGAGTACTATACTAGGAAGGGGCCTAGGATGAGGAGTACTATACTAGGAAGGGGCCTAGGATGGGGAGTACTATACTAGGAAGGGGCCTAGAATGAGGAGTACTATACTAGGAAGGGACCTAGGATGAGGAGTACTATACTAGGAAGGGGCCTAGGATGGGGAGTACTATACTAGGAAGTGGCCTAGGATGGGGAGTACTATACTAGGAAGGGGCCTAGGATGAGGAGTACTATACTAGGAAGGGGCCTAGGATGGGGAGTACTATACTAGGAAGTGGCCTAGGATGGGGAGTACTATACTAGGAAGGGGCCTAGGATGGGGAGTACTATACTAGGAAGGGGCCTAGGATGGGGAGAACTATACTAGGAAGGGGCCTAGGATGGGGAGTACTATACTAGGAAGGGGCCTACGATGAGGAGTACTATACTAGGAAGGGGCCTAGGATGGGGAGTACTATACTAGGAAGGGGCCTAGGATGAGGAGTACTATACTAGGAAGGGGCCTAGGATGAGGAGTACTATACTAGGAAGGGGCCTAGGATGGGGAGTACTCTACTAGGAAGGGGCCTAGGATGGGGAGTACTATACTAGGAAGTGGCCTAGGATGGAGAGTACTATACTATGAAGGGGCCTAGGATGAGGAGTACTATACTAGGAAGGGGCCTAGGATGGGGAGTACTATACTAGGAAGTGGCCTAGGATGGGGAGTACTATACTAGGAAGGGGGCTAGGATGGGGAGTACTATACTAGGAAGGGGCCTAGGATGGGGAGTACTATACTAGGAAGGGGCCTAGGATGGGGAGTACTATACTAGGAAGGGGCCTAGGATGAGGAGTACTATACTAGGAAGGGGCCTAGGATGAGGAGTACTATACTAGGAAGGGGCCTAGGATGGGGAGTACTATACTAGGAAGGGGCCTAGGATAAGGAGTACTATACTAGGAAGGGGCCTAGGATGGGGAGTACTATACTAGGAAGGGGCCTATGATGGGGAGTACTATACTAGGAAGTGGCCTAGGATGGGGAGTACTATACTAGGAAGGGGCCTAGGATGGGGAGTACTATACTAGGAAGGGGCCTAGGATGAGGAGTACTATACTAGGAAGGGGCCTAGGATGGGGAGTACTATACTAGGAAGGGGCCTAGGATGAGGAGTACTATACTAGGAAGGGGCCTAGGATGAGGAGTACTATACTAGGAAGGGGCCTAGGATGAGGAGTACTATACTAGGAAGGGGCCTAGGATGGGGAGTACTATACTAGGAAGGGGCCTAGGATGAGGAGTACTATACTAGGAAGGGGCCTAGGATGAGGAGTACTATACTAGGAAGGGGCCTAGGATGGGGAGTACTATACTAGGAAGGGGCCTAGGATGAGGAGTACTATACTAGAAAGGGGCCTAGGATGAGGAGTACTGTACTAGGAAGGGGCCTAGGATGAGGGGCATTATAGGAAGATGGGGGACATGTATACCAAGAACGGGTCTAGGATGGGGGTAATATAGGAAGATTTTGTACATAAACAGAATGAGAATAAGAGAACTAATTGAAATTGTGGTTCACATAAATTCCCTTAAAAATGCCTTTATTAATATTAATTTCTAAAAAACACCTACCCAGTGCAAAAAAAATAGTCAATAACTATGATAAACATCGATCAAAAATACACTACAATGTCCCTGCAATAGGCCTGATTTGCTGCTGCCTAGCTGTGGAGGTTGGCAGCCTATAATACGATTTTTTTGGCGCCCCCACTCAATGAGGACTGTCCCTCACTCCCCTATTCATTCCCTATTAATATAAGTGTGAAAGCAATCTCCAATAGTGCAGAAGTGAAGAATAGCGGAGATGAAATAATATTGCACAAGCTCATATACCGTTCTCTAAGCAGGTATCATGTGTGAAGATATTCCAAAGAACTATCAGTAAATCAGTTCAAAATGCCAAAATATAAGTCCCCCAGCATTTGTAACTTATTACATGTATATAGTGTATATACCACCCCATTTCAAACCTCTCTGAGGAAGAAAGAGAGTCTTTGGATAGACTGGAAAAAAATGGGGATATTATAATTAAGGCTTCAGATAAAGGCGGTAATCTAGTGCTGATGGACCAGCAAGGTTATTGTGAGATGTGTTGTTCCTTATAGCAGGAACTGGATACGTATCAGGTGTTAACGGGGGATCCTACTTTGGACTATAAAAGGGATTAGGCCAATATCTTGGACAAGGCAAAAGATGATGGATATGTATACCAGGAGGGGTCTAGAATGTGGGGGGATACTATACTAGGAAGGGGCCAGGATGGGGGGCAGTATAGGATCATGGGGGATATAAATACCAGGAAGAGGTCTAGAATGTGGGGGATATTATACTAGGAAGGGACCAGGATGGGGTCATTATAGGAAAATGGGGATATGTATACTAAGACGAGGCCTAGGATGGGGAGTACTATATTAGGAAGGGGCATTATACTAAGATGGGGGATATATATATATACCAGGAAGAGGCCTAGGATGGGGGTATTATAGGAAGATGGGGGATATGTATACCAGGACAAGGCCTAGGATGGGGAGTACTATACTAGGAAGGGGCCTAGGTTGGGGGCATTATACTAACATGGGGATATATATACTAGGACGAGGCCTAGGATGGGAGCATTATAGGAAGATGGGGATATGTATACCAGGAAGAGGCCTAGGACGGGGGGGAAGGGGTACTATACTAGAAAGAGGCCTAGGATGGGAGCATTATAGGAAGCTGGGGATATATATATACCGGGAAGAGGCTTAGAATGGGGGGGGGGGTGGGGGCATATCTCCCAGGAAGGGGCCTAGAATGGGGGGTACTATACTAGGAAGAGACCCAGAATCGTTGCGTTGATCCAGGGAACTAGTCTGATTGCCGCATGTGGAGTCGGGAAGGAATTTTTCCCCAATGTGGAGCTTACTCTTTGCACTTTTTTTTTTTGCCTTCCTCTGGATCAACATGTTAGGGCATGTTAGGTTAGGCTATGGGTTGAACTAGATGGACTTATAGTCTTCCTTCAACCTAAATAACTATGTTACTATGAAGAATCGGAAACATTTTTACAGCACGAAGCCCAGGATGGGGGCATATATACTAGGATGGGGGACATATACCAGGAAGGGGTCCAGGATAGGGGACATTATACGTGAAACCAGCCCAGGGTGGGGGACATTATACCCAGAAGGGGCCCAGGATCTGAAACCTTGTTGTAGCATAGAGCCCAGGGTCATTATTACTGGAAGAGGCCAGTGTGACGCTAGTCACAACCCACGGACAGGCCGTGAATCAGCTAAGTCAGACATTCCAGGGTCAATACCAAAAGAGCATGTAGTAAATCGAGGGAAAAATATGAAGTTGTAAGTCAGGTCACATGCCAGGGTCAGAATACCAGAGAAATATTGGATAAGCAAAGGGGCAATAACAAACGGGTAGTCAGAACACGGTCCAAAGGTCAACAGGAGAAGATCAGAACTTACAGCACAGGGATCAGGGGAACACACACCAGAGAGCACAAGCTTAGACCAAGCTTTGACTGGCACTGATCTGGGCCAGACAGCTCATCGAAATAACAAGGCAATTACCAAGAACAGGGAGCACCTGTGGAAACCTCAGCACCTCCCAGTCAGATAGATCAACCGAGTTGTCAATCAAAGCACTGACAGTTCAGCACGCCCCAGCACAAGATAAGATGACAGAGCCGTCCTGCACTGATTCCCAGACCTTCTGAGCAGAGGAACTGTGACAGCCAGGATTCTGGACATTATTAGGCTACGTTCAGACTAGCGTTGCGCGCCGCTGCGTCGGCGACGCAACGCACGACGCACACAAAAACGCGGCAAAACGCACGCAAAAACGCTGCGTTTTGCGACGCGTGCGTCGTTTTTTGCCGAAAATCGGATGCAAGAAAAATGCAACTTGTTGCGTTTTCTTGGTCCGACGCTAGCGGCAATACAGACGCAAGTGTTGCAAAACGCAACACACAAAAACGCATGCGTCCCCCATGTTAAACATAGGGGCGCATGACGCGTGCGTCGCTGCTGCGTCGCCCGACGCTAAGGCGACGCACACTAGCAGAACGCTAGTGTGAACGTAGCCTTACAGAAAGGTGCCAGGATGGAGGACATTATTACAAGAGGGAGGGGGACACAAATTATAGAATCTAGAACACTACTAGAGCTCATAGGTCTACATTTCTTACGGGGACCCCATCGGACTTTAGTTACACCACTGACCCCAACAGAACCCTGAAGGACACTATTTTGGCCACCGCCAGGCAAATGGATCTTTCACGGTTTATAGAATTTTGCACTTTGCTACTGAATCGTCATTCTCTCAGCAAGTAATTTCCTGGGATTATCCCTTGTTTATGGCCCAAGGCCTTGATAAAACAATATGCGATATGGATGTACAGTCCGTGATTGTAGAGGAAGGAGTATACATTGGTGAAGCTGCGATCGCCATGAACGGCTGTGGGAACCTGGATGCCTGCGGAGGTCAGCAGATCCCCGGATTATATAATGATATCACAGATAATGACTGTGCCTGGAAAATGATACGATGAAGTCAATGCAACGGGCCGGGCTGGGAGATGGACGATGACAAGTTTGAAGGCTTTTCTTTTGAATTTAAATGTATGGATTTGGGGCTAAAAATCTTTTTTTTATTTTTGAAATTGTTTTTTATTGAAAACTTGCACCATTTGCTGCAGAATGAGCTCACCGAGAATCCGTCAACTCTTTTGTCTGTCTTTTCTGAGCTGATTGGTGACAACGAACCGCATCAAAGTTGAGCTGAACTTACACGTAAATCTGTATGTATGGTGCCAAAGTATCAGGTATATATAAAAACAATGCAGGGGAACTGGAATACATTTATACCAAATTTCTTATTGATAAACTAAAAACATCTGGAATCACTGACCCTGTCCACAATAGTGAACATAAAAAAAAAAAAAATCGGTCACACTCATAAAATAGATTTTTAAAAAGGAGAGACTTAAAGAAAAGAATAAGATGCTAATGAAAAACAACAATAGATAGAACAAAATAAAGGTGCAAATAATAAATTACACCAGGTAATGGCGCCTTTAGCTTAATAAATCTCCCCCCATTCAAGTTACTAGGCACCCGCACAAAAAAAATTCTAGTGGTTCCGTTCCGAAACCTATCCGAGAAAGCAAGAAATGTTCAAAAGAATGAAAATTTGCATTTCTATATGAAAACCATTTGTTCAGCCTTTGGAGCATCTTTTAATTATTAATAATAATATTAATAACAACGACACCAATAATCTATTCATATTCCGCAGAGCTTTATAGACATTGTTTCAAGGGTCTGAAAACGAAAAGTAGTTAAAAGACGCAAACGGGGTTTTTCTAGATTTTACAAAACAGAGGGCGTCCTTTTTGACCGTTTTGGCTTGGAAAAAAAAAACGCTAGTGATTTTCTTTACTGTTAAATGGAGTTAAAAAAAAAAACATAGAAAACAACAGTTAAAAAAAAACACAAGAAAAAGTAACAGAACTGGCTAAAAATATAGCAAATGCTAAAAAGTGACTCTTCTGTGAAAAGAACGCCAGCATTCCTGAAGTGGGTTCATCGTGAAAAAGGTGTGCACCAAACTTGGCTTTGGATCATTTCGATAGAACACGTAGGGACAAATATTCGGGTGGAAAGTTTTATGAAGTTGACGACCGTCGTTGGGCTTGTTTTCACCCGTGATACCTTTTCAGGATCCATTATGGATATTTAAGTCCTATATGTGATGTTTCACTGTCCGCTTTGGCAAAACGTCTGGTGGCAAGTCTGATGCCAACCGACACAAAACTCTGTCCGGACATGTCCTCCCCAACTCTTTTTTTGTCTTGGGTGACCTTACCAAGTATTATACCAACTCTCACTGGCAAAGAAATTGTCACAAAACCAGACAATACCCCACCCCTCTCTAAACTTTTGTTGGAAATCACAAGTTTTAATTTCATGTGATGAATGAATTGGAACCCAGGGTTTCTGTTTGCCATGTTTGCTGCATTGAATGAGGTCTTCTTTGAAGACCACCACAACCTAATTGCAAAGTCAAGTAAAAAACCCTCATTAAAAGCCAAAATGTTGATTTACTCCCGACTCCTACACCACCCACCACATTGACTCCATTCTCTTGCAAATGGACCTGGTTTAGCATAATTAGATTTAGCTGGAATTGTTTGTGGATTCCAACAATACACAACAATTATCCAAACCGCTCCGAGACGGCCTCTTTACTCTTGACCCCCAGTAGAAGAAAGACCTTGATAGACACCACAGTAGACTTGACCTGATAGCATCTCTAAGTCAGACACTTTTACGCCCCGTTAAGCCCCAAGTGTCCAGAATAAAACGACGACTCAAAAGCCATGATCAAATACTTTTGTTGACATGTCCCAAGACACGGACCTGGCCTAAAGTCATCCTTTAGATGGAAGGAGGCCAAACCGGAAAAATTGCCCAACTATCTAAATTTGTATGTGGATGTCTAGAAAGAAGACTTGGGCGTGTTGAGATTCCGACACACCCAATCGTACAGAGATAAGCCACCACCAGAGGCACCGGCCCCACCAAATTAAACATAAGCCACCACCAGAGGCACCGGCCCCACCAAATTAAACATAAGCCACCACCAGAGGCACCGGCCCCACCAAATTAAACATAAGCCACCACCAGAGGCACCGGCCCCTCCAAATTAAACATAAGCCACCACCAGAGGCACCGGCCCCTCCAAATTAAACATGAGTATATGGTGGAGCCAGGAGGAATAGAGTTTTCAGCCAACAGTTAAGTAAAGGGTCAGACATATTACGTTTTTCTCCTTCTGTTGGATATTTCATCTCAAGCCCTAAAAAAAAGAAAAGGATTTAAGAGATTTCAATGAAACCTCTGATGGAGCCATTGAGTAGAGCGAAACAGCAAAAGGCCAGAAGGAATAAAAAATAATAATAATAATGAACGTCCATGTGAAGGCGGTTTACCTCATTGCACTCCATGGCTTCATAGGAGTTCCTATCTGAATGATGTTTTTCAGGGATTCAGACTCATCAAAAGGGGCTAAAGAGCAAAATTAGTGATCTCTTAAGTGTATGGGTATTTTTTTTTTACTATTGACTCTTCATATAGTAACATATTAAAGGTAGTAATTTAAAAAAAAAAAAAAGAAAAAAGGTCATTTTTCTCTCTTTTTTTTTACAGTTATCTACAATAACGAAGGTATAAATAAAATAAAAAAATAATTATATGTATATTTATATTAGACAATTCTAAAGAAATAAAATAAATAATTGTAAAACAGAATAAAAACATTAAAAATGCACAAAAATATTATCTAACAACACAATAAATCACACTATAATAGTTATATAAAAGGCTGTATCTATAGCATAGAGGAAGATTTGTCTGGGACATTATTATTATCTTGCTTTCTCATCATTTAGTTTTGCACACTGCTAGAAATGAACTATAAAGATATGCAAGTTACCAAATCTCATGCAATAAAAACATCCGCAAAAAAAAAAAGAAAATGTATTTATTTTTTAGGATATATTATAATTTTAGTTTTTTTATTACGGAGGTTTTAAAATCAGTAAAAAATATATCTAAAATATAACATCTCAGAAATTAATAAATAAAAAAATACCAGATTACAATATGCGTATAAAAAATATTAAATGGTTATAATGTTTTAAAATGGTATCCTTTTGTGTAAAAAAAAAAAAAAAAAATCAGGCTTTTAAAATTCCAGACAAAAAGTGTAGAAAAAAAAACAACAACAAAATCTTAGTATTCAACATAGAACGTTTCCTAAAAAATAAAATGAAATAAATTGTGTATGTCATTTTTTATTTTTTACTAATTATACTTTTTTTTTTCTTTAGATGTTTTTTTTCTGGGATTGTGCAGCCATGCGAATCGCAAAAAAAAAAGTTTCTTGGATTTTCTGAAACTTTACATATTTTTAATTTGAATACTGAGATTTTATCTTTTTTTTTTTTTTTTTTTTTTTACACTTTCTGTCTGGGATTTTAAAAACCTGTTTTTTTTTTTTAGAAAAAAAATGATAAATTTTTTAAACCCGATCAAATAAATATATATATATATATATATATATATATATATATATATATATATATATATATATATATATATATATATATTTCTGAGATTTTATATTTTATATTTTTTTTTTTGCTGATTTTAAAATTTCCAAGATTATATATAAATATAATATATATAAAAATATATAAAATCCAAGAAAAAAAAAGGACATTTGAGCCGGCAATGAAATCCTAAAAGGCTTAAGGGAGATAAGGCGATAATGGGAACAGCTTCGTACACATCCTGTTCATTTATCTGCAATATGGGTGTAAATGATGGGAAAATAAATATGGGGAGTTAATAATCTAACGTGAAAGGGGAAATCTGCATAAAAAAACAGGAACAGCGAAATCCGCAAAAGTCCGCCCTAGTAAAAATCAATGAGGCCGTGCGCCTGTGACAGCGCAGTAATAGGGCATCCATAGAAGTGCATGGAGACTTTGAATATGAACATTTTTGTGTATTTTTTTTTCTAACTGCTACAATAGTAACCTGAACAGGATTAATGCAGAACGCAAACTTTATAGATACAAGTGGTAACTATGGGTTTTCCTGATTGGGGGACCTATAAACCAATGGCCAGTTGTGGCAGATTGATCTTATTTGATTATTTGCGGCATTGTATAAGGTGTTGTGGATTTGTGTTAATAAAGAGCTTTATAGTTATTATTATTATTATTGTCCTTGTGGTTATTTTATACCAGAACAGGCTGCAGTAACAGGTAATGGCAGATAGGTGGCGCTGTTGTAGCTGTCAATATCCTCACCATTTAGAGAGGATCTTTTATTCCATATGTAGAAACTTATTAAAGGGATTGCTCCAAAAATGCAAGTCAACACCTATCCCCCGCCGGGACCCCCAATGATCCTGAGGTTAAGGATCTGGAGACCCTCCTCTATGGTCTAAAGAGGTTGTAAATGTCTGCCAACAGAGAGAGACCCTTCCTCACTTTGCAGGTCTCTTCAAGATGAGCCAATAATTACAAGCCAAACCTTAAAAAAAATAAAAAAATCCCTCTAAGATCAGGGATCCTCTACAGTCTTCCCTATATAGGAAGTAAGTGTTCAATTTAACTGCAGCGCCCCCACAGGGGAAATGAAGCATTACACCAAGCTCAGTAAATGAATGCAGAGGCAGTGACTCTGGTGGACCCATCTAGGCTTGCACAAGATCCATTGTCCGACAGATCGTTCATAAGTTGCCATTGCTCGAGATTGAGCCAAAAACCCTTATACAATAAATAAATCAGACATGAAGCCCCAATAGTGGCACGTCTGCTTTCCATGGAAATACGTAGAATTTACGGTGCGTATTTATAAAGGTCCAAACACAATAAAAAGGAATATTTTGTTGTCAAATTTCACATGGAGAAAGGTAAGTACAGCGCTGTATCTGGGAGAAATGGTCTCTGTGCACAGAGCTAATATAACAGGGACTAAGTCTGTGCTATGTGAACGAGCCCCAATACATGTAGATATTCTCCGCCCCAATAATTAAGAAATACCCCTGTACTAATTAAGAATTCCCTAATAGACTTAATAAAAAATCATTTTCTTTTAAACCAGACATCCCCTTTAAGAAAGTCATAAATTATTATTATTTTTAGATGTGAGTCAGATATAGAGATAATAGATACATACATGGATAGATAGATAATATAGAAGGATAGATAGATAAATAGACAGATATGTAATAGATAGATTAATATATAATAGATGATAGATAGATATTGGATAGATAATACATAGATAATAGATAGATATTAGTGATGAGCGATATATTATCATCTATCATCTATTTTATATCTATCTATCATCTATCTATCTATTATCTATCCAATATCTATCATCTATTATCTATCTATTTATTATCTATCATCTATTATCTATCTATTATCTATCCAATATCTATCATCTATTATATATCTATCTATTTATCTATCATCTATTATATATCTATCTATTTATTATCTATCTACTTATCTATCTATCCTTTATATTATCATCTATCATCTATTTTATATCTAAAGGATAGATAGATAAGTCGATCGATAATAAATAGATAGATATATAATAGATGATAGATAAATAGATAATAAATAGATATATAATAGATGATAGATAGATACATAGATATTGGATAGATAATAGATAGATAATAAATGATAGATAGATAACAGATCGATAATAGATAATAGATAGATAATAGATAGATAAATAGATAATAGATATATAATAGATGATAGATATTGGATAGATAACACATAGATAATAGATAGATATTAGTGATGAGCGATAGATATACAATAGATGATAGATAAATAGATATATATACTGTAATATATAATAGATGATAATATAAAGGATAGATAGATAAGTAGATAGATAATACATATATATATAATAGATGATAGATAGATAGATAAGACATATTTGATAGAGATAATAAATATTTCCAGTTCCCAGATTGTTATATGTCTGTAATCACGTGCAGCCACAATGGAGCTGCTGGGGCTTGTTCATGTCTTACATCATGTATTACATTATTTACATAAAGGGGATAAACTTTCCCTTAGATCTTTGTAGAAGCTCATGCACGGATCCAGTGTACAGATCCTGCCATTTATACATTTACATTGTGCGGAGAGAGATAAATAGAGAGAATTTCTATACAATATATTGAATAGGAAAATGTCAAAACCAAAAAAAAACAGAACATGATCCCAGGTCTCCTCTATAATCTGTATCTCAGCTTTATTACAGGCACTTTAGCTTCTTAACATCCAATATGCCAATAATTCTCTATGTCATTTATGTATAGAATGCCTAAAAATGTAAAATTGCTAAGTCGGTAGATAACACAGTTTACTGTTTTGTTCAACAACAAATTCCTTATCTGCAAAACGTAAATGAGAATATTTCATCTGTTTCAGCTACATTCTATTAATATGGATCTATGTAGAAAGATACAGGCTTGTATGATGTATAATACACACATCATTCTTTATATTCATATAGTGTGTGTTATAATGTACGGTATATATTCTCTCTCATATTACAGATCAATTTATTCTAAAGTTATAATCTAAAATAAGATATATTATCTTAAAATAAATAGAATTTGTGGCACATACATTTTTTCCACATGATATAAATAAACTGAAATCTATGTGGCTGAGACACTCCATGTGCTCCTGTGTAAAATAACAATTATTTAAACATCATATTGAAATGGCAGAACTTGTGCTGGTTACATTTCCATATTTAGCATTATTTATTATTAGGTGGCGACATGATACAAGATGGAAATTAAAGATACATTAACTACTTGTCTGTAGTCTGTACAATCCTTTATATACATATATGGATAATAGATAGATAATAGATAATAAATAAATGATAGACAGATAATAAATAGATAATAGATAGATAAAAAATAGAAAGATAATAGATAGATGATAAATAGATAGATAATAAATAATAGATAGATAGATAATAGATAAGATAAATAATAGATAGATAATAGATAAATAATATATAAATAATAGATAGATAATAGATTGATAATAAATAAATATAGATAATAAATAGATAATAGATAGATAGAAAATAGATCGATAGATAAAAGATAGATAATAGATAGATAATAAATTATAGATAGATAACAGATAGATAATAGATAGAAAATAGACAGATAATAGATAGTAGATAGATAATAGATGATAGACAGATCAATAAATGATAAGATAAATAATAGATAGGAAATAGATAGATAACAGATAGATAATAGATAGACAGATCAATAAATGATAAGATAAATAATAGATAGATATTACATGAACAGAGGTGATAGATTCAGTGAATTGATATCATCTATGGTCAGGATATAACATGAATATTGCACATATAAAATGTAATTTACGATTAGAATATTAGATGGTAGACACATGATAAAATCCAGATATTAATTAGAGATTAGATATTTGTTAGTTTGTAGATAGGAGAGAACTATACAGATAAATGATAGATATTAGATATTTCATTCTGTGCATTGGATACATGATTATTTGGGGCTGAGCCCTATGGGGACTAGCCACACACAGATGTAAGCAGAGTGGGGTCTTACCTATGTTGGGGTGTCTGGGGGTCCCGGGCCCCCCTCGGTTCTGCAGGTTGTGCAGCATGGAGCTGTCGAATGGGGCAGTAGTCCAAGCAGAGCCCACGTCCTGGGTGACATAGGCCGGGTAGGGGCTGGAGTAGGCGGCCCCCAGCCCCCGGCCATACTGCTCCCTGCCGTTGGGGGTGATGGTCAGGGGGCCGCTGTAGGAGACCTCCCTGGAGGAGGCCGCGCTGATGGGGGGGCTGGAGGAGAAGGTGAAGCGGGGGGACACGGGCTGGTGCGGGGTGCTGGGGGGGTAGCTCTCCGCCTGCGCCCACATGTTGTGCCCCGGGCTGCCCTGCTGAGTGTGGCCCCCGGACTGCAGGTACGGGAGGCTGGGGATCATGGAGGACACCCTGCTGCTGGGCACGTACACCGGGGAGGTGGCGGCGGCGCTGTGCAGGAAGCCCCCAGACCCCTCATAGGCCGGGGGGCCGTGGTTAGCAGGCATGGCCAGGCTCTGGTACATCCTCCCCGGCCGCTCCGACCTCCTGCCCGCGGTCTGCAATGTGTCCCTGCGGGTCCTGACTGAGGGTCCTGCGGTTCCGGAGCGTCCTGCGGTTCCCGAGCGTCCTGCGGTTCCGGAGGGTCCTGCGGTTCCGGAGCGTCCTGCGGTTCCGGAGGGTCCTGCGGTTCCGGAGCGTCCTGCGGTTCCGGAGGGTCCTGCGGTTCCGGAGCGTCCTGCGGTTCCTGAGGGTCCTGGCCCAGAGATCTCCAGCGGTCAGCAGCGGTCAGCAGCGCAGGTCACATCCCGGCAGCGCCTCCATCCTCCGGGTGAAGTGAGCAGAGCCGCCCCGGCCGCGGATTTATACCGGACACCTGCGGAGAGGACACAGCAGTGAGCAGGGTGGGGGCTCTGCAGGTGACAGACACCACTGTGGGGGCTCCGGGACCACCCCCAACACCAGCACAATTAATCACATCAGACCCGAAGTATAATCCCATTAACTAATGAGTCAACACACACAGGGGCTGCCATTGTGGGGGGCAATTAGCACCAACGTGCAGAGAAAAGACTCAAAAATGGCCCCAAGCAGCCAGACCCCAGCCAAGACCCCAGCCAAGACCCCAGCCAGGACAACAACATGTGTAGGACAGCAAAGGGTTAACAGTAGGAGGAACAGAATAATAGGAATAATAAGAATATAATATAATAAATAGCAATGCAACAGCAAAGGAATAATAATAATAATAATAATGCTATTGTTATACTATATTATTATTTATTATTATTTTAATAGTAATGCAACAGCTATATAATAATAATACAATATAATAATACAGACATATAATAATACAATATAATAATAGTAATGCAACACCTATATAATAATAATAATACATAATAATAATAATAATAATAATAATAATAAACCATGATATAATAACAATAACAAATAATAAAATATAATAATAATAATGCAACAGCTATATAATACTAAAATATAATAATAATAATAATGATACAATATAATAATAGTAATCCAACAATGATGTAATAATAATAATAGTAATGCTGCAGTGATATAATAATAATAATAATAATAGTAATGCAGCAATATAATGATGATGATGATAATAATAATAATAATAATGCAACAGCACTATAATAATAGCCATAATAATAATGCAACTAAAAATCAATAATCCTAAAGAGTAATATTCTAACATTATACATTATAGCATAAATAATAAATGTATGACATTACTAAAATTAATAGTTACAAATATATTACTACTCTTGAATAAATATCACTAATAACTATATTAATAGATGAATATTTGCTAACATAATACTTGTAACAAATGCTATTCACATTTTAATAGTAATTAATATATTGCTACTACTGATGAATTTCTGGTTATACTAAAATATAATTATGTTATTTTACTCCTTTTAAATTCCTTTCATAGTGGTAATATTATTATGTTTATTATTAATAATACCACTCTCAAAATAAATGGTAAAGGGATAAGATAAATTACATTATTATTATCATCGGTACCATTGTTATTATTTAGTTTATTAATTTAAAATTCCTTTTACAATGGGAGCAACATTAAAACCACTCTGAAAGGAATTTTAAAGGATTAAAATAAATGCTAAATATTATTGATGATAGCATTATTAATAATATTATTTATTTTATTCCTTTACAATTGGTTTCACATGTAATATTAATAACAATCTAAAAGGAATTTTAAAGGAATATAATAATTATGCCAATAATGATAATAATATTTTGTCTTTATTTTAATCCTTTAAAATTCCTTTCAGAGTGGTATTATTATTATTACTCCCCTTGTAAAAGGTAATTTGAAGGAATGACATAAATAAAAAAATAAGTAATTTCAGTTGTATTACAATAAAGTAATGCTGAGTTCAGTATGTGGCAAAACGCATTTGGATTAATTCAAAGTGCATAAGAGTTTTCTGTTAATAGTAAACATTTACATCAGGACTAGTAATAAAATCAGATAGCAGCAATTATATTTTTCATTATTAAGGTGTAGGAATAGAGAAACATAAAAATGGGGAAAAAACTAAAGAGAGACATATTAACATAATTATATATCACCAATATTAGACAGATGGATAACAGAAATTAAAATAATAAAATCAGATCATATATATGTATATGAATGTATATATATATATGTGTGTGTGTGTGTGTGTGTAATATAATATATATTATGTATACGTGTATGTATATATATATATATATATATATATATATACACATATATATATATATTATATATATATATATATATATATATATATAATTTTTTATTTATTTTAAAATGCAAAGTATAACTCTATATGTAATGAGTGGTAGTTATGGAGTTGTTGCAGACAATTAAGGACTGACAGAAGTGAATGGAGTGATCGGAGGCAGCGGTGATGGAGCAGATTGATGATGTCTTTACAATGAGAAGAAACAGAAGCCACAACACAAGACTTGTTCGGAGTTCAGTACAATCACTCCCATCATCTCCTCTCTGGGTCCTTTCCTATTTGTGTAGTTTTTATTCTCCTATATCTTCTGCCTACATCAGGGATTCCCGTCAATTGTGTTTTAAGCTCCAAAAATAGTAAATATATAGAGCAATTTTTTTCTTTTACTTATTGTAATATTACCAGTAGAAATATCTGAGGACAGTGCAGGCATTTTCTAATAACATTTTTATAATAAATTATAAACATTTCCCCAAATAATTAGGAAACATAAATAGAAACTGAACTATTTTTAAATGGTATTTTCTACATTTCAGTATAATTATTTGTCATGATGCTTGGGCATCTCTTCATGTGTTATCAATTCATACTCTATGTTATTTCTTTCCTTTCTTGTGTATATATGTAAAAGAAATTTTAGTATTAAAATAGAGTATAATTAATACATCAATAGACATAGGTGTATGTGATAGTATTCATCAATAGATGCTATTTGATTGGTATTCCTTAATGCAAGACTATATTAATGAATGAAGACTAGCTAATAGGCAAACAAGGTATGACTGGCTAATTTATTACACGCATGATGCAATTAAATATAATAGTAAAAAAATAATAATAAATAATAATACTAAATAATAAAAATAATAGTAATAAATAAAAAAAAATACTAATAAATAATACTGAAAAATAGTAGTAATAATAATAAATGAATAAATAAAATAATAAATAATAATACTAAATAATAAAAACAATAGTAATAAATAAAAAAAAACTAAAAAATAATACTAATAATAATAAATATAAAAAAATAATAAAAATAATACTAATAAATAATACTAAAAAATAATAAATAAATAAAATCATAGTAATAATAATAAATAAATACAAAAATGATAAATATTAATACTAAATAATAAAAATAATAGTAGTAAATAATAATAAAAAATAATAACAAAAAAATAACAGTAATAATAATAAATACATAATAATAATAATAATAATAAAGTGTGTTATAAATGATAGTAATTTTCAGATGATTCCCTCCACCTCCCTGGTTATTGACACAGAGGTCCATGCTGGTGAATTGTCTGTTTTGGAGAGGACAGCGGTGACTATTAACCTCCACTTGGCCGAGGTTACAGTGAGGGGCCATGATAGGAGTCGTTATCTGCGATTATTCAGGCTGACACTTTGCTGTTACCTGGGCCCCCTCCTCTGTGGGTGACAGATAACAGCAGATAGTAGAGGGGCAGAGGTGGCCATGTATTACACTACACCCCCCCCCCCCATCCTGCCTGTGATGCTGGGGGTCCCTGTACTCTGCCCACTGACATAGTTACGAACTCCCGTGTAGTAGAGAAATCTGGTGTCACCCTGCACCCAATATGCCCCTTCCTAGAAAAGTTTTGTTTCACTTTTGCAAACTTTTTGCCATTGTACCCCCCTAAATGCCCCTTCTCATTCTGCCACTTTTTAACCCCTTCTATTTTTTTTGCAATTACTCTACCTTTCTGTGCAATCTTTTGTAACCCCTTGTCCACCTAGGTGTGTATGCGATGAGTGACCGACCTTCCGAGGCTGCTCCAGAGGTGGCACAGGCTCTCCCGGGGCTCCCAGTGCAGCAGCTGCAGCAGCAGCAATGGCTCCTGGCTCCCACTCCGCACAGTGGGGGAGGACTGGCCCCCAAGCCTTGCCCCTTTTTTTTGCCTGTCTCCTGCACTCTCTCTGCACTTGTGGTGACTGGCTTCTCACCATCACGTGGGATTACAGTATCTGTCTCCCCATCAGCAGGCGCCAGGCTTCAGTCCTGTGCAAAACAGCAGCCAAAGTCCAAAGCTTCCAGCACTGGAAACTCAAATATGTATCTAAGCAGAAGCATGTGTCCGCACAGACAGGCAGCAGCGCCGGCCAGGACCTCACAGCCCTGGGGTCTCCTCCATAGATTGCTGGGGTTAATGTCCTAGCACTCTATTACCGCCTGGATGAGCCCGGCTATTAGAAAGCCATTACCCCTGGCCAGGCCGTGGAGTCCTGCACCATCACACATGGGAGATGATGATGATCACCTCTTTATTAGTCATTGATTTCTGGGAGTTCATCATGTGGTGATGGGTGACAGCTCCCACCTGGGCTCTGGGTGTTATTATCTCCCAGCGCAGGAAATGAGCAATGATCCTAGTAATGGCTGCACCAGGGATGAGGCAGGATAGTGACCTGTCAGGTGCACAACATTCAGCCCTGGAGACTGGGACTGCCCAAAACTGGGGGGCTCAGGCATGGGAGGAGGGCACCAGCATTCAGCCCTGGAGACTAGGACTGCCCCAAACTGGGGGGCTCAGGCATGGGAGGAGAACACCAGCATTCAGCCCTGGAGACTGGGACTGCCCAAAACTGGGGGCTCAGGCATGGGAGGAGGGCACCAGCATTCAGCCCTGGAGACTGGGACTGCCCAAAACTGGGGGGCTCAGGAATGGGAGGAGGGCACCAGCATTCAGCCCTGGAGACTAGGACTGCCCCAAACTGGGGGGCTCAGGAATGGGAGGAGGGCACCAGCATTCAGCCCTGGAGACTGGGACTGCCCAAAACTGGGGGGCTCAGGAATGGGAGGAGGGCACCAGCATTCAGCCCTGGACACTAGGACTGCCCCAAACTGGGGGGCTCAGGAATGGGAGGAGGGCACCAGCATTCAGCCCTGGAGACTGGGACTGCCCAAAACTGGGGGGCTCAGGAATGGGAGGAGGGCACCAGCATTCAGCCCTGGAGACTAGGACTGCCCCAAACTGGGGGGCTCAGGAATGGGAGGAGGGCACCAGCATTCAGCCCTGGAGACTGGGACTGCCCAAAACTGGGGGGCTCAGGAATGGGAGGAGGGCACCAGCATTCAGCCCTGGACACTAGGACTGCCCCAAACTGGGGGGCTCAGGAATGGGAGGAGGGCACCAGCATTCAGCCCTGGAGACTAGGACTGCCCAAAACTGGGGGGCTCAGGCATGGGAGGAGGTCACCAGCATTCAGCCCTGGAGACTAGGACTGCCCCAAACTGGGGGGCTCAGGCATGGGAGGAGGTCACCAGCATTCAGCCCTGGAGACTAGGACTGCCCCAAACTGGGGGGCTCAGGCATGGGAGGAGGGCACCAGCATTCAGCCCTGGACACTAGGACTGCCCAAAACTGGGGGGCTCAGGAATGGGAGGAGGGCACCAGCATTCAGCCCTGGAGACTAGGACTGCCCCAAACTGGGGGGCTCAGGCATGGGAGGAGGGCACCAGCATTCAGCCCTGGAGACTGGGACTGCCCAAAACTGGGGGGCTCAGGAATGGGAGGAGGGCACCAGCATTCAGCCCTGGACACTAGGACTGCCCAAAACTGGGGGGCTAAGGAATGGGAGGAGGGCACCAGCATTCAGCCCTGGACACTAGGACTGCCCAAAACTGGGGGGCTCAGGCATGGGAGGAGGGCACCAGCATTCAGCCCTGGAGACTGGGACTGCCCCAAACTGGGGGGCTCAGGCATGGGAGGAGGTCACCAGCATTCAGCCCTGGAGACTAGGACTGCCCCAAACTGGGGGGCTCAGACATGGGAGGAGGGCACCAGCATTCAGCCCTGGACACTAGGACTGCCCAAAACTGGGGGGCTCAGGCATGGGAGGAGAACACCAGCATTCAGCCCTGGAGACTAGGACTGCCCAAAACTGGGGGGCTCAGGCATGGGAGGAGAACACCAGCATTCAGCCCTGGACACTAGGACTGCCCAAAACTGGGGAGCTAAGGAATGGGAGGAGGGCACCAGCATTCAGCCCTGGACACTAGGACTGCCCAAAACTGGGGGGCTCAGGCATGGGAGGAGAATACCAGCATTCAGCCCTGGACACTAGGACTGCCCAAAACTGGGGGGCTCAGGCATGGGAGGAGAATACCAGCATTCAGCCCTGGACACTAGGACTGCCCAAAACTGGGGGGCTCAGGAATGGGAGGAGGGCACCAGCATTCAGCCCTGGACACTAGGACTGCCCAAAACTGGGGGGCTCAGGAATGGGAGGAGGGCACCAGCATTCAGCCCTGGACACTAGGACTGCCCAAAACTGGGGGGCTCAGGCATGGGAGGAGGGCACCAGCATTCAGCCCTGGAGACTAGGACTGCCCCAAACTGGGGGGCTCAGGAATGGGAGGAGGGCACCAGCATTCAGCCCTGGACACTAGGACTGCCCAAAACTGGGGGCTCAGGCATGGGAGGAGGGCACCAGCATTCAGCCCTGGAGACTAGGACTGCCCAAAACTGGGGGGCTCAGGCATGGGAGGAGGGCACCAGCATTCAGCCCTGGAGACTAGGACTGCCCCAAACTGGGGGCTCAGGCATGGGAGGAGAACACCAGCATTCTGTATGGAGGGTGTATGCTTGTAGCCATTCATGGATTCACTCATAGATCTGTCATCTATCATCTAATATGTATCTGGGGGTTAATTATTATTATTTTTTACAAAGTGACTCAGGTATGGGAGGAGGTCAGCTCTCTATCAGGGGGCACCGGTTATAGCAGAAGAAATATAAATGAGCTGGAGAAGAACACAAAAAATAAAGGAAGATTGGAAAACACTCAAGAGTGCATCATCCTGTATTCTCCATCATCTATCCATTCACTTATGTCTGTAATCCATACTCTAATAAATACAGTATCAGTAGGAAAAAGTGTATATTAATACACAGATACACATATATCCATCTCTTATCTATCTAATCTATATCTATCTTATATCTATCTATATATCTATATCTATCTATCTATATAGTAAATGATAGAAAATACAGCGTGATTAAAAAATATATGATAGCAATATATATACATATATGTATACACACACATACCTATGTCAATTGACTCACACACATTATATATATATATATATATATATATATATATATATTGTGTGTGTGAATCAATTGAGATAGGTATGTATGTGTGTGTATATATATATATACAGTATATATATATATATATAGAGAGAGTATTTAATAATAGATTGCACGTATCATCTATTATCAATCTAGTATTTATCTAATTAAAAAAATGTATATATTAATATATATGTATATATACATACACACACGTGAATATGCAAATTTATGTTCAAATACATATATATGTATCTGAACATAAAGTTTTACATATCTATCTATCTACACACACATGCAATGTATGCAGATTTATCCATGTGAATATGTAAATTTATATATGTTATAATGTTATATTTATATAAATATATATATTCAAATGCACACAATTATATACATTACACACACACTATATATATATATGTATATATATATATAAATATATATACACTGTATAAACACATAAACGCACACACAAACATACATAGATATATATGAAGACATAGGCGATTATAATTAATTAGATAGACGTTAGATTGACAATAGTTGATAGATATAAAGGCGAATAAATACATTGGTAGAGGATAGAAAATGTAGAAAGATACAAAGTATACATGACAACATGGCAGAAAAGAGAAAGAACCATATCTTCCATGTATGTAGAAAAACTAAAGAAAAGAAACATTGAAAGATAAGCAGAAAGAAAGATCGCTCTGTAGATTGAGAAAAAAATAGATAAATAAATAAATGTGAGCCAGAAATGGATACATAGATATAAGGTCGATAGATCTATAGATATCAGAGGGATGGGAAGGTAGATGGACAGATGGGAGGATGGGAATCCTGGCTGCTCTGTGTGTTCGCACCACTCGGGGTGCAGGATGGGTAAATAGAATTACATGAAAGGCAGAGAGATGAATATCCACTGTACTGACAGCAAGCAAGACAATAGGAAAAGACAATACAGGTTAATAGAACACAGGGTTGTTGAGAGGTTGGAATCCATTGTATTGTCTAGAAACTGTCTGCAGAGCTGTGTGTACAGGAGTACAGTGTATATGACTGCAGAGCTGTGTGTACAGGAGTACAGTGTATATGACCGCAGAGCTGTGTGTACAGGAGTACAGTGTATATGACCGCAGAGCTGTGTGTACAGGAGTACAGTGTATATGACCGCAGAGCTGTGTGTACAGGAGTACAGTGTATATGACCGCAGAGCTGTGTGTACAGGAGTACAGTGTATATGACCGCAGAGCTGTGTGTACAGGAGTACAGTGTATATGACCGCAGAGCTGTGTGTACAGGAGTACAGTGTATATGACCGCAGAGCTGTGTGTACAGGAGTACAGTGTATATGACCGCAGAGCTGTGTGTACAGGAGTACAGTGTATATGACCGCAGAGCTGTGTGTACAGGAGTACAGTGTATATGACCGCAGAGCTGTGTGTACAGGAGTACAGTGTATATGACCGCAGAGCTGTGTGTACAGGAGTACAGTGTATATGACCGCAGAGCTGTGTGTACAGGAGTACAGTGTATATGACCGCAGAGCTGTGTGTACAGGAGTACAGTGTATATGACCGCAGAGCTGTGTGTACAGGAGTACAGTGTATATGACCACAGAGCTGTGTGTACAGGAGTACAGTGTATATGACCGCAGAGCTGTGTATACAGGAGTACAGTGTATATGACCGCAGAGCTGTGTGTACAGGAGTACAGTGTATATGACTGCAGAGCTGTGTGTACAGGAGTACAGTGTATATGACCGCAGAGCTGTGTGTACAGGAGTACAGTGTATATGACCGCAGAGCTGTGTGTACAGGAGTACAGTGTATATGACCGCAGAGCTGTGTGTACAGGAGTACAGTGTATATGACCGCAGAGCTGTGTGTACAGGAGTACAGTGTATATGACCGCAGAGCTGTGTGTACAGGAGTACAGTGTATATGACCGCAGAGCTGTGTGTACAGGAGTACAGTGTATATGACCGCAGAGCTGTGTGTACAGGAGTACAGTGTATATGACCGCAGAGCTGTGTGTACAGGAGTACAGTGTATATGACCGCAGAGCTGTGTGTACAGGAGTACAGTGTATATGACCGCAGAGCTGTGTGTACAGGAGTACAGTGTATATGACCGCAGAGCTGTGTGTACAGGAGTACAGTGTATATGACCGCAGAGCTGTGTGTACAGGAGTACAGTGTATATGACCGCAGAGCTGTGTGTACAGGAGTACAGTGTATATGACCGCAGAGCTGTGTGTACAGGAGTACAGTGTATATGACTGCAGAGCTGTGTGTACAGGAGTACAGTGTATATGACCACAGAGCTGTGTGTACAGGAGTACAGTGTATATGACTGCAGAGCTGTGTATACAGGAGTACAGTGTATATGACTGCAGAGCTGTGTGTACAGGAGTACAGTGTATATGACTGCAGAGCTGTGTGTACAGGAGTACAGTATATATGACTGCAGAGCTGTGTGTACAGGAGTACAGTGTATATGACTGCAGAGCTGTGTGTACAGGAGTACAGTGTATATGACTGCAGAGCTGTGTGTACAGGAGTACAGTGTATATGACCACAGAGCTGTGTGTACAGGAGTACAGTGTATATGACTGCAGAGCTGTGTGTACAGGAGTACAGTGTATATGACTGCAGAGCTGTGTGTACAGGAGTACAGTGTATATGACTGCAGAGCTGTGTGTACAGGAGTACAGTGTATATGACTGCAGAGCTGTGTGTACAGGAGTACAGTGTATATGACCACAGAGCTGTGTGTACAGGAGTACAGTGTATATGACTGCAGAGCTGTGTATACAGGAGTACAGTGTATATGACTGCAGAGCTGTGTGTACAGGAGTACAGTGTATATGACCGCAGAGCTGTGTGTACAGGAGTACAGTGTATATGACCGCAGAGCTGTATGTACAGGAATATGCTATAGACATTGCTGGATTTCATGATTATATATATACAGGGTGGTCCAAAAGTAGGTGGACAGTATGTGTAATAGGGTTATGAAGGGGGAGATTTATCAAAAATGGTGTAAAGTGAAACTGACTCAGTTGCCCTTAGCAACCAATCAGATTCCACTTTTCATTCTTCACAGACTCTTTGGAAAATGAAAGGTGGAATCTGATTGGTTGCTAAGGGCAACTATCATTTTCACAGATCCAGTTTTCACAGATAAATCTCCCCCCAAAATAGCAAATAATTTAAATACAGATCAAAGAACATGGATTTTAAAGGAGGATTGGAAATCTCAAAATGTATATATGTATATACAGTATATATTGCTAAAAAAAAATAAAGGGAACACTAAGATCCCACATCCTAGATATCTCTGAATGAAATATTCCAGTTGCAAATTTTTATTCATTACATAGTGGAATGTGTTCATAACAATAAACCATAACAATTATCAATTTAAATCAAAATGAATATCCCACGGAGGTCTGGAGTTGGAATGATGCTCAAAATCAATGTGGAAAATCAAATTACAGGCTGATCCAACTTCAGTGGAAATTCCTCATGACAAGGAAATGATGCTCAGTAGTGTGTGTGGCCTCCACGTGCCTGTATGATCTCCCTACAATGCCTGGGCATGCTCCTGATGATGCAACAGATGGTCTCCTGAGAGATCTCCTCCTAGACCTGGACTAAAGCATCCGCCAACTCCTGGACAGCCTGTGGCAACATGACGTTGGTGGATGGAGCGAGACATGATGTCCCAGATGTGCTCAATCAGATTCAGGTCTGGGGAATGGGTGGGCCAGTCCATAGCTTCAATGCCTTCATCTTGCAGGAACTGCTGACACACTCCATCCACATGAGGTCTGGCATTGTCCTGCATTAGGAGGAACCCAGGGCCAACCGCACCAGCATATGGTCTCACAAGGGGGTCTGAGGATCTTATCTCGGCACCTAATGGCAGTCAGGCTACCTCTGGCGAGCACATGGGGGGGCTGTGCGGCCCCCCAAAGAAATGCCACCCCACACCATTACTGACCCTCTGCCAAACCGGTCATGCTGAAGGATGTTGCAGGCAGCAGATCGCTCTGCACGGCATCTCCAGACTCTGTCACATCTGTCACATGTGCTCAGTGTGAACCTGCTTTCATCTGTGAAGAGCACAGGGCGCCAGTGGAGAATTTGCCAAACCTGATGTTCTGTGGCAAATGCCAAGCGTCCTGCACGGTGTTGGGCTGTGAGCACAACCCCCATCTGTGGATGTCAGGCCCTCAGACCATCCTCATGGAGTCGGTATCTAACCGTTTGTGTAGACACATGCACATTTGTGGCCTGCTGGAGGTCATTTTGCAGGGCTCTGGCAATGCTCCTCCTGTTCCTCCTTGCACAAAGGCTGAGGGAGCGGTCCTGCTGCTGGGTTGTTGCCCTCCTACGGCCCCCTCCACATCTCCTGGTGTACTGGCCTGTCTCCTGATAGCACCTCCAGCCTCTGGACACTACGCTGACAGACACAGCAAACCTTGCCACAGCTCGCATTGATGTGCCATCCTGGATGAGCTGCACTACCTGAGCCACTTGTGTGGGTTGTAGAGTCCGTTTCATGCTACCACGAGTGTGAAAGCACAACCAACATTCAAAAGTGACCAAAACATCAGCCAGAAAGCATTGGTACTGAGATGTGATCTGTGGTCCCCACCTACAGAACCGCTCCTTTGTTGAGGGTGTCTTGATAATTGCCAATAATTTCCATCTGTTGTCTATTCCACTTGCACAACAGCAAAATTTGTGAAATTGATTGTCAAACAGTGTTGCTTCCTAAGTGGACAGTTTGATTTCACAGAAGTTTGATTTACTTGGAGTTATATTCTGTTGTTTAAGTGTTCCCTTTATGTTTTTGAGAAGTGTATCTATACACAAACAATGTATTTGACCAGTCCCTCTTAAGCCGGAAATTAGTTATATATATATATATATATATATATATATAACTAATATATATTACTATATATATTATATGTATATTATATGTATAGATATATGTATATATGTGTACAGTTAATCTATTATCTATCTCTTTATCTATCATCTATCTATAATGATATAACATACATGTGAAGAGATAGATGTAGATACATACATAACACAGTCACACTTCTATTTGTCTTGGTGGTATTTTATTATTTGGATCCTTATTTGATATAAATTATGACCATTTATATTTGGGCAATGATAGAAATCACATTTTCAATTTAAAAAATTAATCTTTGAGATCCATGGTAACTATTGTACATTGTTCTTTTACAGATCACTCTCTGTAGCCTTCAATCCATCATAGAAACTACTTGCCTGCAGATCACACAGGCTGGGATGAGGTTATGAAAGCGTTAGGAGCGTCAATATGAGAAATATATTTTTACTACGCGTTAGTTTTATGTGTTTTATGGTCACAGCCCTCCCTAATAATCTCATTCATTTGCTAGGTATATGAAATTTGAACATATTTTGGAAATATTAAGTTCAGGTGGGAAGATATACAAATTGCTAAATATATATATATAAATATATATATATATATATATATATATATATATATATATATATATATATATATATATATATATATATATATATATATATAATATACAAAAATTCTTATGAGTATTAACAAGAATATCACCATGTTTGATTATATTATCTCTACATGCTAAGTGCTAGCATTGATAATGATGCAATTTAGTATCAATGTCGTGGCTTTCATCACTATTATAGATATAAATGTATAAATATAATTCAATGTCCTTGTATAAATTTATATATATATATACATACACACACACACACACACATATATATATAGATGCCCACATAGTAAATATATATGTAAATATGTATCTGTAAATAAAAACACATGCATAAAACTATATTTGTCTTTTATGTAAATATGTACAATTTTTACTGATATATTTAACTATAGAATTGAATATATAATATGGATTATACATATATATTATAAATGTATAATATGTATCAATATGTGTATGAAAAAAATTCTAAAGGTCAATGTATATCCAAATATATCATTCTTTCTCTCTCTCTACATATGATAAACTAAAAACATTGCGCAAATTTAAATAAAAAAAGTGAATATTTTTGAACAAAAGTTAAAATATATATATATTCTCTCCCCTCTAAACCAGTCTGTCATTGTAAATTTGTTTACAGTAAACGATATCTATAACCCTGTATGTAACCCCTTTACTCATGTACAGCACCATGGAATTAATGGTGCTATATATATATATATATAATATATATATATATATATATATATATATATATATATATGTAGAAATGTCAAATAGAGATAAAACGCAAATGTTTTTCTGCATGAATATTTTCTTGGTGTGGGTGTGCATTATATATATACACACACAAATATTATAATACATAATGTATATAAATATACACCCACATCTTTATACACACAAACATATATTTTTGTATGTATAAATATATCTTGTGTGTATGTATATAATGTGTGAATATTGTTTGCATACTTATATATTTTATATGCCGTGTATATATTTGTGTATATATATAAAAACATAATAATTGTCCATATATAGATTTTATGTGTATGTAATACTCGTGAGTATATATATATATATATATATATATATATATATATATATATATATATATATATAATGTGTAAATAATATGTGTGTATATTTATGTATGTAAATAAATAATGGTTTATATATATATATATATATATATATATATATATATATATACATATACATGCACACATTTTAAATATACCAAGATAATATTCATGCATAAGAACTTTTGAGCTTTTTCTCTATTTCTCTTTTGCACATGTTCATACTCTCTTTATATTTTATTTTATTTCTATATTTAGTTTTTCAGTTTTTGTTTTAACGATTAATTAGCCTTTTCCTTAAACATGTGCAAAGTTTTCTATTAAACAGATAAAGATTGATATATTTGGATCTACCTTTTCCTGTCGAATTTCTGAATGTATATATTGAAACCTGTTGCACATATAGGTACATTAAACTCTACAGGTAAATGTTTATCTTCAGTACAGATTGTGCATAATTAAATATGATACAAGTATATTTGTATACATGTGTGTTTTCATTTACAGATGCATTATTTATATATATATATATATATATATATATATTACTTGTATATTATTATTATTATTATTATTATTATTATTTATGTCACACATAAATGCATCTTTCTATTAATTTCTACATTCTAAAATGTATTTATTTATTCATTTCGAATCTACCGTAAATAAAGGCAGAAGTGTCAGATACCAGCCATTTCCATATAATCCCAGTCTTCCCCACGTTGTGTGATGTTGCTGCGGATGATGGGCACTATCACACATATTGGGGGGCAGCAGATCTAGGAGGGGGGATTATCGCTTATAATAAATGCCTCTCTGCAGAGCAGCACATACACACTGGTATATAGCTGTTCGGGTGCAGGGGCTGTGCTGTGTGCTGGTCTGTCATATTGATGAGGTGTGTGATGACTGGGCAGGGTGGGGGGCTGCCCTGTGGTGGAGGGGGTCTTCCTGCAGCCTCTGTCAGACTCTCAGGCGCTGAAGTGACAGCTCTGGACTCAGGAAAGAGACAGCAGGTCGGGGAAGACCCCTGACAGAAGACCCTGCACTGGATCCCAGCCTGTCTGAGCCCTGACCCCCCAGCACCCACCAGCCTTCACCCTCTCCATAACCTCAGCCATATCGCGATATATAGTCATTGTATTTGTCGCATCGACGCCGCACAGGAAGAAATAACAGGAGGGAAAAGAGACACAAAAGTCTCCAAGAAAAAAAATCTCTGCAGCAAAAATTCTGCAAAATAACAACCTGCAATCCCCAAAAAATAAGGTCACACCAGCCTCAATAATCATTATTATTCGGCCACATAGATCAGAACATCAGCATTTCGGGATTTTCGGCACTTTAACAATTGTCGGCAATACAAGAAAACACAGATATCAAGATATATTAAAAAAAATACCTTCCCATAAATTAACAAAATAAAAAATGCATTAAATCAAAAGACATTAATCTAAAAGGAATAAATAAAAATAGGACTGAATAAATAATTGCAGCTCAGTAAATACCATAAACACCCTACAAATAATAAGGAAAATAATAAGGATACGTATATTGTACTATTTTACATTTAGTTTTACCATTGTGAGAAAACTCACCTCCATTACTGAGCAGGATTATTCACATTACACACTGAGCAGAGAAGTTTCTTTTTTTTTCTACTTATGGAAATCACAATGTATCATCATCAGAAGGAATATTGATTGTGATTCCATGATGAGAATCCTACAACATAAGATATTTATCTGTCTGCAGATCTGCATGAAACATTACAACCAGGGGTTAATAAATGAGTCTACATCTTTAGCCCTGGATCAGAGCCAGAATGTATGTGGGAGGAGAATCTGCAGGAGCCATGTGGAGTCCTCCAGGGTCTCTGGGGAGAAGGTTTCCTACCTGCCAGGTACAATTCTGGTAGAAGGATTTATAGGGCAATCGTGTAGATGTGAAGGCAGCATCCATTATACTCACTATGTCAATCCATAGAGTAATTCATGATGAACTGTGGACTAAATACATATATACTGTGCTTAACTGAGAGCAGGATCAGTAATGTAATGTATGTACACAGTGACTGCACCGGCAGAATAGTGAGTGCAGCTCTGGGGTATAATACAGGAGGTAACTCTGGATCAGTAATGCAATGTATGTACACAGTGACTGCACCAGCAGAATAGTGAGTGCAGCTCTGGGGTATAATACAGGATGTAACTTAGATCAGTAATATAATGTATGTACACAGTGACTGCACCAGCAGAATAGTGAGTGCAGCTCTGGAGTATAATACAGGATGTAGCTCGGGATCAGTAATATAATGTATGTACACAGTGACTGCACCAGCAGAATAGTGAGTACAGCTCTCGGGTATAATACAGGATGTAACTCAGGATCAGTAATGTAATGTATGTACACAGTGACTGCACCAGCAGAATAGTGAGTACAGCTCTGGGGTATAATGCAGGATGTAACTCAGGATCAGTAATGTATGTACACAGTTACTGCACCAGCAGAATAGTGAGTGCAGCTCTAGGGTATAATACAGGCTGTAACTCAGGATCAGTAATGTAATGTATGTACTGTTGTGAATTCTGTTGTCAAGCTCCCTCCTGTGGTCATGAATGGTACTTCGGCTGGTTCTGTCCATGGGCTTCCTCTGGTGGTGGTGAGTGGGGCTGCGGCTTCTGAGGTTCCTTCCACAGGTGACGAGGTTAATTCGTTAGCTGGCTGCTCTATTTAACTCCACCTAGATCATTGCTCCATGCCACCTGTCAATGTTCCAGTATTGGTCTAGTTCACTCCTGGATCATTCTTGTGACCTGTCTTCCCAGCAGAAGCTAAGTTCCTGCTTGTTTTTCTCTGGTTTGCTATTTTTCTGTCCAGCTTGCTATTTTGATTGTTGTCCAGCTTGCTGGAAGCTCTGGGACACAGAGGGAGCGCCTCCGCACCGTGAGTCGGTGCGGAGGGTCTTTTTGCGCCCTCTGCGTGGTCTTTTTGTAGTTTTTTGTGCTGACCGCAAAGCTACCTTTCCTATCCTCTGTCTGTTCAGTAAGTCGGGCCTCACTTTGCTAAATCTATTTCATCTCTGTGTTTGTAATTTTCATCTTTACTCACAGTCATTATATGTGGGGGGCTGCCTTTTCCTTTGGGGAATTTCTCTGAGGCAAGGTAGGCTTTATTTTTCTATCTTTAGGGCTAGCTAGTTCCTTAGGCTGTGACGAGGCGCCTAGGGAGCGTCAGGAGCGCTCCACGGCTATTTCTAGTGTGTGTGATAGGTTTAGGGATTGCGGTCAGCAGAGTTCCCACGTCTCAGAGTTTGTCCTGTATTATTAGTAACTATCAGGTCATTCCGTGTGCTCTTAACCACCAGGTCCATTATTGTCCTGACCACCAGGTCATAACAGTACAGGTGGCCAAAAGTACTAATGCATCTCAATAGAGGGATAAGAGAAGTTCTGAGACCATTTTTTTTTCTTTGCAGTGTGTTTTGTCTCTCTTTTCCCCTTTACCTCTGGGTGGTTCAGCATACAGGTGTAGATATGGACATTCAAGGTCTGTCCTCTTGTATGGATAATCTCACTGCAAGGGTACAAAACATTCAAGATTTTGTGGTTCAGAATCCAATGTTAGAGCCTAGGATTCCTATTCCTGATTTGTTTTTTGGGGATAGATCTAAGTTTCTGAATTTCAAAAATAATTGTAAATTGTTTCTTGCTTTGAAACCTCGCTCCTCAGGTGACCCTGTTCAACAAGTGAAAATCATTATTTCTTTGTTGCGTGGTGACCCTCAAGACTGGGCATTTTCCCTTGTGCCAGGGATCCGGCATTGCGTGATGTTGATGCGTTTTTTCTGGCTTCTGGCGCTCGGATTGCTTTATGATGAACCTAATTCAGTGGATCAGGCAGAGAAAATCTTGCTGGCTCTGTGTCAGGGTCAGGATGAGGTAGAGATATATTGTCAGAAGTTTAGGAAGTGGTCTGTACTCACTCAGTGGAATGAATGTGCCCTGGCAGCAATTTTCAGAAAGGGTCTCTCTGAAGCCCTTAAGGATGTCATGGTGGGATTTCCCACGCCTGCTGGTCTGAATGAGTCTATGTCTTTGGCCATTCAGATCGATCGACGCTTGTGTGAGCGTAAGGCTGTGCACCATTTGGCGGTATTATCTGAGCATAAACCAGAGCCTATGCAATGTGATAGGACTTTGACCAGAGCTGAACGGCAAGAACACAGACGTCGGAATGGGCTGTGTTTTTACTGTGGTGATTCCACTCATGCTATCTCCGATTGTCCTAAGCGCACTAAGCGGTTCGCTAGGTCTGTGTTGTGAATTCTGTGGCTGAGTTCACTTCTGTGGTCACAAGTGGTATTGCAGTCTCTGGGCTTCCTCCCTCAGGTGTTTTGGTGAGCTCGTTGGCTGCCTTGCTATTTAGCTCCACCTGAGTCTGTCTTCCTTGCTCCTTGTCTATGTTCCAGTGTTGGATCTGAGCTACTGCATCTTTCCTTGGGCCTGCTGCTCTGCTAGATAAGTGCTTCTAGTTTGTTTTCTGTTTTTTCTGTCCAGCTTGTTATTATCTTTTGCTGGAAGCTCTGAGAAGCAAAGGGGTGCACCGCCGTGCTGTTAGTTCGGCACGGTGGGTCTTTTTGCCCCTTTGCGTGGTTTTCGTTTTAGGGTTTTTTGTAGACTGCATAGTTCTCTTTGCTATCCTCGCTCTGTCTAGAATATCGGGCCTCACTTTGCTGAATCTATTTCATTCCTACGTTTGTCTTTTCATCTTGCTAACAGTCATTATATGTGGGGGCTGCCTATTCCTTTGGGGTATTTCTCTGAGGTAAGTCAGGCTTGTATTTCTATCTTCAGGCTAGTCAGCTCCTCAGGCAGTGCCGAGTTGCATAGGTAGTTGATAGGCGCAATCCACTGCTGCTTCCAGTTGTGTGAGGATAGATCAGGTACTGCAGTCTACAGAGATTCCACGTCTCAGAGCTCGTCCTATTGTTTTGGGTTATTGCCAGATCTCTGTATGTGCGCTGATTACTGCACGCTGTGTTGCCTGATTGCCAGCCATAACAGTACAAGGAGCCTTTCAATGATTTCCAATAGAGGGAAAAAAGAAATCCTGACATCATTTTTTTTTCTTAGCTCTGTCTTCAGTCTTTTTTTTCCCCTAGACATTAGAGTGCTTCAGGACACAGCTGTGGACATGGATATTCAGGCTCTGTGCTCCTCAATGGATAATCTCGTTGTAAATGTACAAAAGATTCAAGATACTATTGATCAGAAATCGATGCTAGAACCAAGAATTCCGATTCCTGATTTGTTTTTTGGTGACAGAACTAAGTTCCTGAGCTTCAGAAATAATTGTAAGCTATTTTTGGCCTTGAAACCTCATTCTTCTGGTAATCCTATTCAACAGGTTTTGATTATTATTTCTTTTTTGCGCGGCGACCCACAGGACTGGGCGTTTTCTCTTGCACCAGGAGATTCTGCATTGAGTAATGTTGATGCATTTTTCCAGGCGCTGGGATTGCTTTACGATGAGCCTAATTCAGTGGATCAAGCTGAGAAAAATCTGCTGGCTTTATGCCAGGGTCAGGATGATGTAGAAGTATATTGTCAGAAATTTAGAAAATGGTCAGTACTCACTCTGTGGAATGAATCTGCACTAGCGGCTTTGTTCAGAAAGGGTCTCTCTGAAGCTCTTAAGGATGTTATGGTGGGATTTCCTATGCCTGCTGGTTTGAATGAGTCTATGTCCTTGGCCATTCAGATCGGTCGTCGCTTGCGCGAGCGTAAATCTGTGCACCATCTGGCGGTATTGTCTGAGAGTAAGCCTGAGCCTATGCAGTGCGACTGGACTATGACTAAAGTAGAACGGCACGAACACAGACGTCTGAACAGACTGTGTTTCTATTGTGGTGATTCTACTCATGCTATTTCTAATTGTCCTAAACGCACTAGGCGGTTCGATAGCTCTGCCGTTATTGGTACTGTACAGTCCAAATTCCTTTTGTCCATTACCTTAATGTGCTCTTTGTCATCATATTCTGTCATGGCGTTTGTGGATTCAGGCGCTGCCCTGAATCTGATGGATTTGGATTATGCTAAACGTTGTGGATTTTTCTTGGAGCCTTTGCGGTGTCCTATTCCGTTGAGAGGAATTGATGCTACACCTCTGGCCAAGAATAAGCCTCAGTACTGGGCCCAGCTGACCATGTGCATGGCTCCTGCACATCAGGAAGTTATTCGCTTTTTGGTACTGCATAATTTGCATGATGTGGTCGTGTTGGGGTTGCCATGGCTACAAACCCATAATCCAGTATTGGATTGGAACTCTATGTCGGTAACCAGCTGGGGTTGTCAGGGAGTACATGGTGATGTTCCATTTTTGTCTATTTCGTCATCCATTCCTTCTGACATCCCAGAGTTCTTGTCGGACTTTCAGGATGTATTTGAAGAGTCCAAGTCTGATGCCCTACCTCCGCATAGGAATTGTGATTGTGCTATCGATTTGATTCCTGGTAGTAAATTCCCTAAGGGTCGTTTATTTAATTTGTCCGTACCTGAACACACCGCTATGCGCAGTTATGTGAAGGAGTCCCTGGAGAAGGGACATATTCGCCCATCGTCGTCACCATTGGGAGCAGGGTTCTTTTTTGTAGCCAAGAAGGATGGTTCGCTAAGACCGTGTATTGATTACCGCCTTCTTAATAAGATCACTGTTAAGTTTCAGTATCCCTTGCCATTGATTTCTGACTTGTTTGCTCGGATTAAGGGGGCTAGTTGGTTTACTAAGATTGATCTTCGTGGTGCGTATAATCTGGTGAGAATCAGGCAGGGAGATGAATGGAAAACGGCATTTAATACGCCCGAGGGTCATTTTGAGTATCTGGTGATGCCGTTCGGACTTGCCAATGCTCCATCTGTTTTTCAGTCTTTTATGCATGACATTTTCCGTGAGTATCTGGATAAATTCTTGATTGTTTACTTGGATGACATTTTGATCTACTCAGATGATTGGGAGTCTCATGTGAAGCAAGTCAGAATGGTTTTCCAGGTACTGCGTGCTAATTCCTTGTTCGTGAAGGGATCAAAGTGTCTCTTCGGTGTGCAGAAAGTTTCATTTTTGGGGTTCATCTTTTCCCCTTCTACTATCGAGATGGATCCGGTTAAGGTTCAGGCCATCCAGGATTGGACTCAGCCGACATCTCTAAAAAGTTTGCAGAAATTCCTGGGCTTTGCTAATTTTTATCGTCGCTTCATCTGTAATTTTTCTAGCATTGCCAGACCATTGACCGATTTGACCAAGAAGGGTGCTGATTTGGTTAATTGGTCTTCTGCTGCCGTGGAAGCTTTTCAGGAGTTGAAGCGTCGTTTTTGCTGTGCCCCTGTGTTGTGTCAACCTGATGTTTCTCTTCCGTTCCAGGTCGAGGTTGATGCTTCTGAGATTGGTGCAGGGGCGGTTTTGTCACAGAGAGGTTCTGGTTGCTCAGTGTTCAAACCATGTGCTTTCTTTTCCAGGAAATTTTCTGCTGCTGAGCGTAATTATGATGTGGGCAACCGAGAGTTGCTGGCCATGAAGTGGGCATTCGAGGAGTGGCGTCATTGGCTTGAGGGTGCTAAGCATCGCGTGGTGGTTTTGACTGATCATAAGAACCTTACTTATCTTGAGTCTGCCAAGCGCTTGAATCCTAGACAGGCCCGTTGGTCGTTATTTTTTGCTCGTTTTGATTTTGTGATTTCATACCTTCCGGGCTCTAAAAATGTGAAGGCGGATGCTCTGTCTAGGAGTTTTGTGCCCGACTCTCCGGGGTTATCTGAGCCGGCGAGTATCCTCAAGGAAGGAGTCATTGTGTCTGCCATCTCCCCTGATTTGCGGAGAGTGTTGCAGAAATTTCAGGCTAATAAACCTGATCGTTGTCCGGCCGAGAAACTGTTCGTCCCTGATAGGTGGACTAGTAAAGTTATCTCTGAACTTCATTGTTCGGTGCTGGCCGGTCATCCAGGAATCTTTGGTACCAGGGAGTTGGTTGCTAGATCCTTCTGGTGGCCATCTCTGTCACGGGATGTGCGTGCTTTTGTGCAGTCCTGTGGAATTTGTGCTAGGGCTAAGCCCTGCTGTTCACGTGCCAGTGGGTTGCTTTTGCCCTTGCCGGTCCCGAAGAGGCCTTGGACACATATTTCGATGGATTTCATTTCTGACCTTCCCGTTTCTCAAAAGATGTCTGTCATTTGGGTGGTCTGTGATCGCTTTTCTAAAATGGTCCATCTGGTGCCCTTGGTTAAATTGCCTTCCTCCTCTGATTTGGTGCCTTTGTTCTTCCAGCATGTGGTTCGTTTACATGGCATTCCTGAGAATATTGTTTCTGACAGAGGTTCCCAGTTTGTCTCGAGGTTCTGGCGAGCCTTTTGTGGTAGGATGGGCATTGACCTATCTTTTTCCTCGGCCTTCCATCCTCAGACTAATGGCCAGACCGAACGAACCAATCAGACCTTGGAAACATATCTGAGATGTTTTGTTTCCGCTGACCAGGATGATTGGGTGTCATTTTTGCCGTTGGCTGAGTTCGCCCTTAATAATCGGGCCAGCTCGGCTACCTTGGTCTCTCCATTTTTCTGCAATTCTGGGTTCCATCCTCGTTTCTCTTCAGGACAGGTTGAGTCTTCGGACTGTCCTGGTGTGGATTATGTGGTGGACAGGTTGCAGCAGATCTGGACTCAGGTAGTGGACAATTTGACCTTGTCCCAGGAGAAGGCTCAGCTTTTCGCTAATCGCAGACGCCGTGTGGGACCCCGACTTCGTGTTGGGGATCTGGTTTGGTTATCTTCTCGTCATATACCTATGAAGGTTTCCTCTCCTAAATTTAAACCTCGTTTTATTGGTCCGTATAGGATTTCTGAGATTCTCAATCCGGTGTCTTTTCGTCTGACCCTCCCAGACTCCTTTTCCATACATAATGTATTCCATAGGTCGTTGTTGAGGAGATACGTGGCACCTATGGTTCCATCTGTGGAGCCTCCTGCCCCTGTTTTGGTGGAGGGGGAATTGGAGTATATTGTGGAGAAGATTTTGGATTCTCGTGTCTCTAGACGGAAACTCCAGTATCTGGTCAAATGGAAGAGTTATGCTCAGGAAGATAATTCCTGGGTTTTTGCCTCTGATGTCCATGCCCCAGATCTTGTTCGTGCCTTTCATGTGGCTCATCCTGGTCGGCCTGGGGGTTCTGGTGAGGGTTCGGTGACCCCTCCTCAAGGGGGGGGTACTGTTGTGAATTCTGTGGCTGAGTTCACTTCTGTGGTCACAAGTGGTATTGCAGTCTCTGGGCTTCCTCCCTCAGGTGTTTTGGTGAGCTCGTTGGCTGCCTTGCTATTTAGCTCCACCTGAGTCTGTCTTCCTTGCTCCTTGTCTATGTTCCAGTGTTGGATCTGAGCTACTGCATCTTTCCTTGGGCCTGCTGCTCTGCTAGATAAGTGCTTCTAGTTTGTTTTCTGTTTTTTCTGTCCAGCTTGTTATTATCTTTTGCTGGAAGCTCTGAGAAGCAAAGGGGTGCACCGCCGTGCTGTTAGTTCGGCACGGTGGGTCTTTTTGCCCCTTTGCGTGGTTTTCGTTTTAGGGTTTTTTGTAGACTGCATAGTTCTCTTTGCTATCCTCGCTCTGTCTAGAATATCGGGCCTCACTTTGCTGAATCTATTTCATTCCTACGTTTGTCTTTTCATCTTGCTAACAGTCATTATATGTGGGGGCTGCCTATTCCTTTGGGGTATTTCTCTGAGGTAAGTCAGGCTTGTATTTCCATCTTCAGGCTAGTCAGCTCCTCAGGCAGTGCCGAGTTGCATAGGTAGTTGATAGGCGCAATCCACTGCTGCTTCCAGTTGTGTGAGGATAGATCAGGTACTGCAGTCTACAGAGATTCCACGTCTCAGAGCTCGTCCTATTGTTTTGGGTTATTGCCAGATCTCTGTATGTGCGCTGATTACTGCACGCTGTGTTGCCTGATTGCCAGCCATAACAGGTCTGCCACCATTGGTACGGTACAGTCTAAATTTCTTTTGTCCATTACTCTGATCTGCTCTTTGTCATCCTATTCTGTTATGGCATTTGTGGATTCAGGCGCTGCCCTGAATTTGATGGACTTGGAGTTTGCTAGGCGCTGTGGTTTTTTCTTGGAGCCCTTGCAGTATCCTATTCCATTGAGAGGAATTGATGCTACGCATTTGGCCAAGAAGGATGGTTCTTTGAGACCTTGTATTGACTACCGCCTTCTTAATAAGATCACAGTCAAATTTCAGTACCCTTTGCCGCTGCTGTCTGATTTATTTGCTCGGATTAAGGGGGCTAGTTGGTTCACCAAGATAGATCTTCGTGGTGCGTATAATCTTGTGCGTATTAAACAGGGCGATGAATGGAAAACAGCATTTAATACGCCCGAGGGCCATTTTGAGTACCTGGTTATGCCATTCGGTCTTTCCAATGCTCCATCAGTATTTCAGTCCTTTATGCATGACATCTTCCGAGAGTACCTGGATAAATTCCTGATTGTATATTTGGATGATATTTTGGTCTTCTCGGATTATTGGGAGTCTCACGTGAAGCAGGTCAGAATGGTGTTCCAGGTCCTTCGTGCGAATTCCTTGTTTGTGAAGGGGTCAAAGTGTCTCTTTGGAGTTCAGAAGGTTTCATTTTTGGGTTTCATTTTTTCCCCTTCTACTATCGAGATGGACCCTGTTAAAGTCCAGGCCATTTATGATTGGACTCAGCCGACATCTGTGAAGGGTCTGCAAAAGTTCCTGGGCTTTGCTAATTTTTATCGTCGCTTCATCAGTAATTTTTCTAGTGTTGCTAAACCGTTGACTGATTTGACCAAGAAGGGTGCTGATGTGGTCAATTGGTCTTCTGCGGCTGTGGAAGCTTTTCAGGAGTTGAAGCGTCGTTTTTCTTCTGCCCCTGTGTTGTGCCAGCCAGATGTTTCGTTTCCGTTTCAGGTCGAGGTTGATGCTTCTGAGATTGGAGCAGGGGCTGTTTTGTCGCAAAGAAGTTCTGATGGCTCGTGATGAAACCATGTGCCTTCTTTTCTAGAAAGTTTTCGCCTGCTGAGCGCAATTATGATGTTGGCAATCGAGAGTTGTTGGCCATGAAGTGGGCATTCGAGGAGTGGCGTCATTGGCTTGAAGGAGCCAAGCATCGCGTGGTGGTCTTGACGCATCACAAGAATTTGACTTATCTCGAGTCTGCCAAACGGTTGAATCCTAGACAGGCTCTTTGGTCGCTATTTTTCTCCTGTTTTGATTTTGTGGTTTCGTACCTTCCAGGCTCTAAGAATGTGAAGGCTGATGCCCTGTCAAGGAGTTTTGTGCCCGACTCTCCGGGTGTTCCTGAGCCGGCGGGTATTCTCAAAGAGGGGGTAATTTTGTCTGCCATCTCCCCTGATTTGCAGCGGGTGCTGCAAAAATTTCAGGCTGATAGACCTGACCGTTGCCCAGCAGAGAAACTGTTTGTCCCTGATAAATGGACTAGTAGAGTTATCGCTGAGGTTCATTGTTCGGTGTTGGCTGGTCATCCGGGAATCTTTGATACCAGAGATTTGGTGGCTAGATCCTTTTGGTGGCCGTCTTTGTCGCGGGATGTGCGTTCTTTTGTGCAGTCCTGTGGGACTTGTGCTCGGGCTAAGCCCTGCTGTTCTCGTGCCAGTGGGTTGCTTTTGCCCTTGCCGGTCCCGAAGAGGCCCTGGACGCATATCTCTATGGATTTTATTTCGGATCTCCCTGTCTCTCAAAAGATGTCGGTCATTTGGGTGGTTTGTGATCGCTTCTCTAAGATGGTCCATTTGGTACCCTTGTCTAAATTGCCTTCCTCCTCTGATTTGGTGCCATTGTTTTTCCAGCATTTGGTTCGTTTACATGACATTCCGGAGAACATCGTTTCGGACAGAGGTTCCCAGTTTGTTTCGAGGATTTGGCGAGCCTTTTGTGCTAGGATGGGCATTGATTTGTCTTTTTCCTCGGCTTTCCATCCTCAGACAAATGGCCAAACCGAACGTACTAATCAGACTTTGGAAACATATCTGAGATGCTTTGTTTCTGCTGATCAGGATGATTGGGTGTCCTTTTTGCCTTTGGCTGAGTTCGCCCTTAATAATCGGGCCAGCTCGGCTACTTTGGTTTCGCCTTTTTTCTGCAATTCTGGTTTCCATCCTCGTTTCTCTTCAGGGCAGGTTGAGTCTTCGGACTGTCCTGGTGTAGATACTGTGGTGGATAGGTTGCAGCAGATTTGGACTCATGTGGTGGACAATTTGACATTGTTCCAGGAGAAGGCTCAACGTTTCGCTAACCGCCGGCGCTGTGTGGGTCCCCGACTTCGTGTTTGGGGATTTGGTTTGGTTGTCGTCTCGTTATGTTCCTATGAAGGTTTCCTCTCCTAAGTTTAAGCCTCGTTTCATTGGTCTGTATAAGATTTCTGAGGTTCTCAATCCTGTGTCGTTTCGCTTGACCCTTCCAGCTTCTTTTGCCATCCATAATGTATTCCATAGGTCATTGTTGCGGAGATACGTGGCGCCTGTGGTTCCATCCGTTGATCCTCCTGCCCCGGTGTTGGTTGAGAGGGAGTTGGAGTATGTGGTGGAGAAGATTTTGGATTCTCGTATTTCGAGACGGAAACTCTTTGCGTCTGGAGGAGAGAAGGTTTTTCCACCAACATAGAAGAGGATTCTTTACTGTTAGGGCAGTGAGAATCTGGAATTGCTTGCCTGAGGAGGTGGTGATGGCGAACTCAGTCGAGGGGTTCAAGAGAGGCCTGGATGTCTTCCTGGAGCAGAACAATATTGTATCATACAATTAGGTTCTGTAGAAGGACGTAGATCTGGGGATTTATTATGATGGAATATAGGCTGAACTGGATGGACAAATGTCTTTTTTCGGCCTTACTAACTATGTTACTATGTAACTCCAGTACCTGGTCAAATGGAAGGGTTATGGTCAGGAAGATAATTCCTGGGTCTTTGCCTCCGATGTTCATGCTGCCGATCTGGTTCGTGCCTTTCATTTGGCTCGTCCTGGTCGGCCTGGGGGCTCTGGTGAGGGTTCGGTGACCCCTCCTCAACGGGGGTGTACTGTTGTGAATTCTGTTGTCAAGCTCCCTCCTGTGGTCATGAATGGTACTTCGGCTGGTTCTGTCCATGGGCTTCCTCTGGTGGTGGTGAGTGGGGCTGCGGCTTCTGAGGTTCCTTCCACAGGTGACGAGGTTAATTCGTTAGCTGGCTGCTCTATTTAATTCCACCTAGATCATTGCTCCATGCCACCTGTCAATGTTCCAGTATTGGTCTAGTTCACTCCTGGATCGTTCTTGTGACCTGTCTTCCCAGCAGAAGCTAAGTTCCTGCTTGTTTTTCTCTGGTTTGCTATTTTTCTGTCCAGCTTGCTATTTTGATTGTTGTCTTGCTTGCTGGAAGCTCTGGGACGCAGAGGGAGCGCCTCCGCACCGTGAGTCGGTGCGGAGGGTCTTTTTGCGCCCTCTGCGTGGTCTTTTTGTAGTTTTTTGTGCTGACCGCAAAGCTACCTTTCCTATCCTCTGTCTGTTCAGTAAGTCGGGCCTCACTTTGCTAAATCTATTTCATCTCTGTGTTTGTAATTTTCATCTTTACTCACAGTCATTATATGTGGGGGGCTGCCTTTTCCTTTGGGGAATTTCTCTGAGGCAAGGTAGGCTTTATTTTTCTATCTTTAGGGCTAGCTAGTTCCTTAGGCTGTGACGAGGCGCCTAGGGAGCGTCAGGAGCGCTCCACGGCTATTTCTAGTGTGTGTGATAGGTTTAGGGATTGCGGTCAGCAGAGTTCCCACGTCTCAGAGCTCGTCCTATATTATCAGTAACTATCAGGTCATTCCGTGTGCTCTTAACCACCAGGTCCATTATTGTTCTGACCACCAGGTCATAACAATGTACACAGTGACTGCACCAGCAGAATAGTGAGTGCAGCTCTGGGGTATAATACAGGATGTAACTCAGGATCAGTAATGTAATGTATGTACACAGTGACTGCACCAGCAGAATAGTGAGTGCAGCTCTGGGGTATAATACAGGATGTAACCCAGGATCAGTAATGTAATGTATGTACACAGTGACTGCACCAGCAGAATAGTGAGTGCAGCTCTGGGGTATAATACAGGATGTAACTCAGGATTAGTAATGTATGCACTTATCTTATTAAGACAATAACTGCTACTTGTGGTGGTAAAACAATTTAGATCTTTCTAGAAATCTATAGTATTGTTTCTACTACTTGTGAGCAATGTGATTGCCCAGTTAGGAGCTGGATGAATGGCCGGCAGCTGCTGACAGGAGGACAGGACCAGTAACAGCCTCTGCAGCACATTGTCTTATTGGGGACTACATGTGTCAGGCTTTTCCCTATTCTATAAACAGTCCATAGTCTTTTCCTTTCAAGTGTCCTTCATACAAATAAACAGAGATCTGCACTAGCTGCCTAAGTGCTGGCTCAGCATACTCTGCTTCCATGTGGAGCCGCATGGACTATCCTGAGAGGAGCCACAATCCTTACAGTGATGTTCTTGGTTGTCATTGCTATAAAAGCAGTAATTTACATGTTCAGGTTGCCATTCATGACTCTAAAATCATACACCTTAGATATCTGTCCATCATCTCTCCTAACTTCTCGGTTGCACAAATGCTTGGCTTGGCTATGTAGTTGGTAACCTAGTTTCCAGCTTTTCTCATGTCCCCATGTCATGCCCATTAATACATGCTGGTTGTGAGGTCTGTGAGTTGCTGGCTTTACTAGCTATCATGTGTCGGCACAGCCTCAGTCCTGAACCGATTTCTCTTTCATGTGCTTTCCTCCCTGTCCATAGCATGTTCTCTCCACACTCCCTGAGACTGTAGCTGCTTCCCCCTCTATCATCTCTGTTCTGCAATGTACAATCCTCTACCACCTACTGCAAATTCTAAAACTGAGAGAAAGAAAGAGAGAAGAAGAGCAAAGCATTGATGGATCTGTATATTTTTTTGCAGAGAAGCTATCTATGTGAAGAACACACACTCTGCAGCAGAAAAATTGCTTGACATTTTTTTACTTAAGATTTTATAAAGTTGCTACATTTGCATTTCTAAAGCAAACAATTAAAAAAAGAATCAGTGTAAAAATGTGAATAGAATCTGTCTCAGGATTAAGCTATTTTCATGGTCCTGCAGATCTTTCAAAGTCAGGTCCTGTCATACCTTTACAAGGCCAATCTCTTCCTCTGTTTCTGAGACATCATCATTTGAATTAATATGTAAATGAGGCTGAAAGGCTATGGTAGATCTAAAGCCTCTGCCACCTCAGCTCTATTCCCTGCCCTTCGCTGCCTCCTTCTGCTTCACTGATAACCTTTATACTATGTGACTTCAGGCAAAGGATCAGTCAGTCTAGCAGGAGGAGGTGGCACTGGGTGAGGAATAGAGCTGGTGTGACAGAGGCTTCACATCTACAAACTGTTCTTCAGCCTCATTTGCATATCAATTCAAACGCCGATTTCTTAGTAGCGAAGGAGCGGCCTAACCATATAGAGGTATTGTAACAATGGCATCAATGCATGCTTCCCTCCTCCCCGGCAGGGACACCGACCCACTCACCACCACAGTCTCCATCCCACACTTTCTTCTCCTCCTGCCTGGGGTCTGTGAACAGCTGGGAGATTCCCAGGTACTGTGTTTATTGCACACGCACGCGCTCCTTCATTCTTATAAGGACAGCGCACGCCGTCCTAAAGTGTCCCCAGTCAATGGCTTGGAGACACTTATTATTTAAGGCGCCTCCACCTGATGGAAGGTGCCTGGGCAATGTGTTCACTTTGTTAGTTACATGCTTGCTAGTTCTCAGGTGCCTTGTTCTAGTTTATCTGTCTGTACCTGCCTGTAAATGTCCATACCTGCCTGTATGCCAGCCATACTTGTCGTACCTGTCTGCATTTGCGTGCCCACCTGTGTGGCCATTCCAGTGTCCTGCCCCTTGGGTGTAAGGTGCCGTACATCCGAGGTCCATCCTGGTAAAGCACCTGGTGTCCATCTGGAACCAAGTCTAACCCCACCATCAGGAGCTCTAGTGAATAGAGTCAGGTATTCACCAAGTTACGTCCCTCCAAGCTCTCCTCGGACCGCGGCACAGTGGTTCCACCACCACTCCCGTTACAGTATTGCTGGACTTGTCTTTGAAAGATCTACATGAGCATATAGTTTGGGGTGTGAACAGATCACCTTTCAGGGTTCAGATAAACTCCACAAAATGAGTGCCAGTCAAATATACAAGAAGGGCATTTGTATTAACAATTGTCCTCCCTCACTCCTAGTTGTCGGCAGCACATTCCTGTTTATATGAAGGGATGTGCTGCCGAGGAACTAAAAATTATAAAAGATATAATCATGCTTGTCAGCCACTTGCTAGACATATTTACATGGGGCATTAACTGGGAATGAGTGTTCTTATGATCATCATCTGTTTGACCAATCATCGATCCTTGCAAATGAACCTTTAGATTCTTTGTTTTTAGACTTTCCTCAAGTTCTGCTTCACAGTTCCAAGTGCTCTGCACTTTGCGCCCATGAGGGATAAAAAACGGAAACTTGGCCATGCAATTTTACGTGTTATTTGTGCTACACGTCAGGGGGCCTGAATGCATAGTTTGGCCAAAATGGGTGAAAATCAACCTAATGTCTTGGAGAAAGTACAGGTTATTCCTTAAAGACACCAGCTGAGCATGAAGTCTTGAAGGCAATGCTCCATGGGATGTATGTATGTAAAATAGCTCCCTTCTTGAACAAAAGAAGCTTTTATTTCAGGAGGGGTCGCTACTGAATAAGTCAACGTCTGAGCCTTTAACGAGCCTTCCAACATGACCAGAGATAAATCCTTAACCAGAAAATCATCCTCAGACAGCCTGTTTCGGGTTCTTTGCCCCTCATCAGTGTAGGGCAGAGTCTTGCTGTTTGATCTTAACATATAGGATGGGCAACGCTCCTGATAATTCCTTTCATTCTGCAAGAGATCATTTGCATACTTTGCCTCCCTTGGTGCATTGCCTGCAAGGCTTCATACTCAACCGGTATCTTTAAGGAAAGCTTCCCTCAATTAGACGCTGATGAGGGGCAAACAACCCGTAACAGGCTTTTCATGCAGGAGTTTCTGGCTCTGAACTTAGTCCCCATCATGTTGCGACACTTGGACATTGACGTACATGGCAGCCATCAATATTCACTTCTAGATTAGGACCATTACTCGAAACAAAACTGGACAATGAAGTGGTGACAACTATAGATGGATCAAAAATTGTTCATCAAGTTTAGGGTAAGACAGCTGGGGCTGTTCGGTGGCTTTACACAAGAGTTGCACATGAACATTAGAATCCTTCCAATAAATCAGTTTAATTTACGTAAATTTTTTCCTTGGTACAATTGGTAAAAAAAATTTTTTTTTCCAAAAAAGTTATGCAACATTAACTTCATCGTAAATAACTTTGCTATACCATTAGGCCCCAAAATACTTAGTATTTGGCCCCAAACTTGAATTTGACGGTGGTCATTCAAAGGTTTAGGATGGAGTTTTGGCCGCTATATATGTACTGGTCAGTATGGAAAGAGTTCTATGTACACAACTCATAGAGGTGAAGGGTATACGGTAACTCTCCCAAGGACGGACAGTTTTGGGAGAACTTAACGCCCCAAATTCCAGAGTTGTGACAAGTGACAAGTCCTGAGATTGAACAGCCGCCCGGTCCGTGAGACACAAGGCAGATGTGACGGACACTGAGTCATACGAAAAGTCAAAATGTAATTTGCTTAACACAACATGTTGTATTATACCCACGAGCCCTGCTGCCGGTGAGGAGCACGATGATGGGGACGTCTGACTTTAGGATCGGTTAGATTCCGAGACATACCTTCCATTCGACACATTGGAAGATGCGACATTACATCACATAGGACATTATTCCATTCTGAGCTCCAGACAGCACATACATTTTATTTAAAGTGGATTTTCACCCCAAAATCTAAACTTGGCTATATTTTAGTAAATTTCAAAAAATGGAACGATTTTCAAAATTTGATCGTTGTGTTATTTTTTGCTTTCAGAGGTATCACCATTTTTCTTTTTCGGTTGCAGTGGCCGTTTTTTGTTGCAAAAATGACAACAGGAAGTTTAGCCATATGGGGGTCTCACTTTTAAATTAGCTTCTTATTCATTGTAACTGTTTTTCATTGACACATGGGTAAAGACCATCAGTTTCTGAAATATTCTCAAAATGATTGACAGATAAGGATGTACTTCCTGTTCTGTGTGCAAAAATGGCCGACTTCAAGGAAAGAAGGAATAGTAGGTACATATTTAATTGCAGGAGCTGTACTCTCTTGTGTATTCCATGGGGCATTGGTGCTTTGCAAATGACCCCGAATCAATTGTTCAGCCCTGCTAACTTTTCGACTGTACGATTTTTTTTCTTTGACATACAACTTGTAGAAAATTATTAATTCATTCTACTCCAATTCTGAAGTTGAGCATTAATAGCCCGTTAGGGGATTACAGGAAAGAACAAAAAACAAAGTGCAAAACATCCAAACAATGTAATTATTAAGTACTTAATACAGAGGGAATCTGACTCTACGAGAACAAGTTGATATCAGGAAGTCGAGCGGAAATATTTTGTATCTAATCATCGGAAATCCTCTCTGTATCTTCTATGTCACATCTTGTCACAATATATTTTGAGTTATTCTTTTGTTTACAAATATATACTTGATACAGGAGGTATAGGAAAATGTACAAAAGATGGAAAATGCACAGGAGGCTGGGGTGTACCGTCAATAAGGGCATCCCACGCAGCCACTATGGGACCCATGAATTGGGGGGACCTGATGCTGCTCGGCACCGGGCCCCCACTCCTCACCCTGTCATCACAATTTCAGCAGTATCCGAATCCTCAGGACGAAGATACCATTGGACAAAATGGTGGATCAGGGAGCCAAAGGCTCCATAATCCACCATTCAACCTGCATGTGGGAGTCTGAGACTCCGTGCACTGCAGGCGCAATTACTAGGTAAATAGTGTTTTATTAATGTCAGTAACTATGGGGGCCGGCTTACTAAATGGGAGGCTAGTGGGGGGCAATAATTCTGTGAGGAGCTGTGGGGGACTTTAAGAGCCACCATATTGAATTGGGGACTATGGGTGCACTCATCCTCTGTGAGGGTAGGACTGTCGGCGCTATCATACTGTGCGAGAGACTCTGGGGGCTCTTGTACCGAGTACGAGACTGAAGGGTGCTCTCATACTGAGAAGAAGGCTGTGGGGCTCTCATACTGAGTACGAGGCAGTGGGGGTCTCTCATACTGAGAAGAAGGCTGTGGGGGCTCTCATACTGAGAAGAAGGCTGTGGGGGCTCTCATACTGAGTACGAGGCTGTGGGGGCTCTCATACTAAATAGAAGGCTGGGGGGGCTCTCATACAGAGTAGGAGGTTGTGGGGAGCTCTAATACACAGTAGGAGGCTCGGGGGGCTCAAACTGAGTAGGAGTCTCTGGGGGCTCATACTGAGTAGGAGGCTCTGGGGGGCTCATACTGAGTAGGAGGCTCTGGGGGGCTCTCATACTGAGTAAGAGGCTCTGGTGGGCTCATATTGAGTAGGAGGCTTGGTCTCATACCGAGTAAGAGGCTCTGAGGGGCTCATACTGAGTTAGAGGCTCTGGGGGGATCTCATACCGAGTAAGAGGTTCTGGGGGGCTCTCATACTGAGTAAGAAGTTCTAAGGGGCTCATATTGAGTAGGAGGCTCTGGCGTCTCTTACCGAGTAAGAGGCTCTGGGGGGCTCATACTGAGTAAGAAGCTCTGGGGGCTCTCATACTGAGTAAGAGGCTCTGGGGGGCTCTCATACTGAGTAAGAGGCTCTGGGGGGCTCTCATACAGAGTAAGAGGCTCTGGGGGGCTCTCATACGGAGTAAGAGGCTCTGGGGGGCTCTCATACTGAGTAAGAGGCTCTGGGGGGCTCTCATACGGAGTAAGAGGCTCTGGGGGGCTCTCATACTGAGTAAGAGGCTCTGGGGGGCTCTCATACGGAGTAAGAGGCTCTGGGGGGCTCTCATACTGAGTAAGAGGCTCTGGGGGGCTCTCATACAGAGTAAGAGGCTGTAGGGGGCTCTCAATCTAATAGGCCATGATAGTGTGTGTATATATCATATTTTGGAGGCAGTTAAGGTGCATCATGTGAGGTCATTATCCTGCGTTGGTGGCGCTATATGGTCATCATGTACTGTACATGTGCTGTGAAACTGTGGAAGGAGTGGGGATAACATACTTATTGTGGGAGTAGGAGCATCATACTCTAGAATGGTTATAAAAGAGGCATCTCTGGAGAAAACACTAAGGGGATTCAACAGGAACATAAATACGGGCCACAACACAAGTCTTCATCCTGGTTTATAAAAAATGGATGATGTGATCTCGCCAAACAATATACACACACACTTTTTTTTTTGTTTTGGTGGAGGCCCAATTAGAACTTTTGCTATGGGGTCCTATGACTTCTATTTACACCACTTACAAAATTTGCAAGATTATATACGGGACATGTGGTATAACAGAGGAAATATTAGGTAATGTATAGAATATATTTAATGTATGGATATACGGGACCATACACAGAAGATGCATAATATACAATATGGACCAAAAGAAGATATTCAGGTGAATCAATGGGATTCTATGAGATTAGATTCTATGAGGTAGACATATACACCGACACGGAAGAGACTGATTGGCCACTTCCTCTTGTTAGTTTTGATCACAAACTGACCCGACAATTGAAGAATAAGGGTTCGTCATTCTGGAAATTGATGGTTCATCACTATGGACATTGATGGTTCATCATTCTGGACATTGATGGTTCATCATTATGGACATTGATGGTTCTTCATTCTGGACATTGATGGTTCTTCATTATGGACATTGATGGTTCTTCATTCTGGACATTGATGGTTCATCATTCTGGACATTGATGGCTCATCATTCTGGACATTGATGGTTCATCATTATGGACATTGATGGTCGATCATTATGGACATTGATGGTTCATCATTCTGGACATTGATGGCTCATCATTCTGGACATTGATGGTTCATCATTCTGGACATTGATGGTTCATCATTCTGGACATTGATGGTTCATCATTATGGACAATGATGGTTCATCATTCTGGACATTGATGGTTCTTCATTCTGGACATTGATGGCTCATCATTCTGGACATTGATGGTTCATCATTATGGACATTGATGGTCGATCATTATGGACATTGATGGTTCATCATTCTGGACATTGATGGCTCATCATTCTGGACATTGATGGTTCATCATTCTGGACATTGATGGTTCATCATTCTGGACATTGATGGTTCATCATTATGGACAATGATGGTTCATCATTCTGGACATTGATGGTTCATCATTCTGGACATTGTTGGTTCATCATTCTAGACATTGATGGTTCATCATTCTGGACATTGATGGTTCATCATTCTGGACATTGATGGTTCATCATTCTGGACATTGATGGTTCATCATTCTGGGCATTGATGGTTCATCATTGTGGACATTGATGGTTCATCATTGTGGACATTGTTGGTTCATCATTCTGGACATTGATGGTTCATCATTCTGGACATTGATGGTTCATCATTCTGGACATTGATGGTTCATCATTCTGGACATTGATGGTTCATCATTATGGGCATTGATGGTTCATCATTGTGGACATTGATGGTTCATCATTCTGGACATTGATGGTTTATCATTGTGGACATTGATGGTTTATCATTCTGGACATTGATGGTTCATCATTCTGGACATTGATGGTTCATCATTATGGACATTGATGGTTCATCATTATGGACATTGATGGTTCATCATTCTGGACATTGATGGTTCATCATTATGGACATTGATGGTTCATCATTATGGACATTGATGGTTCATCATTATGGACATTGATGGTTCATCATTCTGGACATTGCTGATTCTTCATTCTGGACATTGATGGTTCATCATTATGGACATTGATGGTTCTTCATTCTGGACATTGATGGTTCATCATTCTGGACATTGATGGTTCTTCAGTCTGGACATTAATGGTTCTTCATTATGGACATTGATGGTTCTTCATTATGGACACTGATGGTTCATCATTCTGGACATTGATTTTTCATCATTATGGATATTGATGGTTCTTCATTATGGACATTGATGGTTCATCATTCTGGACATTAATGGTTCATCATTCTGGAGATTGATGGTTCATCATTCTGGACATTGATGGTTCTTCATTCTGGACATTGATGGTTCATCATTCTGGACATTGATGGTTCTTCATTATTATTATTATTATTATTATTATTATTTATTATTATAGCGCCATTTATTCCATGGCGCTTTACATGTGAGGAGGGGTATACATAATAAAACAAGTACAATAATCTTGAAAAATACAAGTCACAACTGGTACAGGAGGAGAGAGGACCCTGCCCGCGAGGGCTCACAATCTACAAGGGATGGGTGAGGATACAGTAGGTGAGGGTAGAGCTGGCCGTGCAGCGGTTTGGTCAATCGGTGGTTACTGCAGGTTGTAGGCTTGTCGGAAGAGGTGGGATTATGGACATTGATGGTTCATCATTCTGGACATTGATGGTTCATCATTCTGGACATTGATGGTTCTTCATTATGGACATTGATGTTTCTTCATTATGGACATTGATGGTTCTTCATTATGGACATTGATGGTTCATCATTATGGACATTGATGGTTCTTCATTATGGACATTAATGGTTCATCACTATGGACATTGAGGGTTCATCATTCTGGACATTGATGGTTCTTCATTATGGACATTGATGGTTCATCATTATGGACATTGATGGTTCATCATTCTGGACATTGATGGTTCATCATTCTGGACATTGATGGTTCATCATTATGGACATTGATGCAGACCGGAATATATGTTGCACCCTGTACTGGAAAGTTGTAATGTTGATGGAAGACTGAACACTTACGAGATTAAACAGTGTTAAACAAATGTAAATGTAAGAAACAATGTAATAAAATGCAAATAATCATCTTCTGTTGTGCCGGTGTCCACTCTGTTGTGATACATTTCATTGATTCTACTCTATACGTACTGCTGGGCCACAATGTATAGAAGATATGGTGTAATGTACAGGAAACCTGACAAGATACAGGAGACGTGAAATAATCTGTAGCCCCAATTCCAAAGAACTGTGAAATGGCCGCTCCCTACTCCCCTGCAGTCAGGGCATAACGCGGTGTAACGCGGTCCGTTAACGCTGCTATTAACCCTGTGTGACAAACTTTTTACTATTGATGTTGCCTATGAAGCATCAATAGTAAAAAGATTTAATGTTAAAAATAATTTAAAAAAATAAAAAATGGTGCTGTTCTCACCCTCTGGCATCCACCGATGCGCGCGAGCGGCGAGGCTGCCACCAGCTTCCGTTCCCAGAGATGCATTGCAAAATTACCCAGATGACTTAGCGGTCTCCCTAAGGGGACTTGAACCTGCAATTGTCTACTTTACCACAGTATTCCAATGTATAGGATAAGTTATGGTTTCCTATGAAACTCAGCCTGTGGCACAAGAGACTAAATGGCAGCAAGAGTGCCTTCAAATGAAAAATAGTTATTGCTCCTAACATAAATACAGATAAAGTAATTATTAACTTGTCAAATGGCACATTCAATTATTAACACGTACAAGTTATGAATTGCTTCCTGAGTACAGGATCAGAACCAAAACCACCATCAGTACATAAATACACTACCATTTAGTCTTGTGCCACAGACTGAGATTCATAAAAAAAAACGTAATTTATCCTATACACTGGAATACAGAACCTTAAGCTGAACACATTAACAGAACCACTACCAGTACTTAAACACATCAGAACTATCAGCACAGGAATACAGCATCAAAATTATCACTGGTATATAAATACAGCACCAAAACTATCAGTATATGATTATATCACCAGAACTATCATCAGTACAGCAAAACTGCACTAAAACCTTGATCAGTACATGCATATGGCACCAGAACCAACATCAGTACAAGAATACTGAACCAGAACCATCATCAGTACAAGAATACTGAACCAGAACCATCATCAGTACAAGAATACTGAACCAGAACCATCATCAGTACAAGAATACTGAACCAGAACCATCATCAGTAGAGGGGTACATCACCAGGACATGAAGATAGAATGAGATCCACCATTAGTATATCCTCAAAACCACCATCACTACATGAATACAGTATCAAAACATACCATGAACTCACACATCATATGCTGAAGATATGAGATAATATTCCGGAAATGTAGGAAAGGATGCAGGAGATGTGGGTTTTTACACAAGACATAGCGTAAAGGATATTGTATAGAAGTGGTGTAATAATCAGGAGTTGTGGGATACTAACAGCACATACGGGATAATATATAGGAGATGTTACATTGGTTGAAAAAAGCCCCCGGTCCATCAAGTACAACCTTCCTCCACCAATTACATATTGTGTCACTAAATTATTTATAACCCACAATGTTATCTGTACTGGGGAAATCATCCGGCCCTGGTATAAAGGCTGTTCTAGTGTCGGCCATTACTACCTCCTGTGCTCAGCATTCCACATTCTCACTGCTCCAACTGTAAAGATCCCTTTCCTGTTTAGCGTAATGAGCGTCCCCTGGTCCTCAGTGGTCCTTGGAAGGGATTAGCCATGTTCCCGTCCTTTGTACTGACCACACACATATTTATACATGTAAATGAGATCTCCTCTGAGGAGTCGTTTATCTAAGCAAAACGAGGCCGACTGTTCCAACCTCTGCTCATATGAGCGACCTCCATCCTGTGTAATATATGAGCGGCCTCCACCCTGTGTAATATATGAGCGGCCTCCATCCTGTGTAATATATGAGCGGCCTCCATCCTGTGTAATATATGAGCGGCCTCCACCCTGTGTAATATATGAGAGGCCTCCATCCTGTGTAATATATGAGAGGACTCCACCCTGTGTAATATATGAGAGGACTCCACCCTGTGTAATATATGAGCAGCCTCCATCCTGTGTAATATATGAGAGGCCTCCATCCTGTGTAATATATGAGATGCCTCCATCCTGTGTAATATATGAGAGGCCTCCATCCTGTGTAATATATGAGATGCCTCCATCCTGTGTAATATATGAGAGGCCGCCATCCTGTGTAATATATGAGCGGCCTCCATCCTGTGTAATATATGAGAGGCCTCCATGCTGTGTAATATATGAGATGCCTCCATCCTGTGTAATATATGAGAGGCCTCCATCCTGTGTAATATATGAGATGCCTCCATCCTGTGTAATATATGAGAGGCCTCCATCCTGTATAATATATGAGCGGCCTCCATCCTGTGTAATATATGAGCGGCCTCCATCCTGTATAATATATGAGCGGCCTCCATCCTGTGTAATATATGAGGCCTCCATCCTGTGTAATATATGAGATGCCTCCATCCTGTGTAATATATGAGAGGCCTCCATCCCGTGTAATATATGAGCGGCCTCCATCCCGTGTAATATATGAGTGGCCTCCATCCCGTGTAATATAGGAGAGGCCTCCATCCCGTGCAATATATGAGTGGCCTCCATCCTGTGTAATATATGAGAAGCCTCCATCCTGTGTAATATATGAGAGGCCTCCATCCTGTGTAATATATGAGCGGCCTCCATCCCGTGTAATATATGAGCGGCCTCCATCCCGTGTAATATAGGAGAGGCCTCCATCCCGTGCAATATATGAGCGGCCTCCATCCCGTGCAATATATGAGCTGCCTCCATCCCGTGTAATATATGAGAGGCCTCCATCCTGTGTAATATATGAGAGGCCTCCATCCTGTGTAATATATGAGAGGCCTCCATCCCGTGTAATATAGGAGAGGCCTCCATCCCGTGTAATATATGAGCGGCCTCCATCCCGTGCAATATATGAGCGGCCTCCATCCCGTGTAATATATGAGCGGCCTCCATCCTGTGTAATATATGAGCGGCCTCCATCCTGTGTAATAATCTAATTGCCGCCTTTGAACTGACTCTAATTTCTCAATGTGGAGCCCAAAACTGGATCCCATATTCTAGATGTGGCCTCACCAGTGATTTATAAAGGGGTAATAATGCGTTGGGATCGCGGAATTTTCTCTCTCTTTTTATACACCCTACAATCTTGTTTGCTTTTGCGGCTGCTGCCTGACATTGAGCGCTGCTGCTCGGCTTATTGTAGCCAGAATCCCCCGTCCTTCTGTTCTGTGTCCCGAGGATTCTCCCATCTCATGTATGTGCAGCAATAGGATCACTCCGTCCTCGGGGCATTACTCTACATTACACCTCATTTATGTGGGATCCTCTACATGAGATGTAGGATAATATAGAGTCCCTGTGATATTGGAGATATGGGATAATGAACAAGAATTCCAGCTTTCCTCCTTATCACACATCTTCTTTGCTCGGTGACTAGAGGTTCCTCATTCTGCACATTCACCTTAGACCCTATTGATCAGCATCCATCATTCCGGAGACACTTTATTAGGTTATTGATCCATGAGGAGCAATCCTTGTATCTATGGTCGTATATCCCATAGGTGTGACCCAGTATGGGCACATGTCTAAGATACTGGCATCAGCTATGACATGGTACATGCACTATATATATATATATATATATATATACAGTATATGCATCACTTGCTCCCACCTTTCCATTGCTATGACATCACTACAGACCGCAGTAATGCAATATATACCTTATAATATACAGCGGAAAGGTCATTATCAGGAACGTCCCATGTCGTAGCAATGTTTGACCAATATTAGCTCTACAAGTAGGACAAGGGCGACATTGAAACTTGTTTTTTTTTTTTTTGTGACAAAGGATTGCAAACATCCAGATGTATTCTTCTCGCGGTCTGCAGGTGCAGCTTAATAGGTAAAATCAATCAGATGTGCTAGAAATAATCTAAGCCATGCCCAAGTGTGTAATTACTTCACTTTTATATAAAGGCCATGTCAGGAGAAGGGATCTAGTTCTTCTTGGCTCTCCTTGGAACTTACTTCTTGGATCTACTCTATGGGAATTTTAGGATTGCACGATATGGCGATATTATAGGATAATACAGGGTCTCGGAACGCAATTTTATGGGGGTAAGAACATTCCGAGAGTCATCTAATATCACTATTCGTTATATTTTTTTCGTTCTAATATACAGATTTATATCACACACAGACAGCAGACATATAGGAGCAGGAGAGGTAAGTCTGAAGACGCCATTTTCACGCTTAAGTTTTAGAAGTATTGGTTAAAAGTTTCACGTAGAATCTCTGTAATAATAACAACACAGCTGAAGATTCAAGATATCAGTGTGATTGTATTGATTTGCGTGGAAATATGTCATTCTATCATGATAATTACTAATCCTGAGGAAAGCACAAAACTGCTATAAATCTGCAACAAATGCTACTGAAATAGCTCAATAGTATATTAGTGAAATAGAATAAGTGCGATAATACGAATAATAAAAACATTTTATAAATGTAATAGTTATGCTGCTAAAAAAAACCCTAAAATAGCTCAATAGTATATTAGTGAAATAGAATAAGTGCGATAATACGAATAATAAAAACATTTTATAAATGTAATAGTTATGCTGCTAAAAAAAACCCTAAAATAGCTCAATAGTATATTAGTGAAATAGAATAAGTGCGATAATACGAATAATAAAAACATTTTATAAATGTAATAATTATGCTGCTAAAAAAAACCCTAAAATAGCTCAATAGTATATTAGTGAAATGTATTAATTCAATAGAATAAGTGTAATACTAATAATAATAAAAACACGTTACGAATGTAATAATTATGTTGCTAAACATAGCTCAATAGTATATTAACGACATTCATTATTTCAATAGCACAAATGTAATAATAAAAACATGCTACGAATGCGATAATTATGGCGCTAAAATGTATTCGATATTTTGTAAATATCTCTTATTTTTCCTGCGTCAAAAAAATGATATCGCGTTTTAGCTTTCCTTATTATTCTAGATTACGATGAACATTCTTTTATAAAAACTTAAATAAAAATATTATTAATAATAACTTATTTCGACTAGGTTTTGTCCTATTAATTCTCATATTCTTGCTAGAAACAATCCATCATTGTTTCGTTTTCTTCTTGTTATTAATAAGTATTGAAAAATGGGCAATATGAAAATATTAAAAGATTAATATTATAATAATTTTGTATTATGAGAGCTTAATAATAATAATAATAATAATAATAATAATAACTTAACTATCTTCATAATATATTGTAGAAACGTAATATATCAAGAGGTTATTAGCTTAATTTTTTTAGAATTCTATATATATATATTTAATATTTGTATGTGTTTTATCATATATATATCTTTACCTATATCTGTTATATGTATATATATATATAATAAATAATATAAATATATGTATATATATACATATACATACACACATACAATCTATATAATATAAAGATAAAATAAATAATATAAATATATTCTATATTCTATAGAATATCAAAAATCAGTAATTGTAATATCTGCAGCAAAATAATTTTAGCAAAAAAAAAGTGCTTTGTATTCTTCATATTTCCTAATGAGTCCTATTGTCGGTATTTTCATGCTAGAAATGTCCTTTCCGAGCTGTAGATTCTGTAATCCCGGCTACTAGTAATTAGACACTTCTGCCACTAATTCTAATTCTTAGAATGCTGCTATTATTCCTTTTACTGCTAACATTAATAATAATAATAATATTGCCATCCTACTCTATATCTCTATTTACTGTGTATTTCTACCTGTACAGATGGATTTCTCCCTGGATCTGGATATTAATCTGTGGCAGATTACAGTTTTCATGTCTGCTCTGCATGTAATAGAATTTCTCAGCAAAGACAAAATATCAATAGTCAGAAAACAATAGCGGACGCTGCAATAATGTGCATTGTGTGAGGACACCGACAGACATTCATGGAAATTATAAGAAGGGTTTATACTCAGCAAATGATAATAATACAGGAATCACCTGCAATGTCCATGTCTGTATGGGAAGGACAATATTTAATGAAGCATGTCGTAGTGTAGGGAGGCTGGATATAATTGATATGGCGAGGCTGGATATAGGGAGGCTGGATATAAGGGATATGGCCAGGCTTAATATAAGGAGGCTGATATAAGGAGGCTGGATATAGGGAGGCTGGATATAAGGAGGCTGGATATAATTGATATGGCGAGGCTGGATATAGGGAGGCTGGATATAGGAGATATGGCCAGGCTTAATATAAGGAGGCTGATATAAGGAGGCTGGATATAGGGAGGCTGGATATAAGGAGGCTGGATATAATTGATATGGCGAGGCTGGATATAGGGAGGCTGGATATAGGAGATATGGCCAGGCTTAATATAAGGAGGCTGATATAAGGAGGCTGGATATAGGGAGGCTGGATATAAGGAGGCTGGATATAATTGATATGGCGAGGCTGGATATAGGGAGGCTGGATATAAGGAGGCTGGATATAATTGATATGGCAAAGCTGGATATAGGGAGGCTGGATATAGGGGATATGGTGAGGCTGGATATACGGGATATGGGGAGGCTGGATATAATTGATATGGCGAGGTTGGATATACGGAGGCTGGATATAAGGAAGCTGGATATAATTGATATGGCGAGGCTGAATATAGGGAGGCTGGATAAGGGGAGGCTGGATATAGGAGATATGGTGAGGCTGGATATAGGGAGGCTGGATATAAGGAGGCTGCATATAGGGGATATGGTGAGGCTGGGTATAGGGAGGCTGGATATAAGGAGGCTGCATAAAGGGGATATGGTGAGGCTGGGTATAGGGATATGGCGAGGCTGGATATACGGAGGCTGGATATAAGGAAGCTGGATATAATTGAAATGGCGAGGCTGGATATAGGGGATATGGTGAGGCTGGATATAGGGAGGCTTGATATAAGGAGGCTGGATATAGGGGATATGGTGACGCTGGATATAATTGATATGGCAAGGCTGGATATAAGGAGGCTGGATATAATTGAAATGGCGAGGCTGGATGTAGGGAGGCTGGATATAAGGTATATGATGCAGCTGGATATAGGGAATATGGTGAGGATATAAGGGATATGGTGAGGCTGGATAGGTGATATGGGAAGGCTGGATATAATGGATAGAGGGAGGCTGCATATAAGGAGGCTGGATATTTGGGATATGGTGGGGCTGGATATAGGGGATATGGGGAGGCTGGATATAGAGAATATGTTGAGGCTGGATATAAAGAGGCTGGATATTTGGGATATGGTGAGGCTGGATATTAAGGGGCTGGATCTAGGGGATATGGTGGGGCTGGATATAGGGAGGCTGGATCTAGGGGGTATAGGGAGGCTGGATATAGAGAATATGTTGAGGCTGGATATAAGGGGGTTGGATATAGGGGATATGGTGGGGCTGGATATAGGGAGGCTGGATCTAGGGGGTATAGGGAGGCTGGATATAGGTAGGCTGGATAATGCAGTATATTCTAGCATACAGACAGGATATGGAAGTAAATGAAGGCTTTTTAGTGAAGCGTCTGAGGAGCAGGCTGAGGGGGAGCCATAGGTCGGGGTCACACTTGTGAGAAACTCGGGCATCAATACCCGGCACTGCCGCCGGCACTCGGGCCCGGAGCGTGCGGCTGCGTAGAAATCCAGGCAGCCGTGTCCTCAGTGCCGGGTGTTGATGCGTGAGTTTCTCGCAAGTGTGACCCCGGCCGTATAGAAAGAATCCAGCGGCCTCTGTAAGTGCTCGGATGCCGGCAGACTCTGAATATATGATGTCTGGACGCCATTCTAGAATATACTTAGTAAATGCAGGTGCTTCGCACACAATGTGGCCACCAGCCAGGATAACCCGACTCTTCTGTAGCCGGACCCTACACCTGATGATGATCACACATGCCTCTGCTGGGCCTCAGGCCTGTAGATAGAAAGGATCCAGCGCTAATTACCACCAGTCTCAGGATGACGGGATTAGGAGTGCACGGTCAGATATGGGCAGTCACCACCTCCAATAGTAAAAAAAACAAAACAACAAAAAAACGCAGCAAATGGACATAAGAAATTCACAGCAGAAAAAAAGCCGTAATTTACAGATACAGTCAGAAAAGTGATGAATAACAGGAGGCCGCAGCCGCTCCCTGATAAAGGCGGAGGCCGCACAGGTGCAAAACACTGACGAAACAACCACTCACAGCCCACCCATTCATGGAGGGGTGGTCGCCTGTATGAGGAACACGCATGGATACGGCTGGTGTAGGGCGCCAGTCACACAGGTACGTGGAGTGTCTGGCTCACAGTCTATTGATGCCTATGTTATAGATTAGACAGCTGCACAGCACTATATAAGTGCGGGGAAGACACCGCACCAACACGGCTATGTGCACACGTTGTGGATATTGCTGCGGATCCGCAGCAGCTTTCCATGCGTTTACAGTACAATGTAAACCTATGGAAAACGCAATCTGCAGTGCCCATGCTGTGGAAAATACCGCGGGTTACATTCCGCAGCATGTCAATTCTTTGTGCGGATTCCACAACGGTTTACACCTGCTCCATAATAGGAATCCGCAGGTGGAAAACCGCAGGTGGAATCCACACAAAATCCGCATAAAAACAGCAGTAATTCCGCAGGTAAAAGGCAGTGCGGATTTCTAAAATCCGCAGTGGAACAATCCGCAGAGCTCCTTTCTACGTGTGCACAGACCCTTGGTCGCATAAAAATGAAAACCATGCATTAAAATATAAATAATATCCATGAAGAATTGTTCAGAATTTTAGTCAAAAATCCGCAGGCTGGCATCCCACATGAAGATCCTCATTGTCTAGCAGACACTGCATTAAATCTGGGAATATAGACTTTTATAAAATGAAGGTACTTAGTGCACACAGGTCAGTTCATAAGAGCCCACCAGCCACGACAAGACGCACCTTTCTTTGATGGGACCCTAAGAGATTTCTTCTTTTTGGAGGTGTCGGTCAGTTTTTTTTGTAGTTCACTAATGGAGGTGGTGACTGCCCCCATATTTGACTGATCTCCTCCCATCGGCCTTTTAATCAGTGCTGGGTCCTTCCTGCCCGGTACATTTGTAACTTTCAGCCCAGAAGACTTATGTCTGATGAATAATAGAGTCCTATCAGAGAAACTTTGCCTTGCTGAGGCTGGTGGGCTCTCTTGAAATGGCCAATTTGTGAGCGAAGTACCTTTATTGCTATAAGTATATTCCATATAGCGGTAATGCAGCCGAAATGTGGTCTATTCAGTGATTGCAGACATCTTGGCGCTTACAGAGGCCGCTGTATTCTTCTGTTTGTGTATTATTCAGCTACAGCAGTTTACACGTGTTCACACTTGACTTAGGCTACTTTCACACTGGCGTTCTTTTTAATACGTCGCAATGCGTCGTTTAGGGGAAAAAACGCATCCTGCAAAGTTGTTTGCAGGATGCGTTTTTGCCCCATAGAGTAACATTACCGACGCATTGCGACGTATTGACACACGTCGCAACCGTCGTGCGACGGTTGCGCCGTCTTGTGGCGGACCGCCGGGAGCAAAAAATGTTAAATGTAACGTTTTTTGCTCCAGACGGACCACTTTTTCCGACCGCACATGCGCGGCCCGGAACTCCGCCCCCACCTCCTCGCACCTCACAATGGGGCAGCGGATGCGCCGGAGAAATGCATCTGCTGCACCCGTTGTGCGGCGCTAACAAAGCTAGCGTCGGAATCTCGGCCCGACGCAATGCGACGGAACGAATGCGATGCTAGTGTGAAAGTAGCCTTATTCTGTTTGGAGGAGCTGGTCAGATTTTCTCTTTAGGTTGAATAATTCAGTATACTGAGGGTATATAATGAGGTATATGGGATATACTGGGCTCCAGTAATATAGTATACTGAGGGTATATAATGAGGTATAAGGGATATACTGGGCTCCAGTAATATAGTATACTGAGGGTATATAATGAGGTATAAGGGATATACTGGGCTCCGGTAATATAGTATACTGAGGGTATATAATGAGGTATATGGGATATACTGGGCTCCAGTAATATAGTATACTGAGGGTATATAATGAGGTATATGGGATATACTGGGCTCCGGTAATGTAGTATACTGAGGGTATATAATGAGGTATAAGGGATATACTGGGCTCCGGTAATATAGTATACTGAGGGTATATAATGAGGTATATGGGATATACTGGGCTCCAGTAATATAGTATACTGAGGGTATATAATGAGGTATAAGGGATATACTGGGCTCCGGTAATATAGTATACTGAGGGTATATAATGAGGTATATGGGGGTATACTGGGCTCCAGTAATATAGTATACTGAGGGTATATAATGAGGTATATGGGGGTATACTGGGCTCCAGTAATATAGTATACTGAGGGTATATAATGAGGTATATGGGATATACTGGGCTCCAGTAATATAGTATACTGAGGGTATATAATGAGGTATATGGGATATACTGGGCTCCAGTAATATAGTATACTGAGGGTATATAATGAGGTATATGGGGGTATACTGGGCTCCAGTAATATAGTATACTGAGGGTATATAATGAGGTATAAGGGATATACTGGGCTCCGGTAATATAGTATACTGAGGGTATATAATGAGGTATATGGGATATACTGGGCTCCAGTAATATAGTATACTGAGGGTATATAATGAGGTATAAGGGATATACTGGGCTCCAGTAATATAGTGCACTGAGGGTATATAATGAGGTATAAGGGATATACTGGGCTCCAGTAATATAGTATACTGAGGGTATATAATGAGGTATAAGGGATATACTGGGCTCCAGTAATATAGTATACTGAGGGTATATAATGAGGTATAAGGGATATACTGGGCTCCGGTAATATAGTATACTGAGGGTATATAATGAGGTATAAGGGATATACTGGGCTCCAGTAATATAGTATACTGAGGGTATATAATGAGGTATAAGGGATATACTGGACTCCAGTAATGTAGTATACTGAGGGTATATAATGAGGTATAAGGGATATACTGGGCTCCGGTAATATAGTATACTGAGGGTATATAATGAGGTATATGGGGGTATACTGGGCTCCGGTAATGTAGTATACTGAGGGTATATAATGAGGTATATGGGGGTATACTGGGCTCCAGTAATATAGTATACTGAGGGTATATAATGAGGTATAGGGGGGTATACTGGGCTCCAGTAATATAGTATACTGAGGGTATATAATGAGGTATAAGGGATATACTGGACTCCAGTAATGTAGTATACTGAGGGTATATAATGAGGTATAAGGGATATACTGGGCTCCGGTAATATAGTATACTGAGGGTATATAATGAGGTATATGGGGGTATACTGGACTCCGGTAATATAGTGTACTGAGGGTATATAATGAGGTATATGGGGGTATACTGGACTCCGGTAATATAGTGTACTGAGGGTATATAATGAGGTATATGGGGGTATACTGGGCTCCGGTAATATAGTATACGGAGGGTATATAATGAGGTATATGGGGGTATACTGGGCTCCGGTAATATAGTATACTGAGGGTATATAATGAGGTATATGGGGGTATACTGGACTCCAGTAATATAGTATACTGAGGGTATATAATGAGGTATATGGGGGTATACTGGGCTCCAGTAATATAGTATACTGAGGGTATATAATGAGGTATATGGGGGTATACTGGACTCCAGTAATATAGTATACTGAGGGTATATAATGAGGTATATGGGGGTATACTGGGCTCCAGTAATATAGTATACTGAGGGTATATAATGAGGTATATGGGGGTATACTGGACTCCAGTAATATAGTGTACTGAGGGTATATAATGAGGTATATGGGGGTATACTGGGCTCCGGTAATATAGTATACGGAGGGTATATAATGAGGTACTGTATATGGGGGTATACTGGGCTCTGGTAATATAGTATACTGAGGGTATATAATGAGGTATATGGGGTATACTGGACTCCAGTAATGTAGCATACTGAGGGTATATAATGAGGTATATGGGGGTGTACTGGGCTCCGGTAATATAGTGTACTGAGGCTGTATAATGAGGTATATAGGGGTATACTGGGCTCCGGTAATATAGTATACTGAGGCTATATAATGAGGAATCTGGAGGTATACTGGGCTCCAGTAATGTAGTATACTGAGGGTATATAATGAGGTATATGGGGGTATACTGGACTCCAGTAATGTAGTATACTGAGGGTATATAATGAGGTATATGGGGGTATACTGGGCTCCGGTAATATAGTATACTGAGGGTATATAATGAGGTATATGGGGGTATACTGGGCTCCGGTAATATAGTATACGGAGGCTGTATAATGAGGAATATGGGGGTATACTGGGCTCTGGTAATATAGTATACTGAGGCTGTATAATAAGTTATATGGCGGTTTACTGGGCTCCGGTAATGTAGTATACTCAGGGTATATGATGAGGTATATTGAGTTATACAGGGCTCAGGTAATGTAGTATACGGAGGGTATATAATGAGGTATATGGGGGTATACTGGGCTCTGGTAATATAGTATACGGAGGGTATATAATGAGGTATATGGGGGTATACTGAACTCCGGTAATGTAGTATACTGAGGGTATATAATGAGGTATATGTGGGTATACTGGGCTCCAGTAATGTAGTATACTCAGCGTATATAGTGAGGTATATGGGGTATACTGGGCTTCCGAAATGTAGTATACTGAGGGTATATAATGAGGTATATGGGGGTATACTGGACTCTGGTAATGTAGTATACTCAGGGTATATAATGAGGTATATGGGGGTATACTGGACTCTGGTAATGTAGTATACTCAGGGTATATAATGAGGTTTATGGGGGTATACTGGGCTCCAGTAATGTAGTATACTCAGCGTATATAGTGAGGTATATGGGGGTATACTGGACTCTGGTAATGTAGTATACTCAGGGTATTTAATGAGGTTTATGGGGGTATGCTGGGCTCCGGTAATGTTCAGGGTGGGCCATTTATATGGATGGACCTAAATAAAATGGGAATGGTTGGTGATATCAACTTCCTGTTTGTCGCACATTAGTATTTGGGAGAGGGGAAAACTTTTCAAGATGGGTGGTGACCGTGGCGGCCATTTTGAAGTCGGCCATTTTGGATCCAACTTCACATCTCGCATCTTCACAGCATAGATAATTGCCTTACGATACGAGATGTGCAGCAGCTGAAACAACGGATACTGGAAGCCTGTGCTAGCATTTCTTCTGCGGTATTACTATGATTGTGTCATGAGTGAGAGAAGAGGGTTGCATTGACAATCCAACACAATGGGCAGCACTTTGAACACACTTTGTAAGTAGTCATAAACTTATAAATAACTCATGAAATAATAAAATTACATTAAAATTAAGCACACCATTGTTTTTCTTGTGAATTTCTCAATAAGTTTGAGGTGTCACATGACCCTCTTCCCACTGGAAAAGATAATGTTGGATCCAAAATGGCCAATGACAAAATGGCCGCCATGGTCACCACCCACCTTGAAAAGTTTTCCTCCGCCCATATACTAATGTGCCACAAACAGGAAGTTGATATCACCAACCATTCCCTATTTTATTTACGTGTATTTATATAGATGGCCCACCCTGTAGTATACTGAGGCTGTATAATGAGGTATTTGGGGGTATACTGGGCTCTAGTAATGTAGTATACTGAGGCTATATATTGATGAACATGGTGTATACAGGGCTCAGGTAATGTAGTGTATTAGTGTATGGAGGCTATATAATTAGGTATATGGGGGTATACTGGGCTCCGGTAATGTAGTATACTCAGGGTACATAATGAGGTATATCTGAGTATACTGAGGGTGTATTGAGGTATACCGAGGCTTTTACACACCTTGATAATCAGATATTTTTAGGTTCTATTTTAATTATTTTCTGGTATACTTAGAACGTACAATGGTGCAGCGTGAGACTCATTATTCGGGAACACTGAGCATTGAGATCTTCAGAATTTTTCCCGTATTGACTATATTGGTAGGAGAAACACATTTGGCAGAGACCCCATTACTGCATCGTATGCCTCCATATGACTGTGCGAGCAATGCTTGTGGGGAAAATGTCTTCTATAATATGGCATTAGATGCAGTCAGATGTATGTTGCAGAGTTATGGAAATGTGCTCTGAGTGCCTGTGTATATGGGAGGTATGTAGGGGTGAAACAGGGCCCCATAGCAGTCACCTTTCTTATATTGATGGAAACCCGCCAGCTTTTCTGGTTTTATATTCTGTACAAGTGGAATCATTGCACAAACATTCTGCAATGGTTTAAAATCCTTTTTTTTACATTTCAACTCCTCTAAGTTTTCAATATACCTGCTTGCAGTCAGTCATTGGAAAGTGTACTGATCTTAAGAGGGATGAGTGGCATTTAACTGTTAGTACTGTGGCCCATGGCTATCAAGATTTGCAGTCCCATCACAGCACAAGCTCCAAAAAATATGTACATCGGCTAAATGCGACATTTCTCCATAGCTAATAGTTCTATCACAGGCAGGTTCTACTATCTCTCATGTCTGGAGCCATAGGTTATTGCACATTGCTGTTTCTGCTGGTTTGTGTAGTTCTCCACATACTTGGAGCCATGCTGTGCGTAAAGAGTCAGCAGTGGTTTTGTGGACACACAGGTGTCTGTTGGAAGTGTTTGGTGACTTATAGGCGTTTTCCAGTAATTATAATCTCGTTAGTCTGTTTCTTTTCATCAGGGTGACACGTTGGGGCTGAATATCCTGGCCGCAGACTGACGCCTGGAGGTTTACAGTTTCTGAAGATAGAGAGCAGAGGACGATAATCAGATCCTCTGTCTGCCAAATTCTCATCTCCCCACAGCTGAGACGGTGTCCGTCCACACATACACATCATGTACAGAGCGTTCCCTCCCGGGATATATACCTCCATGTAACATACATGTACAGCATCCGTCCATACATACACATCATGTACAGAGCGTTCCCTCCCAGGATATATACCTCCATGTAACATACATGTACAGCGTCCGTCCATACATACACATCATGTACAGGGCGTTCCCTCCCAGGATATATACCTCCATGTAACATACATGTACAGCGTCCGTCCATACATACACATCATGTACAGAGCTATCCCTCCAGGATATATACCTCCATGTAACATACATGTACAGCGTCCGTCCATACATACACATCATGTACAGAGCGTTCCCTCCCAGGATATATACCTCCATGTAACATACATGTACAGCGTCCGTCCGTACATACACATCATGTACAGAGCGTTCCCTCCCGGGATATATACCTCCATGTAACATACATGTACAGCGTCCGTCCATACATACACATCATGTACAGAGCGTTCCCTCCCAGGATATATACCTCCATGTAACATACATGTACAGCGTCCGTCCATACATACACATCATGTACAGAGCGTTCCCTCCCGGGATAAATACCTCCATGTAACATACATGTACAGCGTCCGTCCATACATACACATCATGTACAGGACGTTCCCTTCCAAAAATGAATTTGTTGCAAATAAAAAAAATCTGAAAATTCACCAAACTAGACAAGAAAACAGACTCAGAGGCGATGATGAACTGGAGTCATACAATAGTAGGTAAAAGGTGTTGGGAACCTCTGTCTTGTTGGCTGTTTACACCTAATGCTGTAATTTCTTCTGGTCATTGGGCAGATTCCCGACACCATTGTACTTGGGCTGCCCCGTTTTTTCCATCCTCCTATTTCTAAGACTGAACCTGTACGCAGCGTTTTATGTTGAATGCTATGGTGCACACAATGCTCGATCAAGTCCTGATTCTGGCCAGTGACAGCTTCAGGACTTTGCGTATGGGCAGAAACAGTGCTCTGTGCCTCCATCCCACTCCTATAATGAGTGCAGCAGTCGCTGATCTACTCTGCAGAGTCAAAATGTTACCTATGTAATGCATACAGCAGTTTCACTCTATGTTATGCGATTTATATACAGCAGTGTCTGTGTCTCCTATGTGATGTATATACAGCAGTGTCTGTGTCTCCTATTTGATGTATACACAGCAGTGTCTGTGTCTCCTATGTTATGTACACACAGTAGTGTCTCTGTCTCCTATGTGATGTATATACAGCAGCCTTAGTGTCTGTCCTGTGATGTGTACACAGCAGTCTTAGTGTCTTCTATGTGATGTATGTACATCAGCCTTGGTGTCTCCTTTGTGATGAATATTCCGCAGTCTCAGTGTTTCCTATTTTATATACAGTATATGTAAACCATTTCTGTGTCTCCTATATGATGTATACTGCAGACTTCTCCTATGGGGAGTTCTGAAGAGATAACTTGAGCATCACTTTCCTTCCAGAATTCTGTTTTTTTGCATTCACTTACTTGAGTAAAACTGAAGATTTTGTAATAAAAGTTATATTTTTAACTTTACTTTCATGTTATGGGTTAAAAAAGTGAAAAAGTGTTCTATGAAACTCAATTTTGCCAAAATTTTGAAAATTGTTTTTATGTTAAATGTAACATTCAGGCCTTCGACCCTGGTGTATAACACCTGGCTCCGCACCATGCTGCCTGCCCTGAGTATCATGTGACAGAACGGCATGTGGTGCAGAGCTCACTGATGCTAGAGCGCGGTCCTCTAATTTGAGCCACCAGTGCAACAAGTGTGTTCATGACATTTCTTCCTCCTGCGTCTTCCTCCATCACCTGTGAGTGACATTAATGAGACGTTGAAGGAACCGCAGCAACTCATCCACTAAGTTTAGATCCTGTAATGTTAAAGAGCGAGGGCTGAGTGCTGAAGAGCAGAGGACAGAAAGTCACCAACGCTCTGCTGATCCCATAACTGAAGAGTCCAGACCTCCTCTGGTATCAGCACAAACACTGCACCCCCTCCGGGAGCTTCATGAATGAACAGCTACATGTACATCACCAAGCACGATGTGGAATGTTGGATGGAGTGGTGTAAAGCCACCACCACTGGACTCTGAAGGAGACGTGTTCTGTGCAGTGACGGATCGCACTTCTCTATCTGCGTCTGATGGAGGAGTGTTATGACCTGGTGGTTAGGAGCACCCGGCACGACCTGATAGTTAAACTCACACAGGACAAGCTCTGGGATGTGGGAGCTCTGCTGACCGCAGGCCCTAATCCTATCACAACAACTAGAAATAGCCGTGGAACGTTCCTGACTCTCCCTAGACGCCTCTTCACAGCCTAAGAGCTAGCTAGCCCTAGAGATAGAAAATAAAGCCTACCTTGCCTCAGAGAAATTCCCCAAAGGAAAAGGCAGACCCCCACATATATTGACTGTGAGTAAAGATGAAAGTCACAAACGCAGAAATGAAACAGGTTTCAGCAAAGGGAGGCCAGACTTACTAAACAGACAGAGGATAGGAAAGGTATCTTTGCGGTCAGCACAAAAACTACAAAAGACCACGCAGAGTGTGCAAAAAGACCTCCGCACCGACTAACAACAGAATTCACAACAGTAACCCCCCTTGAGGAGGGGTCACCGAACCCTCACCAGAGCCCCCAGGCCGATCAGGATGAGCCAAATGAAAGGCACGAACTAGATCAGCAGCATGAACATCAGAGGCAAAAACCCAGGAATTATCTTCCTGACCATAACCCTTCCACTTGACCAGGTACTGGAGTTTCCGTCTCGAAACACGAGAATCCAAAATCTTCTCCACCACATACTCCAACTCCCCCTCGACCAACACCGGGGCAGGAGGATCAACGGAGGAAACCATAGGCGCCACGTATCTCCGCAACAACGACCTATGGAACACATTATGGATGGCAAAAGAAGCTGGAAGGTCCAAACGAAATGACACAGGATTAAGAACTTCAGAAATCTTATATGGCCCAATGAAACGATGCTTAAAATTAGGAGAGGAAACCTTCAAAGGAACATGACGAGATGACAACCAAACCAAATGCCCAACACGAAGTCGGGGACCAACACAGCGCCGGCGGTTAGCGAAACGTTGAGCCTTCTCCTGGGACAACGTCAAATTGTCCACCACATGAGTCCAAATCTGCTGCAACCTGTCCACCACCGTATCCACACCAGGACAGTCCGAAGGCTCAACCTGCCCTGAAGAGAAACGAGGATGGAAACCAGAATTACAGAAAAAAGGAGAAACCAAAGTAGCCGAGCTGGCCCGATTATTAAGGGCGAACTCAGCCAAAGGCAAGAAGGACACCCAATCATCCTGATCAGCAGAAACAAAGCATCTCAGATATGTTTCCAAAGTCTGATTAGTTCGTTCTGTTTGGCCATTAGTCTGAGGATGGAAAGCCGAAGAAAAAGACAAATCAATGCCCATCTTAGCACAAAAGGACCGCCAAAACCTCGAAACAAACTGGGAACCTCTGTCCGAGACGATGTTCTCTGGAATGCCATGCAAACGAACCACATGCTGGAAAAACAATGGCACCAAATCAGAGGAGGAAGGCAATTTAGACAAGGGTACCAAATGGACCATCTTAGAGAAGTGATCACAAACCACCCAAATGACCGACATCCTTTGAGAAACAGGGAGATCAGAAATAAAATCCATGGAAATATGCGTCCAGGGCCTCTTCGGGACCGGCAAGGGCAAAAGCAACCCACTGGCACGAGAACAGCAGGGCTTAGCCCGAGCACAAGTCCCACAGGACTGCACAAAAGAACGCACATCCCGTGACAAAGACGGCCACCAAAAGGATCTAGCCACCAAATCTCTGGTACCAAAGATTCCAGGATGACCAGCCAACACCGAACAATGAACCTCAGAGATAACTCTACTAGTCCATCTATCAGGGACAAACAGTCTCTCCGCTGGACAACGGTCAGGTCTATCAGCCTGAAACTTCTGCAGCACGCGCCGCAAATCAGGGGAGATGGCAGACAAAATTACCCCCTCTTTAAGAATACCCGCCGGCTCCGGAACACCCGGAGAGTCAGGCACAAAACTCCTTGACAGGGCATCAGCCTTCACATTCTTAGATCCCGGAAGGTATGAAACCACAAAATCAAAACGGGAGAAAAAGAGCGACCATCGAGCCTGTCTAGGATTCAACCGTTTGGCAGACTCGAGATAAGTCAAATTCTTGTGATCCGTCAAGACCACCACGCGATGTTTAGCTCCTTCAAGCCAATGTCGCCACTCCTCGAATGCCCACTTCATGGCCAACAACTCTCGATTGCCAACATCATAATTGTGCTCAGCAGGCGAGAATTTTCTAGAAAAGAAGGCACATGGTTTCATCACCGAGCCATCAGAACTTCTTTGCGACAAAACAGCCCCTGCACCAATCTCAGAAGCATCAACCTCGACCTGAAACGGGAGCGAAACATCTGGCTGGCACAACACAGGGGCAGAAGAAAAACGACGCTTCAACTCCTGAAAAGCCTCTACAGCCGCAGAGGACCAATTGACCACATCAACACCTTTCTTGGTCAAATCAGTCAACGGTTTAGCAACACTAGAAAAATTAGCGATGAAGCGACGGTAAAAATTAGCAAAGCCCAGGAACTTCTGCAGGCTCTTCACAGATGTCGGCTGAGTCCAATCATAAATGGCCTGAACTTTAACAGAGTCCATCTCGATAGTAGAAGGGGAAAAAATGAAACCTTCTGAACTCCAAAGAGACACTTTGACCCCTTCACAAACAAGGAATTCGCACGAAGGACCTGGAACACCATTCTGACCTGCTTCACATGAGACTCCCAATCATCCGAAAAGACCAAAATGTCATCCAAATATACAATCAGGAATTTATCCAGGTACTCTCGGAAGATGTCATGCATAAAGGACTGAAACACAGATGGAGCATTAGACAGCCCGAATGGCATAACCAGGTACTCAAAATGGCCCTCGGGCGTATTAAATGCTGTTTTCCATTCATCGCCCTGTTTAATTCGCACAAGATTATACGCCCCTCGAAGATCTATCTTGGTGAACCAACTAGCCCCCTTAATCCGAGCAAACAAATCAGACAGCAGCGGCAAAGGATACTGAAATTTGACTGTGATCTTATTAAGAAGGCGGTAATCAATACAAGGTCTCAAAGAGCCATCCTTCTTGGCCACAAAAAAGAACCCTGCTCCCAATGGTGACGACGACGGGCGAATATGACCCTTCTCCAAGGATTCCTTTATATAACTCCGCATGGCAGCGTGCTCTGGCACAGATAAATTAAACAGTCGGCCCTTAGGAAACTTACTACCGGGAATCAAATTAATAGCACAATCGCAATCCCTATGAGGAGGTAGGGCACCGGATTTGGGCTCTTCAAATACATCCCGGTAATCTGATAAAAACTCAGGGACTTCAGAAGGAGTGGAAGGCGAAATTGACAACAATGGAACATCACCATGTACCCCCTGACAACCCCAGCTGGATACAGACATAGATTTCCAATCTAATACTGGATTATGGACCTGTAGCCATGGCAACCCCAAAACGACCACATCATGCAGATTATGCAACACCAAAAAGCGAATATCCTCCTGATGTGCAGGAGTCATGCACATGTTCAATTGAGTCCAGTACTGAGGCTTATTCTTGGCCAAAGGCGTAGCATCAATTCCTCTCAATGGAATAGGATACTGCAAGGGCTCCAAGAAAAAACCACAGCGCCTGGCAAACTCCAAGTCCATCAAATTCAGGGCAGCGCCTGAATCCACAAATGCCATAACAGAATAGGACGACAGAGAGCAAATCAGAGTAACGGACAAAAGAAATTTAGACTGTACAGTACCAATGGTGGCAGACCTAGCGAACCGCTTAGTGCGCTTAGGACAATCGGAGATAGCATGAGTGGATTCACCACAGTAAAAACACAGCCCATTCCGACGTCTATGTTCTTGCCGTTCAGCTCTGGTCAAAGTCCTATCACACTGCATAGGCTCAGGCCTATGCTCAGAGAATACCGCCAGATGGTGCACAGCTTTGCGCTCACGCAAGCGCCGATCGATCTGAAAGGCCAAGGACATAGACTCATTCAGACCAGCAGGCATGGGAAATCCCACCATGACATCCTTAAGGGCTTCAGAAAGACCCTTTCTGAAAATTGCCGCCAGGGCACACTCATTCCACTGAGTAAGCACAGACCACTTTCTAAACTTCTGACAGTACACTTCCGCTTCATCCTGACCCTGACACAGAGCCAGCAAGATTTTCTCTGCCTGATCCACTGAATTAGGTTCATCATAAAGCAATCCAAGCGCCAGAAAAAACGCATCAACATCCCGCAATGCAGGATCTCCTGGCGCAAGGGAAAATGCCCAGTCTTGAGGGTCACCACGCAACAAAGAAATAATGATTTTTACTTGTTGAACGGGGTCACCGGAGGAGCGGGGTTTCAAAGCTAGAAACAGTTTACAATTATTTTTTGAAATTCAAAAACTTAGATCTATCCCCAGAAAATAAATCAGGAATAGGAATTCTAGGCTCTAACATAGGATTCTGAACCACAAAATCTTGAATGCTTTGTACTCTTGCAGTGAGATGATCCACACAAGAGGACAGACCTTGAATGTCCATCTCTACACCTATGTCCTGAACCACCCAAAGGTTTAGGGGAAAAGAAAGACAAAACACAGTGCACAGAAAAAAATGGTCTCAGAGCTTCTCTTATCCCTCTATTGAGATGCATTAATACTTTGGGCCAGCTGTACTGTTATGACCTGGTGGTTAGGAGCACCCGGCACGACCTGATAGTTAAACTCACACAGGACAAGCTCTGGGATGTGGGAGCTCTGCTGACCGCAGGCCCTAATCCTATCACAACAACTAGAAATAGCCGTGGAACGTTCCTGACTCTCCCTAGACGCCTCTTCACAGCCTAAGAGCTAGCTAGCCCTAGAGATAGAAAATAAAGCCTACCTTGCCTCAGAGAAATTCCCCAAAGGAAAAGGCAGACCCCCACATATATTGACTGTGAGTAAAGATGAAAGTCACAAACGCAGAAATGAAACAGGTTTCAGCAAAGGGAGGCCAGACTTACTAAACAGACAGAGGATAGGAAAGGTATCTTTGCGGTCAGCACAAAAACTACAATAGACCACGCAGAGTGTGCAAAAAGACCTCCGCACCGACTAACGGTGCGGAGATGCCACTCTGCATCCCAGAGCTTCCAGCTAGCAAGACAAAATCATAATAACCAGCTGGACAAGGAAACAATGAACAAATAATAACTATCAGGAACTTAGCTTCTGCTGGAGAAGACAGGTCACCAGAAAGATCCAAGAGCGAACTGAACCAATGCAGGAACATTGACAGCTGGCATGGAGTAACGATCTGAGTGGAGTTAAATAGAGCAGCCAACCAAAGGATAAACCACGTCACCTGTGTAAGGAACCTCAGAAGCAGCAGCTTCACTCACAGCCACCAGAGGGAGTCCATGGACAGAACTCGCCGAAGTACCATTCACGACCACAGGAGGGAGTTCGACAACAGAATTCACAACAGAGGAGTCTGGGTTTGGTGATTCCAGGAGTACGTTACCCCCTGAGTACGTTGTTCCCGCTGTACAAATGATGGAGAAAGATAATTCTATGGGCTCTTACCAGGGTCAGCATTGGGCCCTCAGCTTCAGTGATGGGAAATCTTAATTCTTCAGCAGAATACATTGTGGACAATTGTAGCTTCCAGCTTTGTGGGATCAGTTTGGTGAAGACCCTTTTCTGTTCCCCAAGCTCCATACAGACATGGTTGGGGGAGTTTTGTGTATATGTTTATTTTTGCAGCTCTACGTACTTCTGCTTACTGCAGCCTTTATGACCTCTCTGTTTAGGTGACTCCTAGGTGGAGGGATTTGCTGCTGTAGGACATGACTTATTGCTTGTTAACTCTTCAATAAGCTGCTTTAAGACACTTTAAGTAGAAATAAAACATGCAGAGGGTAATTGTACTAAATCCTGGCTGCCAGTGACGCTTTTATTTACACATAAAACCATTATGAATGATTTCAGAGATGAAGCAGTCGTTAAGCGATCGGTGATGGATTGGGAGCTTTTACTCTGCTGCTTAGTGTATGATTTTTCATCGCGGGTCTTCCTCCCTACTTCTTTTACCATAAGAAGTCATAATCTCTGTCTGAAAAAGCTAGATTTTAGGGAAATATGTTGTCAGGTTTTGTATAAGCTGTGTTTTAAGTCATGTTAAGTGGTTTGTCACAAACAAGAGAGTGTAAGTGAAACTCCACCACCGAAGACATGGACAATAAGTATTGACGAATGAGGCTTCTGTCTGGAGAGGACAATCTGTCCTGATGTTTAACATAAAGCCATGGATGTAATTTTCATCAACCCTGTACCCTAAATACCTCGTCCTAAACAGAGCAGCGACGGGCTCCCATTTCACTTGTCCTACTAACCCAACAATCTTCATTCTTGGTTGAATGCAGGGCTGGACTGGCAATACTGGCGATTGCCAGAAGGGCCTGTCTGGTCGTGGGCCACCTTGTCTGCTATGTGGTTAATGGAATTGGTGACACCCATACTGTTAAGAGTTGTGACGGAGCACAAAGTCGCTGACTCTATCACTTACCCCAGTAGGCCACGGGTATCATCTATATACATAATTGTCTAAGGGGTACTTCCGTCTGTCTGTCTGTCCTTCTGTCACGGTTATTCGTTCGCTGATTGGTCTCGGCAGCTGCCTGTCATGGCTGCCGCGACCAATCAGCGACGGGCACAGTCCGATTATTCCCTCCTCTATTCCCCTGCACTCACTGCCCGGCGCCCGCTCCGTAATCCTGCTCACACAGGGTTAATGGCAGCGGTAACGGCCCGCAGTGTAACGGACTCCGTCACCGCTGCTATTAACCCTGTGTGTCCCCCAACTATTTACTATTGATGCTGCCTATGCAGCATCAATAGTAAAAATGTCATGTTAAAAATAAAAACAAAAAACCTGCTATACTCCCCCTCCGCTGCCTTTCTCGCTCCTCGCCACGCTCCCCAGACCGCTTCATTGCACGCGCCTGCTTCCGGTCCCGTCCCAGGGCTGGTGTGCGGCAAGGACCTGCCGTGACATCACGGTCATGTGACCGCGACGTCATCATAGGTCCTGCTCACACCAGCCCTGGGACTTGCAATGGAACTCGACTTCAGGAAAATGGCCGCCGCGATCTCCATCTGCGCACGCGCGGCATCCCGTGGCCATTTTCCTGAAGCCCCGTGAAGCCGAGCACTACCATCTGCGCACGCGCGACCTCCGGAAGATGGCCACTGCCGTGGAGAGGACCGACAAAAGCAGCGGATGGTAAGTATAGCAGGACATCAACGGGCTATAGGTGAGTATATATGTTTTTTTTTTTTTTAAGTCTCTATACTTCGTGGCTCTGTGCTGGGCAATATACTACGTGGCTCTGCTATATACTGTGTGGCTGGGCAATATACTATGACGCTGGGCAATATATTACGTGGCTGGGCAATATACTACGTGGCTCTGTGATGACAATATACTATGTGGCTCTGTTCTGGCCAATATACTAATTGACTGGGCAATATACTACGTGGCTGGGCAATCTACTACGTGACTGGGCAATATACTACGTGGCTGGGCAATATACTATGTGGCTGGGCAATATACTACGTGGACATGCATATTCTAGAATTACCCAATGCGTTAGAATCGGGCCACCATCTAGTTAGAAATATTGGTCTTGTAGTAAATCTTGCTTTCCTCCATCCAGGGTAATATATCCCATCTGGTGCTTGGGGACGGGGACAACATGGGCCTATGTGATTTCAAATGCCAGGGCTGAATTTCAGCCCCAGTCCGTAACTGGTTGAATGTCCAAAGTTTTATACAACCAGACATTGGTTGGACAGCATTCCTATATGTTCATTTGGTTCCCCTTCAAATAAGCTTATCCTCTGGGCTGGAAATATTGCTATAATGTCCTTTGAAATAGCAATTAAAAAGGTCTCAACGGCTATCAGAAGAGTGAAAAAGTTTCACACCTAGAGTACTACCAATCTCCTGAAATAACCAGGAGGTTCCAGAAAAGATGGGCAGACCTCCAAGATTCCCGTAGGAGTTGGCAAACTTTGTGTGCTGCCAAAGTTTACTGAAAGCTATCAAAAGTCCATTTAGGGGATGTTGCCTAGAGGGAAGTATGGCTTGGCTCCATGTGACCCATGCCTATCTCCAAAAATGACAAAGTTGTCAAGAATATCCTTAGATATGGTACAATGACCAGTCTTATGGGTGAGGTGGAAGTGCCATTGTGGTCCTCTGTTGCATTGTGAAGCCCTTCAATCGGGAGACTGATCGGTTATCTTGTGTGTGGGGTCCTCCTTGACATCAGACGATGTAGGAGATGAAGAAGTTTTGGTGTTCAATGTCAACGTCTAATTCATAGTAGCCAATATTTTTTGGACTGTATATGCCACAACTTTTTAAGTTGCCTCCAGGATCAACAACACCCGACCCATCCAGGGCCACCCAAGTATGCCCATTTGCGTAGGGCTTACATAAACCAAACCACCTTTTGACCCAATATTCCCAAAAAATCCAGGACAGTTGTCAATTATCCCAATGCTTTTAGTCTTGTTGAAGATGCCTAGCTGATCGTGTTCTCTGAAATCTCTTTACTCCACCATCCCCATTGAAAGAACATGGATGAACATCCATGCGGAGTGCATATGTTTTTATAGGAAGGGGAGAAATATTATTTAGGTTCCCGTCACAGTAATTAATTTTGCATGGACTCCTTATTGCTGACAGTTGCAGAAAGTGTTCGAGCGTTGCATTTTTTTTTGGTCTTGTGGCTTGCTTTCTATGTAGGGTGCAAAAAGTATAACAAACGCATACATTCCTTATCAACTAAAGACCAATCCAGATTTTGTACCTGGTAATTGGCGTATGTATAAAAAGGATAGAAGTCAATAGGCATTTGTAATAATTTAGGGCTCACAGACATCACCAGACGCAAATCCTTAGAAAGCATAAACTTCCCTCCATAGAGATACCACTCACTTATCTTCATTTTTCTTATTATTTGTCAGGAATGGGCAGAGCTCCCATGGGAAGGGAAATGTTCAAATCGAAGGTTCTTTTTCTTCCCAGTGCAGCAAAATGTGCAGTTTTTTTTCTGGATCCTATATATTTTTGTACATCTCCCTATGTTTCTTGTAGGAACACTGCTAATATGAAGTGTCTCCTCCAGGAAATACTTTGTTGCACATGTGATAGTAGTAATTTGTAATAATATACTGCAGTAATCCATCTTTCGGGCAGAAGTCGGACGCTTCCCAGTCGGCGGCTAATGACTGGTGTACAAAATCTGTAAATGATCTTGGCTCGTTACCTAAATAGTAATTTGGCCGTTCACTACCCCACCCCCACCCCGGTCATCTCCGATATCAACATTAAAGTTGATTTTTAGTGCATTTTTATTGAGAAGATTAAGTGCCTCTTTGACTTTCGGAGTACAACGAAGTGTAAAAAGTTGCCAATATCAGCTGATGTCTAAGAAGATAAGATGGTGGTCAGGATTTGCTCATGAAATAGTAAGTCTATGGCCTATGTACACAACCTACATTTACAAAACAAATGCAAGAGGCCAAATTGTAGGAGATATCAGCAGTGGACATACTGGAGAGAAGAGCCTCATAGCTCCATACTATGGTGTCAAATTTTATCCATGCTCCCCATGCCCTTTCCAAAACTCTTAGGGTAGGCTTTACCGCTTGGGTTACAGTAGCGTTCCTCTATAGAGGGAGGTCTTGCTCGGGTTCTAGCCCCCAAAGCGTCAAACTTGGTTGAGCTTTTTATCCTCAGGGGCAGCCGGATTGCCTGCCTCTGTGGTATTTACTCCCTTGGAAGACGTGTGGACCGGGACTCAAAGATCATACCGAGTCCCACCGCACAGTATTCTATTTCTCGGCTGTGAAGACGTCTCTTCCAACTATTTGGGTTCACTTTCTTTTTATCTGCTTTGTGTAAATGCATAATCAGGTCCAGACAAGTATACATCGAAGAAAAGATCTTCTAAAGGAAAGATCTTCCAGTGGTCGAAACTTCTAACGATCATCGAAGATCTCCGATAACGTCACAGCTCATCATGCGCATCGGCAGCCAACATTAACCGATTGTATTCCATTCAACAAAAACAGCATTTTTTTTTCTTCTCGAGTATTAAGGAACTTCCCCTGGTAAAAGCCATCAATTCTCAAATATACATGGAGAGGTGAAGGACACCTGAACTTTCCTCAACAGTAACTTGACAGGTCCCGATAGCTACGTTATCTCATGCCCCCTCGAAAATTGTTTATTTTATACTCAACAGCATTACATTTGTGAGCCTTTTTGGTTAAAACGTTCAATAATTAATTTTGCAAATCATAACTTCTTTCACCACAAATTTGAAAATTATTAATATTATATTATTAATCAGTTATATATATTTTAACTTCCAAAGTGCTAAAAATATAAGAATAAAACAAAAAATTTAAACTTTATTTTTTTACTAACTTTTTTTTTTCATATATTTTACACTTTAACATTTTAAACAATTTAGAATTAATAATATATGATTGCATAAAGATACAATATAAATATGAAATTCTAATACCGTACTTTCATACAATAATTTAGTCGGTAAACACTGAAATAATTGACCTTTTTTTAACTATTATTGTATTTTCCTATAATCTAACCACGATAAATAATTTTTAGAGTATTTCTTCTTTTATTTTCTGATCTTTAGTTAGCCTTTTCTTCTAACAGAAAATTGGATCTAAATATATATTACACATATATATATATATATATATATATATATATATATATATATATATATATATATAAAAAAAAATATATATATATATATATATATATATATTACAAATATATATATCTTTTTTTAAGGTTTTATTTCTGGATTATAGATAAAATAGAAATTAGTACTGAGAGTTTAGAACATTGGATGTTATCCTGAATTCTGCATTCCAGTTTGTATAAATTCTTGTAAAATTTCACTTAAAAATAATTAAAAATTGGAATTAGAAAAATATTTAACGTAAAAATAATTCCATAATGCCTAAACTTATTTTATACATTTAATTTTTACATTAAAAAACAGTTAGTCTGCTTTTAACAAATTAAATTATTTTTTGACTATTCGTATAAATTTTTCCAAACGATATCGAATTTAATTTTCAATGTTGTAAATAATTTTCATTATGTTCTGTTGCGTTTGTCAAAAGAAATAGCATCAATATCTTTTGAAGTTAAGCTTTGTTTTATTTTTGTATTAGAAGGATCACAATTAAAAATAATTTTCAACACATAAATAATAATAATTCATGGCAATCTGTTAGATATAGGCAAACACATATGGTTATGAAATTTGGATTGTGCAATTTATTTATTTTTTTTTGCTTTACTTTTTCATTTTTTTTAATGATTTTGGAAGAAAATTCTTAACCAGCTTTAGCAATGTTTTACTTATGTTATTTTTTTTCTTTTGGATTCGTGTTATTTTTATTATTACTATTACGTTAAGTTTTATTCTAAGAAATAGAGATGAACCCAACCCGTCATCATTAAAATGGCTGCCAAAAACATAATTTTTATTTTTTTGTAAAAAAAACAACCTTGAAATAATTTTCATTTTAGGCTAAAAAAAACCACAAAAGAACACATTACCTTTGGCTGCGGGGACAAATATTCACAGGGCGCTGGGGTCTGCCTGCTCCTGAGCTGCAACATATGGAAGCTGAGAAAGCAAACTCCCAGCCCTGAGCTCTTTCCTTTGGAATTTGATAACATTAAAATAGATAAGAAAGTGGTTTATTAACCTCCGAGCTTCTAGGGGGTTTCACAAAACTGCTCAGTTACCAGCCTCGAATTCTATCTCCCATCTCGCTCTTTATTTATCCTCATGTTTTTGTTGTTTTTTTTTTTTTGCTTTTATTTTTGGGCATTTTAATTTTTCATTTCAGCTTATACCAAATTACGACTTTATATTCTGGTTGCACTATTTGCCGTGCATTACACGTACAGTACATTAAACAAATTATTTAACATATACCTATAAAGTGAAAATTTTATATATACGCCTGGACCCTTGATGGTGAGGATCGTTATCTTTATATATATATATATATATATATAATTTTTTTTTTGTTGCTGTATGAAAGTCATACTTTAAAGGGCTTTTCCCATCTCTAAGATCCTATCCCAATACTTGGTAGGTGTAATAATATTAAAAAAATACCTCCAATTAGAAATGTAGTACAGTTCTTTTGATTAGCTATGCTGCCTAACCTATGTTTATCAAAGATAAAGGGAGATTCCCATCTCCAAATTCTTAGCCCAACGTGTAGTAGGTGTAATAATAAGAATTATATTATGAAATACCTCCAATTAGAAATGTTGTATAGTTCTCCTGATTAGCTATGTTGCTTAACCCATGTGCAGGACATTGCAGTAGCTTAGCTATCCATTGGATTTTATATACAGTGACTTATTTTTTTTATTTTTTTAATCCTGGATCTCGTATGAAATTTGCGGATACATTGGGGTCCCATAGAATTGTTTTAACCCCTTCACCACCTTGTGTTTTGCTCCGTTTTTCGCTCCTCTTCTTCCCAGGGCCATAACCTTTTTAATTATCCTTCTATACGGCCATGGGAGGGCTTGTTTTTTTCCGGACGAGTTGTACTTTTGAACGACGTTTTGCCATATAGTATGCTGGAAAAACTAGGAAGAATTGCGGTGAAATTGCAAAGAAAAAAAAAGGGAAATTCCAGAACTGTTTTTTTTTTTTTTTACTTTTTTTACATTGGTCACTAAATGCTAAAACTGACCTGCCACTATGATTCTCCAGGTCATTACAAGTTCATAGACGCCAAACATGTCTAGGTTCTTTTTTATTTAAATGGTGGAAAAATTCCAAAGTTTAAAAAAAAAAAGAAAAAAAAAAGTCGCCATTTTCCGAGACCTGTAGCAACTTTTTCTTGATCTGGGGCCGGGAGTGAGATTGTTTTTTGTGTACTGAGCTGACATTTTTATTGATACAATCTTTTGATCGGCCATTATTGCAATGTTGTGGTGACCAAAAAAGTATAATGCTGGCATTTTGATGTTTTTTTTTTTGTTAATTCTTGTAAGGCCGGCGTCACACTTGCGAGTTTTACGGACGTAAGAGCGCAGAAACTACATCCGTAAAACTCGCAAAAAATACGGCACAATTATTCTCTATGCCCCTGCTCCTATTTGCCGTGTTAAACTGATCAGTATTATACGGCTTTCTACGGCCGTAGAAAATCGCAGCATGCTGCGTTTGTCACCGTATTGCGCAAATAAAACGTCAATGAAAGTCTATGGAAGCGTGAAAAATACGGATTACACACGGACCAGCAGTGTGACTTGCGAGAAATACGCAGCGGTGTTAGAGAGAAAAGCCGGTAATTCAGTGCGGTGTACAGTAAAATCACACTGACAGCTTACAGTAGAATAGGTAGAATAAATGTGTACACATAGAATAGGTATATATATATATATATATATATATATATATGTCAGTGAGACACATATATGTATATATATTAATATTTATTCCAGCGCTATACAGCTTGAAAGCCGGTAATTCAATTACCGGCTTTTTCTTTCTCCTTCCTAAAACCCGACATGATTTGAGACATGATTACATACAGTAAACCATCTCATATCCCCATTTTTTTGCAGATTCCACACTACTAATGTCAGTAGTGTGTATCTGCAAAATTTGGCCGTTCTATCTACTAAATTAAAGGGTTAAATGGCAGAAAAAATTGGCGTGGGCTCCCGCGCAATTTTCTCCGCCAGAGTAGTAAAGCCTTTTCTGGGGTGGCTGGGGGCAGGTGTTTTTAGCCAGGGGGGGGGGGGGCCAATAACCGTGGACCCTCTCCAGGCTATTAATATCTGCCCTCAGTCACTGGCTTTATTACTCTGGCGGAGAAAATTGCTCCCACGCCAATTTTTTCCGCCATTTAACCCTTTATTTTAAGAGCTAGAACGGCCAAATTTTGCAGATACACACTACTGACATTAGTAGTGTGGATTATGCAAAAAAAATGGTGATATGAGATGGTTTACTGTATGTAACCATGTCTCATATCATGTCGGGTTTAGGAAGGAGAAAGAAAAAGCCGGTAATTGAATTACCGGCTTTTTGCTATCTCGCGCTGTATGAAGGAATAATATATATATGTGTCTACTGATATATATATATATATATATATGTGTGTCTATATATATATATATATATATATATATATATATATATATATATATATATATATATATATATATATATATATACTGTATATATATATATAGACAGTATATATGTTTTTATTTTTTTTTTTAACACATGGATCCCTTGTATAGGCGTATGTCGGTTTGGCAAGCCTGCGATAAAAACACGCAGTGCGGCTGCCATACGGATTACATACGGAGGATGCCATGCGCAAAAAACGGTGACACACCCTGCCTACGGAGGAGCTACGGACCACTATTTTCGGGACTTTTCAGCGTATTACGGCCGTAATATACGGACCGTATTTGCATACGCTGAGTGTGACGCCGGCCTTAATGTATTGATAGATCGGGTGATTCTGAACATGGCAATACCAAATGTGTTTTTAAATCTTTTTTAAACTTTTTTTTTTACTTTTCACTTGCTTCAATAGCCTCCATGGGAGACTAGAAGCTGCGATCATCTGCGATCATCAGCCCTGTTCTATGTAGCTAAAATGATCACCTTCTACGAGCGCCGGCGGCCGGGCGGCGCCCATAGCTATCCGGCAATGACAACCGGATGTGACCTGGGCGCTGGTGGGCAGGGTTTGAGAAGGACTTCCAGCCCGATCATGTTAAATTCCACTGTCAGAGATTGACAGCGACATTTAACAGATTAACAGCTGCGGGTGGATCGCTATTCCACCCGCTGCTGTTAGGGACACGTCAGCTGATCAGATCATCTGACATGTGCCAAAAAAATGTTGCTGGCTCATCGCCGGAGCTTGCAGCAAAGAGGGTGAAGTGACCTTAGATCTACCTATGCGTCTAAGGTCGGAAAGGGATAGTACATCCGAGGTCAGATCCCCTGCTTTGATGCAGCTGTTTTGCCCGCAATAGTGGCGGGTGAAATCGCGATTCACCCGCCGCTATTAACTAGTTAAATGCCGCTGTCAAACACTGACAGAGGCATTTAACTAGCGCATCCGGCCAGAAATGCGCGCATCGCTGACCCCCGTCACATGATCAGTCTCGTTGAGACCTCTATGGTTGTTAATGCCGGATTGCTATGAGCGCCACCCTGTGGACGGTGCTCATAGCAATGCAACAATTCTACTACATAGGAGCGATCTGAGCTTCGCTCCTATGTAGCAGAGGCGATCTCCGATGGAGGCTATTGAAGCATGGCAAAAGTAAAAAAAAAGTTTAAAAAAATAAAAAAAAATAAGTTTAAATCACCCCTCTTTCACCCCAATCAAAATAAAATAATATAAAAATATCAAACCTACACATATTTGGTATCACCGCCTTCAGAATTGCCCGATCTATCAATAAGAAAAGGATTAACATGATCGCTAAATGGCGTAGCTGGAAAAAAATTTGAAACGCCAGAATTACGTTTTTTTGGTCACCGCGACATTGCATTAAAATGCAATAAAGGGCGATCAAAAGATTGTATCTACACCAAAATGGTATCATTAAAAATGTCAGCTTGGCACGCAAAAAATAAGCCCTCACCCGACCCCAGATCACGAAAATTGGAGACGCTACGGGTATCGGAAAATGGCACAATTTTTTTTTTTTAGCAAAATTTGGATTTTTTTTCACCACTTAGATAAAAAATAACTTAAACATGTTTGGTGTCTATGAACTCGTAATGACCTGGAGAATCATAATGATAGATCAGTTTTAGCATTTAGCGAACCTAGCAAAAAAAGCTAAGCAAAAAAACAAGTGTGGGATTGCACTTTTTTTTGCCCTTGAATTTTTTTTTTCCTGTTTTCTAGTACATGACATGCTGAAACAAAAGTTGTTCAAAAGTACAACTCGTCCTGCCAAAAATAAGCCCTCACATGGCCATATTGATGGAAAAATAAAAAAGTTATGGCTCTGGGAAGGAGGGGAGCGGAAAACGAAAAAGAAAAAAGGAAAATACCCCGGGTCATGAAGAGGATATTGTGTCTTAAGGTACCGTCACACTTAGCGACGCTGCAGCGATACCGACAACGATCCGGATCGCTGCAGCGTCGCTGTTTGGTCGCTGGAGAGCTGTCACACAGACCGCTCTCCAGCGACCAACGATGCCGGTAACCAGGGTAAACATCGGGTAACTAAGCGCAGGGCCGCGCTTAGTAACCCGATGTTTACCCTGGTTACCATCCTAAAAGTAAAAAAAACAAACACTACATACTTACCTACAGCCATCTGTCCTCCAGCGCTGCGCTCTGCACTCCTCCTGTACTGTCTGTGTGAGCACAGCGTCCGGAAAGCAGAGCGGTGACGTCACCGCTCTGCTTTCCGGCTGACTGACGCTCACAGACAGTACAGGAGGAGAGCAGAGCACCGCGCTGGAGGACAGACGGCTGTAGGTAAGTATGTACTGTTTGTTTTTTTACTTTTAGGATGGTAACCAGGGTAAACATCGGGTTACTAAGCGCGGCCCTGCGCTTAGTTACCCGATGTTTACCCTGGTTACCAGTGAAGACATCGCTGAATCGGTGTCACACGCCGATTCAGCGATGTCTGCGGGGAGTCCAGCGACGAAATAAAGTTCTGGACTTTCTTCCCCGACCAGCGACAGCACAGCAGGGGCCTGATCGCTGCTGCCTGTCACACTGGACAATATCGCTAGCGAGGACGCTGCAACGTCACGGATCGCTAGCGATATCGTCTAGTGTGACGGTACCTTAAGGATTCAGAAAATAAGGGGCTATAAACATTTTAGGGTAAATTTACCATCGGAGGAATTTGTGAAGTCACTCATCCTTGTGACTGTGTTGCCTTTTTCTCTACCAAATATTAAAGTGTTTAAATGATGTTTTGATATGTTTGGTGTAAATTTGAAGAGGTTGCTCAAGACTTTGGTTAATTTTCTCCATGGGGGGGGTAAAAACTCACAGCAGGTAAAATTGCTAATTAACTGTCTGTTCTGCCCAAAGACTATATCTGCCATCTGAGGTGGTGATTCTCCTGCTTCGTTTCAACTGGCATCAACAGAGTTAAGCCTTCTTTTCCACTCTGCTCTGTGGATGAGGTATCAATACTGATTGACTGCTGGCTCCCCGCAGTTAGACAGCGGGGAGTTGGCAGTGAGTCAACATCACATTGGAAGAGACTCCCTGTCCACACAGCAGTGCTGAAGAGAAGAAGCTGCTCTGTTGAAGGAACGTCAATGGAAATGGGAGAAGTAATGGCAGGAGTGATCGGTGATCATCGACGAGCAGAACAGGCAGGTAGTCAGGCAACTATCTACCTGTAACTTTTTAGCGCCACATTCAAAAATAACAAAAGTTGCAGATAACGCCTATAAATTTAACAATTCTGTCTTGCACTGTTTCTCTAATTTTTATTCCACTCTCTACTGGAGCAATAGTCCTAACTTTTTTTTTTTTTTGCAACTTTTTTCAAAGTTACAATTCATAAATCCGGTTTGCATCGGTTTACACCAACATTTGGGAGCGTGGATAACTTTAAAAAAGAAAAAGTCGTCAGCTCACCCAGGGTAAGGAAGTCCTTCTTTACATGGAGAACCATTGAGTATGGCAGGTATCCTGATGGAATCCAACAAAAAAGATCCTTTAAAAAAAATTGTACAATAACAAATTGTATTGTGGTACCGTGTTAGCAAAAAAAAAAATTGAAATTCACTGAAAATCCATGAAAACGTGTTTCAAGACGTTGGCGGTTTCTTAAGGGTTGGATTGGATTTTCATCGATTTTTAATAAACCTCCATATTTTTTTTTTTTTCTTTCTAGGAATTTTTTTGGTGGATTTACACGTCGATGACTTTTCCCCTAATGATTACAGAGAAATCTAAAAATTAAAATGGAAAACGAGCCAAATGAAATGGCCATGACTAACCTTTTTCTAAAGTGTAGAAGTTGTAAGCGCAACTTGTATCCAATGTAAGTGGATAATTTTTTTTTTATCCATGGAAGATTTTTATTGAGTAATTTCTAACCAATGTGTATTGGGATAATTTTTGGGTAGTGTATGAGTAAATATATAATGTATATTTTTATCCAATGTGTATGAGCAACTTTAAATATGGCCATACACAATGAATACGCATTGGCTGAATTCACTTATTTTGGTAGGACTGGCCAACCAAATACTTTTTGGTATTGGTAACCCAACTCTTTATGTCTGGGGAGATAAGGATCGACCAGTTGGATTTCAACTCCCCAATTCTTCTTGTTTGTACACCATGATGATTCATCATAGAGACTTCTATCTGACTGGAACATTAATCAATGGACCAACTCGAACAATGGCCATAGTAATGATAATGAGCCCAGATTTTGCCAATCTGCTCTCCTTTACTACTATAGGGCTTATTTTATGTAGATAGTCATGATATCAAATTCCTAAATTTAGATTGTTTTCACAGAACCAGGACCTGGGCTTACTATCAGCTTCACACCTACTGGGCAGATAAAGGTTTAACTAAACCCTGTGAGCGATCAGAAGATAAGCGGTCTATCACGGCAGGTAACACCCAGTTACAACACAGCAATGTTGACATACACTTTGCTTATCAGACAGATCTTCTGTGTAATCAAATCCCAGTAGGTAAGTGATTGACGCCATTCCATTCCATTTAGACTTTTAATCAAGGAGAAGGCATGACCAAAATTCTGTATACACTTCTCATCTGGATCCTGGCTATGAGCTCAGTATGAGGTAAGAGGTGGGTATACGGCTGTTGGAAGAAGCTATCTCGGTGGTCTCAGCCATACAAAAGAGCACTTGCTCTGATGAACACTACTGTGGTCTTTATGAGAGCCGATTCCAGACATGTCTAATGGCGGCTTATCTTAAGGAGGACAAAATGGATTAGCAGTATGAAATCAGACATACCTAAACCATAACTTCACCGACAATCATGTGCTACACACACTGGACTGTTGGCCAAACCATTAATATCGGTGAATTCAGCCAACATTAGTCTAAGGTGTATGGGGGCTTATGAGTAGAGATAAAAGAACCCCTGGATGTTCGAGTTAGGCGGTCAGTTGAAAAAAGGTTTGATTCAGGTACCAGAACAGTACCTGAACCCAGACTCCAGTCACTTGACCATCCAGTGTTTGTCCCACTGTCATATGTATGACAGTGCAGTAAACACTGCCTTTGTTCGGCGTGAGCCTGCACCTGTGATTGGAGGTAAAAAGTGAATGGCAGTGAACTCTCCTCTGCACCATAGAGACTTCTTCTCACTGTTATAGCGAGAATTGCGCCAGAGGTCATCGGGGTTCAGTGGCCCGGCTGGGAATGTAGCCTCAGTGACCGGCGGTAATTTTGATGACGTCACCGCCAGTCACTGATGCTGCGTTCAGAGCAGCTCACTCCCCAGTCGCATCTTTGCACCATCCAGGTTGAAAATTATTTATCCCCAGAAGAAATGGATTGCATGGGACAGAACAATGAGCATGTGAATAATATGGTTGTTTTTATTTTCTATTTATTACATAAGACGAGGGCTTTGGTGGAATTGTGTTAGGCGAGTACAACTGTGTTTGTTGTTTTTAAATAAAAATGGTGTGTTTTGTTTTATTTCAAATAAAGGTCTTTATACTGGCTGTATGTTTATTTACCATACAACTATAGGATTAGTAATGGATAGGTATCTTATAGGCGCCTTTCCATTAGTAATCCGTGGCTTGATGTCACCGGACAATACAAAGGTAACATCAACCCCAGCAAATATGAACCCCACTTGCCACTGCTACAGGGCAAGTGGGAATAGCCGGGCAAAGCTTCAGAATTGACGCATGTAATAGATGTCTTTTTTTGGGCGGCTGTGGGCTATTTTTAGACTTGGGGCCAATATCCATATCCACTTACCATGGATGTTGCTTTAGCTTGTCTGGTTGTCAAAAATAGGGGGGACACCATGCTGTTTTGTTTAAATTTGTTTAACAGCTTGGGAACCCCTCTATTCTTGATAATCAACCCTGCTAAAACTGACAGCTGAGGGTTGCAGCCCCCAGCTGTTAGTTTTGCCTGGCTGGATATCAAAAATACAGAGGAACCCAAGTGTTTTTTTTTTTTAAAACTTACCGTATTTATTTAGAGTGCAGGCGATGGCTGGTGAATACTGCCATAAGCCACCGCATGCCCTTGTTATTAGCATCAGCAGGCGTCGGCTGATGGGAGTAGTAGTCCCCATCAGCAGACGCCAGTGACCGGAGGTAAATTTTTTTAACCTGAGATAAAAGCTGTGGGCTCACTCTCCCATTTAACAGCGTGGGAACTGTAGCTCTCTGACCGGCGGTAATGATTTACAGTACCACCGGTCAGAGTTATAGCTGTGGGGTCACACGGACATCTGACAGTGTGTCTATGCTGTGTTCTGACCAATGATAACGATCTTACATGATCAGAACTGCCAGTAAGATCACAGCCTTAGTGGAAACTCGATCATTTACCGAATTTTGCAGAAAATGCTCAGGAATCCGAATACGAATGTGCAACGTTCGTGCCGGTTTTGAGATTGGCGCACATTTTCTGAGCAAGCTCGCTTGTCTCTACTTATGAGGCCTTGTACACAATGCACAACTGTTGGCTCAATGATGGTTCGGCTGATTGTTCTGCTGGCAGCTTTCTCTCTGGACCCCTCCATACACAGGAGAATGTGTTCTCTATGAGAGAGCTGCTATCAGACTCCTATGGCATATCTCGGCGAGAACAAAAGGTTCCACAGTCCGAGATTGGTCATGCCGGATCCTTATCATCTCTAACATTATCTGTTGGGGAAGAATTAAGAGACCCCCATACACATTACACTGGAATACTGATCATTCTTGAGGTTGACAAAGATTGGCAGAAGAAACTCAACAAGGCCACTGACCCAAGATGGTCAAACAAATTACATGAGTGTTGGCCGTACCCTCCTATTTCTCACTGAAATCCCCCAAAACTGTTGACCTGGTAATGGATTACTCCTTTTCCCTATTGAGAGCACGGGCACACCGAGCTGTGCTTTTTTATTGCAGATTTAAGATGTAATTGTCCATATTATATGTCATGTAGAATGGCGCAATAAGCAAATTCCTAAAATAATAGTGGAAGTCTCCAATCCTCATCTTTCGGTCATGCTGTCAATGTTGATGCTACTGGAAGAAAATTACAAATATAATCTTTTTTTTAAAATGTGTGTGTTCTGTGAATTGTTCCCTGGAGTTACTGATCAGTGGTCTCACCTTGGTCTTTTGGTTTGTCTTCTTCTGCAGATCTCTTCATCTGGTTCTTCTCTGATCTCTCAACTTTCAGTCCTTTTTCCTACGATATGGACTACACCAACAATGAGGAAAGCAAAGTCTTATCTGCCGGCGAGGCTTCTAACCTCCACCTGGGGACTAGTTAAGCATCAGTCGTCCTATCGGACTGACGCACAGGGGCTATTTCTGGTAATCCCAATTTGTACGGCTGCAAATGTACATCATCCTAACGAGAACCTTATTAGGAATGTCATAAACTTTTTCTAACCTTGTCATTGCTCACCGACAGAAAGCAGATACCATCCCAAAAATACTAACAGACGATACTTAGATAAGAGCTGCTCAGGGGGCCAAAGTTAGAGTTAAGTGAATATTGTAACTCAGCTATATTATTAGGGTGAGGGGACATGAAAGAAAATATAATAAAATTATTATTATTTTATTCTGCTTTGGTCTTTAAAGGGGGTTGTCTTATGAAGAGACTCATACCTATAGATTTACAGTAAAATAAATACACAACCCCCAAAAATATTTTCAGGATACAGAGGGTCCATTCACAGAGAATTTTTGTAAAAATAACAAATATTTTATTTTCAAAAAATACATAAATATTAAAAAATTCAAGCAGGTATTTCCAATAGTGACAAATTCAAGCAAATATCCATATAGCAATTGGCTTCATTTTTAACTCCAACACAGTCTTCAAATAAGGCAGAGCTATTGCACTATGTATGGGTCTCAAAAATAATCCCTATATGATGCATGTGCTAAGCAATAGAAGATTTATAATGCCACATATACTCTATTGGAGAGAAAAGGACTTTGCCACTAAAGCTGAAAACGGGCTAGAATATCTAGAAGTGTACTTACATAAAATGCCTCTAAGCTTATAACGCCAAAAAAGCTTGATTAGATGCCACCACCTGCCAGTAACTAAATGAGCTAAGAGATATACCTGAGAAGGTCTGGAAAGCCGTCTCTTCACCCCGACGCGCGTTTCGCCACTGGCTTCTTCCTGGGGGCATCAATTGGATTATTAGTAGCGCTTCTGTGAAAATGAAGCTCTGCATGCTTGTTCCCTGACATTGGGTTCCTTTCCTTGTAATCTACAAATCTCTTTATGGATTACAATTGCACCTAGATAGAGCGAAGATCCATCCACTAAAGTGGATTTGGTCTAATTCTCTTTGCAATATCCACCTCCTGTAACCTAGTCTTGTCTGGAAACCTCCAGCACCTCACTAGAGAAGACTGTCTTAGGTGACCACCTGTCTTAGGTGGACTTCAAAATGGAGGGAAAAGACTATGAAAGAGGGATGTGGCCAAAAATATTCCCTTTTGATAAAGCCTACGCGAAACGCGCGTCATGGGGTGGATTCGGTCCCTCGGCATCTTGTCACGCTCACCATGGGTCAGCTTTATGGCTATTAGATACACCGCATTTCTCTTTTCGCTGTGTGGAGGCACATAGTCACTGCGACAGCCTCAGGGAAATGCATTATTAGAGGGATATATTTGCTAATACCAAGGTTAATATTAATATTTAATGCCTTATTAACACCATGTGTACTACATGTTTTTGAAGCTAACAGTGTTCTATATCAATACCATGGTGATGGCTATTACTAGTTTTTATGCCTGGGACTTATTTGTTTCTCACTAGGGTTTTTATATCCTTTGTTTGTGCTTCATTTTTGTGACATTTTGTGCAATATTATTTGCAATAAAAATATATGGTTAATTTTATGATGTGTATGGAACTCCATTTTTCTTATTGTTTCTGTTGTGTATTGGGAGTATACACTTACTATCCGGTTATTTATGGGTAAATACGACTATTCACTTTGACTTTATTCCAAATCACATGGGACCCATATTTTTTCTGTGAGTTTGAATATAACAAAAATATACATGCATTAATATAGACAACCCTTACCGGGAGAATAAGGTGGCTTCTTTCTATGTGTTGACTGCATTTCCTCCTCCTTGACGCCCATTTACAAGAGCCAAAAATTGACTAAAGAACATTCATAAGATCACTGACCCATTTAAGCACAATGCAGATCAGCTAGTGAATGAGCAAAATGCTCAGGTTGTTTATGCCGGCGTAAAAATGATCATTTATAGACAAGAATCGGGCACTCAAAAATCGAAGAAAATCTAGAATTTATTGTTCGTAGATAATCCATCCAGCGCTCTGCATATAAATGTGACGTTTTGGTCAAATGGACCTTTCTCAAACATGTGCAGGGCGGCTGGAGTGAGAAAAGGTTAATGCTGTCGAATAGCGAGTCAGTCCGCGTGAATGAGATGATCAATGAGTACCAATCAGCTGTAAATGGTCCATCGGCACTCATTGATGCGGTGGAATTGGCCCGCACCTATTATTTACTGATCCTATACCTTTCTTAGAGAAAGAGGAAACCCTTGTTCTTATGGCAAGTATAGTCGGATGTATATTCCCTCTATATGCATCCTCAAAGTCATGGTACACGCCATGATGCCATCACCTTTTGGTGAGCGGCTGCGCAGAACTCTCCCAGGCAGGAACCTTCGTAAGAACCATCAGTAGAGCCTGAAGTCCTGGATGAATTCGAGAGGCCCGGTAACTTCAGCACAAGCGGAGTTAATCTGAAGATGGGAGAGGTGAGTATAAGAAATTTTCTGTTATTTTTTACATTTATTATGCGCTGTGGTAGCATAATAAGGGACAATGAATTTACGGAGAATCTCCACTAGTCAAATTTCCCAGGAAAATACACTCGAATAGGTGAATTTGAATTTTGTCCGTTCCGCTTATATTTACTTTTAGTTTATTTGATAATTTCTGGTTTTTTTTTGTTTGTTTTTTTTAATTTGGCAGAATAAGGATTCTGTGACTGATTTCAGACTGCCAAATCCTAAAATAAAATGCAGCCAAAGGAGTCTAACAGCGTCTGTTCCATAGGAAACACAGTGGCACTCGGCCGAGCGAGCACTCCAATATATTGGAGAGTCGGGTGATATTGTAAAGAGACAGATATATTGCCCATGTTCCCCCTTAAAGAAATAATAATAATTATAATAATAATTTTTATATAGCGCCAACATACTCTGCAGCGCTTTACAGTTTAACAGGTTCAAACACAACAGTCATAAGTAACAATGTTAACAATACAATAATTAAAGCAAAATAAGCCGCCCCTGCCCGTGAGAGCTTACAATCTACAATGAGGAGGGGGAGATACAAAGTACAGGTGTGTATACATCTTCAGGGGGTGGGGGATAGATGGAGATAGTGAATGGGCTACACACAAACATAAAATGACTGAATAGGGAACGTGATAGGCCGCTCTGAACAAATGTGTTTTGAGGGAGCGCCTAAAACTATGCAAATTGTTAATGGTCCTAATTTCTTGGGGTAGAGCATTCCAGAGGATTGGCGCAGCACGGGAGAAGTCTTGGAGTCGGGAGTGGGAGGTACGGATTAGTGCAGAGGTTAGTCGAAAGTCATTTGCAGAGCGCAGTGGTCTGTTAGGCCGATAGACAGAAATGAGGGAGGAGATGTAAGGGGGTGCCGCAAAGTGGAGAGCTTTGTGGGTGAGAACAATTTGAATTGTATCCTGTAATGAATGGGCAGCCAGTGTAACGACTGGCGAAGAGTGGACGCATCCGAGTAATGACTAGCTAGATGGACGACCCTGGCTGCTGCATTAAGTATAGACTGGAGAGGGGAACGTCGAGTGAGGGGGAGGCCAATTAATAGAGCGTTGCAGTAGTCCAGGCAGGAGTGGATCAGGGCAACAGTGAGGGTTTTTCTTGTTTCTGGAGCGCCCCCAGACACAGGGCCACTAGTCACTCGGTACCGGTCCCTTCTCCTTCGGTTCTACGGTTGCCGCGGTGGCTGGACCCGGTCGTGACCCTGCTAAGGGGCATCCAATTAAAGTGGTAGTACAGTCTGTCAGTAGTTCGTGACGCCACCTGTGGTGTTCGGTCAGGGTGACCGACGCTGCTGTGGGGTCCGCTGGGGTGATGAAATAGCAGCTGGATGGTATACCTTCCCACAGGTGAAGTAAATCCCCATGGCTTCCCAGTAGTGTGGATGGTGATGGTGTGCGGTGCGGGCAATAACGAGGACACAGGGTTGCAGTCTCTTTACCTTTTACTGAAGGCTTCAGTACACTCAGTCCAGAGCACGTTCAACCGGGCTATCAGAGACTGGCCGGTCTGATGGGCACATCCAGAGTTTCCCTCGCAGATGGAAATCGTTGCCTACCAATAGCGCCTGTGTGTTGTAGTCCTACCCTGCTGAGCATTCGGAATAGTCCTCACAACTGCTATTCTCGTTCGTTCGTTCTCTACAGCTTTCTCTCTCTCTCTCGTTCTTTGATTCCAGATGTTGCTAGTTTCTAACGTCCCCCAGATATGTTATGGCTAGGACGCCACCCGTTTGACGGGAAGGCTTGGAGGTCTTCCGGGACCCTAGAGATGCCCCTCTCCCAATGTTGCCCCCTATGTCTTCGTAGGTGTAAAAGGTAGACAGCCAACCTATAATCAACTGTCCAGCGGAATTTGAAGTAAGGCCTGAAGTCAGTTACTCCTACGGTGATCCGGCCACCGACTACGCGCCTCAGTAAGATGTTGCCTTCCTCTCTCGGCATGACTCTTACTGGCTCTCCTTTGTGCTGATCTCGTTTACACTGTCCCACAATATTCTTCCCCTCTTGTCTCTCTCTTAGGATACTGCCGCAAGGTGTGCAGGCGCGGTTCCGTCACGTTCTGTTCTGTTCGCTAGGCGCCTGCCAGGTTCCCACGCCTGACAGGGACCCCCCTGCGTCTTCTCCCTGCAACACCCCCTGCCACGGGATGTTGCCTGGTTCCAACCCAGTCAGCTTCTGACTAACTTCCTCCCCAGCCCCTAGTTTTACCAGTGTGAGGAGTGGCCCAATAAATAAAGCCTTTTTCTCCCCCTAGTGGCCGGAGTGTGAAGTGTAATGTGTTCTGGTGATACCTGGTCAGGAGAACTCTTTAGTGCCATCGGACGTACCGCTACTCGCCTTGGGGCCATACTGCAACGACCAGGTCTCTGGGGCGCTGCACTCCCCCCCGGTTAAATCCAGTACTCCTGGACTGGTAAGAAGAACAACAATATAATGCAGTGAAAGACATACAAAATTTTTGGATGTTAAGAACAAATAAATAGAAAGAGTGCTTCCCTTTATGGGAGGTAAGGACACTTGAACGTTACAAACAAAAATAACAGTTAAATATTTTTAAATAACATTTAAAGTATAAATAACCTTCAGTACCCAGCCGGGTATTCTTACTAAGTGCAATTTTTGAACCATAAACTAACTCTTCCTTTAAGTGCGTATAAGCTGAACCCACTAAAGGCCTACTATAAAATACTATTACAACATTTTAACTTTCTTTCCGTTCCAACCTCACCAATGCAGGACCGCCTAGCTCCTTGGCTGAGCCTACTGCCATTGTGCCGACCATCTTTCTACGTTTCTCGGGAGGACTCTCTCTCTAACCCCTACGGGCTCACTTCCAGCTTTCCTGTCCGCAATCTTTATTAACATTATTAAACTATCTAAATTCCTCAACATTATTAACGTTTCAACATGTATCAAAGTTATCATCAAACATTCCCTTTAAGAGGGACCCAAGTCTCAGGTGCAGATTCTCTCTCCAGCAAGCACGTTCACGGCAAGCAAGTCCTTCTGCAGCAAGTCTTCGCAAAGTCTTCGCAAAGTGTTCCTCGACTTATAAAACCAGTAGGGGGCACCTTTAACCCCTTCAAGACCCAGCCTATTTTGACCTTAAAGACCTTGCCGTTTTTTGCAATTCTGACCAGTGTCCCTTTATGAGGTAATAACTCAGGAACGCTTCAACGGATCCTAGCGGTTCTGAGATTGTTTTTTCGTGACATATTGGGCTTCATGTTAGTGGTAAATTTAGGTCAATAAATTCTGCATTTATTTGTGATAAACACGGAAATTTGGCGAAAATTTTGAAAATTTCGCAATTTTCACATTTTGAATTTTTATTCTGTTAAACCAGAGAGATATGTGACACAAAATAGTTAATAAATAACATTTCCCACATGTTTACTTTACATCAGCACAATTTTGGAAACAAAATTTTTTTTTGTTAGGAAGTTATAAGGGTTAAAATTCGACCAGCGATTTGTCATTTTTACAACGAAATTTACAAAACCATTTTTTTTAGGGACCACCTCACATTTGAAGTCAGTTTGAGGGGTCTATATGGCTGAAAATACCCAAAAGTGACACCATTCTAAAAACTGCACCCCTCAAGGTACTCAAAACCACATTCAAGAAGTTTATTAACCCTTCAGGTGCTTCACAGCAGCAGAAGCAACATGGAAGGAAAAAATGAACATTTAACTTTTTAGTCACAAAAATTATCTTTTAGCAACAATTTTTTTATTTTCCCAATGGTAAAAGGAGAAACTGAACCACGAAAGTTGTTGTCCAATTTGTCCTGAGTACGCTGATTCCTCATATGTGGGGGTAAACCACTGTTTTGGCGCACGGCAGGGCTTGGAAGGGAAGGAGCGCCATTTGACTTTTTGAATCAAAAATTGGCTCCACTCTTTAGCGGACACCATGTCACGTTTGGAGAGCCCCCGTGTGCCTAAAAATTGGAGCTCCCCCACAAGTGACCCCATTTTGGAAACTAGACGCCCCAAGGAACTTATCTAGATGCATAGTGAGCACTTTGAACCCCCAGGTGCTTCACAAATTGATCCGTAAAAATGAAAAAGTACTTTTTTTTCACAAAAAAATTCTTTTAGCCTCAATTTTTTCATTTTCACATGGGCAACAGGATAAAATGGATCCTAAAATGTGTTGGGCAATTTCTCCTGAGTACACCAATACCTCACATGTGGAGGTAAACCACTGTTTGGGCACATGGTAAGGCTCGGAAGGGAAGGAGCGCCATTTGACTTTTTGAATGAAAAATTATTTCCATCGTTAGCGGACACCATGTCGCGTTTGGATAGCTCCTGTGTGCCTAAACATTGGCGCTCCCCCACAAGTGACCCCATTTTGGAAACTAGACCCCCCAAGGAACTAATTTAGATGCCTAGTGAGCACTTTAAACCCTCAGGTGCTTCACAAATTGATCTGTAAAAATGAAAAAGTACTTTTTTTTCACAAAAAAATTCTTTTCGCCTCAATTTTTTCATTTTCACATGGGCAGTAGGATAAAATGGATCATAAAATTTGTTGGGCAATTTCTCCCGAGTACGCCGATACCTCATATGTGGGGGTAAACCACTGTTTGGGCACTCGGCAGGGCTCGGAAGAGAAGGCGCGCCATTTGACTTTTTGAATGGAAAATTAGCTCCAATTGTTAGCGGACACCATGTCGCGTTTGGAGAGCCCCTGTGTGCCTAAACATTGGAGCTCCCGCACAAGTGACCCCATTTTGGAAACTAGACCCCCCAAGGAACTTATCTAGATGCATATTGAGCACTTTAAACCCCCAGGTGCTTCACAGAAGTTTATAACGCAGAGCCATGAAAATAAAAAATAATTTTTCTTTCCTCAAAAATGATTTTTTAGCCTGGAATTTCCTATTTTGCCAAGGATAATAGGAGAAATTGGACCCCAAATATTGTTGTCCAGTTTGTCCTGAGTACGCTGATACCCCATATGTGGGGGTAAACCACTGTTTGGGCGCACGGCAGGGCTCGGAAGGGATGGCACGCCATTTGGCTTTTTAAATGGAAAATTAGCTCCAATCATTAGCGGACACCATGTCACGTTTGGAGAGCCCCTGTGTGCCTAAACATTGGAGATCCCCCAGAAATGACACCATTTTAGAAACTAGACCCCCAAAGGAACTAATCTAGATGTGTGGTGAGGACTTTGAACCCCCAAGTGCTTCACAGAAGTTTATAACGCAGAGCCATGAAAAAAAAAAAAAAAATTATTTTCTCAAAAATGATCTTTTAGCCTGCAATTTTTTATTTTCCCAAGGGTAACAGGAGAAATTTGACCCCAAAAGTTGTTGTCCAGTTTCTCCTGAGTACGCTGATACCCCATATGTGGGGGTAAATCACTGTTTGGGCACATGCCGGGGCTCGGAAGTGAAGCAGTGACGTTTTGAAATGCAGACTTTGATGGAATGCTCTGTGGGCGTCACGTTGCGTTTGCAGAGCCCCTGATGTGGCTTAACAGTAGAAACCCCCCACAAGTGACCCCATTTTGGAAACTAGACCCCCAAAGGAACTTATCTAGATGTGTGGTGAGCACTTTGAACCCCCAAGTGCTTCATAGAAGTTTATAATGCAGAGCCGTGAAAATAATAAATACGTTTTCTTTCCTCAAAAATAATTATTTAGCCCAGAGTTTTTTATTTTTCCCAAGGGTAACAGGAGAAATTTGACCCCAATATTTGTTGTCCAGTTTCTCCTGAGTACGGTGATACCCCATATGTGGGGGTAAACTACTGTTTGGGCACATGCCGGGGCTTGGAATTGAAGTAGTGACGTTTTGAAATGCAGACTTTGATGGAATGCTCTGCGGGCGTCACGTTGCGTTTGCAGAGCCCCTGATGTGCCTAAACAGTAGAAACCCCCCACAAGTGACCCCATTTTGGAAACTAGACCCTGAAAGGAACTTATCTAGATGTGTGGTGAGCACTTTGAACCCCCAAGTGCTTCATAGAAGTTTATAATGCAGAGCCGTGAAAATAATAAATACGTTTTCTTTCCTCAAAAATAATTATTTAGCCCAGAATTTTTTATTTTCCCAAGGGTTACAGGAGAAATTGGACCCCAAAAGTTGTTGTCCAGTTTCTCCTGAGTACGCTGATACCCCATATGTGGGGGTAAACCACTGTTTGGGCACACGTCGGGGCTCAGAAGGGAAGTAGTGACTTTTGAAATGCAGACTTTGATGGAATGGTCTGCGGGTGTCACGTTGCGTTTGCAGAGCCCCTGGTGTGCCTAAACAGTAGAAACCCCCCACAAGTGACCCCATTTTAGAAACTAGACCCCCCAAGGAACTTATCTAGATATGTGGTGAGCACTTTGAACCCTCAAGTGCTTCACAGACGTTTACAACACAGATCCGTGAAAATAAAAAATCATTTTTCTTTCCTCAAAAATTATGTTTTAGCAAGCATTTTTTTAGATTCACAAGGGTAACAGGAGAAATTGGACCCCAGTAATTGTTGCGCAGTTTGTCCTGAGTATGCTGGTACCCCATATGTGGGGGTAAACCACTGTTTGGGCACACGTCAGGGCTCGGAAGTGAGGGAGCACCATTTGACTTTTTGAATACGAGATTGGCTGGAATCAATGGTGGCGCCATGTTGCGTTTGGAGACCCCTGATGTGCCTAAACAGTGGTAACCCCTCAATTCTAACTCCAACACTAACCCCAACACACCCCTAACCCTAATCCCAACTGTAGCCATAATCCTAATCACAACCCTAACCCCAACACACCCCTAACCACAACACTAATTCCAACCCTAACCCTAAGGCTATGTGCCCACGTTGCGGATTCGTGTGAGATATTTCCGCACCATTTTTGAAAAATCTGCGGGTAAAAGGCACTGTGTTTTACCTGCGGATTTTCCGCGGATTTCCAGTGTTTTTTGTGCGGATTTCACCTGCGGATTCCTATTGAGGAACAGGTGTAAAACGCTGCGGAATCCGCACAAAGAATTCACATGCTGCGGAAAATACAACGCAGCGTTCCCGCGCGGTATTTTCCGCATCACGGGCACAGCGGATTTGGTTTTTCATATGTTTACATGGTACTGTAAACCTGATGGAACACTGCTGCGAATCCGCAGCCAAATCCGCACCGTGTGCACATAGCCTAATTCTAAAGGTATGTGCACACGCTGCGGAAAACGCTGCGGATCCGCAGCAGTTTCCCATGAGTGTACAGTTCAATGTAAACCTATGGGAAACAAAAATCGCTGTACACATGCTGCGGAAAAACTGCACGGAAACGCAGCGGTTTACATTCCGCAGCATGTCACTTCTTTGTGCGGATTCCGCAGCGGTTTTACAACTGCTCCAATAGAAAATCGCAATTGTAAAACCGCAGTGAAATGCGCAGAAAAAAACGCGGTAAATCCGCCATAAATCCGCAGCGGTTTAGCACTGCGGATTTATCAAATCCGCAGCGGAAAAATCCGCAGAGGACCAGAATACGTGTGCACATTCCTAACCCTACCCCTAACCCTACCCCTAACCCTAGCCCTAACCCTAACCCTACCCCTAACCCTACCCCTACCCCTAACCCTACCCCTACCCCTAACCCTAACCCTACCCCTAACCCTACCCCTAACCCTAACCCTACCCCTAACCCTATTCTAACATTAGTGGAAAAAAAAAATTTTCTTTATTTTTTTATTGTCCCTACCTATGGGGGTGACAAAGGGGGGGGGTCATTTATTATTTTTTTTATTTTGATCACTGAGATAGATTATATCTCAGTGATCAAAATGCACTTTGGAACGAATCTGCCGGCCGGCAGATTCGGCGGGCGCACTGCACATGCGCCCGCCATTTTGGAAGATGGCGGCGCCCGGGAGAAGACGGACGGGACCACGGCTGGATCGGTAAGTATGATAGGGTGGGGGGGACCACGGGGGGGGGGATCGGAGCACGGGGGGGGGGATCGGAGCACGGGGGGGGGAATCGGAGCGCGGGAGGGGTGGAACGGAGCGCGGGGGGCGTGGAACGGAGCACGGGGGGGCTGGAATGGAGCACGGGGGGGTGGAACGGAGCACGGGGGGGGTGGATCGGAGTGCAGGGGGGGTGATTGGAGCACGGGGGGGTGATTGGAGCACGGGGGGAGCGGACACGAGCACGGGGGGGAGCGGAGCACAGGGCGGAGGGGAGCCGGAGCAGTGTACCGGCCAGATCGGGGGGGTGGGGGGGCGATCGGAGGGGTGGGGTGGGGGCACACTAGTATTTCCAGCCATGGCCGATGATATTTCAGCATCGGCCATGGCTGGATTGTAATATTTCACCCGTTATAATGGGTGAAATATTACAAATCGCTCTGATTGGCAGTTTCACTTTCAACAGCCAATCAGAGCGATCGTAGCCACGAGGGGGTGAAGCCACCCCCCCTGGGCTAAACTACCACTCCCCCTGTCCCTGCAGATCGGGTGAAATGGGAGTTAACCCTTTCACCCGATCTGCAGGGACGCGATCTTTCCATGACGCCGCATAGGCGTCATGGGTCGGATTGGCACCGACTTTCATGACGCCTACGTGGCGTCAAAGGTCGGGAAGGGGTTAAGAAGGTGCAACTATTTACAAAGCCAGTTTGTGAATCATTCACCGTCCATGATTTGGCAGTCTTTAAAACAATGATGAACAGTAGAAAAACAAACAATAGGAAACAATAGGGATCCCGGGTCAACAAAGGGATCCCTAGGAGTTAACCCTGGACGGGTTGGAAGTAGCAGCAGGTAACAGTTAACTATTTACAAATCGGGTCTCCGAGGTTTAGTGCTGTAATGGGTGACACGACGTCGGCCGGTGGCGACCACATCCCATCCGGGGAAAGCCTGGCTCTGTGTCACCTTCCAGCACCATCGTATCAGCAGCGATCTGGATGCGAACGTTGATACCGGTGGCAGACTCCGCAAGCAGAGCACCACACATCGGGGTGGTAGTGCTGAGTCCTATGGGTTCAGGGGTCAATGGAGTCCCGCCACCAGTTTCAGTCGTGATCGTAGATGGTGCGACCACTAGTGCACAGCGTTTGACTCTCTTGGCATACCACCCTCGCTCACTCCAGTGGCGGGTGTAGGTCACATGGTCCCCTCTGTACAAGTTTCGGAGTGGAGGGACACTGCGGGACTGGGGTTCCACGTTGCAGCTAGTCACATAGACCTCGGTCAGCAGCCCTGGCTCTAATATAAAGCCACAACCCCTCCCCCGGTGGAAGGCCAGCACAATCCCCTGTTTTATCAAACTCTCAGGGCAACAATTGACAAGGGGCACCCGCTCCTCGGGTCGGACGGTCTGTTCCATTCTTTCTCGATCTTCCCATTGTGAAATTAGGCTCCGCCTATACTGATCCCAGGTGAGCCTGATGATGTAGGAGTGTTCCTGGCAGGACCAGTCTGGCTGAAATCGGGGGGCATTCCACTCAAAGACCACTCCCCTGGGGCTGATGTTGATTGGGATACCCAGAGGTGTCGGTAGCGGCGGCAGGATCCCCTTCATAGCGTACAGGGCCGCCACCACGATCTCAGTAGCGGGACACCAGTCATCAATGGACTGGGGAGCGGTCGCCGGAGCGGTCGGTGGGGCAGGGGCGCTGCTGGTACCTGCGTCTGATGTGGTTCCACCAATGTCGGTCGGCTCCACTGACGAGGACGCTGGAGTCTGCTGCGGCCCTGACCACGGCTTCCCTTGGGCGGCCTTCCAGCACAGCTCTGACTTCCATTTCCTCGCCGTTGCCAACCCCCCTTCTGGAGTCGGGTGGCCCAAGGCCTCCTCCGGCAACTCCAGGGGATCCCGGTCCCACTGCGACGGCAAGCTCTGGTTCGGCTCTGCTGGGCTGCGGTGCTCCGCGGTCACTCCGTCGTCGTTCGGGTACCCGCTGGTCATCAGCTCCGCTCCTGGGTCTGCAGCAGCACACACACAAGGCTCCGTCATTTTCTGGGGTTTGAGCTCCTCCATTCCCGAGTTTGTCATCCTGCAGCCGTAGTTGGAGTGGGCGGGTTCTGCTGTTCGTGCCGTTTTCTTGATCTCCTCCCATGGCACGCCCTCCTTCTTGTCCTGCGCTCCTCGTGGCGCGGCAATGGCGGCGGTTTTGGCGGGAATCATGCGTCAATAGCAATTCAGTCTTTGCAATAAATCACAGTCCCAAGGCACACATGACCCAATTCTTCAGGCTTAAGTACGATCCTGTTCGTGATGCCAAGTTGGAGCGCCCCCAGACACAGGGCCACTAGTCACTCGGTACCGGTCCCTTCTCCTTCGGTTCTACGGTTGTCACGGTGGCTGGACCCGGTCGTGACCATGCTAAGGGACGTCCAATGAAAGTGGTAGTACAGTCTGTCAGTGGTTCGTGACTCCACCTGTGGTGTTCGGTCAGGGTGACCGACGCTGCTGTGGGGTCCGCTGGGGTGATGGAATAGCAGCTGGATGGTATACCTTCCCACAGGTGAAGTATGTCCCCAGGGCTTCCCAGTAAGGTGGATCGTGATGGTGTGAGGTGCAGGCAATAACAAGGACACAGGATTGCAGTCTCTTTACCTTTTACTGAAGGCTTCAGTACACTCAGTCCAGAGCACGTTCAACCGGGCTATCAGAGACCGGCCGGTCCGATGGGCACATCCAGAGTTTCCCTCGCAGATGGAAATCGTTGCCTACCAATAGCGCCTGTGTGTTGTAGTCCTACCCTGCTGAGCATTCGGAATTGTCCTCACAACTGCTGTTCTCGTTCGTTCGTTCTCTACAGTTTTCTCTCTCTCTCTCTCGTTCTTTGGTTCCAGATGTTGCTAGTTTCTAACGTCCCCCAGATATGTTATGGCTAGGACGCCACCCGTTTGACGGGAAGGCTTGGAGGTCTTCCGGGACCCTAGAGACGCCCCTCTCCCAATGTTGCCCCCTATGTCTTCGTAGGTGTAAAAGGTAGACAGGCAATCTATAATCAACTGTCCAGCGGAATTTGAAGTAAGGCCTGAAGTCAGTTACTCCTACGGTGATCCGGCCACCGACTACGCGCCTCAGTAAAGGCCCCTTCACATTTAGCGACGCTGCAGCGATACCGACAACGATTCGGATCGCTGCAGCGTCGCTGTTTGGTCGCTGGAGAGCTGTCACACAGACCGCTCTCCAGCGACCAACGATGCCGGTAACCAGGGTAAACATCGGGTAACTAAGCGCAGGGCCGCGCTTAGTAACCCGATGTTTACCCTGGTTACCATGCTAAAAGTAAAAAAAAAAAAAAAACAGTACATACTTACCTACCGCTGTCTGTCCTCCAGCGCTGCGCTCTGCTTCTCTGCTCTCCTCCTGTACTGTCTGGGAGCCGGAAAGCAGAGCGGTGACGTCACCGCTCTGCTTTCCGGCTCACAGCCAGTACAGGAGGAGTGCAGAGCACAGCGCTGGAGGACAGACAGCTGTAGGTAAGTATGTACTGTTTGTTTTATTTTTAATTTTAGCATGGTAACCAGGGTAAACATCGGGTTACTAAGCGCGGCCCTGCGCTTAGTTACCCGATGTTTACCCTGGTTACCAGTGAAGACATCGCTGGATCGGTGTCACACACGCCGATCCAGCGATGTCTCCAGGGAGTCCAGCGACGAAATAAAGTTCTGGACTTTGTTCAGCGACCAACGATCTCCCAGCAGGGGCCTGATCGTTGGTCGCTGTCACACATAACGATTTCATTAACGATATCGTTGCTACGTCACAAATAGCAACGATATCGTTAACAATATCGTTATGTGTGAAGGTACCTTAAGATGTTGCCTTCCTCTCTCGGCACAACTCTTACTGGCTCTCCTTTGTGCTGATCTCGTTTCTCACTGTTCCACAATATTCTTCCCCTCTTGTCTCTCTCTTAGGATACCGCCGCAAGGTGTGCAGGCGCGGTTCCGTCACGTTCTGTTCTGTTCGCTAGGCGCCTGCCAGGTTCCCACGCCTGACAGGGACCCCCCTGCGTCTTCTCCCTGCAACACCCCCTGCCATGGGATGTTGCCTGGTTCCAACCCAGTCAGCTTCTGACTAACTTCCTCCCCAGCCCCTAGTTTTACCAGTGTGAGGAGTGGCCCAATAAATAAAACCTTTTTCTCCCCCTAGTGGCCGGAGTGTGAAGTGTAATGTGTTCTGGTGATACCTGGTCAGGAGAACTCTTTAGTGCCATCGGACGTACCGCTACTCGCCTTGGGGCCATACTGCAACGACAAGGTCTCTGGGGCGCTGCATTTCCATAGTGAGAAAAGGGCGGATTCTATAGATGTTCTTTAGGTGTAAGCGGCACGAGCGGGCAAGAGATTGTATATGGGAGGTGAAGGAGAGATCGGAGTCAAACATAATGCCCAAACAGCGCGCCTGGTGCCGGGGTGTTATTATGGTGCCACGCATGGAGAGGGAAACGTCAGGTTTAGGGAGGTTAGTAGATGGTGGGAGCAAGAAACAAGTATAATGTTATATGGTGAAATGTGATCGTGTGTTAAAGGTGTTAGAAATATTGAAAGTGTGCGTAGCTTGACAGTAGGGATAATGGGGGTTAAAGTTTGGGACTAGCCCACAGTGAGAGGGGCTAGGTTAATGGGAAAGCAAATCTATCAGAATCAAATAGAGCCTGGAGTGCATAGAAAGAAGACCTAAGGTCTGTTGTGAGCTGTGCTATGTTTTTGGGATGTCTCTAGACAGAGTTATCTACTGAAGACAGGCCCTGGAAGTGGACGCCTAGCCGAAAGGTCCAACGTTTATAACTCTTGAAGGGAAGCGGCCTGGACAGGGCTGAGTATGTGAGATGAATAGATTGTCCCGGGCCGGGAGTTCCAGACAGTCAGAGAACTTGAAGCTAAGTCCGGCCATATTGGCACATTAAGGGGAGAGAAGATGCGGAACCACGGGGCGCCTAAAGGATTCTAGCTAAACAGGACTGTAGTGCTGAGCTGGGTTATGGTGAAGTCATGAGAAACAGTGGAGACAGAGGACAAGTAGAGAGGGTAACGAGGAAATGAGAACAATAGAGAAACGAAGGATGGATTCTGTGTGGAAAATGCTTCGAGTTGTAAAGAAAATATTCATAAGACTGGATTCTTGCTATCTCTTCTTTATGGCCATGGTCATTGAACTGTCCAACATCTGGTCCTGGCAAACCAGCAACATTGGTTACATCCAACCTGTATGCGCATAGCGCCGTCACAGCACAAGTCCACACATTCAGCCAGTGCCGGGTTGCTGAAGATGAGTACCTTGCCCACGTCTACCGACGCACGCCATGTTACACTATAGCAGCTGGTCAAACATAAAGGTGTATGAGAGGATAAACCTATCAACAGAACCCAACTACGAGAGAAAAAAAAAGGCCAGGAGGAGAAGGTCTACCCAACACACAAGATCTGCGGTATATATCTTCTCAGCCCGTTAAGACCTGTCAGGTAGGTACTGTGTTCATTGTGTTACAATCAGATGATTATAACCTCTCACCTAACAAAAATATTCAACCTTTCCCTCACTTCCGGTATTTTTCCCTCCTCATTTAAGCATGCCATCATACATCCATTACTTAAAAAACCATCCCTCGATCAAAACTGTGCCGCTAATTATAGACCTGTCTCTAATCTTCCCTTCATCTCTAAACTCCTCGAACGCCTGGTCCACTCCCGTCTTACCCGCTATCTCTCAGATAACTCTCTTCTCGACCCTCTTCAATCTGGCTTCCGCTCTTTACACTCTACTGAAACTGCCCTCATTAAAGTCTCTAATGACCTACTAACAGCTAAATCTAATGGTCACTACTCCATGCTAATTCTCTTGGATCTCTCCGCAGCATTCGACACTGGTGGATCATCAGCTCCTCCTCACTATGCTCCGCTCCATCGGCCTCAAGGACACCGTTCTCTCCTGGTTCTCCTCCTATCTCTCTGACCGATCCTTCACTGTATGTTTTGCTGGTTCCTCCTCCTCTCACCTTCCCCTTACTGTTGGGGTTCCTCAAGGATCAGTCCTAGGCCCCCTACTCTTCTCGTTGTATACTGCCCCTATTGGACAAACAATCAGTAGATTTGGTTTCCAGTACCATCTCTATGCTGACGACACCCAATTATACACTTCTGCTCCCGATATCACACCGACCTTTTTAGAAAACACCAGTGATTGTCTTACCGCTGTCTCTAACATCATGTCCTCCCTCTATCTGAAACTAAACCTGTCAAAAACTGAACTCCTCGTGTTCTCTCCCTCTACTAACCTACCTTTGCCTGATATTGCCATCTCCGTGTGCGGTTCCAAAGCAACATGCCCGCTGCCTTGGGGTCATCCTTGATTCTGACCTTTCATTCACCCCCTACATCCGATCACTGGCTCGCTCTTCTTACCTGCATCTCAAAAACATTTCTAGAATTCGCCCTTTTCTTAATTTCGACTCTGCAAAAACTCTGACTGTTTCACTTATTCATTCTCGTCTGGACTATTGTAACTCTCTACTAATCGGTCTCCCTCTTGCAAAACTCTCCCCGCTCCAATCTGTCCTGAATGCTGCAGCCGGGATCATATTCCTCACCAACCGTTACACCGATGCCTCTACCTTGTGCCAGTCATTACACTGGTTACCCATCCACTCCAGAATCCAGTACAAAACTACTACCCTCATCCACAAAGCACTCCATGGCTCAGCACCACCCTACATCTCCTCCCTGGTCTCAGTCTACCACCCTACCCGTGCCCTCTGCTCCGCTAATGACCTGAGGTTAGCATCCTCAATAATCAGAACCTCCCACTCCCGTCTCCAAGACTTTACACGTGCTGCGCCGATTCTGTGGAATGCACTACCCAGGTTAATACGATTAATCCCCAATCCCCACAGTTTTAAGCGTGCCCTAAAAACTCATTTGTTCAGACTGGCCTACCGCCTCAATGCATTAACCTAACGATCCCTGTGTGGCCTATTTATAATAAAAAAAAAAAAAAAGGTTCCTCGCATCATGTTCTCATACACTTTATGCAGTATTAGCCCTCTGTGTCTGTACTGCTACATACTTAGGCAGGTAACTGGTTCATGCAGCTTTACATGAACACCTGAGCCTTACACTATAGCTGGTCCGAATAACTAAAGCAATTGTTACCATCCACCTCTCGTGTCTCCCCTTTTCCCCATAGTTTGTAAGCTTGCGAGCAGGGCCCTCACTCCTCCTGGTATCTGTTTTGAACTGTATTTCTGTTATGCTGTAATGTTTATTGTCTGTACAAGTCCCCTCTATAATTTGTAAAGCGCTGCGGAATATGTTGGCGCTATATAAATAAAATTATTATTATATTATTATTATAACACAACCGTTTACTGGGAGCTCATCCAGGATAATTTTCTTACAAGATGTGTTGTTGATGGGATTACTGCACTTGTGTTCCACACCGTTAAGAGATGTAATCATTGCCCATAATGAGTGGAAGCATTGTTACCTGAGCTAATTACTACAGAATGAGATGTAAATGCGGTCATGCACTGTCAATAGCATCCAGCAAAACTTTTCTCTCTGACCCCCACATACAGTACATGCACGCTCAGCACAGACCAATCATGCACATGTACTCAGTAGGCTACCGTATACCTGTATTGGCTTATATCCCTTGAGAAGATGGAAGAAATTACTTTTCCATTTGTAAGTGGTTACCTTTTAGTTAAGAAAATAGTACTAAGGTGCAGCCTCCAATCTACATTCCTTCATTCATTTTCAGCACCCATAGTATGTAGTTTGCAGCCTGATCCTAGTTTCACATTTTTCTCTTGTAGGAGTTTCTCTCACAGTAATATAGGCTGGATGGGGGGAAAGAGTTGAGGCCAAACAACAATCACAGAGCCCAGAATTGTGAAAAAATATAAAATTGCTTTATTATAAATATTTAACAGGCAAGGATGTACATGAACAAACAAGTACTAACATGCACACAGTAAACTGGGGGCACACAGGACCACAGGACAATCCACAAAACTGATATCATAAAAGATATAGCGGTATAATCCAAAAGTATAATGGCCTTATACAGTTTTAACTGAATGTGTGTCTGATGATGCACATTCAATAGACATATTATGGTGCAGAAAGCCTTTCCTGCACTGCAATAGTTAAAATAGCTGCTGGCTCGACAACTGATGTCGGCTTGCATGTTGCTGGTATATGATGTCGCTGCCATGCACTGGCATATCCGAGCCACAGATAAAGCAGGAAGAGGACACTGCCGGATCGCAGATAGGTAAGACTAATTATTTTAATTCATTACTGAATCGATGGGAGGCATATGGTCACAGGATGGGAGATAATTTCGGGCCCAGGATGGGACATTATATGGGGTCCAGGACATTACAGGATGAGGGACTCTGTAATGTCCCGTGTTCTGGGCCCCATATAATATAGTTATTATATGGGGCCCAGGACAGAAGCTTTGTATATACTTATACTATATGCAGAGCTTCTGTGTATAATGTCACTGGTGATCACTGCATGTTACCTGAACACTATATACAGAGCTCCTGTGTATAATGTCACTGGCGATCACTGTATATTACCTGTACACAATATACAGTGCTCCTGTGTATAAGGTCACTGGCGAACACTGTATATTACCTGAACACTATATACAGAGCTCCTGTGTATAATGTCACGGGTGATCACTGTATATTACCTGAACACTATATACAGAGCTCCAGTGTATAATGTCACTAGCAATCACTGTATATTACCTGTACACTATATACAGAGCTCCTGTGTATAATGTCACTAGCAATCACTGTATATTACCTGAACACTATATACAGAGCTCCTGTGTATAATGTCACTAGCAATCACTGTATATTACCTGTACACTATATACAGAGCTGTGTATAATGTCACTGGCGATCACTGTATTACCTGTACACTTACACTATATACAGAGCTCCTGTATATAATGTCACTGGTAATCACTGTATTACCTGTACACTGTATGTGGCATTATTTGGTCACTATGTGGTGGTAATAAGGGGCCTGGTCATGGTGTGGTGGTATTTTGTGCATATTTGGCCTGTGGCTGCTTAGGCCAGAAATAAGGTGCAGCGGACAGTTGAGGTGACAGGAGCTTGACCTTTCCAATCTCAGCAGGTTTCTTTAGTACTAATTTTAAAACCTTGTAGAAAATCCTTCAATACCATTCACTATAGTAAGAAGTGACTGGAACAACGGGGACTGGACAGGAGGCAATGAAGACTGTACATGAAGGTACAGGTGGTGTGAGAAGGGGAAAGCACTTTTGCTTTAAGCTCCTGTTACTTGAATTTTGCAGTTGTGGAATGTGTGCGTGAAAATAGGTGTGGCTTTAAAATGGTTGTGACTTTCAAATGGGTGTGGCTTCTTTAAAAAAAAAACAAAACAGTAAACCCTGATGTTAAAAATTTGAATTGGCATGGTGCTCTGCGACCCAGAATAAACGTGTGACGTGCTAAATTTGCTTGTTGACCATTTTCAGTAAAACCGTCCCTAGAGACATTGTAGTCATTGGCTGGATATTAGAATAATTAAAGTAAAGGGGTACTTAGACTAATGAAACTTGTATCCTAAATCCATGATAAGTAATGGATCCAGCTGCAGGACCACTACCGATGGGGGTTCAGAACGTGATCTTTGGTTTAAAGAAATAGGAGAAAACAATGGGAAGAACCTCATGATTTCCTTCATTTTTCAATAATACCACAATATTCATGTAGGACACCCAAAATCTACAGGCTGGGAGCATGACCAGAATATGCAGTTCCTCCCATCAATAATAAGAGCTGGGTTAACCAAGAGGGGTCACGGGACTGATTTTCCAAGAAGGTAGACCCACCCAGCTGGTCTACAGCAAGCCCAATAAGAGTAAAGTTAGAGTTCAAAGATGTGTCAAATGTGGGCCGCCGTGATCAGGGGGATTTATCTACAGTGTTATGGGGTACGTGAGTTTATAAGGTTGCTAAACGTGAGTCAAATGTTTAATAATGGCATAATATTTTGCCGCAACTCAACTCTGTTTTCGTCATTAGGCCCCATTTACCAATATTCTGGACCCCCCAAAAAAGGAAAAATAGCATATTTTGCTATTTTTGAAATTGCCAAGGTAGGCATCCCAAGCTGTATAATCCCCTTTTTTGGTGCAGTTATAGCGGTGGATCCCGTCCCTGCTGTATGAGACTGTTCCTTTAAGCTTTTATCTGCTTTCTCTATATGAAGTGAAGCACGACCTTGCTCTCTGCAATGAACGTTTGAACCATTTTGCAGGAAGCCCTTGTATAGCGGGTGTCTACCTGGCTGCTACACGTAAATGCAGCTTCTTATCTGGGATTTCTTTCTTGTTGGCAGACCTTCTGCTCCTGGCGATGTCGATTATATGATCTAAAAATAGGGATTCCTGCACAGATGTCCTTACAACAAAATGGTTCCCTGAGCTCAGCTTCCCTCAATCATCCTGCGTGCAAGACTGAGAATGTGAGGAAGACTCTGCATTAATTTTATGGGCTACACCAAAAAATACTTTTATTAAAGGGAAGCACAGTGGCTCAGTGGTTAGCACTGTACTATATGCAGTCAGGGCTCCCCACAGGAATTTCAGGACCCTATACTGTCAAAATTTTGGGACCCTCTTGAGATTCCATCCACACTCCGTCCCTGCTCCGCCTCCACCCCTCAAACCTTCCACAGTCCCACCACCCTCTCTTGGAAAAACTCCATTTCTGCAACATGTTCTCACCAATCTCACATTAACAGTTCCTATCAACAGATCATATACATAGCCCTCAGCTTTTGTTTTGGCCAAATGATTTTTTTACTCTGCCATGACGACAAAGTAGATTCCTTTGGCCGGGCCCTACTCTACTCTAAACTATAAAACATTTCTTAAAATATCCAATACTCTTTAGGTATATTTTTGTTTTTCAATTTATAAAATAACCAATAATATCACATACAAGGAACAAATGCCACCGCACCATGACCAGACACCATATTGCCACCACATAGTGATCATTAACAGAAAAACACAATACAAATATTACCATAAGTGCCATTATAGTGTCAGAGTACATGCAGTGCAATAATCACCAGTGACAAATTATACACAACTCTATATATAGTGTCAGTGTACAGGTAATACAGTGATCACCAGTGACAATATACACAGGAGCTCTGTATGTAGTGTATAGTGTACAAGTAATATACAATGATCATCAGTGACATTATACACAGGAGATCTGTATATATTGTCAGTGTACAGGTAATACAGGGATTACCAGTGACATCATACACAGGAGCTCTGTATATAGTGTCATAGTGTCAGTGTACAGGTAATACACTGATAACCAGTGATATTATACACAGGAGCTCTGTACATAGTGTATAGTGTACAAGTAATATACAGTGATCATCAGTGACATTATACACAGGAGCTCTGTATATAGTGTCAGTGTACAGGTAATACAGTGATAACCAGTGATATTATACACAGGAGCTCTGTACATAGTGTATAGTGTACAGGTAATACAGTGATCACCAGTGACATTATACACAGGAGCTCTGTATATAGTGTTAGTGTACAGGTAATACAGTGATCACTAGTGACATTATACATAACAGCTCTGTATATAGTGTCAGTGTACAGGTAATACAGTCATCACCAGTGACATTATACACAGCAGCTCTGCATATAGTGTCAGTGTACAAGTAATACAGTGATCACAAGTGACATTATACACAGCAGCTCTGTATATAGTGTCAGTGTGCAGGTACTACAGGGATCACCAGTGACATTATATACAGGAGCTCTGTGTATAGTGTTAGTGTACAGATAATACAGTGATCACCAGTGACATTATACACAGCAGCACTGTATATAGTGTACAGGTAATGCAGTGATAACCGTTGACATTATACACAGAAGCTCTATATATAGTGTCAGTGTACAGGTAATACAGGGATCATCAATGACATTATACATGAGCTCTGAATATATAGTGTATAGTGTGCAGGTACATGTAATTTACTGACTCACTGGTGACCTCTCTAGTTGAAGTCCTTCATCTTCGCTTTTCATCCTCATCCAGCTCAGTCCACCATCACTTCTTCCAACCTGGACTCTTCTCTGCAGAAAAAGAAACTGATATCTAGAGCACCACTTGCAGAGCACATTACTTAATTTTTTCCCAACTTCTACACTATGATGAAGAAAAAAGATGTGGTGTCACTCTGCATCACTGCAGTCATACATAATTAGCCGCTACAGTTATAATCCCGCCCCATGTGAACCATGATCCTGCCCCATTTATCTTCATCGTATCCATCCTGCCCCATTTGTCTCCATTCTGCCCCATCTTTCTTCATTGTGCCCCATGCTTCTGCCCTATGATCATATGTTCAATGCATGGTAAAATGGTAAAAGTGACCTGGCAATATGAGTCTCCAGGTCAGTATGCGTACGCAGATAACAAAATGTATTGTTGTTTTTTTTTTGTATATAAGTAGTGAAAAACAAAATGGAAATTTGTAATACTGGTAATAAAAAAATTAATTTTGTCCCTTTTTCCAAGACACATTTTCATTTTTTGAGATTTGGAGCTGGGTGAGCGTCTATTTTTTTCACCCTGAGCGGACATTTTAACTGATACATTTTGAGGCGCACACGATGTTTTGATCGCCTCTTATTGCATTTCAATGCGATGTTGCGGCAGCTAAAAAAAAAATAAAAAATTTAATTTTGGCTGTTTGATTTTTGTTCTCATTTTTCTCAGATTAGTTTTTCCTATATGTTGATAGATCGGACTTTTACGAATGCGGCAAAACCATATTTATTTTTAATTGTTTTATTTTCAATGGGTGCAAAAAGGGGGGTAATTTGAACTCTTGTGCTTTTTTAACTTCAAATTTTTAAAATCTTTTTTTTTTTTAATGTATTTCTTAAGGTACATGAAGCTGTGATCGTCTATATCCTATGTTTAGCAGAAATCACAATCTCCTGTGAACGTCGGCCGTGAGCTGACGTTCACAGAAGGATCTCGTAGTGACCGTTGCAGCCAATCCCAATTGCATCGGCAATCTGGTGACTGAATAACGGAATGTCACGTCGGACCCTGGGCGCCCCCCAAATCATGTCAACTTGTCACTTTGTAAAACAGGATCTCCAGTGCTAACAATCGGGATTCCGAATCGCCAGTCGTCGCAGAGTTCCAAAACTTTTTAGATCTTTCAAAAGATCCTCGAGAAATTCTGAATGGGCTGAGAAATATGGAAAGTTGTAAACAATAGGAAACAAACTAGAAGTTTCAATTCATCTCTTTATCTAATCAACTAATTATTAATTATGGGAGGTTCTGTATTATTACCAGACCAGATGCCTCATTAATATCAGATTGTGGAGTCCAAAAGATTCATAGTTCATGGAGCTTTACTGATTTTACAACCAGACTAAAGTATATAACCATACGATGACAAAACAGCGGTGATCAAAGGGCAATGGAGGCAAAGTATATGGCATAAAACAAAACATCTTATGGATGGTTTACGGTTAGAAGAGGTTATTGAGTTGTAATCTCTACGTTATCAGTCCTTGGGTTTCTATGGCCATACTCTCCATCCGACTGTTTAGGCTTGTATTCTTGGTAAGAAAACTCTCTTTCAGCCAAAAATATTGCGTAAAATTGGAATTTTACTCAAGATGTACTGATTTCCCATCTAATCTGACTAATACTGCACTCAGTCATAGTAAAAATATGTTGCCAAATGTCTTCCTCTTTGTGTAAGCGCTGCCAATAATAATGGAGGAAGGAACAACAACGTCTACTACTGCAATGAAGACCCTTAGGCACAAGGTGATAGTACTGCCCTTTCAAGAATATACTATAATACTGCTCCAATGTACAAGAATAAAACTACTATAATAATGCCCCTATGTACAAGAATATATCTACTATAATACTGCTCCAATGTACAAGAATATAACTACTATAATACTGCCCTTATGTACAAGAATATAACTACTATAATACTGCCCCTATGTACAAGAATATAACTACTATAATACTGCTCCTATGTACAAGAATATAACTACTATAATACTGCTCCTATGTACAAGAATATACTATAATACTGATCCAATGTACAAGAATATAACTACTATAATAATGCCCCTATGTACAAGAATATAACTACTATAATACTGCCCTTATACACAAGAATACAACTACTATAATACTGCCCCTATGTACAAGAATATAACTACTATAATACTGCCCCCTATGTACAAGAATATAACTACTATAATACTGCTCCTATGTACAAGAATATAACTACTATAATATTGCTCCTATGTACAAGAATATAACCAGCATAATACTGCTACCTGTGTACAAGAATATAACTACTATAATACTGCCCTTATGTACAAGAATACAACTACTATAATACTGCCCCCTATGTACAAGAATATAACTACTATAATACTGCTCCTATGTACAAGAATATAACTACTATAATAATGCTCCTATGTCTCACAGTCATTATTTGTGGGGGGCTAATCTATCCTTTGGGGATTTTCTCTGAGGCAAGATAGTTTTCTTGCTTCTATCTTTAGGGGTAGTTAGCTCTTAGGCTGTGACGAGATGCCTAGGCAGAGTTAGGAGCATTCCACGGCTACTTCTAGTGTTGTGTTGAGCTTAGGGACTGCGGTCAGTATAGTTGCCACCTGCTCAGAGCTAGACGCATGTCGCTCCTTAATCACCAGATCATAACAGGCTCCTGTGTACATGAATATAACTACTATAATACTGCCACTGTGTACAAGAATATAACTACTATAATACTGCCCCTATGTACAAGAATATAACTACTATAATACTGCTCCTGTGTACATGAATATAACTACTATAATACTGCCACTGTGTACAAGAATATAACTACTATAATACTGCCCCTATGTACAAGAATATAACTACTATAATACTGCCTCTATGTACAAGAATATAACTACTATAATACTGCTCCTATGTACAAGAATATAACTACTATAATACTGCTCCTATGTACAAGAATATAACTACTATAATACTGCTCCTATGTACAAGAATATAACTACTATAATACTGCACCTATGTACAAGAATATAACTACTATAATACTGCCCCTATGTACAGGAATATAACTACTATAATACTGACCCTATGTACAAGAATATAACTACTATAATACTGCCCCTATGTACAAGAATATAACTACTATAATACTGCTCCTATGTACAAGAATATAACTACTATAATACTGCCCCCGTATACAAGAATATAACTACTATAATACTGCTCCCGTATACAAGAATATAACTACTATAATACTGCCCCTATGTACAAGAATATAACTACTATAATACTGCCCCCGTATACAAGAATATAACTACTATAATACTACCCCCTATGTACAAGAATATAACTACTATAATACTGCTCGTGTGTACAAGAATATAACTTCTATATTACGGCTCCTGTGTACAAGACTACTATAATACCACACCCTATCTACAATAATGTCATGACTATAATGATTAGTAGACCCTGTAGTGACCTGTCTTTCCCCGGGAATACTCATTGACTCCAGAAATGTTGGGTGCTGACCGCGGAGTTGGACCTTCTGGCTGATATAGACAGAATGAGTGTAATCGGTTCCCAGAACACATGTACACAGCTCTCCTGCTGATAAGACATTCACAAAACAAATACAGGGAAGAAATCCATGAACAATAGATCACAATAAGTCAATATTCCTCCATATTCCAATATCCTCTGTTTGTGTAATAGCGTTATGTAAAGACTCAGACTCCAGTAACTAACACTGGGTTTTGTTCCTATCGCCGCTCACTGGGCAGCCACCACTAATTACTGCCATTCCTACCTGTCTCTTTTAGAAAGCTACATAATTAGATATTTTCGAACAAAAACTACCCATGTCCTTATCTCAGTAGAACATCAAGCTTTTCACTGCGTGTCAACAGTGCGCCGGTAAGAGTGTGTGTGGAGAATGAAGAAGGAAACCCTGTGTTCAGTTATGACTCATTCCCAGAACAATCCCACCATCATTTCAAGACGTTGATGGATGTTGCCGTGTGCCCTTCCTTCTATTAGCAGCCCACTGCCATAATATACACTGCCCTACAGTGTACCTATAACCACATCATATAATGCTTTATGGTATGGAGCACAAATGACAACGTTGGCCAAATAACACTTCCATACAGTACACCGCAGAAACAAATACTGCACATAGTAGAGATGATCAAATCTTTTGAATTTAGAATTTGCCTCATACACCATTTGCCCTGAAAAGTAACCTCACCATAAAACAGATGGTAACTGGTAGTAACCAACTGCCCATTTACTAACAAGGCGCACTGGCAGACTTTTCTTGTTTTCGAAATGAAAGCTAAAACTGTCTCAAATTATCTCTTTTATTCGTTTGTGATCAGGTAGACCCTTTTGTGCGGAACACTAATTCAAACTGACAGTGTCGCTGTCAGAGGTAATATCTTCCTGCTGTGACTGGGACCATATATCTGTCACGCCGTTAACGGAAATAAAGGGGCAGGACGGCGTACTGGGACCCACACCTGTCCCTGCCAATGGGACCCTGACTTTCCCTTATCTCAGGGGTACCTATGATGGTTAGGAGGCCTGAGCCGCCAGCGTATCTCTGTCTCCTGTGCAGGCCCTATCAGTGGCCACCTCTCCCCCCAAAGGAGGTGGACTGCACCAGTGTATAAATACGACAATTAAACAGGGTATACAGACAAGGTAATTAAAAGTCTCAAACTCACCAAATGCTCACACAACCACAGAGGTAACACATTGAAGGGAAGAGAAGGAAAAAACTAGGAAAGAAAACAGGTTTAACATGCAACCAAAATAGCAGACACCAATCTCTGTAAATAAACCGCCAAGCTCCTAATACCACACTCCTTCAACCTCCAAGCCAGGCAGCAGAACTGATCACTGACAACAGTTGTAGACAAAGCTGAGTCTATATAGGAGCGGAGATTACCAAAACCAAATCAGCTGAGAGACATAGCTCTCAGCACCTTCAGTAACAAGGTTTAACTCCTGCCCTGCTGGCACAAGACAGCCAGGTCAGAACTCAGGAGAAGAGCTCCTGCTCATCGTGTGTGAACGAGGCCCAGAGTGCTGCGGTTCTCTGGAACCTCTCTGTCGCGGTAGCCCTGTGACAATATCCTAGAACGCCATCAGCCTTCTCTGCACTGATACGCTTGATGGAAGCAAGATAAGCCAATTGTGGCCTGCGTTTGGTAATACTACCTGGATAACTGGTTCCAGTGGAGGCGGTGGTGCTTCTGCCGGCTGCTCCCACATTCTAAGCCATGGTATGGGTTTTTTGTTGTCATCCATTGACATTTTCACTTTTTCTTTTACCATACATATTGTACACTATATTTAACTTTTGACAATCTTTTCAACCCCAATTATTCAGTACTTGCCAAGATAGGGCAAAACAAGAAATGTTTGGTAGGTAGGTACAAATACAGAAAGCAAAATGTAGTAGGAGGCCGCAATATATCTATATCGTGTGCACTTATCAAATTGGAGAGGTAAAGCAGGTATGCAAAAATATACATGCACAGTTAAATGTCTACCCTTTTTTTTAATCTAATTTTTTTCATCAGAATTCAATCCCCCTTTCCCAAAAATAAACTAATAATAAAATCTAGGTAGATACACATCCAAACATCCAGCACCTAATACGGGGTTTAATCTGACGTGTACAGATCAGTGATGAGCGCAAGTGCTCGGTGCTCAGGTATGCACTAATTATCGAAGGTGCTTGAGTGACATGTTCAAGTCCTCGCGGCCTGATGTTTCAGACTGTTAGACATCCAAATTGTGCATAACTGAGCACATAAGGCAAATTTGTGCTAAAGAAAAAAATTGTTTCTGAAACGCACTTTCTGAGGAAGACGGTGACAGCAAAATGTTGGATTTTTGTGGTATTTCCTTTTGTATTTTTAAAGGACAATTATTGACCCCTTCACCAAAAAAACTCAGTACAGTCACTTGTGATTAGTAAATAAACCATGTCTGATCGACACTGATTTCAGATTATTTTCTGTGGCTTGCTGCTGCTTTCTAGTGCATTAAGAATGAGGATATAAATATGTAATTCTAATTCAAATGCAGTAAAACAGAGGAGGCTACACAATGTCACTGATCAATCAGACTGTCGGGCATTGCTGCTGGCATCTCTTCTCTCTCTCTCTTTCCTATATCAAATGAATTTATTTATTATTCACAGACTACTAACACTCATTATCTTCACTGCTGCAGTTATTCAACACATTACTATCTGCAGTATTTGTCTAAAGTTTGAAGGCTTTCTTTACATATCTCTATTGCTGGGTTATGATGTTCTGTCATTATTCTAAATCGCTCAAAAATGGGTGCTGCATTCCCAGTCTAGGCTTTTGTAGAGGTTATGATACTCCCTCATGAATGACGGTGCCAACCATATGATGAAAAAGCTGCAAAGTATTAAATGGAAGCCCGCGCGGTTCTTCTGAGGTCATGTAATTATTCTGTGACTGATGGAATCTTCTGTGATGTGTATGAAGTCAACAAGCATTTTTTTGTGTCATTTGCACGTCCCAAAGTGCAAATTGTTTGAATTTGCCAGGACTTGTACATTTTTGAAAATTCAGCTTGAACTTGGTTGGCATCAGATCAATTCGATGATCTCTAGCACATAGTGTAAGGTGAATTCCAGCATCCTTCATGGTCTAGTGGTTTTAGATGGTCTGGAATAGAGTAGGGTCAACTGGTAGCAAATCTGGGTCTAAGGTCGGGTGAAATCGGCTGATTATTGCGAAAAGTCGGGGGGGGGGGGGGGGGGGGGGGTGACCGAAACACGAAACCCTATGCAAGTCAATGGGGAATCAAAGTCGTCAGTGAGTGGAGGACAGGAAAACACCTACAGTGCCCATTTTAATGCCAAAAACCTCAATTCGTATTACTGAAGCTTGTCAATCTTAATTTACTTTATAATAATAGTTAGGCATTGAAAACTGGGGGTAATTTGGCTAAAGTTGTGGGGGGGGTAGGGCTGGTTCAAGTTTTTCGTGGGCCCAGGAAACGCGGACTACGTCACGGCGGTGGAGCAGGGAGAGGTAAGTATTTCAACTTTGCAAGTGCTGTGATCCTGAGCAAGCAGGGGGGGCCCACTCATTCGCATTGGCACTGGCACAGGGCCCCTCAAAGTATGGCGGTGTGTTTGACGGCGGGGGCGCCTCCCACCGGCAGAGACACTTTTGCGTACTATGAGGGGCTCTGTGCCAGTGACGTCGCCAACGAGTATGCCTCCCCACCTGATGAAGGAACCTGCACTTTCATCTGCACCTTCCTCTTTGTCCCAATGTAAGGTGGTATAGTATGCGGGAAGGGGAACCTGACTTTCAGCAGGGTCAGATTCTGGCTGTGTAGAGTGCAAGGCTGGGTCAATGTACCAGCAGACTCATCTAGCAGTGGCTGGGCAATGGGCAGGATGAGGAGGAAACACAGATATAGCCCAAATAATAAAGTAGGATAAATGCAGTTCAAATTTGGTAACAGAATTAAACAGGCGGCATTGCTTTGTTCAGTGGAGGACAACTGTAATGAGTGGCATACACAGTTAGTAGGCCAAAGTAATAAAGTGGGCCAAATGCAGTTCAAAATTGGTAACAGGAGTAAACAGGCGGCACTGCTTTGTTCAGTGGAGTAGAACAACAAGCAGCGGCAGACACCGTTAGTAGGCCCAACCAAACAAGTAGGCCAAATGCAGTTTAATATCTGAAACAGGATGAAAATTGAGGCTCAGCTTTGTTCAGTGGAGGAGAAAAGCAAGCAGCGGCACACACCGTTAGTAGGCCCAACCAAACAAGTAGGCCAAATGCAGTTTAATTTCAGAAACTGCATGAAAATTGAGGCTTACCTTTGTTCAGTGGAGGAGAAAAGCAAGGAGCGGCAGACACCGTTAGTAGGCCCAACTGTAATGGGAGGCAGACACAGTTAGTAGGCCTAAATTAGTAAGTAGGCTAAATCCAGTTCAAAACTGGTAACAGGAGTAAACTGGTGGCATTGCTTTGTTCAGCTGAGGACAGCTGTATTGAGTGGCGCAGACAGACTTAGTGGGCCAAAAATAAAAAAGTGGGCTAAATGCAGTTCAAAATTTGTTAAAGGAGTACACAGGCGGCATTGTTTTGTTTGGCGGAGGACAATTGTAATGAGGGGCAGACGCAGTTAGTAGGCCCAAAAAAGTCAGTAGGCTAAATCCAGTTCAAAACTGGTAACAGGAGTAAACTGGTGGCATTGCTTTGTTCAGCTGAGGACAGCTGTATTGAGTGGCACAGACAGACTTAGTGGACCAAAAAAAAGTGGGCTAAATGCAGTTCAAAATTTGTTAAAGGAGTACAAAGGCGGCATTGTTTTGTTCGGCGGAGGACAATTGTAATGAGGGGCAGACGCAGTTAGTAGGCCCAAAAAAGACAGTAGGCTAAATCCAGTTCAAAACTGGTAACAGGAGTAAACTGGCGGCTTTGCTTTGTTCAGCGAAGGACAGCTGTATTGTGTGGCGCAGACAGACTTAGTGGGTCTAAAATAAAAAAGTGGGCTAAATGAAGTTCAAAATTTGTTAAAGGAGTACACAGGCGGCATTGTTTTGTTCGGCGGAGGACAATTGTAATGAGGGGCAGACGCAGTTAGTAGGCCCAAAAAGTCAGTAGGCTAAATCCAGTTCAAAACTGGTAACAGGAGTAAACTGGCGGCATTGCTTTGTTCAGCGAAGGACAGCTGTATTGTGTGGCGCAGACAGACTTAGTGGGTCTAAAATAAAAAAGTGGGCTAAATGAAGTTCAAAAGTTGTAACAGGAGTACACAGGCGGCATAGCTTTGTGCAGTGGAGGACAACTGTAAGGAGTGGTGCAGACAGACACAGATAGTAGGCCCAAAAGATAAAGTAGGCTAAATGCAGTTCAAAATTTGTAACAGGAGTACACAGGCGGCATTTTTTTGTTCGGTGGAGAACAACTGGAAGGAGTGGCTGACACAGTAAGTAGGCCAAAATAGTAAAGTGGGCTAAATGTCTGCCAAAACAATGTTCCTAAATAAACAGATGGCATAGCTAGGTACAGGGGTGGGCTCCTCTGCTGAGTAGCAGACAGTGGTAGTTCGCGCACAGTATTAACTGGTCCAAATGGAGGCCAGGGCCCCTGTATATTTTTACTATCATCTATCATTTCAACAAATTTGTATTGGCAGTGCCATTGAAGGATTTAACAGCACAGACTACACAGTGGTGGAGCAGGGAGAGGTAAGTTTTGCAAGTGGTAGAGCACTGTTTGAGCTGGGGTGGAACACTCTCTCGTGGGCGGCGGTACTGACACAGGGCCCCTCATATTACGATGGTGTGTCTGACATTGGGTGTGCACCACCACCGTCAGAGACACTTCATTGTACTATGAGGGACCCTGCGCCAGTGCCATCGCCCAAAAGTGGGCACACCCACCTGTACAGGCAAATGGCGCTCGCACGGGTGCTTCCGCCAAGTGGTGACCACGGCCCTGTGGGGGAAGTCAGACCATTTAGGGAGGTATCAAAATGGCCTATGGTGGACATTCAGCTGCTGCAAATGGAGGAATTGGAGCAGTCATTAAGAGGAGGGCAAAAGCAAGACATTTTTCAGGCAAATTACGTGTCAGCAGGGGAAGGTGGGGCAAAATAATTTTAAATCCATGATTGGTTCATTTTAATGAAGGTTAGATCATCTACATTTTGGGTAGCCAGACGAGTCCTTTTTTTAGTCAGTATTGAACCAGCAGCACTGAAGACTCTTTCTGATAGCACACTAGCAGCTGGGCAAGCAAGCTCCTGCAATGCATATTCTGCCAGTTCAGGCCTGGTGTCTATTTTGGATGCCCAGTAATCAAAGGGGAATGACCTGTGAGGGAGAACATCGATAAGGGAGGAAAAATAGTTAGTAACCATACTGGACAAATGTTGTCTCCTGTCACTTTGAATCGATGCTGGATCATGCTGCAGTACCTGTCGTGTCTGCGGTCATTGCGAAATCACTCCACAACCTGGTCAGAAAACCCCTCTGTCCAACGCCACTTCTGATTTGTGCAACTCTAACACCTCTGCCAATTCCCCCCCTACAGCTCGTGTGAGAACCATCACCGCCGCTGTGTGCTGGGAATGCCTGAACCAAACGGTCTACAAGAGTTGCTTGTTTGGTTGCCAATATTTGCTCAAGGTTCTCATGTGGCATGATATTTTGTAATTTTCCTTTATATCGTGGATCCAGGAGGCAGGCCAGCCAGTAATCGTCATCGGTCATCATTTTGATAATGCGGGCGTCCCTTTTTAGGATACGCAAGGCATACTCAGCCATGTGGGCCAATGTTCCAGGTGTCAATTCACTGCTTGTGCTGGGTTGAGGAGCACTTTCTTGCAAATCAACATCACTTGTGTACCGCAAAAACCCTGTACCTGACCTTGCAATGCCACCAGTTTCTATTGCCCCCTGAGAAGCATTCTCCTCCCATAAATATTCCTCCCCATCATCCTTCTCCTCCTCTTCATCCACCACCTCGTCCAGGAGAGTTCCCTGAGCAGACAAAGGCTGACTGTCATCAAGGCTTCCCTCCTCCTCGGCTGCAGACGCCTGCTCCTTAATGTGCATCAAACTTTGCATCAGCAAATGCATTAGGTAACCCCGGATAATTTTTCAAGAAGCACTGCACCCCCAGGTTCAAGGTGTGAACCAGGCAAGGTATGTGTTTCAGTTCTGAAAGGGCTATGGCAGCCATAAAATTCCTTCTGTTATCACTGACTACCTTGCCTGCCTCAAGATGTACACTGCCCAGCCATGACTGAGTTTCTTGCTGGAAGTACTCGGCCAGAACTTTCGCGGTGTGTCTGTTGTCGCCCAAACACTTTATTTCCAACACAGCCTGCTGACGCTTACCACTAGCTGTTCCATAATGGGACACCTCGTGTGCAACACTGGCAGCTGCGGATGGAGTGGTCGTTCGACTGCGCTCTGTGGACGAGCTTTCGCTTCTGGAGGAGGAGGAGGAGGGGCGAACGCCTACAGCCAACTGTTTCCTAGACCGTGGGCTAGGTAGAACTGTCCCACTATGGCTGTCCCCTGTGGATCCTGCATCCACCACATTAACCCAGTGTGCCATGATGGACACGTAACGTCCCTGGCCATGCCTACTAGTCCATGCATCTGTTGTGAGGTGCACCTTTCTACTGACTGATTGCCTCAGTGCATGGACAATGTGGTCTTTGACATGCTGATGGAGGGCTGGGATGGCTTTTCTCGCAAAGAAGTGTCGACTGGGTAGGTCATAGCGTGGTACTGCGTAGGCCATCAGGTCTTTGAAAGCTTCGCCTTCAACCAACCGGTAGGGCATCATCTCTAACGAGATTAGTCTAGCAATGTGGGCATTCAAACCCTGTGTACGCGGATGAGAGGATGAGTAGTTTCTTTTCCTAATGAGAGTATCTTGTAGGGTGAGCTGTACTGGAGGGCTGCATATGGTGGAACTAGCGGTGGTGGTGGTGGACATGGCGGATTGAGAGAGGGTTGGTGATGGTGTTCTTGATGTTGACCTACATACAGTGTTTCCTACCAAAAACCTTGTGATTCCCTGACTGCTTTGGCCTTGCGACGATACCTCCACATTAGCTGCTGGTGGTGTCCTAACTGGTGGGCTTACAGTGAGGGAAGCAATGTAGCTTTGCTGACTACCTTCATTCTGAGCAGGTGCACCAACGGTACGGGGCGTTTGGTAGTTCGTCCAGGCTTGCAAGTGCATGCTGGTTAATGTCTAAGCATGCACGTTGTATTTAAATTTAGGGGATTCTTCCCCCTGCTAAAGGTCTTTGAGCATTTCTTACAGATAACTTTGCACTGATCATTCGGATCTTGGTTAAAAAATTGCCACACTCCACTCTTCCTACTATGGAACACTTTTTCAGGCATTGCACGCTGTGCTACTTTCACCGGATGGCCACGCTATCCCAAAACTGTTTTTGTTTTTGACAAACGTTTTTGGCCTTATACGGGCCTGCCAGACAACAGCTGTTGCGATGTAGATGGCTGCTGAGGATCATCCTCCTCCGCTTCTGAGCTACAGTCAGCGGCACCCTCTTCCCCCAATGGCTGCCAATCTGGGTCAACAACTGGGCCATCTATCACCTCCTCTTCAATATCATGTGCACCTTCCTCTTTGTCACCGTGTAAGGTGCTATAGCGTTCAGGACGGAGCACCATAGTCTCATCAGGGTCAGTTTCTGGCTCAGTCCACTGCGAGGGCAATGTAGTGATCTGAGTCAATGGAACAGCATAATAATCAAGCTGTGGCTGTACATCTGTGCACTCCATGTCCGATTCATCTTGTAATGGGCAGTTAACAATTTCCCTTTCTAACCCAGGCATGGTATGTGTAAAGAGCTCCATGGAGTAACCTGTAGTGTCGCCTAACGCATCCTTCACTTTTGGTTTGGGTGAAGGACACAAGGAAGCGACTTGTTCCTGACCGGGAGCATCCACTGACTACTCGCTGCTTTTATATTTGGAACTTTCTGAAGAGGAGGTGAAAGAGCTTAGAGGCTGAGTCAGCATGGAAAGCCAAAACTTTTTCCTGCTGCTCCGGCTTTAAAAGCGGTTTTCCTACTCCCAGATAAGGGAGCCTTTGAGGCCTTGTGTAGCCAGATGATGACACTGGCTCAACAACTCGAGCCTTAAGGTACCGTCACACTAAGCGACGCTGCAGCGATACCGACAACGATCCGGATCGCTGCAGCGTCGCTGTTTGGTCGCTGGAGAGCTGTCACACAGACAGTTCTCCAGCGACCAACGATGCCGGTAACCAGGGTAAACATCGGGTAACTAAGCGCAGGGCCGCGCTTAGTAACCCGATGTTTACCCTGGTTACCATCCTAAAAGTAAAAAAAAAAAAAAAACAGTACATACTTACCTACAGCCGTCTGTCCTCCAGCGCTGTGCTCTGCACTCCTCCTGTACTGGCTGTGAGCACAGCGGCCGGAAAGCAGAGCGGTGACGTCACCGCTCTGCTTTCCGGCTGACCGACGCTCACAGCCAGTACAGGAGGAGTGCAGAGCACAGCGCTGGAGGACAGACGGCTGTAGGTAAGTATGTAGTGTTTGTTTTTTTTACTTTTAGGATGGTAACCAGGGTAAACATCGGGTTACTAAGCGCGGCCCTGCGCTTAGTTACCCGATGTTTACCCTGGTTACCAGTGAAGACATCGCTGGATCGGTGTCACACATGCCGATTCAGCGATGTCTGCGGGGAGTCCAGCGACCAAATAAAGTTCTGGACTTTCTTCCCTGACCAGCGACAGCACAGCAGGGGCCTGATCGCTGCTGCCTGTCACACTGGACGATATCGCTAGCGAGGACGCTGCAACGTCACGGATCGCTAGCGATATCGTCTAGTGTGACGGTACCTTTAGGTGCTATTTTGCTTTTCCCACTACCACCAGATGCTCCACCACCACCACCATCAGTACCAGCTGGCAATGACAGCCCATGGCCTCTTCCACCAGACTTCCTCATTTTTGGGAAAATGTAACCAAACTAACAACCGTTATATGGTACTGTAAAACAAGGTAGAAGGTGTATATAAACTTGTTGAGAATTGAAATCTCCCTTTTTTGAGGTGGGAGACTGCAGCAAAACTCAGGCCCAGTGTATTTTACTACGCAATGTGAGTGGCAGCAAGTGGCTGGCTGATACACCACAAACTAAGAGGACTGAGGTATATCCACTTTGTGAGAATTTCAATCTCACTTTTTTTGGGGGGAGACAGCACCACAACTCAGGCACAGTGTGTAACACAACGCAATGTAAGTGGCAGCAAGTGGCTGGAAGATATCTGAAAAAATACGACTGTAGTACAATTTCAATCTCCCTACAATAATCTCAGGACAAGTATGGCAGCAACAAAAAGGACTGCTGCACACAAAAGTGTGGACAAATAAACAAGATAACTGCATAAAGGAGCAACAGGATTTTTGCTTTTAAAAAAGCAGTTGGATTGCACAGTGGCATCCAAACCGCAATGCAGCTATCAGGGAACCTTATAAGGCACACTCCACAAACTCACTCACCCTCGCAGAAATCTCAAACATCTCAACTTACAATCACTCTCTGAGTCCCTTCTCCCTCTCACAGACATAGCTTCCCTTCATGACACAGATGCTGCTGCCACTTTTTATAACACCACAATAACAACAACACTCGATTCGGCCGCCCCACTCATGCATAGTAAAACTCGTACAATTAACAGGCAGCCCTGGCTGACCAGCCTGACCAAAGAATTGAGACGGGCTTCCAGGATTGCTGAGCGGAGATGGAAGCGATCCCACTCTGCCGACCACTTCACTGCATACAAGCAGTCCCTCGCCAGCTTCAAGTCTGCGCTCACTGCCGCAAAACAAACTTACTTCTCATCCCTCATATCCTCCCTGTCTCACAACCCTAAACAGCTTTTCAACACTTTCAATTCTCTACTCCGTCCCCCCGCACCTCCTCCCTCCCCCCTCATTTCTGCTGATGACTTCGCCTCTTTCTTTAAACAGAAGATAAATACGATCAGAGAAAGCTTTGGCCCACAGCGCCCACTGCCCCTCTTAGCTGCTCAACCCTGCTCCTCCAAAACCAGCTTCTCCACCATGACAGAAGATCAGCTCTCCACCCTCCTGTCAAGATCACACCTCACCACCTGCACGCTTGACCCGCTCCCATCCCACCTCATCCCTAACCTTTCCACGGTCTTCATCCCAACCCTAACGCACCTCTTCAACCTCTCACTCACAACAGGTGTCTTTCCCTCATCCTTCAAGCATGCCAAGATCACACCCATCCTCAAAAAGCCCTCCCTCGACCCATCCTCTGTGTCTAGCTATCGCCCAATATCTCTTCTCCCTTACGCCTCCATATTGCTGGAGCAACACGTCCATCTTGAACTGTCCTCCCACTTCTCCTCCTGCTCCCTCTTTGATCGGTTACAATCAGGCTTCCGTTCCCATCACTCAACTGAAACTGCCCTAACTAAAGTCACCAATGACCTACTAACTGCCAGGAGCAAGCGACACTACTCTGTCCTCCTTCTCCTGGACTTGTCTTCTGCCTTTGACACTGTTGACCACTCCCTTTTGCTACAAATCCTCTCATCCCTTGGCATCACAGACTTGGCCCTTTCCTGGATCTCGTCATATCTGACAGACCGAACATTCAGTGTCTCCCTCCCCCACACCACCTCCTCACTTCGCCCCTTGTCAGTCGGTGTTCCTCAAGGCTCTGTTCTAGGACCCCTACTCTTCTCCATCTACACTTTCGGCCTGGGACAGCTCATAGAATCCCACGGTATGCAGTACCATCTCTACGCCGACGACACGCAGATCTACCTCTCCGGACCTGACCTCTCCTCCTTGCTTACCAAAATCCCGCACTGTCTGTCTGCCATTTCAGCCTTCTTTTCTGCTCGCTTTCTACAACTGAACATGGACAAAACAGAATTCATCATCTTTCCCCCATCTCACTCTACCCCTCCACCACATCTATCCATCAATGTCAATGGCTGCTCACTATCCCCAGTCCCACACGCCCGGTGCCTCGGGGTGATCCTCGACTCTGCCCTCTCTTTCAAGCCACATATCCAAGCCCTTGCCTCCTCCTGTCGTCTCAAACTCAAAAATATTTCCCGGATCCGTGCTTTCCTTGACCGCAACACTGCAAAAACGCTAGTGCATGCCCTTATCATCTCCCGCCTCGACTACTGCAACCTCCTACTCTCTGGACTCCCCTCTAGCACTCTGGCACCACTCCAATCCATCCTACACTCTGCTGCCCGACTAATCCACCTGTCCCCCCGCTATTCCCCAGCCTCTCCCCTGTGTCAAGCCCTTCACTGGCTTCCTATCGCCCAGAGACTCCAGTTCAAAACCCTCACACTGACATACAAAGCCATCCACAACCTGTCTCCTCCATACATCTGTGACATGGTCTCCCGGTACCTACCTACACGCGACCTCCGATCCTCCCAAGACCTCCTTCTCTACTCCCCTCTCATCTCTTCTTCCCATAACCGCATCCAAGACTTCTCCCGTGCTTCCCCCATACTCTGGAACTCTCTACCCCAACACATCAGACTTGCGCCTACCATAGAAACCTTCAAAAAAAACCTGAAGACTCATCTCTTCCGACAAGCCTACAGCCTGCAGTGATCCTCAACCTACTGAACAGCCGCACAGCCAGCTCTTCCCTTTCCTAGTGTATCCTCACCCACCCCCTGCAGACTGTGAGCCCTCGCGGGCAGGGTCCTCCCTCCTTATGTACTCGTGTGCCTTGTTATCTGCTCATGTTTAATGTAATTGTCTATATTTGCCCCGTATTCACATGTAAAGCGCCATGGAATAAATGGCGCTATAAAAATGTATAATAATAATAATAAATAAGGCAGCCCAATAAGCTATAGAGCTGATGCACAAAAATATAGCCTAAACTGTCCCTGCAAAACAAAGGTGGTGTTGGACAGTGGAAATCGCTACAGCACAATCGGTTTGGGGGTTAATCTTCCCTCCCTAACTATATCCCTTCTTCTAACGAAGCTGCAGCAACCTCTCCCTATGCTGAGATCGGCAGAAATAAGATGGCGGTCGGCGTGCACGCCCCTTTATAGCCCCTGTGACGCTGCAGAAAGCATGCCAATCACTGTCATGCCCCTCTCTAAGATGGTGGGGACCGAGACCTATGTCATCACGCTTCTCACACTCTGCATCCTCCTTCATTGGCTGAAAAATGGCGCTGAACGCGTCATACGAAATGCGACTTTGGCGCGAAGATCGTCGACCGCATGGCCGATACCATAGTGAGATCGGTTCGGGTTTCACGAAAGTCGGCGATTTTTGAATTTGTCCGATCCGTTTCGCTCAACCCTACTCCAAACAATGAGTACTCCCACCTAATGTCTCCTTCAGCACACCCTCAAGAAAACCTCCATCCACTCACCCATCATATCAATCACTACCTCCCTGAAAGTCCTGCTATCCAGTGTCTCTTGTGCCCAACGGAGACCCATTTCAGCTACTGTCTGCCTCCTACCCTTCCCCCCAAACCCTGCTAGATTGTTTTCCTTATGTTTCCTTTCCCTATAGCTACTTTTCCTTCCCTCTGCCCCTTGATGCCCAACCTGGTTGCATATTCTACTTTATGTGCCTCTCTCGTGATCATCAAAACCTTGTCCCTTTTTTTGCATCCCGCTCTCCGTTCAGAGGTCATTCTATCTAGTTTCACCCGTCAGATAATTTGCCAATGTGCTTCCCTGCCCTGAACTGATAACGAGGAACACGAAGGTCTAGACTTTTTGTGGCCCACAAATTTCTCTTAATGGCCCTGTATGTCATGATCAGTCTAATGTAAAGACCTACACTTATGGATATAGTTTTGCATGACAGGCAAGAGTGTACATACCAAAAACTATTCTGCTGCCATGTGTCTTCTACAGGACTCAAGGAGAAGGGGGCACAACTTTAACTTCAAAACTATACCATGGGTTTGTGTACTGATGTAGTGAAGCTCCTCTTCATAGCCATTGTATCAATGGCAAACAAAGTAGTGGCGATCCAACCTATGAATAAAGGGGTTTTGTGGTCCAAATCGATGTCTGCCGTCACTCTTTGTGACTGCAGACTTATGAATCCCACAGTGCCAGCACTGTGCGCTACGAGGATTCGCTGGTTTCTGAGCCGGGACTTGAGGGTATATATGAGTTATACATACTCCCGGCCACAGCTCGACTAGCAGGCATGGCCTCGCTCCATACACTTGTATTGAGCAAGGCCACATGCATCTAGTGATGCGGCTATCCAGTGGGCATGGCTGACTAGAGGGTGCGGTCTTGCTCCATACAAGTGTATGGTAGCGAGACCACACCTATTGGCCTGGAGTATGTAAAACTCATACATACCCTCCGGTCCTGGGTCAGAAACCGGCGAATCACCGCAGCACACAGTGCATGCACTGGGGTGATTCATAAGGCCGGGTTCACATTGTGTTAATAGCAGCCCGCTCAACACATACGTTAAACGGGCTGCTATTAACGCAAGTGCAGGTATGGCAGCGCGCTAGTGCAGATAGAGCATCTGTTAGCTCTATCTGCGCTAGCGGTGACGGACCCGGAAACGCTGCAGCCCGCGTCTCGGGGTCCGTCACTCAATGATGGCACATCGCTAGCGCATGCCCATTGTGGGCATGCGCTAGCGATGCATCCGACATTGGATTCAATGGCGCCGTTAGATGGACTGCTTTACTCCACGTTATGCCGCGGTGTAACGTAGTCCGTCTAACGGACGAGTTCAACGCAATGTGAACCCAGCCTAAGTCTGACAACAGACTTATCGATTTGGACTGAACAAGCCCTGTAAAGACAAGGGATAGGGGCCAATGGGTCCGTCCACTCTGTAGATGCTTTCCGTCCATAAGCACTGTATAGTATAACATTGCGAGTCTACCGTAGGGTTCATCGATGCATTGACTCGCTCAATTTCATCCGTAGATGCAGACAGATGGATTTCATATATATATTTTACACTGTGAGATGTAGAATAAAGTGTTTATAACATTTGTCATATTGGAATGATCCCAGTAAGTTATAATAATGTCATTACCCTCCAACCGGCCCAGCAGGATAATTCCCTAAGAACGTTTATTCCCAGCCCCGCAAACTATCCATTGATCGGCAGCTCGGAGTGTTTAGACAATGAAATCCGTGATTAGCTCCCCAAAGCAGCATTAACCGACCATTGTTTCCTAGTCCCAGATTACCATGTGAACAATATGACATAGAACAGAAATGCACAAAACCCATCAGGAGGAAACTTTTTAACCCATTTCTTACTGGTTCGTCAGACTTTAGAATAAGGACTCATTAGAAGCTCTATCGGTGTAGTGGGGCACATTTCGAAAATAATACTTTAGCATTTTACGTGGGAGAAAATTGTGAATTTATATCGAGCTTGTGTCAAGGTTATAGGAGCAGGGATATAGTCGATATGAATCTCTAGGAAAATACATCCTGCGTTGAATTGGTTGGCCAAATTACTAGAGATGAGTGAATCGATTGCAGGACCAGTGGCCAGGTCAGTGTTAGGTGGCCACTGGATGGTAGCCCTTAACTAAATGTCGGCACCTCTGGCTCCTTTTTTCATTAGCTGGCCTGGTTCAAAGTCACTGTGGTGGTAAAACTCAAAGGCCGGCTAATCAAAATAGGAGTTGGGGATGCCGACGGGTAAAAGAAGATTTCAAAGGTCTCCCATCCAGGTGGAACGTAACTTTAACCTGCTGCTGGACCAAGATCCTATGAATTTATTACAGTAGGTCATCTTTGCACATTGTCAATTTATTCAAAATTTAGCGAATATTTACAAAAATGAACACTAACTCACACTCTAATATAGTAAACTATTGCAAATAAGAGAAGCCTGCAATGCACAAGAAAATGATGTACAGATATTCTACTGTCCATATTAGACACATGTAATGACGCCATTTCCCACTCTCAGCAGTTTTCCATCGCCCGTTTAACATATTTCCTCCAGATTGTTTATACTTTACAGGTGGATTTGATTGTCCCAAAGTCGTTTCCCATAGGTGAGCTGAAGCCTAAGGCCGGAGTCACACTAAATGTATGAAAAATCGGTCCGAGTCTCCCTTCCGAGAGTCGCAGGAGTGTAATGCGAGTGCAATCCAATTTTTCACACCTAGCATCCGATTTACGACCAAATGCAATGCGATTTTAACATGAGCTTTTACATAGAGAAATTCTGTCATTTATTTACACATGGTTTTCAAAGGAAATATTCTTCAAAACACACACACATATATATATATGTATATATATATATATAAACATATATATACTAGATGGTGGCCCGATTCTAACCCATCGGGTATTCTGGAATATGCATGTCCACGTAGTATATTGTCCAGTCACATAGTATATTGGCCAGTCACAGAGTATATTGCCCAGTTACGTAGAATATTGCCCAGCCACGTAGTATATTGCCCAGCCACGTAGTATATTGCCCAGTCACGTAGTATATTGCCCAGTCACGTAGTATATTGCCCAGCCACGTAGTATATTGCTCAGTTACGTAGAATATTGCCCAGTCACGTAGTATATTGTCCAGTCACGTAGTATATTGCCCAGTCACGTAGTATATTGCCCAGCCACGTAGTATATTGCCCAGTCACGTAGTATATTGCCCAGCCACGTAGTATATTGGCCAGTCATGTAGTATATTGGCCAGTCACGTAGTATATTGCCCAAACACGTAGTATATTGCCCAGCCACGTAGTATATTGCCTGGCCACGTAGTATATTGCCCAGCCACGAAGTATATTGCCCAGTCACGTAGTATATTGCCCAGTCACGTAGTATATTGTCCAGTCACGTAGTATATTGCCCAGCCGCGTAGTATATTGGCCAGTCATGTAGTATATTGGCCAGTCATGTAGTATATTGCCCAGTCATGTAGTATATTGCCCAGTCATGTAGTATATTGGCCAGTCATGTAGTATATTGCCCAGCCATGTAGTATATTGCCCAGTCACGTAGTATATTGCCCAGCCATGTAGTATATTGCCCAGTCACGTAGTATATTGCCCAGCCATGTAGTATATTGCCCAGTCACGTAGTGTATTGCCCAGCCGCGTAGTATATTGCCCAGTCATGTAGTATATTGCCCAGCCACGAAGTATATTGCCCAGCCACGTAGTATATTGCCCAGCCATGTAGTATATTGCCCAGTCACGTAGTATATTGCCCAGCCGCGTAGTATATTGCCCAGTCATGTAGTATATTGCCCAGCCACGAAGTATATTGCCCAGCCATGTAGTATATTGCCCAGCCCGCGTAGTATATTGCACAGCCGACGTAGTAAATTGCCCAGCCCGCATAGTATATTGCCCAGCCCGCGTAGTATATTGCCCAGCCCACGTAGTATATAGCAATGTGGGCATCATATCCCTGTTAAAAAAAAGAAAATAGTTATATACTCACCCTCCGTTGGCCCCTGGATCCAGGAAGCATTTACCAACGCTCCTCGCGCGCTCCTGTGTCAAGAGTGCATTGCGGTCTCGCGAGATGATGACGTAGCGCGAGACCGCTATGTCATCATCACGCGAGATCGCAATGCATGGACCGGTCACCGGCGAGTCGCGAGGAGCGGGAAAGACGCCGGAAGGTGAGTATATGATGATTTTTAATTTTTTATATTATTTTTATCATTAGATCTTTTTACTATTGATGCCGCATAGGCAACATCAATAGTAAAAAAGTTGGTCACACAGGGTTAATAGCAGCGTTAACCGAGTGCGTTACACCGCTGCATAACGCGGTCCGTTAGCGCTGCCATTAACCCTGTGTGAGCGCTGACTGCGGGGAGGAAGGAGCGGCCATGTTGCCGCCGGACTGCACCCGTCGCTGATTGGTCATGGGCGTTTTGCCACGACCAATCAGCGACTTGTATTTCCATGACAGACAGAGGCTGCGACCAATGAGTATCCGTGGCAGAAAGAAAGACAGACAGACAGACGGAAGTGACCCTTAGACAATTATATAGTAGATATCCAGTACAGACCAAAAGTTTGGACACACCTTCTCATTTAAAGATTTTTCTGTATTTTCATGACTATGAAAATTGTACATTCACACTGAAGGCATCAAAACTATGAATTAACACATGTGGAATTACTGTATTTTCTGGTGTATAAGACTACTTTTTAACCCCTGAAAATCTTCTCAAAAGTCGGGTATTGTCTTATACGCCAGGTGTCGTCTTATAGGGCAGGTGCAGAGTAATCTGCGGTCGCCGCATATTGTGGGGGGAGCGACCCCAATGATGAGGTGAGGGGGCGCCTCACCGGGAAGGTGTAAGTGAAGCAGAGGCAGAGAAGGAGATAATAGGATACAAGGGCGAGCCAGATGAGTGAAAGAGGAGTGTTTTTCTAGGCACAGCACCGCTCTCTCTCTTTTTTGCATAACCCTGGCATCCCAGACGCTGACAGTTTGCTTCACTTACACCTTCCTGGTGAGGCGCTCCCTGACCTCGTTATCGGGACCACTCCTCCCCACTATATACGTCGACCGCAAATTGCTCCGCACCCACCCTATAAGACGACACCCGGCATATAAGACAACCCCCGACTTTTGAGAAGATTTTATATCTTAACTGGAAAAGTTGGGGGTTGTCTTATACGCCCAGTTGTCTTATTGCGCCGGAAAATACGGTATATACTTAACAAAAAAGTGTGAAACAACTGAAATTATGTCTTATATTCTAGGCTCTTCAAAGTAGCCACCTTTTGCTTTGATGACTGCTTTGCACACTCTTGGCATTCTCTTGATGAGCTTCAAGAGGTAGTCTTCAGGAATGGTCTTCCAACAATCTTGAAGGAGTTACCAGAGATGCTTAGCACTTGTTGGCCCTTTTGCCTTCACTCTGCGGTCCAGCTCACCCCAAACCATCTCGATTGGGTTCAGGTCTGGTGACTGTGGAGGCCAGGTCATCTGGTGTAGCACCCCATCACTCTCCTTCTTGGTCAAATAGCCCTTACACAGCCTGGAGGTGTTTTGGGGGTCATTGTCCTGTTGAAAAATAAACAATGGTCCAACTAAGCGTAAACCGGATGGAATAGCATGCCGCTGCAAGATGCTGTGGTAGCCATGCTGGTTCAGTATGCCTTCAATTATGAATAAATCCCCAACAGTGTCACTAGCAAAGCCCCCCACACTATCACACCTCCTCCTCCATGCTTCACGGTGGGAACCAGGTATGTAGACTCCATCCGTTCACCTTTTCTGCATCGCACAAAGACACGGTGGTTGGAACTAAAGATCTCAAATTTGGACTCGTCTGACCAAAGCACAGATTTCCACTGGTCTAATGTCCATTCCTTGTGTTCTTTAGCCCACACAAGTCTCTTCTGCTTGTTGCCTGTCCTTAGCAGTGGTTTCCTAGCAGCTATTTTTTCCATGAAGGCCTGCTGCACAACGTCTCCTCTTAACAGTTGTTGTAGAAATGTGTCTGGTGCTAGAATTCTGTGTGGCATTGACCTGGTCTCTATTCTGAGCTGCTGCTAACCTGTGATTTCTGAGGCTGGTGACTCGGATAAACTTATCCTCAGAAGCAGAGGTGACTCTTGGTCTTCCTTTCCTGGGGCGGTCCTCATGTGAGCCAGTTTCTTTGTAGCACTTGATGGTTTTTGCAACTGCACTTGGGGACACTTTCAAAGTTTTCCCAATTTTTCGGACTGACTGACCTTCATTTCTTAATGTAATGATGGCCACTCGTTTTTCTTTACTTTGCTGCTTTTTTTCTTGCCATAATACAAATTCTAACAGTCTATTCAGTAGGACTATCAGCTGTGTATCCACCAGACTTCTGCACAACACAACTGATGATCCCAACCCCATTTATAAGGCAAGAAATCCCACTTATTAAACCTGACAGGTCACACCTATGAAGTAAAAACCATTCCCAGTGACCACCTCTTGAAGCTCATCAAGAGAATGCCAAGAGTGTGCAAAGCAGTCATCAGAGCAAAAGGTGGCTACTTTGAAGAACCTAGAATATAAGACATAATTTCAGCTGTTTCACACTTTATTGTTAAGTATATAATTCCACATGAGTTAATTCATAGTTTTGATGCCTTCAGTGTGAATGTACAGTTTTCATAGTCATGAAAATACAGAAAAATCTTTAAATGAGAAGGTGTGTCCAAACTTTTGGTCTGTACTGTATATTAGATAGATAACAGAATAAAAGCCAGCAAATCATGTGTTGCATATAGTAAAATCAGAGTGACAGGTTAGAATAGAATATATAGCATAGATACGGTATATACACATAGGATAGGTAGATATATAGAGCTCAGTGACACTCACGTATATACACAGGGGTGGATTAAGGGTAGCCAGGGCCCCAGGCTGTTCACACACTGTGGGCCCCCCCGGTCATGTGACGGGGGTCATGTGACGGGGGTCATGAGACGGGGGTCATGAGACGGGGGTCATGAGACGAGGGTCATGAGACAGGGGTCATGATATACCCGAACCAGATTATTCCAGAAAAATGGCCGGGCCCTACTCTACTGTAACCTATTAAATATTTGTTAAAATCTGCAATACAATTTAGGTACAGTGGGGCAAAAAAGTATTTAGTCAGTCAGCAATAGTGCAAGTTCCACCACTTAAAAAGATGAGAGGCGTCTGTAATTTACATCATAGGTAGACCTCAACTATGGGAGACAAACTGAGAAAAAAAAAATCCAGAAAATCACATTGTCTGTTTTTTTAACATTTTATTTGCATATTATGGTGGAAAATAAGTATTTGGTCAGAAACAAAATTTCATCTCAATACTTTGTAATATATCCTTTGTTGGCAATGACAGAGGTCAAACGTTTTCTGTAAGTCTTCACAAGGTTGCCACACACTGTTGTTGGTATGTTGGCCCATTCCTCCATGCAGATCTCCTCTAGAGCAGTGATGTTTTTGGCTTTTCGCTTGGCAACACGGACTTTCAACTCCCTCCAAAGGTTTTCTATAGGGTTGAGATCTGGAGACTGGCTAGGCCACTCCAGGACCTTGAAATGATTCTTACGAAGCCACTCCTTCGCTGCCCTGGTGGTGTGCTTTGGATCATTGTCATGTTGAAAGACCCAGCCACGTTTCATCTTCAATGCCCTTGCTGATGGAAGGAGGTTTGCACTCAAAATCTCACGATACATGGCACCATTCATTCTTTCATGTACCCGGATCAGTTGTCCTGGCCCCTTTGCAGAGAAACAGCCCCAAAGCATGATGTTTCCACCACCATGCTTTACAGTAGGTATGGTGTTTGATGGATGCAACTCAGTATTCTTTTTCCTCCAAACACGACAAGTTGTGTTTCTACCAAACAGTTCCAGTTTGGTTTCATCAGACCATAAGACATTCTCCCAAAACTCCTCTGGATCATCCAAATGCTCTCTAGCAAACTTCAGACGGGCCCGGACATGTACTGGCTTAAGCAGTGGGACACGTCTGGCACTGCAGGATCTGAGTCCATGGTGGCATAGTGTGTTTCTTATGGTAGGCCTTGTTACATTGGTCCCAGCTCTCTGCAGTTCATTCACTAGGTCCCCCCACGTGGTTCTGGGATTGTTGCTCACCGTTCTTGTGATCATTCTGACCCCACGCGGTGGGATTTTGCGTGGAGCCCCAGATCGAGGGAGATTATCAGTGGTCTTGGATGTCTTCCATTTTCTAATTATTGCTCCCACTGTTGCGTTCTTCACTCCAAGCTGGTTGGCTATTGCAGATTCAGACTTCCCAACCTGGTGCAGGGCTACAATTTTGTTTCTGGTGTCCTTTGACAGCTCTTTGGTCTTCACCATAGTGGAGTTTGGAGTCAGACTGTTTGAGGGTGTGCACAGGTGTCTTTTTATACTGATAACAAGTTTAAACAGGTGCCATTACTACAGGTAATGAGTGGAGGAAAGAGGAGACTCTTAAAGAAGAAGTTACAGGTCTGTGAGAGCCAGAAATATTGATTGTTTGTTTCTGACCAAATACTTATTTTCCACGATAATATGCAAAAAAAATTATAAAAAAACAGACAATGTGATTTTCTGGATTTTTTTTTCTCAGTTTGTCTCCCATAGTTGAGGTCTACCTATGATGTAAATTACAGACGCCTCTCATCTTTTTAAGTGGTGGAACTTGCACTATTGATGACTGACTAAATACTTTTTTGCCCCACTGTATATCTTGACCAATAATATCACATACAAGGAACAAATACCACCGCACCATGTCAAGACCACATATTACCACTTGGTGACCAAATAGCACATACAAGGGACAAATACCACAACACCATTTCCAGACCACATATTACCACCACATAGTGACTGAATACTACAATACTGATCAGTAATAAAAAAACAAAAAACACAATACTATCACCATAAGTGCTAGTATTCACAGGAGATCTGTACTTAGTATGCAGTGTCTGTGTAGAGGTAATACAGAGATCACTGGTGACATTGTACACAGGACCGCTGTATATAGTATACAGTGTATAGTGTCAGTGTATAGGCAACACTGACTCACCAGTGATGTCTCTAGGTGAACTCCTTCATCTTTCATCCAGCACAGACCGCCATCATTTCTTCCAGCCAGGACTCGTTTCTGCAGGAAATAACACAGTTATCTCGAGCTCCACTTACAGAACACATTACTTAATTTTTCACAACTTCTACATTACACCACATGAAGATAAAAAGGCGATATAATGTCACTCTGCACAATAACAGGACCGCCCCCCCCATTTAAAACAGTATACTCAAAAAATAAAATAAATACATCACTGCAGTAATAATATGCCTTAATTAGCCCCAATGGTAATAATATTCCCCACCCTGGCTCCGTTTATCTCATTCCTGGCTCCAGCCATATGTTCTCCCATCCTGCACTCATGAGTATCCATTCTACACCATATGATCTCCCCATCCTGCCCCATCTGTCTCCATCGTATCCATCCTGCCCCATGATCCAATCCTGCCCCATGTCTCCAATCATGCCCCGTGTCTACATTCTGCCCATGCCTCCAGTCCTGCCCCCAGTGTGTCCAGCATATTACCCCCAGTGTGTCCAGCATATTACCCCCAGTGTGTCCAGCAATCTGCCCCAGTATGTCCAGCATATTGCCCCCAGACAGTGTGTCCAGCAATCTGCCCCAGTGTGTCCAGCATATTACCACCAGTGTGTCCAGCAATCATCTGCCCCAGTGTATCCAGCATTGCCCCAGTGTGTCCAGCAATCATCTGCCCCAGTGTATCCAGCATTGCCCCAGTGTGTCCAGCAATCTGCCCCAGTGTCTCCAGCAATCTGCCCCAGTGTCTCCAGCAATCTGCCCCAGTGTCTCCAGCAATCTGCCCCCAGTGTGTCCTCCAGCAATCTGCCCCCAGTGTGTCTTCCAGCAATCTGCCCCCAGTGTGTCCTCCAGCAATCTGCCCCAGTGTCTCCAGCATTGCCCCACTGTCTCCAGCAATCTGCCCCACTGTCTCCAGCAATCTGCCCCACTGTCTCCAGCAATCTTCCCCACTGTCTCCAGCAATCTGCCCCACTGTCTCCAGCAATCTGCCCCACTGTCTCCAGCAATCTGCCCCACTGTCTCCAGCATTGCCCCCAGTGTGTCCTCCAGCATTGCCCCCAGTGTGTCCTCCAGCAATCTGCCCCACTGTCTCCAGCATTGCCCCACTGTCTCCAGCATTGCCCCCAGTGTGTCCTCCGATCTGCCCCAGTGTCTCCAGCATTGCCCCCCAGTGTGTCCTCCAATCTGCCCCACTGTCTCCAGCATTGACCCCAGTGTGTCCTCCAATCTGCCCCAGTGTCTCCAGCATTGCCCCCCCCAGTGTGTCCTCCAATCTGCCTCACTGTCTCCAGCATTCTGCCCCACTGTCTCCAGCAATCTGCCCCACTGTCTCCAGCATTGCCCCCAGTGTGTCCTCCAGCATTGCCCCCAGTGTGTCCTCCAGCAATCTGCCCCACTGTCTCCAGCATTGCCCCACTGTCTCCAGCACTGCCCCCAGTGTGTCCTCCAATCTGCCCCAGTGTCTCCAGCATTGCCCCCCAGTGTGTCCTCCAATCTGCCCCACTGTCTCCAGCATTGCCCCCAGTGTGTCCTGCAATCTGCCCCAGTGTCTCCAGCATTGCCCCCCCAGTGTGTCCTCCAATCTGCCTCACTGTCTCCAGCAATCTGCCCCACTGTCTCCAGCAATCTGCCCCACTGTCTCCAGCATTGCCCCCCAGTGTGTCCTCCAGCATTGCCCCCCAGTGTGTCCTCCAGCAATCTGCCCCACTGTCTCCAGCAATCTGCCCCACTGTCTCCAGCAATCTGCCCCACTGTCTCCAGCATTGCCCCCAGTGTGTCCTCCAGCATTGCCCCCAGTGTGTCCTCCAGCAATCTGCCCCACTGTCTCCAGCACTGCCCCCAGTGTGTCCTCTAATCTGCCCCAGTGTCTCCAGCATTGCCCCCCAGTGTGTCCTCCAATCTGCCCCACTGTCTCCAGCATTGCCCCCAGTGTGTCCTGCAATCTGCCCCAGTGTCTCCAGCATTGCCCCCCCAGTGTGTCCTCCAATCTGCCTCACTGTCTCCAGCAATCTGCCCCACTGTCTCCAGCAATCTGCCCCACTGTCTCCAGCATTGCCCCCCAGTGTGTCCTCCAGCATTGCCCCCCAGTGTGTCCTCCAGCAATCTGCCCCACTGTCTCCAGCAATCTGCCCCACTGTCTCCAGCAATCTGCCCCACTGTCTCCAGCATTGCCCCCAGTGTGTCCTCCAGCATTGCCCCCCAGTGTGTCCTCCAGCAATCTGCCCCACTGTCTCCAGCATTGCCCCACTGTCTCCAGCATTGCCCCCAGTGTGTCCTCCAATCTGCCCCAGTTTCTCCAGCATTGCCCCCCAGTGTGTCCTCCAATCTGCCCCACTGTCTCCAGCATTGCCCCCAGTGTGTCCTCCAATCTGCCCCACTGTCTCCAGCAATCTGCCCCACTGTCTCCAGCAATCTACCCCACTGTCTCCAGCAATCTGCCCCACTGTCTCCAGCATTGCCTCCAGTGTGTCCTCCAGCATTGCCCCCCAGTGTGTCCTCCAGCAATCTGCCCCACTGTCTCCAGCATTACCCCACTGTCTCCAGCACTGCCCCCAGTGTGTCCTCCAATCTGCCCCAGTGTCTCCAGCATTGCCCCCCAGTGTGTCCTCCAATCTGCCCCACTGTCTCCAGCATTTCCCCCTGTGTGTCCTCCAATCTGCCCCACTGTCTCCTGCAATCTGCCCCACTGTCTCCAGCAATCTGCCCCACTGTCTCCAGCAATCTGCCCCACTGTCTCCAGCAATCTGCCCCACTGTCTCCAGCATTGCCCCCAGTGTGTCCTCCAGCATTGCCCCCCAGTGTGTCCTCCAGCAATCTGCCCCACTGTCTCCAGCATTACCCCACTGTCTCCAGCACTGCCCCCAGTGTGTCCTCCAATCTGCCCCAGTGTCTCCAGCATTGCCCCCCAGTGTGTCCTCCAATCTGCCCCACTGTCTCCAGCATTGCCCCCAGTGTGTCCTCCAATCTGCCCCAGTGTCTCCAGCATTGCCCCCCCCCAGTGTGTCCTCCAATCTGCCTCACTGTCTCCAGCAATCTGCCCCACTGTCTCCAGCAATCTGCCCCACTGTCTCAAGCAATCTGCCCCACTGTCTCCAGCAATCTGCCCCACTGTCTCCAGCAATCTGCACCACTGTCTCCAGCAATCTGCACCACTGTCTCAAGCAATCTGCCCCACTGTCTCCAGCAATCTGCCCCACTGTCTCCAGCAATCTGCCCCACTGTCTCCAGCAATCTGCACCACTGTCTCCAGCAATCTGCCCCACTGTGTCCTCCAGCATTGCCCCCCCAGTGTCCTCCAATCTGCCCCAGTGTCTCCAGCATTGCCCTTAGTGTGTCCTCCAATCTGCCCCAGTGTCTCCAGCATTGCCCCCCAGTGTGTCCTCCAGCATTGCCCCCCAGTGTGTCCTCCAGCATTGCCCCCCAGTGTGTCCACCGAAAACTGATCCAAAAAAAAAAAAACAAAAAAAAAAAAACAAGCAGTCTCCTCACCTGTCCGCGCTCCAGGCGGCGAGCTCCCTGCAGCAGCGCACACTCGCCGGCGACTGACAATGACATCAGACGCCGGCGACGTGTGCGCTGCGGCTGACATCAGCTGCCAGCCTCCAATTGGCTGGCGGCTGTTGTTGTTAACTATTGACGTGCGGGCGCGCGCCCGCACATCAATAGGAAACCGCCGCAGCGCCGGAAGGGGCCCGGTGAGCAGATGAGAAGGGGCCCAATGCGGGCCCCCTCTCTCTGCCCACCGGATCCGGGGGCACATAAATGCCGCCCGGCGAGCAGTCACAGAGGATTATTATCAGAGGGTTAATCTGCGGTAGCCCAGGGCCCCCCCAGACCACTGGGCCCTGGGCTACCGCCCATATTGACCCTCTGATAATCCGCCCCTGTATATACAGTATATGTTTATATTTTCCATACATACATACGTACATACAAGAAAAGCCGGCAATTCAGCAGCCACGTAGTGTAAAATCACAGCAGGAGCCGACAGGATAGAATTGATGGATTACTTACAGTAAATACAAATAGTACAGGTAGATATACAGATGTCAGTGTTAAATACAATTAGTACAGTGTGTTCCTGCTTACTGTAATAAAAGATTATTTTTCTGAAAAAAATGGTGCTGACTCCCACATAATTTTCTTAACCAGCAGAGGGAAAGCCGGCGGCTGGGGGCAGATGTTTATAGCCTGGGAAGGGGGTAATACCTATTGAGCTTCCCAGGCTATTAATATCAGCTCACTGGTTATTAAAATGGGGGCCCTCCAAAAAAATGATGTAGGGTCCCCATATAATGAATAACCAGCAAAGGCTATGCAGACAGCTGCAGGCTGATGTTAATAGCCTGGAAAGGAGCCATGGATACTGCTCCCCAGGCTAAAAACATCAGCTCTCTGCCGCCCCAGAAAAGGCACATCTCTAAGATGTGCCAATTCTGGCACGTAGCCTCGCTCTTCTCACTTGCCCTGTAGTGATGACAAGTGGACTGATAGTTAGGGGGTTGATGTCACCTTTGTATTGTAAGGTGACATCAAGCTCCGAGGTTAGTAATGGAGAGGCATCAATAAGATGCCCGCATTACCCCATAGTTATATCGTTTAACAACACAGACACCCAGAAAAAAGTCCTTCAATTGAAAGAATGACACAGACTCCTTTAATAAATCTTAATTAAACCATATTTATGATCTCGCCCATTCTACCGATGCCATTGTCATCTGCAAAAGAGTTAAAAAAAAAAACCAAACAACAATTTTCCTCACCTTTCTGCAGAGAAGATAATCCATTTGTCCTCTGACGGGTCCAGCTCTGCTACATCTGGATGACAGGCTGCATGACTGCACGATGCAACCATATAGCCTGTCATCCAGCAAAGACACCAAGCAGAGTCTCAGTGTCTCCTTGTGAACTCCTATTCCCTGTCTGATGTCACCGCGAGCATGAGAATGTTCTCATGCTCGCAGTGCCGCCAGACAGGTCCTGGGAGTTCACAGCCAGTGAACTTACTTCACTTATCTGATGTCAGCACGTGCGCTGTGGGAAAACAGCGGGGTACCACAGGGGTCAGTATTGGGCCCTCTTCTTTTTCAACATATTTATTAAAGACCTTGAAGAAAGCATACAGGTACAATTTCATTTTTTTCAGATGACACCAAAATGTGCAAAGTAATCAAAACAGTGGAGGATAATTTAATATTACAGTGGGATTCATGCAAGCTGGAAGATTGAGCTGAGAAATGGCAACTGAATTTTAATGTAGATAAATGTAAGGTTATGCACTTGAGAAGGAGAAATTAAATGTATAGTTATGTACTAACTTGTAAATCACTGGGTAAAACTGTCACTGAAAAAGACTTCGGTGTATGGGTGGATAGCAAATGCAACTTTTCTGACGAGTGCCAGGCAGCTGCTGAAAAGGCTAATAAAATAAGGTACTGTATTTTTCGGACCATAAGACGCAAAATATGGAGCAAAATGGGGGGTGCGTCTTATATTCTGGATATATTGGCTTTGGCTGTGGTGGGGAGGTGGGGGAGCGCTATCGGAGGCACAGCGGGTCACAGAGGCAGGAGCTGGCGGCTCCAGCTAACTCCTGTACCCGCTGCTAAAGAGAAATGAATATGCACTGCATTCCACGCCCATGGGCAATGAATATTCATTTCTTCCTGGCATTCTGGTATGATTGATTGGCCCCATCCCCTTGCTGGTATGATTGGCCCCATCCCAGTCCTGGTATCCATGGCCCCATCAGAAAAGATTAAATAAAACAAACCTTTACTCTTACCTGCCTCCGCTCCCTCGCAGTCGCAGCGTCCTGCTCCGGTGCCAGCAGCTGCTTAATGCTTGTAAGCAGCACATGGCAGGGACACTTACCAGGTGTTCATCAGAGATCGTGGTGAGTATCCATTCCTTTTCTGAATATTTATTTCTCTTAAGTATCAGCACACGTGACCGCTGGCCCCAGCAGGAAGCCGGAGGCTGACACTGTGCACTACTGAAGAGAAAAGGATACTCACCACGATCTCTGATGAACACCCGGTGAGTATTACGGCAGCTGTGCTCTGTTTGTGAGCAGTGCATGATGTCCCTGCCATGCGCTTCTTACAAGCATTAAGCAGCTTCTGGTACCGGAGCAGGACGCTGCGACTGTGAGGGAGGTAAGAGTAAAGGTTTTTAAAAAAAAATCTTTTCTGATGGGGCCATGGATACCAGAACAGGGATGGGGCCAATCATACCAGCAAGGGGATGGGGTCAATCAATCATACGAGGAATGGGATGGGGCAATCAATCATACCAGGATCGGGATGGGGTGTTGTGAATTCTGTGGCAGAGCTCCCTCCTGTGGTCACAAGTGGTACTTCGGCTGATTTTCTCTGTGAGCTTCCGTTGGTGGAGGAGAGTGGTACTGCGGCTTCTGAGTTTCCTTCCTCAGGTGATGTGGTGAAGTCATTAGGTGCTGCTCTATTTAACTCCACCTAGTGCTTTGATCCTGGCCTCCAGTCAATGTTCTAGTATTGGACATGTTTACTCCTGGATCGTTCCTGTGGCCTGCTGCTCTGCATAGCTAAGTTCAGCTTTTGCTATTTGTTTGCTGTTTTTTTTCTGTCCAGCTTGCTATTTGTTTTTTCTTGCTTGCTGGAAGCTCTGGGACGCAGAGGGTGTACCTCCATGCCGTTAGTTCGGTAAGGAGGGTCTTTTTGCCCCCTTTGCGTGGTTGTTTGTAGGGTTTTGTGTTGACCGCAAAGTCACCTTTCCTATCCTCGCTCTGTTCAGAAAGTCGGGCCTCACTTTGCTAAATCTATTTCATCGCTACGTTTGTCTTTTCATCTTAACTCACAGTCATTATATGTGGGGGCTGCCTTTTCCTTTGGGGTATTTCTCTGAGGCAAGGTAGGCTTATTTTCTATCTTCAGGCTAGCTAGTTTCTCAGGCTGTGCCGAGTTGCATAGGGAGCGTTAGGCGCAATCCACGGCTGCCTCTAGTGTGGTTGGAGAGGATTAGGGATTGCGGTCAGCAGAGTTCCCACGTCTCAGAGCTCGTTCTTTGTTTTTGGGTTATTGTCAGGTCACTGTATGTGCTCTGACTTCTATGTTCATTGTGGTACTGAATTACCAGATCATAACAATGGGGCCAATCAATCATACCAGGAACAGGATGCGGCCAGTCAATCATACCAGGAACTGGATGGGGCCATGTATACCAGGAACGGGATGGGGCCAATCAATCATACCAGGAACTGGATGGGGCCAATCAATCATACCAGGAACTAGATGGGGCCAATCAATCATACCGGGAATGGCATGAGGCCACACGATCATATCAGAATAAGAATGGGACCATGCATACCAGAATAAGGATGGGGCCATGCATACCAGGATAGGGATGAGGGGACCATATTTACCAGGATAGGTTATTTTAAGTACAGTATTGAGCACATTTTTTGCTTCAGTTTTTTTTTCCTAATTTCCTCCTCCAAAACCTAGGTGCGTCTTATGGTCCTGTGCATCTTATAGTCCGAAAAATACGGTATGTATTAAGAGGCAACGATGCTCATGACGAGAACATAGTTTTGCCTCTCTTCAAGTCACTAGTGCAGCCACACTTGGGTACTGGGTACAATTTTGGTCTCCAGTGTACAAGCAGGACATAGCTGAACTTGTGTGGGTGCAGAACAGAGCAACCAAGGATATGATGGGAATAGGTGAACTGCAGAAGATTGGTTATCAAACTTGGGGTTATTCTGTTTGTAAAAATTTTTCTTTTAGGGTCGAACTTATTACAATGTACAAATATATGAGGGCACAGCACAGAGATCTTTCTAATGATCTTTTTACACCTAGACCTGGGACATTGACTAGATTTTGCGATGGAACATTGATCCAGGAAACTAGTTGGATTTCCGTATGTTGAGTGGGGAAGGAATTTATCCCCTTATATGGGACAATTAGCATCTGCCTCATGGGGTTTTGGCTTCCTCTGGATCAACATGTTAGGTTATAAGTTGAACGCGATGGACTTAGTTTTTGAGGTTGACGGTAAACATATGTCATGGAGGGTCCAGCTCCTGACACCTCAGCAGACAGAAGATTTTTTCCAGGAGAAGCCATGGTCAGCTAAATGTTTTCCCTATACTGCAACAAGGTGGACGTAACAATACAAGGCATGAATGGCCATTAGTGTAATACATGTACAGGTCAATTCCTAAATTACGCTTTGAAAAGAAACACGGACTGACCATAGTCCTTGACATCTTTTAGGCTTTTGTCTCTAATAGGGTTGGATGACATTACGTTCTAATTGGTGACGGCTTAAATATAACAAAATCTTAGATAGTTATCAACTATATGGACATTTGGATCCCAGCTATTCCTCCAAACCTCACCCCATAAACAAGGCCAGGCTTGCAATGTGGGCCAACATGCCCAATCCTCTTATTCTCAGGGAAGTTAGATTGCAACCAGAGTAGCCCTAGTTTTACTCTAAGGGTAAAAGGGTTGGGCATATTAAAATTCAGAAGTTCCATCATTCTTTACCCCAAAATTCACCATCAGGGAAAGTCTGGACACCACTGTGATCACTATGACCACTGAAATGGGTGTGTTTGGCCAACATTAATCTAATATGTATGGTCACCTTAAGAAATGGCTAAGCTTGACCCTATTTGTGTGTGAATCAGAGGACATGTATACAATGCAACCTTGACTGTTTCCTGACCCCATGCCCTGGTCACCACCACTTGTGTGCAAACACATGTTAATTTGTGGATCCTTATCTGCCATTTTTGAATAGAGAAGGAGAAACCTGGATTTTCTACTTGGGTGATGGGACAATCTCTCCAGTTTGTTTGTGTTAGCTCATCATTGTCCTCACATGTGGAGCTGGACAGGAGTTTGCAGCTAATATACAGGATCTTGATGGCTCTTAAGAGCTATGAAGCCTGATAAGTAACATTTGCCTCTTGGGGTGGACTCTTCAGAAGGACTTCTGCTCTGCTGACCTTTCCGAGTAACTAGGAAAAAAGTAAGAGCTTCTTTATGTTGAGTATTAAAATAAACTTAGAGGGGAACGAAGAAAAAAAAAATCAATATTGTTTCTGAGAATAAACCAATCAGCTGCCATTACTTCTGGGTAATTGAATGCATGGTCGGCCATTAACTCAACCATGTCGCCTGGGCTCATAAACAATTGATGTTGTGTATTCAGGCTGCAGCTAGTAGCCCTTTTATCTAGGACAGTCAATGCCTCATAGACAGTGTTATCAGCCAGTGTTGGTTTGAGATTAATATATTATTTTTTTTTTTTTACTTGTGTTAGATTTTTGCTCTATAATATTGCTTCCATTGGTGTTGGGTGTGGAGCTTATCTCTAGTTGTATTTGCTAGATTGAGCTTGAATTGAGTCACTTAAACAACACACAGTTTTTAAAGCTGGCCATAGAGATTAAGAGGATTTTTCCTTAATGCGCTATTCCCAACTTTGCAAGTTATCACCTGTCCACATGATTTACTGATCATTGGAGGGTCCAATTTATGGTATCCCCACTGCTCCCAAGAATAGGACTCTGAAATGCCTGTCAGTGCCATGGCACCATTTGCTTTCTATGGAACTTCTTGAGATTGCGCTGTATTCAACGTTCTATGGCTGTCTGACGATAAATGGAATGGTGGCCACTAGAGAAGGGCGAGCACTAAAACGCTCGGATACTTGTTACTCGAATCGAGCAATTTCGAATGCTTGGGTGCCCATTTCAAGTAACGAGTCTAATGGGAGTCAATGGGAAATCCAAGCATTTTTCCCCTACAAAGAGGTCTGGGGGCAGTGAAAATGTTGAAATGGATGGAAAAAGTGCTGAATGGAAGGAGAACTGCATGGGGAAGACCCCTGGAAGCATTTCACACGACTCACAGATCGCTGCTAACTATGGTGTCACACTTTTACTGCACTTTAAGGACTGACAATAAAAATATTCAAAACTGATGAGAAATTGAAGTTTACAGGAAAAAATGTTAAGACATTTTTTTCCTGTATAATGACTTGTATATAAGGATACATATAATTTTAAGTAAACCAAAATTGCATTTTTTATTGAAAAAATTGGAAATTTCAGTGTAAGTAATGAAGGAATAAGGGCTGAAAAATTAGGGACTTGGATACACCTCATATTAGACATAGAGGACGGCCTCATACACACTCTGCTTACACTGTCATGTATTGGTACTCCTAGACTCATAAAAGTTCTGCACACAGTGCAAAGCCATCCAATAATTACAAGCAGGGTCATCCATACACCCTTGAAGGCACCAACTGTAGTGCCTCATAAAAAAAATTAAGAAAGTGCAGATGTGGTGCTTCTACTATCAAAAAGAATTTGCATAAAATGTAAAGCCAGGAAAAAATAAGTAGGGTCATCCAATCATCCACAGACCCTAGAAGGTAACATCTGTTGGGCCTCATTCAAATATTGAACATTAAAAACACTTCATGTGCTGCTGTCATCTGGTCACATGGAAAAATCTGGTCTAATCCATGCTTTATTCATTGTTATCAGAGTGGAGGCTGAATAGAATACCGACGGGCGTGTTGGAGCTGGTAATCTTTAACTGGCCTCTGCTGCTCACAAAGCCTTGTCAGCATGTGCAGTGCAGAATTCCACCACATGGTCACGTCACACACCAGTCAGTGAGCTGGCAGTTGCATGTGCTGCTGCAGCACTGACAGAGCGGTGACAACTGTAGCTGACTTAACCCCTTTCTGAAATTGGACGTACTATTCCGTCCATGTGGGGTGGGCCTTAATTCCCACGGATGAAATAGTACGTCCAGCCCGATCGGCCACGCTCACGGGGGGAGCGCGGCCGATCGCGGCCAGGTGTCAGCTGCCTATCGCAGTTGACATCCGGCACTATGTGCCGGGAGCGGTCATGGACCGCTCCCGGCACATTAACCCCTGGCACACCACGATCAAACATGATCGCAGTGTGTCGGCGGTGCAGGGAAGCATCACGCAGGGAGGGGGCTCCCTGCGTGCTTCCCTGAGACCCCCTGTGATCGCGTTGCTGCGAGGGTCTCTTACCTTCCACCCTGCAGCAAGGCCCGGATCCAAAATGGCCACGGCATTCGGGTCCTGCAAGGAGGGAGGTGGCTTACCAAGTGCCTGCTCAGAGCATGTGTAAAAAAAAAAAATAATAATAATTCCTAAATAAAGAAAAAAAACATATTATTCCCATAGATACATTTCTTTATCTAAATTAAAAAAAAACAATAAAAGTACACATATTTAGTATCGCCGCGTCCGTAGCGACCCATCCTATAAAACTGTCCCACTAGTTAACCCCTTCAGTAAACACCGTAAGAAAAAAAAAACGAAGCAAAAAACAACACTTTATTATCATACCGCCGAACAAAAAGTGGAATAACACGCGATCAAAAAGACATCTTGTCCCGCAAAAAACGAGCTGCCATACAGCATCATCAGCAAAAAAATAAAAAAGTTATAGTCCTCAGAATAAAGCGATGCAAAAATAATTCTTTTTTCTATAAAATGGTTTTTATCGTGTAAAAGCGCCAAAACATAAAAAAATGATATAAATGAGGTATCGCTGTAATCGTACTGACCCGAAGAATAAAACTGCTTTATCAATTTTACCAAACGCGGAACGGTATAAACGCCTCCCCCAAAAGAAATTCATGAATAGCTGGTTTTTGGTCATTCTGCCTCACAAAAATCGGAATTAATAGCGATAAAAAAAATGTCACGTGCCCGAAAATGTTACCAATAAAAACGTCAACTCGTCCCGCAAAAAAACAAGACCTCACATGACTCTGTGGACTCAAATATGGAAAAATTGTAGCTCTCAAAATGTGTGTGGTAATGCAAAAAATATTTTTGCAATAAAAAGCGTCTTTCAGTGTGTGACTGCTGCCAATCATAAAAATCCGCTAAAAAACCCGCTATAAAAGTAAATCAAACCCCCTTTCATAACCCCCTTAGTTAGGGAAAAATTAAAAAATTAAAAAAATGTATTTATTTCCATTTTCCCATTAGGGTTAGGGCTAGGGTTAGGGCTGGGGTTAGGGTTAGGGCTAAAGTTAGGGTTAGGGTTAGGGCTAGGGTTAGGGCTAGGGTTAGGGTTAGGGCTAGGGTTAGCGTTGGGGTTAGGGTTAGGGCTAGGGTTAGGGCTAGGGTTAGGGTTAGGGCTAGGGTTAGGGCTAGGGTTAGGGTAAGGGCTAGGGTTAGGGCTAGGGTTAGTGTTGGAGCTAGGGTTAAGGCTACAGTTAGGGTTGGGGCTAAAGTTAGGGTTAGGGTTTGGATTACATTTACGGTTGGGAATAGGGTTGGGATTAGGGTTAGGGGTGTGTCTGGGTTAGAGGTGTGGTTAGGGTTACCGTTGGGATTAGGGTTAGGGGTGTGTTTGGATTAGGGTTTCAGTTATAATTGGGGGGATTCCACTGTTTAGGCACATCAGGGGCTCTCCAAACGGGACATGGCGTCCGATCTCAATGCCAGCCAATTCTGCGTTGAAAAAGAAAAACAGTGCTCCTTCCCTTCCGAGCTCTGCCATGCGCTCAGACGGTGGTTCACCCCACATATTGGGTATCAGTGTACTCAGGACAAATTGGACAACAATATATAGGGTCCAATTTCTCCTGTTACCCTTGGAAAAATACAAAACTGGGAGCTAAAAAATAAAATAATTTTTGTGGAAAAAAATATATTTTTTATTTGCACGGCTCTGAGTTATAAACTGTAGTGAAACACTTGGGGGTTCAAAGCTCTCACAACACATCTAGATGAGTTCCTTAGGGGGCCTACTTTCCAAAATGGTGTCACTTGTGGGGGGTTTCTACTGTTTAGGTACATTAGAGGCTCTGCAAATACAATGTGATGCCTGCAGACCATTCCATCTAAGTCTGCATTCCAAATGGCACTCCTTCCCTTCCGAGCCCTCGTATGCGCCGAAACGATGGTTCCCCCCCCACATATGGGGTATCAGCGTACTCAGGACAAATTGGACAACAACTTTTGCGGTCCAATTTCTCCTGTTACCCTCGGGAAAATACAAAACTGGGGGCTAAAAATAATTTTTGTGGGAAAAAATTTTGTTTTATTTTTATGGCTCTGCATTATAAACTTCTGTGAAGCCCTTGTTGGGTCAAAGTGCTCACCACACATCTAGATAAGTTCCTTAGGGGGTCTACTTTCCAAAATGGTGTCACTTGTGGGGGGTTTCAATGTTTAGGCACATCAGTGGCTCTCCAAATGCAACATGGCGTCCCATCTCAATTCCTGTCAATTTTGCTTTGAAAAGTCAAACGGCGCTCCTTCCCTTCCGAGCTCTCCCATGCGCCCAAACAGTGGTTTACCCCCACATATGGGGTATCAGCTTACTCAGGACATATTGTACAACAACTTTTGGGGTCCAATTTCTTCTCTTACCCTTGGGAAAATAAAAAATTGGGGGCGAAAAGATAATTTTTGTGAAAAAATATGATTTTTTTATTTTTACGGTTCTGTATTATAAACTTCTGTGAAACACTTGGTGGGTCAAAGTGCTCACCACCACACCTCTAGATAAGTTCCTTAGGGGGTCTACTTTCCAAAATGGTGTCACTTGTGGGGGGTTTCAATGTTTAGGCACATCAGTGGCTCTTCAAACGCAACATGGCGTCCCATCTCAATTCCAGTCAATTTTGCATTGAAAAGTCAAATGGCGCTCCTTCGCTTCCGAGCTCTGTCATGCGCCCAAACAGTGGTTTACCCCCACATATGGGGTATCGGCGTACTCAGGACAAATTGTACAACAACTTTTGGGGTCCATTTTCTCCTGTTACCCTTGGTAAAATAAAACAAATTGGAGCTGAAGTAAATTTTTTGTGAAAAAAAGATAAATGTTCATTTTTATTTAAACATTCCAAAAATTCCTGTGAAACACCTGAAGGGTTAATAAACTTCTTGAATGTGGTTTTGAGCACCTTGAGGGGTGCAGTTTTTAGAATGGTGTCACACTTGTGTATTTTCTATCATATAGACCCCTCAAAATGACTTCAAATGAAATGTGGTCCCTAAAAAAAATGGTGTTGTAAAAATGAGAAATTGCTGGTCAAGTTTTAACCCTTATAACTCCCTAACAAGAAAAAATTTTGGTTCCAAAATTGTGCTGATGTAAAGTAGACATGTGGGAAATGTTACTTATTAAGTATTTTGTGTGACATATCTCTGTGATTTAATTGCATAAAAATTCAAATTTGGAAAATTGCGAAATTTTCAAAATTTTTCCCCAAATTTCCATTTTTTTCACAAATAAACGCAGGTAATATCAAAGAAATTTTACCACTATCATGAAGTACAATATGTCGCGAGAAAACAATGTCAGAATCACTGGGATCCGTTCAAGCATTCCAGAGTTATAACCTCATAAAGGGACAGTGGTCAGAATTGTAAAAATTGGCCTGGTCATTAACGTGCAAACCACCCTTGGGGGTAAAGGGGTTAAGTAATTGGGTGCTTTGACTAGAAGCTCTGGTACATCTGGGTAGGTTTTCAGAACCTGCTGAACTACCAAGTTGAGCATGTGAATTATGGCCATTATCTCACAAGATCATGCCTGTTATGACCTGGTGGTGAGGACAATAATGGACCTGGTGGTTAAGAGCACACGGAATGACCTGATAGTTACTAATAATATAGGACAAGCTCTGAGATGTGGGAACTCTGCTGACCGCAATCCTTAAACCTATCACACACACTAGAAATAGCCGTGGAGCGCTCCTGACGCTCCCTAGGCGCCTCGTCACAGCCTAAGGAACTAGCTAGCCCTAAAGATAGAAAAATAAAGCCTACCTTGCCTCAGAGAAATTCCCCAAAGGAACAGGCAGCCCCCCACATATAATGAATGTGAGTTAAGATGAAAATTACAAACACAGAGATGAAATAGATTTAGCAAAGTGAGGCCCGACTTGCTGAACAGACAGAGAATAGGAAAGGTAACTTTGCGGTCAGCACAAAAAACGACAAAAAGACCACGCAGAGGGCGCAAAAAGACCCTCCGCACCGACTCACGGCGCGGAGGCGCTCCTTCTGCGTCCCAGAGCTTCCAGCAAGCAAGACAAAAATCAAAATAGCAAGCTGGACAGAAAAAATAGCAAACAGAGAAAAACAAGCAGGAACTTAGCTTCTGCTGGGAAGACAGGTCACAAGAACGATCCAGGAGCGAACTAGACCAATACTGGAACATTGACAGGTGGCATGGAGCAATGATTTAGGTGGAGTTAAATAGAGCAGCCAGCTAACGAATTAACCTCGTCACCTGTGGAAGGAACCTCAGAAGCCGCAGCTCCACTCACAACCACCAGAGGAAGCCCATGGACAGAACCAGCCGAAGTACCATTCATGACCACAGGAGGGAGCTTAACAACAGAATTCACAACACATGCCTGGTTGGAGTTTCAGCGGTGAGAACCACAGATCTGTCTGGTCTGTTATGTCTTTGAATAACTCTGCTGCGGTGTGCGTTTTGTCCCCTAGACAAATTAGCTTCAGCAGAGCCTGTTGCAGTTTAGCTGACTCGGTGCTGCAGAGCTTCCAGATTTCAGCTGTTATGGATGACATGCTCTGAGATAGCACATCAGAGATTGAGGATGTTCAGGAAGGCTGCAGGAACTGGTGTAGGAGGTAAAGGAAACTCTGATAGAAGTGGGGCCAGCAATCCTCAGCATCGATTGCACATGTGCCATGCCATGGTGGTACTTCCTTCCCAGCTTCCACAATGTTCACCACAGTGAACAGTAAGGGAAATGTGGCATCCCTGGCCACAAGCGTTTGTACACGTGTCTGTCATTAAGTGGCCAATACCATTACCCGCAGAGGTAAGGGCAAGGGTGATATTCCCGGATGCGTTTTAGTACGAGGCGCACAATGGGAGAAATAATGGCGGCCGGTGACCAAACAGACCAAATTTGCACACCTGTAGCAGAACAATTTAGTTTTTTTTATTTGAAGCCAACAAAATTTCACATACACCAAAGTTTTAGACTACATGTGACAAAAGTGAATTTTTGAGCAACCAAATTTCTACAGGTTTGGCCATTTATATGGATACACCTAAATAAAATGGGAATGGTTGGTGATATCAACTTCCTATTTGTGGCACATTAGTATATGGGAGGGGGGAAAATTTTCAAGATGGGTGGTGACCATGGTGGCCATTATGAAGTTGGCCAATTTGGATCCAACTTTATTTTTTTCATGCTCTTCACACTGACCTCTCCTTTCCATACCAGCCCCCTCTTCACACTGTCCTCTCATACTGTGTCCCCCTATAGGGCTCAGTATTTATACTGTACTCTCATCACACTCCCCCTCCTTGGTATACTGTCCCCTAGGGTTGAGCGAAACGGGTCGTTCATTTTCATAAGTCGCTGACTTTTGGCAAAGTCGGGTTTCATGAAACCCAACCCGATCCCTGTGTGGGGTCAGCCATGCGGTATGCGACTTTCGCGCCAAAGTCGCGTTTCAATTACGCGAAAAGCGCCATTTCTCAGCCAATGAAGGTGGACGCAGAGTGTGGGCAGCGTGATGACATAGGTCCTGGTCCCCACCATCTTAGAGAAGGGCATTGCAGTGATTGGCTTGCTGTCTGCGGCGTCACAAGGGCTATAAAGGGGCGTTCCTGCCGACCGCCATCTTACTGCTGCTGATTTGAGCATAGGGAGAGGTTGCTGCCGCTTTGTCAGAAGCAGGGATAGCGTTAGGCAGGGTCCATTAACCCCTAAACCGCTTGTGCTGTAGCAATTTCCACTGTCCAACACCACCTTTTGTTTGCAGGGACAGTGGAAGCTACATTTTTTTTCCTCAGTTCTGTAGCTCATTGGGCTGCCCTAGAAGGCTCCCTGATAGCTGCATTGCTGTTTGTATGCTGCTGTGCAAACCAACTGCTTTTTTCAAAGCACAAATCCTGTTGTTCCTTCCTTTCTGCACAGCTATCTTGTTTGTTTGTCCACACTTTTGATTTAATTTGTGCAGCAGTCCACTCCTTGTTATTGCTGCCTGCCATACCTTGCTGAGATTACTGCAGGGAGCTAGTAATCGTAGGACAGTTCCTTTTTTTTTGTTTTGTTTTTTAATTCTCCCTGAAAAAAAATAAATAGTGGGAGATTAATATTGGCATTTGTGCTTGAGTGCCAGTCCTGTGTGTGCCATCTCTCTCAAATTGTGGGGCACAGAAAGCCTAGTGTCTAAAACTGTTTTTTTTTTTTTTTAATTTTCCCTGAAAAAAAAAATAGTGGGAGATTAATATTGGCATTTGTGCTTGAGTGCCAGTCGTGTGTGCCATCTCTCTCAAATTGTGGGGCACAGAAAGCCTAGTGTGTAATACTGGGCCTGATTTCTTGATAATTCTCCCAGAAACCAAAAAATAGTGGGAGATTAATATTGGCATTTCTGCTTGAGTGCCAGTCCTGTGTGTGCCATCTCTCTCAAATTTTGGGGCACAGAAAGCCTAGTGTGTAATACTGGGCCTGATTTCTTGATAATTCTCCCAGAAACCAAAAAATAGTGGGAGATTAATATTGGCATTTGTGCTTGAGTGCCAGTCGTGTGTGCCATTTCTCTCAAATTGTGGGGCACAGAAAGCCTAGTGTCTATAATACTGTTTTATTTTTATTTTTTTAATTCTCCCTTTAAAAAAAAATTAGTGGGAGATTAATATTGCCATTTGTGCTTGAGTGACAGTCCTGCGTGTGTGGCATCTCTCTCATTTTGTGCCACAGAAAACATAGTGTGTAACATTGTGCCTGATTTTCCTTGCAGTCTCACCCACCTATAAAGGGATATATAAATCCAACAGAAGTTTTAGTTCACCTTGTAAGTTGTTTTACAGTAACAAATACCGTTACTTTGGTTACGTTTTGCAAACAATGAGGAAGTCTGGTGAAAGAGGTCGTGGCCGTGGGCGTTCATTGCCAGCTGGTAATGATGGTAGTGGTGGTGGAGCATCAGGTGGTCGTGGGAAAAGCAATATAGCACCTAAGTCTCGAGCTGTGGAGCCAGGTTCGTCATCTGGCTACACAAGGTCTCGAACGCTCCCTTTTCTGGGAGTAGGAAAACCGCTTTTAAAGCCGGAGCAGCAAGAGCAAGTTTTGGCTTACCTTGCTGACTCAGCCTCTAGCTCTTTTGCCTCCTCTTCTGAAACTGGTAAATGTAAAAGCAGCGCGTCGTTAGTGGATGTTCACGGTCAGGGACAAGTCGCTTCCTTGTCCTCTTCAGCAAAAACAACAACAGAGAAGGATGCGGCAGGCGACACAACGGGTTACTCCATGGAGCTCTTTACACATACCATGCCTGGCTTAGAAAGTGAAACAGTTAACAGGCCATGCCCATTACAAGTTGAATCGGACATGGAGTGCACAGATGCACAGCCACAGCCAGATTACTATGCTGTTCCTTTGACTCAGACCACAACATTGCCCTCGCAGGGTACTGATCCAGAATCAGACCGTGATGAGACTATGGTGCCCCGTCACGAACGCTATACCACGACTTACACGGTGACACAGACGAAGTTGCACACGAGCTAGAAGAGGAGGTTATAGATGACCCAGTTGTTGACCCCGATTGGCAGCCATTGGGTGAACAGGGTGCAGGCGGCAGTAGTTCTGAAGCGGAGGAGAGGCCGCAGCAGGCATCAACATCGCAACAGGTTCCATCTGCCGGCCCCGTATCTGGCCCAAAACGCGTGGCAAAGCCAAAACCAGTTGGAGGACAGCGTGGCCATCTGGTTAAAGAAGCTCAGTCTGCAATGCCTGAAAAGGTATCCGATGGTAGAAAGAGTGCAGTCTGGCATTTTTTTAAACAACATCCAAATGATCAGCGCAAAGTCATCTGTCAAAAATGTTCAACTACCTTAAGCAGAGGTCAGAATCTGAAAAGTCTAAATACAAGTTGCATGCATAGACATATAACTACCAAACGTCCCTTAAGGTTGTAGCACCCTCGGCCAGTGAAGCTAGTCAGCAACGCTACATCCCTTCCGTCACTGTAAGGCCACCATTTCCCGCACCACCTGCAGTATCTGTGCAGGTTTCGTTGCCAGGCCAAAGCAGTCAGGGAATCACCAGTTTCGTAGTAGGAAACACTGCATGTAGGGCACCGGCAAGAATACCGTCTCCAACCGTCTCTCAGTCTGCCATGTCCACCGGCACTCCCGCTAGTTCCACGATCTCCAGCTCTCCAGTCCAGGTTACCCTACATGAGACTCTCGTTAGAAAAAGGAAGTACTCATCCTCGCATCCGCGTACACAGGGTTTGAACGCCTACATTGCTAGACTAATCTCGTTAGAGATGATGCCCTACCGGTTAGTTGAAAGCGAAACTTTCAAAGCCCTGATGGACTACGCTGTACCACGCTACGAGCTACCCAGTCGACACTTCTTTTCGAGAAAAGCCATCCCAGCCCTCCACCAGCATGTTAAAGAGCGCATCGTCCATGCACTCAAGCAATCTGTGAGTACAAAGGTGCACCTGACAACAGATGCATGGACCTGTAGGCATGGCCAGGGACATTACGTGTCCATCAAGGCACACTGGGTGAATGTGGTGGATGCAGGGTCCACAGGGGACAGCAATATTGGGACAGTTCTGCCTAGCCCACGGTCCAGGAAACAGTTGGCTGTAGCCGTTCGCCCCCCCTCCTCCTCCTCATCCTCCTGCAGAAGCGAGAGCTCGTCCACAGACTGCAGTTGCACAACCACTCCATCCGCAGCTGCCACTGTTGCACACCAGGTGTCCCATTATGGGGCAGCTACTGGCAAGCGTCAGCAGGCTGTATTGGCAATGAAGTGTTTGGGCGACAACAGACACACCGCGGAAGTTCTGTCCGAGTTCTTGCAGAACGAAACTCAGTCATGGCTGGGCACTGTACATCTTGAGGCAGGCAAGGTAGTGAGTGATAATGGAAGGAATTTCATGGCTGCCATAGCCCTTTCCCAACTGAAACACATTCCTTGCCTGGCTCACACCTTAAACCTGGTGGTGCAGTGCTTCCTGAAAAGTTATCCGGGGTTATCCGACCTGCTCCTCAAAGTACGCAGACTTTGCTCGCATATCCGCCGTTCGCCCGTACACTCCGCAGTATGCAGACCTATCAGCGGTCTTTGAACCTTCCCCAGCATCGCCTAATCATCGACGTTGCAACAAGGTGGAACTCAACACTTCACATGCTTCAGAGACTGTGCGAACAGAGGCGTGCTGTTATGTATTTGTGGGAGGATACACATACATGGGCAGGCAGTTGGATGGCAGACATGGAGTTGTCAGGTGTGCAGTGGTCGAAGGTACAAGACATGTGTCAAGTCCTTCAGTGTTTTGAGGAATGCACACGGCTGGTTACTGCAGACAACGCCATAATAAGCATGAGCATCCCCCTAATGCGTCTGCTGATGCAAAGTTTGACGCACATAAAGGAACAGGCATCTGCAGCCGAGGAAGAGGAAAGCCTTGATGACAGTCAGCCATTGTCTGGTCAGGGCAGTGTACAGGACGAGGTAGCGGGCGAACAGGAGGAGGAGGACGAGGAGGATGATGGGGATGAGTATTTTTTAAATGAGGAAGCTTCTCCGGGGCCACTGGAAATTGGTGGCGTGGCAAGGCCGGGTTCTGTTTTTTTGAGGGACACAAGTGACGTAGATTTGCCTGTAACTGCCCCTCAACCCAGCACAACCGCAGATTTGACAACTGGAACTTTGGCCCACATGGCAGATTATGCCTTACATATCCTCAAAAGGGACCCACGCATTATTAAAATGATGACCGATGACGATTACTGGTTGGCCTGCCTCCTTGATCCTCGCTATAAAGGCAAATTGCAAAATATTATGCCACATGAGAACCTGGAACAAATATTAGCAACCAAACAATCAACTCTTGTTGACCATTTGATTCAGGCATTCCCAGCACACAGCGCCGGTGATGGTTCTCATACGAGCTGCAGGGGGCAGCAGACCAGAAGTGTTAGAGGTGCACAAATCAGAAGTGGCATTGGACAGAGGGGTTTTCTGACCAGGTTGTGGAGTGATTTTGCAATGACCGCAGACAGGACAGGTACTGCAGCATCAATTCAAAGTGACAGGAGACAACATTTGTTCAGTATGGTTACTAACTATTTTTCATCCCTTATCGATGTTCTCCCTCAACCGTCATTCCCATTTGATTACTGGGCATCCAAATTAGACACCTGGCCAGAATTCGCAGAATATGCATTGCAGGAGCCTGCTTGCCCAGCAGCTAGTGTGCTATCAGAAAGAGTACTCAGTGCTGCTGGTTCAATATTAACCGAAAAAAGGACTCGTCTGGCTACCCAAAATGTTGATGATCTAACCTTCATTAAAATGAACCACTCCTGGATTTCGAATTATTTTGCCCCACCTTTCCCGGCTGACACCTAGCTTTCCTATTAAAAGGTCTTGCTTGTGGACTGGTCTGACTGAGTTTTCTAATCTGGTAATTTGCAGCAGCTGTTTGTCCAGCATACGACATGTTTACACCTCCCTAAATTGGCAAACTCCCCCCTCGGGGCCGTGGTCTCGCCACTTGGCGTAAGCACCTGTGAGAGTGCCGTTTGTCTGAAGAGGTGGGTGTGCACGCTTTTGGTCGACGGCACTGCCACTGGGTCCCTCATAGTACAATAAAGTGTCTCTGGCGGTGGTGGTGCACAACCAACGTCAGACACACCGTTGTAACATGATGGGCCCTGGGCCTGTACCGCCGGCCACAAGACAATATCCCCCCCCCCGGCTCAAACAGTGCTCTACGATTTGCAAAATTATCTCTCACAGCTCCACCAATGTTTAGTCTATGCGCTGACATCCTTCAATACCTGGCACTTACAATACCAATGTGTTGACATGTATGATGCAACTTAAAATAGTCAGGGGCAGTGTCCTATATTTACACCAGTAAATACTTAGCGCCAAATTACTAGGTCTGAAACTCAGCAGAGGAGCCCACCCCTGTACCTAAGTATGGTACCCTTTTGTTTTTGGGTTTTGTTGTATTGCGAGACATTAACATCTATTTATTTTTTGGGAGTACTAACTGTCAGACACTCCTTACAATCGGCCTCCGCTGACAACACCAATGCTGCCTGTGTACCCCTGCAAGATAATTCCATGTGCATAGAGCCTACTTTTGTTATGTTAGGCCTACTAAGTCTGTTTGCGGTCCATAATTGAAATTGTCCTCCACTGACCACACCACTGCTGCCCGTGTACCCCTGGAACCTATTTTAAAGTGCCTAACGCCTACTTTTCTTATGTTAGGCCTACTAAGTCTGTCTGCGGTCCCTCCTTCCAATAGTCCTCCACTGACCAGACCAATGCTGGCTGTGTACCCCTGGAACCTATTTTAAATTGCATAGAGCATCCTTTTTTTAATTGTAGGCGTACTAAGTCTGTCTGCGGTCCATAATTGAAATTGTCCTTCACTGACCACACCACTGATGCCCGTGTACTGTTATGATCTGGTGGCCTAGGAGCAGCATGAGACGGACTCTGGAGAAGGTGGTCCCTGTACTGACCGCAAACCCTGAACCTAGCAGCACAACTAGAAGTAGCCGTGGGGGGTACCTAATACTCCCTAGACCCCTCGGCACAGCCTAAGATCTAACTACCCCTAAAGACAGAAACAGGAAACCTATCTTGCCTCAGAGAAAATCCCCAAAGGATAGATAGCCCCCCACAAATATTGACTGTGAGAGGAGAGGAAAATAACATACGCAGAAATGAAATCAGATTTTAGCATAGGAGGCCATACTAGCTAAAAAGAAAGAAAAGAACAGAGTACTATGCGGTCAGTATTAAAACACTAGAAAATATCCACCACAGAAGATACGAATCACCACATCTGACTAAAGACATGGGGGGTATATCTGCATCTCCAGAGAAATAGCCAGGCTGCAAAAAATCCTTCACAGACAAAACTGGACAAGGCAAAAACATGAACATGCACAGAACTATTAAGGTCCACAGCAGGTGGACAGCAAAAACAAAGCCAGGACTTATCTTTGTAGAAAAGCACAGCAAACTGGACAGACCAGCAGGGAAGTGAATCCTGCAAGAACAATGAACAACTGGCACTGACTAAAGGATCCTGCAAAGCTATATACCCCAGTCAGTCCTGCAATTAGTAGATACACATGTCCACTCCTGCAATCCAGGCACAACTGCATTACCCTCTACAACCACTGGAGGGAGCCCAAAAGCTGAATTCACAACAGTACCCCCCCTTGAGGAGGGGTCACCGAACCCTCACCAGAGCCCCCAGGCCGATCAGGATAAGCCCGATGAAAGGCACGATCCAAATCAACGGCATGGACATCAGAGGCAGAAACCCAAGAATTATCCTCCTGGCCATAACCCTTCCACTTGACAAGGTACTGAAGCTTCCACCTCGAAAAACGAGAATCCGAAATCTTGTCAACAACATATTCCAACTCCCCATCGACCAATACAGGGGCCGGAGGATCAACAGAGGGAACAACGGGCTCCACATATTTACGCAACAAAGATTTATGGAAGACATTATGAATAGCAAACGAGGCCGGAAGCGCCAGGCGAAAGGACACCGGATTAATAATCTCAGAAATCCTATAAGGAGTTAAGGACCAATAAATTGAGGCTTAAACTTAGGGGAAGAAACCTTCATAGGAACATGACGGGAAGATAACCAAACTAGATCCCCAATCCGAAGCCGGGAACCAACACACCAACGACGATTAGCAAAACGTTGAGCCTCCTCCTGAGACAGCACCAAATTGTCCACCACATAAGCCCAAATCTGCTGCAACCTGTCCACCACAGAATCCACACCAGGAAGGTCAGAAGGCTCAACCTGCCCAGAAGAAAAACGAGGATGAAAACCAAAATTACAAAAAAAAGGCGAAACCCAATGTAGCCGAACTAGCCCGATTATTAAGGGCAAACTCGGCCAATGGCAAAAAAGCCACCAAATCATCCTGATCAGCAGACACAAAGCATCTCAAATAGGTCTCCAAGGTCTGATTAGTTCGCTCAGTCTGGCCATTTGTCTGAGGATGAAATTCAGAGGAAAAAGACAAATCAATGCCCAGCTTGGCACAAAAGGCCCGCCAAAACCTAGAAACAAACTGGAAACCTCTGTCGGACACAATATTCTCCGGAATACCATGCAAACGCACCACATGCTGAAAAAACAACGGAACCAAATCAGAAGAAGAAGGCAATTTAGGCAAAGGCACCAAATGAACCATCTTAGAAAATCGGTCACAGACAACCCAGATAACCGACATTCTTTGGGAAACAGGAAGATCGGAAATAAAATCCATAGAAATATGTGTCCAGGGCCTCTCGGGGACCAGTAATGGTAAAAGCAACCCACTAGTGCGGGAACAGCAAGGCTTAGCCCGCGCACAAATCCCACAGGACAGCACAAAAGAACGTACATCCCGCGACAAAGAAGGCCACCAAAAGGACCTACTAACCAAATCTCTGGTACCAAAAATCCCAGGATGGCCAGCCAACACAGAACAATGAACCTCAGAAATCACTATAGTAGTCCATCTATCAGGAACAAACAGTTTCCCCACAGGACAGCGGTCAGGCTTATCAGCCTGAAATTCCTGAAGAACCCATCGCAAATCAGGGGAGATGGCAGAAAGAATCACCTCTTCCTTCAAAATGCCGACCGGCTCAAGAACCCCAGGGGAAAAAAAACTCCTAGAGAGGGCATCCGCCTTAACATTCTTAGTACCAGGAATGTATGAGACCACAAAATCAAAACGGGAGAAAAACAGGGACCATCGAGCCTGTCTAGGATTCAGCCGTTTGGCAGACTCGAGGTAAATCAGATTCTTATGATCGGTCAGGACCACAATACGGTGCTTGGCCCCCTCAAGCCAATGTCGCCACTCCTCAAATGCCCACTTCATAGCCAACAACTCCCGATTGCCGACATCATAATTGCGTTCCGCAGGCGAAAACTTCCGAGAAAAGAAGGCACACGGTTTCATCAAGGAACCATCAGAATTCCTCTGAGACAAAACGGCCCCTGCCCCAATCTCAGACGCGTCAACCTCAACTTGAAATGGAAGAGAAACATCTGGCTGACGCAACACAGGGGCAGAAGTAAATCGGCGTTTAAGCTCCTGAAAGGCAGAAACAGCCGCGGAGGACCAATTCGTCACATCAGCGCCTTTCTTGGTCAAATCGGTCAGAGGTTTAACCACACTGGAGAAGTTGGCAATGAAACGCCGATAAAAATTAGCAAAGCCCAAGAATTTCTGAAGGCTCTTCACAGATGTGGGCTGAATCCAATCATGAATGGCCTGAACCTTAACCAGATCCATTTCTATTGATGAGGGAGAAAAAATGAAACCCAAAAAAGGAAACCTTCTGCACTCCAAAGAGGCACTTTGACCCCTTCACAAATAAAGCATTATTACGGAGGATCTGAAATACCATCCTGACCTGTTTCACATGAGACTCCCAATCATTGGAAATAATCAAAATATCATCCAAATATACAACCATGAATTTATCAAGATAACTCCGAAAGATATCATGCATGAAGGACTGGAACACAGATGGGGCATTAGAGAGTCCGAATGGCATCACAAGCTATTCAAAATGGCCTTCAGGCGTATTAAATGCAGTTTTCCATTCGTCACCCTGCTTGATACGAATAAGATTATATGCCCCTCGAAGGTCAATCTTAGTAAACCAGCTAGCCCCCTTAATCCTAGCAAACAAATCAGTAAGCAAAAGCAAGAGGTATTGAAATTTGACCGTCATCTTATTCAAGAGGCGATAATCAATACAGGGTCTCAAGGATCCATCCTTCTTGGCAACAAAAAAGAACCCCGCTCCCAACGGTGAAGAAGATGGCCGAATATGCCCTTTCTCCAAAGACTCCTTAATATAGCTCCGCATGGCGGCATGTTCAGGCACAGACAGGTTGAAAAGTCGACCCTTGGGGAACTTACAACCTGGAATCAAGTCAATAGCACAATTACAGTCCCTATGCGGTGGAAGGGAACTGGATTTGGGCTCATTGAATACATCCTGAAAGTCTGACAAAAATGCAGGAACTTCAGAAGAGGGGGAAGAGGAGATTGACATCAAAGGAACCTGATCATGAACCCACTGACAACCCCAACTAGTCACAGACATGGATTTCCAGTCTAACACCGGATTATGTAGCTGTAACCATGGAAAACCCAGCACAATATCATCATGCAAATTATGCAACACCAGAAAACGACAATCTTCCTGATGGGCTGGCGCCATGCGCATGGTCAGCTGTGTCCAAAACTGAGGTTTATTTTTTGCCAACGGTGTAGCATCAATGCCCCTCAAAGGAATAGGGTTCTGCAAAGGCTGCAAGGGAAAACCACAACGTCTGGCAAATTCTAAGTCCATTAAGTTCAGAGCGGCGCCTGAATCCACAAATGCCATGACAGAAAATGATGATAATGAGCAAATCAAGGTCACAGATAACAGAAATTTAGGTTGTATAGTACTGATGGCAACAGAACTAGCGATTCTCTTAGTACACTTAGGGCAATCAAAAATAACATGAGCAGAATCGCCGCAGTAAAAACACAACCTATTCTGACGCCTGAATGTTTGACGTTCAGCTCTAGACAAAATCCTATCACACTGCATAGGCTCAGGGCTCCGCTTAGAGGACAACGCCACAGTGTGCACAACTCTGCGCTCGCGCAAGCGCCGATCAATCTGAATGGCCAGAGACATAGAATCACTCAGACCAGCAGGTGTGGGGAACCCCACCATAACGTCTTTAACGGATTCAGAAAGACCCTTTCTAAAAAATTGCCGCCAAGGCATCCTCATTCCATTTAGTCAGTACAGACCATTTTCTAAATTTCTGGCAATACGATTCTGCCGCTTCTTGACCTTGACACAGGGCTAACAAAATTTCTCAGCCTGATCCACAGAATTAGGCTCATCATACAACAACCCCAATGCTTGAAAGAAAGAATCAACATTAAGCAAAGCAGGATTGCCAGATTCCAGGGAAAATGCCCAATCCTGTGGGTCACCACGCAGCAGGGATATGATGATTTTAACCTGCTGAATGGGATCACCAGAGGACCGGGGTCTTAATGCAAAAAACAGTTTACAGTTATTTTTGAAACTCAAAAATTTGGATCTGTCACCAAAGAATAAATCAGGAGTGGGAATCTTAGGTTCTAAGGCAGGAGTTTGAACAATATAATCTGAAATACCCTGTACCCTAGCAGCAAGCTGATCCACCCGAGAAACTAACTCCTGAACATTCATGTTAATACTAGATTCCGTAGCCACCCAGAGATAAAGAGGAAAGGAAAGACACAACAGACCACAGAAAAAAAAATGGCTCAGCACTTTCCTTCCCTTCTTCTGAGATGCGTTTAACTCATTGTTGGCCAGTTGTACTGTTATGATCTGGTGGCCTAGGAGCAGCATGAGACGGACTCTGGAGAAGGTGGTCCCTGTACTGACCGCAAACCCTGAACCTAGCAGCGCAACTAGAAGTAGCCGTGGGGGGTACCTAACACTCCCTAGACCCCTCGGCACAGCCTAAGATCTAACTACCCCTAAAGACAGAAACAGGAAACCTATCTTGCCTCAGAGAAAATCCCCAAAGGATAGATAGCCCCCCACAAATATTGACTGTGAGAGGAGAGGAAAATAACATACGCAGAAATGAAATCAGATTTTAGCATAGGAGGCCATACTAGCTAAAAAGAAAGAAAAGAACAGAGTACTATGCGGTCAGTATTAAAACGCTAGAAAATATCCACCACAGAAGATACGAATCACCACATCTGACTAAAGACATGGGGGTATATCTGCATCTCCAAAGAAATAGCCAGGCTGCAAAAAATCCTTCACAGACAAAACTGGACAAGGCAAAAACATGAACATGCACAGAACTATTAAGGTCCACAGCAGGTGGACAGCAAAAACAAAGCCAGGACTTATCTTTGTAGAAAAGCACAGCAAACTGGACAGACCAGCAGGGAAGTGAATCCTGCAAGAACAATGAACAACTGGCACTGACTATAGGATCCTGCAAAGCTATATACCCCAGTCAGTCCTGCAATTAGTAGATACACATGTCCACTCCTGCAATCCAGGCACAACTGCATTACCCTCTACAACCACCGGAGGGAGCCCAAAAGCTGAATTCACAACAGTGTACCCCTGGAACCTATTTTTAATTGCATAGAGCATCCTTTTTTTAATTGTAGGCGTACTAAGTCTGTCTGCGGTCCATAATTGAAATTGTCCTCCACTGACCACACCACTGCTGCCCGTGTACCCCTGGAACCTATTTTAAAGTGCCTACAGCCTACTTTTCTTATGTTAGGCCTACTAAGTCTGTCTGCGGTCCCTCCTTCCAATAGTCCTCCACTGACCAGACCAATGCTGGCTGTGTACCCCTGGAACCTATTTTAAATTGCATAGAGCATCCTTTTTTTAATTGTAGGCGTACTAAGTCTGTCTGCGGTCCATAATTGAAATTGTCCTCCACTGACCACACGACTGCTGCCCGTGTACCCCTGGAACCTATTTTAAAGTGCCTACAGCCTACAATTCTTATGTTAATCTTGAAAAAATCCGGCACTATGTATTGCCAAAAATACATAAAAATATGGCTAAGCTCCCCAGTAGGCCGATAGTTGCATCGACGGACTCAATTTTGTCTCCATTATCGATCCTGTTAGAAAAAGTATTGACACCCCTAGTCAAGGACACACAGGCCTTTTTACTAGACACGGGGGCCTTTTTGAAAATTATAAAAGATACTGGTACACTCCCTGAGGGTACACTGTTGGTGACCCTGGATGTTAACAATTTATACACATCCATTCAACATGTGAAGGGAATTAGGGCAACTGAACGCATACTTAGAGACTCCCATAAAGACCCGAATGTAATTTCTTTTTTACTCAGTTTATTAGAATTAGTTCTAACAGAGAATTTTTTCTTATTTGAAGACACTTTTTACGTTCAGGTACAGGTTTCGGCAATGGGGTCCAATGTGGCCCCACCTTATGCTAATTGTTTCATGTCTGTTTTTGAATCCGACCATATATACAATAATGAATTATTTCAAACACATTGTTTATTGTGGCGTCGTTATATAGATGACGTGTTCTGTTTGTGGAGGGGTTCACAAGACACATTGCTGGCATTCTTGGAACATATTAATTCAGTATGGCCCGAATTGTCCTTCACATTAAATTATAGTACCACACAAATTAACTTTTTGGACACAATGGTCATCCAACAGCCTGATGGGTCAATTATGGTTGATCTTTATGTAAAAGAGACTGACCGAAATAACCTCTTACTCTATCAGAGTTGCCATCCAACAGCAGTTAAAAAATCCATTCCCTGCTCACAATTTGAAAGGGTACGTAGAATCGTTAGTGACCCTATAGTACGTTCCCAGCGTTTGAATGAAATGGAAGGAAAATTTTCATTAAGAGGTTATCCACCTCGTATGTTAAAACAATGTCGGAATACTATGAGTTCGAAAAAAGATTCTGGTTCTCCTCCACGTATTCCTCTGGTACACACTTTCCATCCTTTTCTGTATAAGTTCCACAATAAGATACGTAAGCACTGGCATATCCTGCGGGATAGTTTTCCTGAAGTACCAGAGTTTCAAATACCATTTATGCCATGTTTTAGACGTCCAAATAATTTGAGGAATAAAGTAGTCAGAGCAGACATTGGCTCACGGTTGACTATGCCCAAACAATTGTTTTTACGTACACAGAAGAAAGGTACTTTTCCCTGCTTACAATGCGCACAATGTGCGAACGTACTAAAGGGCCCCAAAATTTCACATCCACAGACAGGGGCTGATATTCCGGTACGGGTTTTTTTTACATGTAATTCTAAACAAGTTATATATGCGATAAAATGCCCTTGTGGTAAAGTCTATGTTGGTGAAACTATGCAGACTATAAAAGAACGCATTTCCCATCACAAATCGGATATACGTTGTGAAAAGAACCATTTACCGATTCCGTATCACTTTCAGGAAGCAGGACATTCGGTCACTCAATTGAGATTTTTGGTTCTGGAGCAGGTCAATCTGAATAGGAGGGGAGGCGATATTAATAAACAACTTTTTCGTAGGGAGGCCTATTGGATCCATTTCCTACAGAGTTTGGAACCGAAAGGGTTAAATAGGGACTACAATCTCACAGGTCTCTTTTATTAGATATTCTGACAATATAAAGTGTGTAATTTGGATATTACTATAGTGATTAATGACCCCCTCTCTTTTGTGTGTATATTTTTTACTTTATTCTTTTCTTTTTATTCATTATTGTTTCTTCTTTCTTGTATTTCTAGGCAGCCAATTGATTATTCCACCTTGTATCCATGTTTGTTATACTTCACCCGATCCGCACGCTCCAGCGTTGAATATTTCTCACTGCATAGATTCGGACTGACATTGCACTTCCGCGTTCCACCACTGCGTTCCACCGAGATGTGTCCTACCCGGGTGACGTATTTCTGGTTGCGCCGATTCTTTCTGCGGGTCACTGCGTTCCAGGCACTACGTAGAGATGTCACTTCCGGGCGGGTTAGCTTATAATGGGAGCGCCGTCCTGCAATTAGTATGCAGGTGATCTCCCTGGACTCTGCATGCGGTCGGCTGTGTCACTTACCACAGGAGGTTCTAACGGTAAGCTCTTTTGCGATACACAGGGGTTTTCTTTTGTATCGGACAAGCGTCATACTTTTCATTTTGATTTTTGCCCTTGGTTCTTTATTACAGCGCTCCGATTTGGAGTTTAACAAACGTATATGTGGGTTTCCCTTGTCACAGCCCGGATATTTGTTAAACGGCACCTATAGTGGTAAGACATAGTGATACATAATAGGGAGCTATTGGGGCTGCCTATATTACATTCTTATAATGCTTCTTTGTTTCAGTAATTCCTTGGAGCCCTCCATCTGATTATTGGGCCCACTCTAATTACAGTGTTGCTCGTATTTTATATAAATCTTTGGTAAGCATTTTTTTGTCTTGTTTATTTGTAATAAATGGGGGTTTTTCACTAAAATCTATCATGGATATTTATATGGAGAGGGAAAAGCCTTCGTATGACATTAGACTTTATGCAAATGAGCGAATTTTTCTTATAATAAAAATGATGATTATATGATTTGCATATATATATATGTACTAATAGAGACAAAAATAAGGGATATATATCTATGATTATGTATATATTGGATTGTATATTATGACTATGTTATTGAGTTTTCTTTTTGTATTTTTTTCCCTAGTCTGATGAAGGTCATAATGACCAAAACGTTATATATATATACTGGGATTTATGACTAAATAAAGAATATATTGAAAAGATTTTTTTCTTTGAGTGCCGGATTTTTTCAAGATTATTTGTATTAGGGGTTGGCAACCCTCATCTGAGCACCATTACCATTATAGGAGTGACGTGTTATCCTTTTGGATACAATTCTTATGTTAGGCCTACTAAGTCTGTCTGCGGTCCCTCCTTCCAATAGTCCTCCACTGACCAGACCAATGCTGGCTGTGTACCCCTGGAACCTATTTTAAATTGCATAGAGCATCCTTTTTTTAATTGTAGGCGTACTAAGTCTGTCTGCGGTCCATAATTGAAATTGTCCTCCACTGACCACACCACTGCTGCCCGTGTACCCCTGGAACCTATTTTAAAGTGCCTACAGCCTACTTTTCTTAAGTTAGGCCTACTAAGTCTGTCTGCGGTCCCTCCTTCCAATAGTCCTCCACTGACCAGACCAATGCTGGCTGTGTACCCCTGGAACCTATTTTAAATTGCATAGAGCATCCTTTTTTTAATTGTAGGCGTACTAAGTCTGTCTGCGGTCCATAATTGAAATTGTCCTCCACTGACCACACGACTGCTGCCCGTGTACCCCTGGAACCTATTTTAAAGTGCCTACAGCCTACTTTTCTTAAGTTAGGCCTACTAAGTCTGTCTGCGGTCCCTCCTTCCAATAGTCCTCCACTGACCAGACCAATGCTGGCTGTGTACCCCTGGAACCTATTTTTAATTGCATAGAGCATCCTTTTTTTAATTGTAGGCGTACTAAGTCTGTCTGCGGTCCATAATTGAAATTGTCCTCCACTGACCACACGACTGCTGCCCGTGTACCCCTGGAACCTATTTTAAAGTGCCTACAGCCTACTTTTCTTATGTTAGGCCTACTAAGTCTGTCTGCGGTCCCTCCTTCCAATAGTCCTCCACTGACCAGACCAATGCTGGCTGTGTACCCCTGGAACCTAGTTGAAAGTGCATAGAGCCTACTTTTTTCTTTATTTTATATTTATAAAGCCCAGATGGACTACGCTGTACCATGGTACGAGCTACCCAGTCGTCACTTCTTTTGCAAGAAAAGCCATCCCAGCCCTCCACCAGCATGTAAAAGTCCGCATTGTCCATGCACTCAGGCAATCTAAGAGTAGAAAGGTGCACCTGACAACAGATGCATGGACCAGTAGGCATGTCCACGGAAGGTTACATGTCCATTACGGCGCACTGGGTTAATGTGGTGGATGCATGGTCCACAGGGGACAGCCTACTAAGTCTGTCTGCAGTCCCTAATTCAAATTGTCCTCCGCTGACCACACCAATGCTGCCTGTGTACCCCTGTAACCTTTTTTAAACTGCATTGAGCCCAATTTTTTGTTTAAGGCCTACTACCTGTGTCTGTCTGCGCCACTCAATACAGCTGTCCTCCTCTGAAAAAAGCTGAGCGTCAATTGTCTGGTTTTCAGCCTATAGGAATTTGAAAACTGCATTGGGGCTACTATTTCGGTAGGGCCTACTAACGGTGTCTGCCGCTCCAAGGTGTTCTCCTGGTAGCCTTTCCTGAGCTTCGATCTTCAGGCTCTTGTTAAATAGTTTTTTAATCAAACTGCAGTGGGGCTAGTACTAGGGATGGGGCCTACTACCAGTGTCTGCCGCTCCAAGGTGTTCTCCTGGTTGCCTTTCCTGAGCTTCGATCTTCAGGCTCTTGTTAAATAGTTTTTTAATCAAAAACTGCAGTGGGGCTGGTACTTGGGTTGGGGCCTACTACCAGTGTCTGCCGCTCCAAGGTGTTCTCCAGGTTGCCGCTCCCTAAATTCTATCTTCAGGCTCTTGTTAAATTGTTTTTAATGTAACACTGCATTTGGCCTACTTGTTTTGTTGGCCTTACTAACAGGGCGTAGCTAGAGCTTTTGCCGCCCGGGGCTGCTCCTCCCGAGTTTGGCGCCCCCCCCTCCCCCTCAGCTCAATACACACAAAGGTTACCAAAAATAGGACAACACGCATGATCGGGACTGCAAAAAAAAAAAAACAAGTTCTGCTTACCTGACCGCGCTCCTGCTCTCTCCACGCAGCTGAAGCGTGCACTCGCCGGCGACTGACAATGATGTCAGCATTGCCCCAGTGTCTCCAGCAATCATCTGCCCCAGTGTGTCCTCCAGCATTGCCCCCAGTGTGTCCAGCAATCTGCCCCAGTGTCTCCAGCAATCTGCCCCAGTGTCTCCAGCATTGCACCAGTGTCTCCAGCAATCTGCCCCAGTGTCTCCAGCAATCTGCCCCAGTGTCTCCAGCATTGCCCCAGTGTCTCCAGCATTGCCCCAGTGTCTCCAGCATTGCCCCAGTGTGTCCACCGTTAGCTTATCAAAAAACGAACAAACAAACAGAGTCTCCTCACCTGACCAGCGCTCCATGCGGCGAGCTCCCTCCAGCAGCGCACACTCGCCGGCAACTGACGTCAGAAGCCGGCGACGTGTGCGCTGCGGCCGACTTCAGCTGCCAGCCTCCAAATGGCTGGTGGCTGTTGTTTACTATTGACGTGTGGGCGCGGGCCCGCACGTCAATAGCATTAAACAGCTGCAGCGCCGGCCGCGGTTTTAGAGGGCCCCGGGCGAAAGAGTCTCAGTGGGCCCCCCCTTTAACACATAGCACGATTCATGATGCAGATACAGCAGAGAAATATAGCATAGCCACATAGCATATAACACAGCCCACGTAGCACATAACACAGCCCACGTAGCATATAGCACAGCCACGTAGTGTATAACACAGCCCACGCAGTATATAACACAGCCCACATAGCGTATAGCACAGCCACGTAGTATATAACACAGCCACGTAGTATATTGCCCAGCCACATAGTATATTGCCCAGTGACGGAGTATACAGCACAGAGTCACGTAGTATACAGACTTAAAATAAAAAATAAACATATACTCACCCTCCGATGAAGTTCTGGCCCTGTACCGCACGAGGCAGCTTCCGGTCCCAGGGTTGGTATGAGCGCAGGACCTGTGATGACGTTGCGGTCACATGACCATGACGTCATGGCAGGTCCTTCTCACATACCATCCTTGGCACCGGAAGCTGCCGCTTGCATGGAGCGGGCACTGGAGCGTGGCGAGGAGCGGGAAAGGCGGCGGAGGGTGAGTATAGCAGGTTTTTTTTTTTATTATTATTTTCAACATGACATATTTTTACTATTGATGCTGCATAGGCAGCATCAATAGTAAATAGTTGGGGACACACAGGGTTAATAGCAGCAGTAACGGAGTGCGTTACACCGCGGGCCGTTACTGCTGCTATTAACCCTGTGTGAGCGGTGAGTGGAGGGGATTATGGAGCGGGCACTGATTGTGGGGAGGAAGGAGCGGGCGCCGGGCACTGACTGCAGCGGAGGGACTAATCGGACTGTGCCCGTCGCTGATTGGTCGTGGCAGCCATGACAGGCAGCTGCCGAGACCAATCAGCGACGACAGACAGAGGTTGCGACCAATGAATATCCGTGAAAGAAAGAAAGACAGAAGGACAGAGAAAGACGGAAGTGTGACCCTTAGACAATGATGTAATATATATATATATATACTTCTCACCTGTGTCTTGCCTCTCTCTCTGTTGTGTTTTCTGTCTCTCACATCTTTTCTGTCTCCCGCTCTGATTTTCATATTTCCTTCTGCCTCTTCTTCCTGCTTGTCCGTGGCTCCGCCCCCAACATTTAGCCCCGCCCCTCCATGGCTCTTCATAGTGTGAGAGCTGTGACGCTGCTGGAGGGGAGGGATCAGAGCTTCTGCTGCTGACTGCAGGTGCGGGGGTGAGTCACAGCGTGTGTGACTGTGTGCCCCTGCTACACTGCAGCCAGCAACTCTGCACGGCCGCGCGCACTGCCAGCGCTCTGCTCCAGTCCTCACTATGCAGGGAGGAAGGAGCAGAGAATGAGTGCGCGCAGCCGCGCTGATACCCGCCCCCCGCATTGTGCCGCCCGGGGCGGCCCGCACCCCCCCCGCACCCTCCTTCCTACGCCACTGCTTACTAACGGTGTCTGCCGCTCCTTGCTGTTCTCCTACAGTGAGCAAACCAGTGCCGCCGGTTTACTTCTGTTACCAATTTTGAACTGCATTTAGCCTACTTACTGATTTGGGCCTACTCACTGTGTCAGCCTCTCATTACAGTTGTACTCCACTGAACAAAGCAATGCCCCCTGGTTAGTCCTGTTACCAATTTTGAACTGCATTTAGCCCACTTTATTATTTGGGCCTATATCTGTGTTTCCTCCTCATCCTGCCCATTGCCCAGCCAGTGATAGATGAGTCTGCTGGTACATTGACCCAGAACGCTACATTCCCCGTGCACGCTACACAGCCAGAATGTGACCCTGCTGAAAGTCAGGTTGCTCTTCCCGCATACCATATCACCTTACACGGGGACAAAGAGGAAGGTGCAGATGAAAGTGCAGGTTCCTTCATCAGGTGGGGGGAGGAATACTCGTTGGCGACGTCACTGGCACAGGGCCCCTCATAGTACGCAAAAGTGTCGCTGCCGGTGGGAGGCGCCCACGCCGTGCAAACACACCGCCGTACTTTGAGGGGCCCTGTGCCAGTGCCAATGCCAAACAGTGCCCCCCCCTGCTTGCTCAGGATCACAGCACTTGCAAAGTTGAAATACTTACCTCGCCCTGCTCCACTGCCGTGACTTGGTCCAGATTTCCTGGGCCCACAAAATACTTGAACCAGCCCTACCCCCAACAACTTTAGCCAAATGACCCCCAATTTCCAATGCCTAACTATTATTTTAAGGGAAATTAAGATTGACAAGCTTCATTAAGAAGAATGGATGTTTTTGCCATTAAAATGGGCACTCTAGGTGTTTTCCAGGCCCCCACTCACTGCCGACTATGCTGCCCCATTGACTTGCATTGGGTTTCGTGTTTCAGTCGATCCCGATTTTACGACATAATTGGCCGATTTCACTCGACCCGACTTTTGAGATAGTCGGGTTTTGCGAAACCCAACTCGACTCTAAAAAAGTCAAGGTTGCTCAACCCTAGTCTTCACCCATCCCCCATACTGTTTCCTCAGATATGCCCCCATTCCCCAGTACTGTTTCCTCATACATGCCCCTATTCCCCAGTACTGTTTCCTCATACATGCCCCCCATTCTCCTGTACTGTTTCCTCACATATGCCCATTACTTTCCTCTACCCCACCCCATCATTGCTCTCTTCACCACCTCCATCTTTGCCTTCTCCACCACCACTATCATTGCTTTCTCCCCCACCACCCCATAATTTCCCATTCCACAACCTCCATCATTTCCTTCTTCCCCAGCACTCCCATCATTGCCCATTCCACCACCTCCATCATTTCCTCCTTTGCCTTTTCCACCACATCCATCATTTTCTATTCCCCCACCATCCCCATCATTGCCTTTTCCACCACCATCATCGTTGTCCTTTCCGCCGCCATCCCCATACTTGCCCATTCCACCACCTCCATCATTTTCTCCCCCGCCAATATCATCAGTGTGCTTTCCACCACCACCATTCTTGTCCATTCTACAACTCCCATCATTTCTTCCCCCATCATTATTGCACTTTCCACCACCTCCATGATTTCCTCCTCTCCCACCATCATGGCATTCTCCCCCACCACCATCATTGCCCATTCCAATTTCCACCTCCATCATTTCCTCCCCCCACCCCCATCATTACCCATTCCACCTCCATCATTGCCACCTCCAACATTGCACATTCCACCACATCCATCATTTCCTCCCCCCTCCCCCATCATTGCCCATTCCACCACCTCCATCATTTCCTCCCCCACCCCATCATTGCCCATTACACCTCCATCATTGCCATCATTGCCACCTCCATCATTGCCCATCTCCCCATCAGCCCCATCATTGCCCTCGCCTCTCCTCCCCATGCACACACACAAAACCATTTACCTCTCTGCACATTCACCCGCAGCGCTACACATGCACGCACACACAACACACACACACACAGCACCTCTCACATATATATATATATATATATATATATATACACACACACAGCACACACAGCACCTCTCATCTCTATATATACACACACAACATACATACAGCACCTCTCACCTCTATATACAGACACACACATACAACACAGACAAAGCACTGCTATACACACACACACACACACAAAACCTCTCACCTCTCTACACGCTCTGCTGCAGTATCTCGTCGCCTTCCTCTGACACAGCTGGCCGCTGAATGATTGATGATGTCATCCAGTGGCGCTGCCTGTGTGAGAGGAAGCGCGGGCAGGAAGACAGATCCCTGCAGCTCCGCTGCTATTTTCTCTTGTAGGCAGTGGAGCTGCAGGGATTTCTCCCTGCACGTTGCAACCACCCTGCAGGGGCCCCCCTCCATCTCCGCCGACATGTCCGCACATGTTGGGAGCTGGCGTGCTGCAGCTTCTCTGTGCCAGCTGTCAGGTTGACAGTAGGCACAGAGAACAGCCGACTCTCAATCCGGGGGGCGGCAGAATGCAGCCGCTGGGGAAGACATTGCGGACCGCTGAATTAGGCGGCCCGACTGCGCCCCCCTGCCGGCTACACCCCGTAGATACGCCACTGTGCTCCTGTATAGGAGATGGGGAACTCCAAGAACTGTGCGATCTTCTCAAGCCGCCTCAAAGAGTCTCTCCCAGGCCCATTCATTTCTCAAGAAGTGTTCATCCTGCTCCCTTCCTTCTGGGATCACACCCATCGCATACCAGCGATGGTGACCCTCTATTTTGAGGAACATGATGCTGGTTCCAGTTGTGAGCTGTTGCAGCCTTTAAGGCAAGTGTTTCATCTCTTCTGCCTGCTGATTGAACGAGATGTGATGTACCAAACTCTTTGATGGACCCCTTCCATCTGCTGGTCAGACGTAATGACCTTTTCTCGGAATGTCAACTGTCGGTACCTTGCAGCTAATGGCCCCGCAAGAATTTCTCCTGCCCTGGTCCTGGCTCGCTTCCTTGTCTTTTCTGACCAGCCTATTTCCCGCAGTCCGCTCAATAGTTTCTGGTTCCTGACTTTCCTGTCTGCAGTCCACAAGAACCCCAGCTGTGAAGGAGTCTCAGAACACAGGCTACTGCCATGGAGTGGTGAAGTGGCTGGTTCCAGATTATAGATTGTTGTCACACGAGGTTGGTCTAGCTCCGATATTCCTCCGGTTGCTCCGATATTCCTCCGGAAGTCTCGCGTGATTCTGCTATCTTTGCAGCCATTTAACCCACTAAACATATTACACTGTATGGATTACTAATTCAGTTCTCAACATTTTTTTTACGTTTTCTTAGAGTGTTATATAGCAACAAAATGTACCCAAGAAGATGTAATACTCTATACATGAGCAATATAATACTGGAAAATTTTTGACAACTTGTTTTGAGGGTTATATACGACTGAAATGTACCCCAGCAGGCGTAATACTCCATGGATGAGCAATATAATACCGATACATTTTGGAGGGTTGTACACTGCCGAAATGTACCCTAGTTCACGTAATACTCCATGGATGAGTAATTATCCTATCCTTGGAAACATGGAAATAACCATTTAAGGTTACCATTCCCATTAGATGAAGGTTGGCCGAGCCTGCCAATTTTGGCAGAACAGGCCAACCATCTGATGTGTCTCCCATCTCTTCCTGCCAGATCATTTCAGGAAAGACTAGGATTAGGAATTTTCCATTGAAATCCCTAATATTTTCTGTGTACTGGGAAATAATCTGACATTTTTGATAATTGCCCTGTGCCTAATGCTTGTTAGTAGGGTTGAGCGAAACGGGTCGTTCATTTTCAAAAGTCGCCGACTTTTGGCAAAGTCGGGTTTCATGAAACCCGATCCGACCCCTGTGCGGGGTCGGCCATGCGGTACGCGACTTTCGCGGCAAAGTCGCGTTTCAATGGCGCGAAAAGCGCCATTTCTCAGCCAATGAAGGTAAACGCAGAGTGTGGGCAGCGTGATGACATAGGTCCTGGTCCCCACCATCTTAGAGAAGGGCATTGCAGTGATTGGCTTGCTGTCCGTGGCGTCACAGGGGCTATAAAGGGGCGTTCCCGCCGACCGCCATGTTACTGCTGCTGATCTGAGCGGAGAGGTTGCTGCCGCTTCGTCAGAAGCAGGGATAGCGTTAGGCAGGGTCCATTAACCACCACACCGCTTGTGCTGTAGCGATTTCCACTGTCCAACACCACCTTCGGTGTGCAGGGACAGTGGAAGCTACATTTTTTTTTTTCCTCAGCGCTGTAGCTCATTGGGCTGCCCTAGAAGGCTCCCTGATAGCTGCATTGCTGTGTGTACGCCGCTGTGCAAACCAACTGCTTTTTTCAAAGCACAAATCCTCTTGTTCCTTCCTTTCTGCACAGCTATCTTGTTTGTTTGTCCACACTTTTTATTTAATTTGTGCAGCATTCCACTCCTTATTGCTGCCTGCCATACCTGGCTGAGATTACTGCAGGGAGATAGTAATTGAAGGACAGTTCCTTTTTTTTTTTTTTTTTGTGGGAGATTAAGATTGGCATTTCTGCTAGAGTGCCATCCCTGTCTGTGTCATCTCTCACTCAGTGGGCCATAGAAAGCCTATTTATTTTTTTGCTTGATTTGGGTTCTAAAATCTACCTGAAAAAATCACTACATCAATCAGTGGGAGAAAAATATTGGCCTCAGGGCTTGTGTGCCACTCCTTACTCCTGTGTGTGCCATCTCTCACTCAGTGGGCCATAGAAAGCCTATTAATTTTTTTGCTTGATTTGGGTTCTAAATTCTACCTGAAAAAATCAATAAATCAATCAGTGGGAGATTAATATTGGCCTTTGGGCTTGTGTGCCAGTCCTAAGCGTGCCATCTCTCTCTCTCAGATAGTGGGCCATAGAAAGCCTATTTATTATTTTTTTTATTGGGTTTATAAATTTTCCCTGGAAAAAAAAAAAAAGTGGGAGATTAATATTGGCCTCTGGGCTTGTGTGCCAGTCCTGAGCGTGCCATCTCTCTCACAAATAGTGGGCCATAGAAAGCCTATTTATTTTTTTGGTTGATTTGGGTTCTAAATTCTACCTGAAAAAATCAATAAATCAATCAGTGGGAGATTAATATTGGCCTTTGGGCTTGTGTGCCAGTCCTAAGCGTGCCATCTCTCTCTCTCAGATAGTGGGCCATAGAAAGCCTATTTATTATTTTTTTTATTGGGTTTATAAATTTTCCCTGGAAAAAAAAAAAAAAGTGGGAGATTAATATTGGCCTCTGGGCTTGTGTGCCAGTCCTGAGCGTGCCATCTCTCTCACAAATAGTGGGCCATAGAAAGCCTATTTATTTTTTGGGTTGATTTGGGTTCTAAATTCTACCTGAAAAAATCAATAAATCAATCAGTGGGAGATAAATATTGGCCTCTGGGCTTGTGTGCCACTCCTGACTCCTGTGTGCGTCATCTCTCACTCAGTGGGCCCTAGAAAGCCTATTTTTTGTTTTATTTGTTTTCTAAATTCTCCCTGAAAAAATCATTTTATTTTATTTGGTTTCTAAATTCTTCCTGAAAAATTCATTTTTTTGTATTTTTTTTTTCTAAAGTCTCCCTGAAAAAAAAAAAAAAAATCAAATCAGTGGGAGATTAATATTGCCCTTTCTGCTTGTGTGCCAGTCTTGACTCCTGGGTGTGCCATCTCTCTCTCTCCAATTGTGGGCCATAGAAAGCCTATTAATTTTTTTGCTTGATTTGGGTTCCAAAATCTACCTGAAAAAATCACTGAATCAATCAGTGGGAGATAAATATTGGCCTCTGGGCTTGTGTGCCACTCCTGACTCCTGTGTGCGTCCTCTCTCACTCAGTGGGCCCAACAAAGCCTATTTTTTTTTTATTTGTTTTCTAAATTCTCCCTGAAACAATCATTTTATTTTATTTTGTTTCTAAATTCTTCCTGAAAAATTCATTTTTTTGTATTTTTTTTCTAAAGTCTCCCTGAAAAAAAAAAAAAATCAAATCAGTGGGAGATTAATATTGCCCTTTCTGCTTGTGTGCCAGTCTTGACTCCTGGGTGTGCCATCTCTCTCTCTCTCTCTCCAATTGTGGGCCATAGAAAGCCTATTTATTTTTTTGCTTGATTTGGGTTCCAAAATCTACCTGAAAAAATCACTAAATCAATCAGTGGGAGATAAATATTGGCCTCTGGGCTTGTGTGCCACTCCTGACTCCTGTGTGCGTCATCTCTCACTCAGTGGGCCCTAGAAAGCCTATTTTTTGTTTTATTTGTTTTCTAAATTCTCCCTGAAAAAATCATTTTATTTTATTTGGTTTCTAAATTATTCCTGAAAAAATCATTTTTTTTGTATTTTTTTTTTCTAAAGTCTCCCTGAAAAAAAAAAAAAATCAAATCAGTGGGAGATTAATATTGCCCTTTCTGCTTGTGTGCCAGTCTTGACTCCTGGGTGTGCCATCTCTCTCTCTCCAATTGTGGGCCATAGAAAGCCTATTAATTTTTTTGCTTGATTTGGGTTCCAAAATCTACCTGAAAAAATCACTGAATCAATCAGTGGGAGATAAATATTGGCCTCTGGGCTTGTGTGCCACTCCTGACTCCTGTGTGCGTCCTCTCTCACTCAGTGGGCCCTACAAAGCCTATTTTTTTTTTATTTGTTTTCTAAATTCTCCCTGAAACAATCATTTTATTTTATTTTGTTTCTAAATTCTTCCTGAAAAATTCATTTTTTTGTATTTTTTTTTCTAAAGTCTCCCTGAACAAAAAAAAAAAAAATCAAATCAGTGGGAGATTAATATTGCCCTTTCTGCTTGTGTGCCAGTCTTGACTCCTGGGTGTGCCATCTCTCTCTCTCTCTCCAATTGTGGGCCATAGAAAGCCTATTAATTTTTTTGCTTGATTTGGGTTCCAAAATCTACCTGAAAAAATCACTAAATCAATCAGTGGGAGATAAATATTGGCCTCTGGGCTTGTGTGCCACTCCTGACTCCTGTGTGCGTCCTCTCTCACTCAGTGGGCCATAGAAAGCCTATTTTTTTTAAATTTGTTTTCTAAATTCTCCCTGAAACAATCATTTCATTTTATTTGGTTTATAAATTCTTCCTTAAAAAATCATTTTTTTTTATTATTTTTTTTTTTCTAAAGTCTCCCTTTAAAAAAAAAAAAAACAAATCAGTGGGAGATTAATATTTACATTTGCGCTTCAGTGACAGTCCTGCGTGTGTGGCATCTCTCTCATTTGTTGCCACCAACAACAGAGTGTGTAACATTGTGCCTGATTTTCGTTGTGGTCTCACCCACCTGTAAAGGGGTAGCTAAATCATACTGAAGTTATAGCTCACCGTGTAAGTTGTGTGACAGCAACAAATACCGTTAGTTTGGTAACGTTTTTAAAACAATGAGGAAGTCTGGTGGAAGAGGTCGTGGCCGGGGGCGTTCATTGTCAGCTGGTAATGAGGGTAGTGGTAGTGGTGGAGCATCAGGTGGTCGTGGGAAAAAAAATATTGCACCTAAGTCTCGAGCTGTGGAGCCAGGTTCGTCGTCTGGCTACACAAGGCCTCGAACGCTCCCTTTTCTGGGAGTAGGAAAACCGCTTTTAAAGCCGGAGCAGCAAGAGCAAGTTTTGGCTTATCTTGCTGACTCAGCCTCTAGCTCTTTTGCCTCCTCTCGTGAAACTGGTAAAAGTAAAAGCAGCGCGTCCTTAGTGGATGTTCACGGTCAGGGACAAGTCGCTTCCTTGTCCTCTTCAGCAAAAACAACAACAGAGAAGAATGCAGCAGGCGACACAACGGGTTACTCCATGGAGCTCTTTACACATACCGTCCCTGGCTTAGAAAGTGAAGCAGTTAACAGTCCATGCCCATTACAAGTTGAATCTGACATGGAGTGCACTGATGCACAGCCACAGCCAGACTACTATGCTGGTCCTTTGACTCAGACCACAACATTGCCCTCGCAGGGTGCTGATCAAGAATCAGACCCTGATGAGACTATGTTGCCCCATCACGAACGCTATACCACCGACCGACACGGTGACACAGACGAAGTTGCACACGAGCTACAAGAAGAGGTAATAGATGACCCAGTTCTTGACCCCGATTGGCAGCCATTGGGGGAACAGGGTGCAGGCGGCAGCAGTTCTGAAGAGGAGGAGGAGGGGCCGCAGCAGGCATCAACATCGCAACAGGTTCCATCTGCCGGGCCCGTATCTTGCCCAAAACGCGTGGCAAAGTCAAAACCTGTTGGAGGACAGCGTGGCCATCCGGTTAAAGCTCAGTCTGCAATGCCTGAAAAGGTATCCGATGCTAGAAAGAGTGCAGTCTGGCATTTTTTTAAACAACATCCAATTGATCAGCGCAAAGTCATCTGTCAAAAATGTTCAACTACCTTAAGCAGAGGGCAGAATCTGAAAAGTCTCAATACAAGTTGCATGCATAGACATTTAACCATAAGCATTTGCAAGCTTGGACTAACTACGTTGTAGCACCCTCGGCCAATGAAGCTAGTCATCAACGCAACATCCCTTCCGGCAGTGTAGGGCCACCATTTTCTGCACCACCTGCAGTATCTGTGCAGGTTTCTTTGCCAGGCCAAAGCAGTCAGGGTCAGGGAATCACCAGTTTCGTAGTAGGAAACACTGCATCTAGGGCACCGGCGGCAACAATACCATCTCCCACCGTCTCTCAGTCTGCCATGTCCACCGGCACCCCCGCTAGTTCCACGATCTCCAGCTCTCCAGTCCAGCTCACCCTACATGAGACTATGGTTAGAAAAAGGAAGTACTTAGCCTCGCATCCGCGTACACAGGGTTTGAACGCCCACATAGCTAGACTAATCTCGTTAGAGATGATGCCCTACCGGTTAGTTGAAAGCGAAGCTTTCAAAGCCCTGATGGACTACGCTGTACCACGCTACGAGCTACCCAGTCGACACTTTTTTTCCAGAAAAGCCATCCCAGCCCTCCACCAGCATGTTAAAGAGCGCATCGTCCATGCACTCAGGCAATCTGTGAGCACAAAGGTGCACCTGACAACAGATGCATGGACCAGTAGGCATGGCCAGGGACGTTACGTGTCCATCACGGCACACTGGGTAAATGTGGTGGATGCAGGGTCCACAGGGGACAGCAACTTTGGGACAGTTCTGCCTAGCCCACGGTCTAGGAAACAGTTGGCTGTAGCCGTTCGCACCCCCTCCTCCTCCTCCTCGTCCTCCTGCAGAAGCGAGACCTCGTCCACAGACCGCAGTCGCACAACCACTCCATCCGCAGCTGCCACTGTTGCACACCAGGTCTCCCATTATGGGGCAGCTACTGGCAAACGTCAGCAGGCTGTATTGGCTATGAAGTGTTTGGGCGACAACAGACACACCGCTGAAGTTCTGTCCGAGTTCTTGCAGAAAGAAACGCAGTCGTGGCTGGGCACTGTAGATCTTGAGGCAGGCAAGGTAGTGAGTGATAACGGAAGGAATTTCATGGCTGCCATCTCCCTTTCCCAACTGAAACACATTCCTTGCCTGGCTCACACCTTAAACCTGGTGGTGCAGTGCTTCCTGAAAAGTTATCCGGGGTTATCCGACCTGCTCCTCAAAGTGCGTGGACTTTGCTCACATATCCGCCGTTCGCCCGTACACTCCAGCCGTATGCAGACCTATCAGCGTTCTTTGAACCTTCCCCAGCATCGCCTAATCATAGACGTTGCAACAAGGTGGAACTCAACACTGCACATGCTTCAGAGACTGTGTGAACAGAGGCGGGCTGTTATGTTTTTGTGGGAGGATACACATACACGGGCAGGCAGTAGGATGGCAGACATGGAGTTGTCAGGTGTGCAGTGGTCGAAGATTCAAGACATGTGTCAAGTCCTTCAGTGTTTTGAGGAATGCACACGGCTGGTTAGTGCAGACAACGCCATAATAAGCATGAGCATCCCCCTAATGCGTCTGCTGATGCAAAGTTTGACGCACATAAAGGATCAGGCGTCTGCAGCTGAGGAAGAGGAAAGCCTTGATGACAGTCAGCCATTGTCTGGCCAGGGCAGTGTACAGGACGAGGTAGCGGGCGAACAGGAGGAGGAGGACGAGGAGGATGATGGGGATGATTATATTTTTAATGAGGAAGCTTTTCTGGGGCCAGTGGAAATTGTTGGCGCGGCAAGGCCGGGTTCTGGTTTTTGGAGGGACACAAGTGACGTGGATTTGCCTGAAACTGCCCCTCAACCAAGCACAACCACAGATTTGAGAACTGGAACTTTGGGCCACATGGCGGATTATGCCTTGCGTATCCTCAAAAGGGACACACGCATAACAAAAATGATGAACGATGACGATTACTGGTTGGCCTGCCTCCTTGATCCTCGCTATAAAGGCAAATTGCTAAATATAATGCCACATGAGAACTTGGAACTAATATTAGCAACCAAACAATCAACTCTTGTTGACCGTTTGCTTCTGGCATTCCCTGCACACAGCGCCCGTGATCGTTCTCACACGAGCTGCAGGGGCCAGCAGACCAGAGGTGTTAGAGGGGCAGAAATCAGAAGTGGCGTTGGCCAGAGGGGTTTTCTGACCAGGTTGTGGAGTGATTTTGCTATGACCGCAGACAGGACAGGTACTGCAGCATCAATTCAAAGTGACAGGAGACAACATTTGTCCAGTATGGTTACTAACTATTTTTCATCCCTTATCGACGTTCTCCCTCAACCGTCATTCCCATTTGATTACTGGGCATCAAAATTAGACACCTGGCCAGAATTGGCAGAATATGCAGTGCAGGAGCTTGCTTGCCCGGCAGCTAGTGTCCTATCAGAAAGAGTATTCAGTGCTGCAGGTTCAATACTAACAGAAAAAAGGACTCGTCTGGCTACCCAAAATGTAGATGATCTAACCTTCATTAAAATGAACCACAACTGGATTTCGAAATCTTTTGCGCCACCTTGCCCGGCTGACACCTAGCTTTCCTATGTAAAGGTCTTGCCTGTGGACTATTCTGAACGACTTTTCCAATCTCGTAATTTGCAGCACCTGATTGTCCAGCATCCGACATGTTAACACCTCCCTAAATGGCCAAAGTCCCCACACGGGGCCGTGGTATCGCCACTTGGCGCCAGCACCCGTGAGAGTACTGTTTGTCTGAGGAGGTGGGTGTGCCCGCTTTTGGTCGACGGCACTGCCACTAGGTCCCTCATAGTACAATAAAGTGTCTGGCGGTGGTGGTGCGCACCCAACGTCAGACACACCGTTGTAATATGAGGGGCCCTGGGCCTGTAACGCCGGCCACAAGACAGTCCCCCCCCCAGCTCAAACAGTGCTCTACCACTTGCAAAATTTTCTCTCACAGCTCCACCAATGTTTAGTCTATGCGCTGACATCCTTCAATGCCTGGCACTGTCAATACCATTGTATTGACATTTTTCTTATGTTAGGCCTTCGAAGCCTGTCTGCGGTCACTCCTTCCACTAGGCCTCCACTGACCTGTCTACTGCTGCCCGTGTTCCCCTGGAACCAATTTTAAATTGCCTACAGCCCAATTTTTGTTATGTTAGGCCTTCGAAGCCTGTCTGCGGCCCGTTCTTTCCACTACTACTACACTGACCTGGCTACTGCCGCCCGTGTTCCCCTGGAACCAATTTAAAATTGCCGACAGCAAGCCCAATTTATTATGTTAGGCCTTCGAAGCCTGTCTGCGGTCCCTCCTTCCACTAGGCCTCCACTGACCTGTCTACTGCTGTCCGTGTTCCCCTGGAACCAATTGTAAATTGCCTACATCCCAATTTTTGTTATGTTAGGCCTTCGAAGCCTGTCTGCGGCCCGTTCTTTCCACTACTACTACACTGACCAGGCCACTGCTGCCCGTGTTCCCCTGGAACCAATTTTAAATTGCCTACAGCCAGCCCAATTTATTATGTTAGGCCTTCAAAGCCTGTCTGCGGTCCCTCCTTCCACTAGGCCTCCACTGACCTGTCTACTGCTGCCCGTGTACCCCTTGAACCAACATCAGAAAATATAAAAATAAGTATTTTGCTTATAAAAAAGAAAATACTGGAGAGATATCAAAGGCAGACATTTTAACATTAAAAACAAACACATACAACAAAAATCTGGTACAGTACTAAAAATGGCCACCAGCTACAATAACTTTCTCCTGCAAGTAGTTAACTGAAAGTTTTTTTCAATTTAAAACACAGATATGGCATCCACCGAGTGTTGTCCTGTCGCGTCTTCTTTATATTGTTGCCAAGAAGATGCAAAACAATGAAAATAATAAAATCATTATTTACCAAAAAAATAGAGTAAGTCAAAACCACATTGCAAATAAACATTCATTACAAATAAAGAAGCAGGGCGCGTCCGAGGGTGAGTATATACCTAATAAGAATATAATCACCCTCGGACGCGCCCTGCTTCTTTACGACAGCCTTCCTTCCTAAGAATCAGCCCTTCCGTGGTGTAGAGAGAGGGTGTGTTACACTCCAAGGTGTTCCCCAGGTTGCCTTTCCTGAGCTTCGATCTTCATGCTCTCGTTTAGTAGTTGTCGGAAAGTAGGCTGCATTAGGCCTACAAATTGGGTATGGGGTGGAGAGAGATGGTGTGTTACACTCCAAGGTGTTCCCCAGGTTTCCTTGCCATTGCTTCGGTCTTCCGACTCTCGTTTAGTAGTTGTAGAAAACTACACTGCATTAGGCCTACAAAATGGGTATCGGGTGGAGAGAGATGGTGTGTTACACTCCAAGGTGTTCCCCAGGTTTCCTTGCCATTGCTTCGGTCTTCAGACTCTCGTTTAGTAGTTGTAGAAAACTACACTGCATTAGGCCTACAAAATGGGTATCGGGTGGAGAGAGATGGTGTGTTACACTCCAAGGTGTTCCCCAGGTTTCCTTGCCATTGCTTCGGTCTTCCGACTCTCGTTTAGTAGTTGTAGAAAACTACACTGCATTAAGCCTACAAATTGGGTATCGGGTGAAGAGAGATGGCGTGTTACACTCCAAGGTGTTCCCCAGGTTTCCTTGCCATTGCTTCGGTCTTCCGACTCTCGTTTAGTAGTTGTAGAAAACTACACTGCATTAGGCCTACAAAATGGGTATCGGGTGGAGAGAGATGGTGTGTTACACTCCAAGGTGTTCCCCAGGTTTCCTTGCCATTGCTTCGGTCTTCCGACTCTCGTTTAGTAGTTGTAGAAAACTACACTGCATTGGGCCTACAAAATGGGTATCGGGTGGAGAGAGATGGTGTGTTACAGTCCAAGGTGTTCCCCAGGTTTCCTTGCCATTGCTTCGGTCTTCCGACTCTCGTTTAGTAGTTGTAGAAAACTACACTGCATTAGGCCTACAAAATGGGTATCGGGTGGAGAGAGATGGTGTGTTACACTCCAAGGTGTTCCCCAGGTTTCCTTGCCATTGCTTCGGTCTTCCGACTCTCGTTCAGTAGTTGTAGAAAACTACACTGCATTAGGCCTACAAAATGGGTATCGGGTGGAGAGAGATGGTGTGTTACACTCCAAGGTGTTCTCCAGGTTGCCTTTCCAGAGCTTCGATCTTAATGCTCTCGTTTAGTAGTTGTTGGAAACTACGCTGCATTAGGCCTCCAAATTGGCTATGGGGTGGAGAGAGATGGTGTGTTACACTCCAAGGTGTTCTCCAGGTTTCCTCGCCATTGCTTCGATCTTCCGACTCTCGTTTAGTAGTTGTAGAAAACTACACTGCATTAGGCCTACAAAATGGGTATCGGGTGGAGAGAGATGGTGTGTTACACTCCAAGGTGTTCCCCAGGTTTCCTTGCCATTGCTTCGGTCTTCCGACTCTCGTTTAGTAGTTGTAGAAAACTACACTGCATTAGGCCTACAAAATGGGTATGGGGTGGAGAGAGATGGTGTGTTCCACTCCAAGGTGTTCTCCAGGTTGCCTTTCCTGAGCTTCTATCTTCAGGCTCTCGTTAAATTGTGGTTAAATGGAACAACTGCATTTGGCGTACTAGTTGGTTTGGGGCCTACTAACAGTGTCTGCCGCTCCTTGTCTGTTCTCCTGGTTTCCTGTCCTGAAATTCCGTTTTCAGGCGCTCGTTAAGTAGTTGTTAATGTTAGACTGCATTTGGCCTACTAGTTGGGTTGGGGCCTACTATCGGTGTCTGCCACTCCTTGCTGTTCTCCTCCACTGAACAAAGCTGTGCCGCCTGTTTACTACGGTTGCCAATTTTGAACTGCATTTCGACTACTTACTGATTTGGGCCTACTCTCTGTGTCAGCCTCTCATTCCAGTTGTCCTCCACTGCAATGCCCCCTGGTTATTCCTGTGTTACCAATTTTGAACTGCATTTAGCCAACTTTATTCTTTGGGCCTATATCTGTGTTTCCTCCTCATCCTGCCCATTGCCCAGCCAGTGATAGATGAGTCTGCTGGTACATTGACCCATAACGCAACATTCCCCGTGCACGCTACACAACAACATTGTGACCCTGCTGAAAGTCAGGTTGCTCTTCCCGCATACCATACCACCTTACACGGGGACAAAGAGGAAGGTGCAGATGAAAGTGCAGGTTCCTTCATCAGGTGGGGGGAGGAATACTAGTTGGCGACGTCACTGGCACAGGGCCTCTCATAGTACGCAAAAGTGTTGCTGCCGGTGGGAGGCGCCCCCGCCGTGCAAACACACCGCTGTACTTTGAGGGGCCCTGTGCCAGTGCCAATGCCAACGAGTGGGCCCCCCCTGCTTGCTCAGGTTCACAGCACTTGCAAAGTTGAAATACTTACCTCTCCCTGCTCCACTGCCGTGACGTGGTCCAGATTTCCTGGGCCCACTAATTACTTGAACCAGCCCTACCCACCACAACTTTAGCCAAATGACCCCCAATTTCAAATGCCTTCCAATTATTATAAGGTAAATTACACTTGACAAGCTTCATTAAGAAGAATGGATGGTTTTGACATTAAAATGGGCACTCTAGGTGTTTTCCTGGCCCCCACTCACTGCCGACTATGCTGCCCCATTGACTTGCATTGGGTTTCGTGTTTCGGTCGATCCCGACTTTACGTCATAATCGGCCGATTTCACTCGACCCGACTTTTGAGATAGTCGGGTTTCGCGAAACCCGGCTCGACTCTAAAAAGGTCAAGGTCGCTCAACTCTACTTGTTAGCATAAACCATAATGAATATCATAATTTATTTAATCGTATGAACATATATTTAAACATCATATAAGAATACATAAATGATAAACAGTGATTGAAAAGAACAAAGGAACAGAAATCCGAGTCGGATATCGATATTTTCTATGTATGCAATAACGTTGTCATTTCCAGTATAGAAATCATTCTTGTCACCAGTATAAGATCTGAGGGGACATTCCTTAACAATGTGCTGAATTGTTTGATGGTCAGCTCCACAGTCACAGGCAGGAGAGTCAGATTTTCCCCACTTATGCATAAGATCTGCACAGACACCAAAGTTTGTTCTGATACGATTCAAAGTGACCCAGGTTTTCCTTGGCAGATTGGAGCCTGGTGGTGGATTTTGAAAGTGAGGAAACGTTTGAGGCTCACCGTCTACTGCACTGACCCAAAGTTCACGCCATTTCTCTTCTAAATTGAAATCATGTTCATACAGGGTAATTGCGGATCGGATGGGTGGATGTCTTGATTTCAGTCGCTGTATTTGAACATCTTGGATATTTTGATGTATTGGGAGATTTTCATTATTCATTACTTTGGTGTATTCTTTAAGTAGGAGCTTTTGTCTTCTCAGATTTGCAGGTGCGATATGGGTCAAGACAGGTAACCAATGGACGGGCGTAGGTCTGATAGCACCAGAAATTATGCGCATAGAGTTGTTCAACTGATTGTCGATTGCATTCTTTACGAATATCATAAAGATTGATATCTTAAAATATATACAAAATATAGCCAAAACTACATAGATTAGAGTTAGGGACTGTTATGCATCTGAGTTCAAACTTTTGAGCTTCTGATTGGCTTCTCTATCCACCAAGCCACAGCAGATACACCTTTTCTTCAGGTGTTTAGTTTATCTTTGCTTCAGTCTTTGTAGGGTAACAGGTGCTTTAATTTGCTCTGTTGTTCTGCCCTATCACCTTTCAGGTGTGACTTTCTCCTGCTGGTATTTCCTGCTAGTGATAGTCTCAATTGGATGTCCAGTCACACTGCTGTAGTTTAAGCCAGGCAGTGAAAGACCAGCTAGGGTTTATCTCTTTGCTGTTTATGTTCTTTACCCTGCAACTATCTTCTGTTTCTTTTTAGGAAGTAGGCTTCATATTTTTTAATAGTGATGATGGGCGAACACGTGAATGTTCAGGTCCGACGAGTTCTGCCGAACATAAAAAAAAAAAAAAAATGTTCGGTTCGGGTACTAGAACGGTACCCGAAGCCAAACCTGGACCCCATTCAGAAAAATGGGGGGCCAGAACATATGTCATTTGTATGACAGCGCGGCAAACACAGCGCGCTCCAGCCTTCAGCTGTCAGCTTTACCATGACTGGTTTCAAAAATAGAGGGGTCCCATGAATTTAATTTTTCAATTAAATAAATAATTTTTAAAAATGGCATGTGGTCCCCCATATTTTTGACAACCAGCCAAGCTAAAGCACACAGCTAGGAGCTGGTACTCTCTGGCTGGCAAGTGGCCATGGATAATGCCTCCCCAGCTTAAAAAAAAGGAACCTAACTATGGGGTTAGTAATGGGGCAGCTGTGGGCTCCTTTTCTTAGGCTGGGGGGCTAATATCCATGGCTCCTTACCAGTCTGAGAATACCAGCCCCCAGCTGTTAGCTTTAGCTTGGGTTGTTGTAAAAAATGGGGGGATCCCAAGCCAATTTTTAAAATTATTTAAATATTAATTTTTTTTTTTTATAAAACAAAGGTGTGGGATTGATCTATCTATATATATACAGTGGGGCAAAAAAGTATTTAGTCAGTCAGCAATAGTGCAAGTTCCACCACTTAAAAAGATGAGAGGCGTCTGTAATTTACATCATAGGTAGACCTCAACTATGGGAGACAAACTGAGAAAAAAAAATCCAGAAAATCACATTGTCTGTTTTTTTAACAATTTATTTGCATATTATGGTGGAAAATAAGTATTTGGTCAGAAACAAAATTTCATCTCAATACTTTGTAATATAACCTTTGTTGGCAATGACAGAGGTCAAACGTTTTCTGTAAGTCTTCACAAGGTTGCCACACACTGTTGTTGGTATGTTGGCCCATTCCTCCATGCAGATCTCCTCTAGAGCAGTGATGTTTTTGGCTTTTCGCTTGGCAACACGAACTTTCAACTCCCTCCAAAGGTTTTCTATAGGGTTGAGATCTGGAGACTGGCTAGGCCACTCCAGAACCTTGAAATGCTTCTTACGAAGCCACTCCTTCGTTGCCCTGGCGGTGTGCTTTGGATCATTGTCATGTTGAAAGACCCAGCCACGTTTCATCTTCAATGCCCTTGCTGATGGAAGGAGGTTTGCACTCAAAATCTCACGATACATGGCCCCATTCATTCTTTCATGTACCCGGATCAGTCGTCCTGGCCCCTTTGCAGAGAAACAGCCCCAAAGCATGATGTTTCCATCACCATGCTTTACAGTAGGTATGGTGTTTGATGGATGCAACTCAGTATTCTTTTTCCTCCAAACACGACAAGTTGTGTTTCTACCAAACAGTTCCAGTTTGGTTTCATCAGACTGTAGGACATTCTCCCAAAACTCCTCTGGATCATCCAAATGCTCTCTAGCAAACTTCAGACGGGCCCGGACATGTACTGGCTTAAGCAGTGGGACACGTCTGGCACTGCAGGATCTGAGTCCATGGTGGCGTAGTGTGTTACTTATGGTAGGCCTTGTTACATTGGTCCCAGCTCTCTGCAGTTCATTCACTAGGTCCCCCCGCGTGGTTCTGGGATTTTTGCTCACCGTTCTTGTGATCATTCTGACCCCACGGGGTGGGATTTTGCGTGGAGCCCCAGATCGAGGGAGATTATCAGTGGTCTTGTATGTCTTCCATTTTCTAATTATTGCTCCCACTGTTGATTTCTTCACTCCAAGCTGGTTGGCTATTGCAGATTCAGTCTTCCCAGCCTGGTGCAGGGCTACAATTTTGTTTCTGGTGTCCTTTGACAGCTCTTTGGTCTTCACCATAGTGGAGTTTGGAGTCAGACTGTTTGAGGGTGTGCACAGGTGTCTTTTTATACGGATAACAAGTTTAAACAGGAGCCATTACTACAGGTAATGAGTGGAGGAAAGAAGAGACTCTTAAAGAAGAAGTTACAGGTCTGTGAGAGCCAGAAATCTTGATTGTTTGTTTCTGACCAAATACTTATTTTCCACCATAATATGCAAATAAATTGTTAAAAAAACAGACAATGTGATTTTCTGGATTTTTTTTTCTCAGTTTGTCTCCCATAGTTGAGGTCTACCTATGATGTAAATTACAGACGCCTCTCATCTTTTTAAGTGGTGGAACTTGCACTATTGCTGACTGACTAAATACTTTTTTGCCCCACTGTAATTGTCTCAGGGTTTTTCCGTCTGTCTGTCTGTCTGTCCTGGAAATCCCACGTCCCTGAATCAGCGACGGGCACAGTATCGACGTAGAAATCCCGCGTCTCTAATTGGTCGAGGCCGCCAGGCCTCGACCAATCAGCGACGGGCACAGCGACGATGATGTCATAAAGGACTTAGCTGTCCCGCGTCTCTGATTGGTCGAGGCCGCCAGGCCTCGACCAATCAGCAACGGGCACAGCGATGATGATGTCATAATGGTTGCCATGGCGACGATGATGTCATAAAGGTTGCCTCGACCAATCAGCGACAGGCACAGTCTGCCGCGAATTCTGGAATCATCATTGTCCATATACTACGGGGACATGCATATTCTAGAATACCCGATGCTTTAGAATCGGGCCACAATCTAGTTTTTTATAACCAGCAATGATAAAGCTGACAGCTGAGGGTTTTGCCACTAGTTATCAAAAATAGAAGAGACTCCACATCATTTTTTTTTAATTTATATCACAGGCGCTGGCTGATGAATACTCATCAGTGGCATCTGCTCTCGCTGTTTTCAGCATCAGCTAGCGTAGGCTGATGGGAGTAGTATTCATCTCATCAACCGACGCGTGTGATCGGACGTAACCTTTTACTGCCGGTCGCAGTTGCTGGCTCATGCTGTCATCTGACAACCGCAGCTCTCTTACCGACGGTAATGATTTTACCAACGATCAGAGCCACCGATGTGTCTCGTGCTGTCATGCAGATGACAACGTTGGAAACATCAGATATTCAGGGTGCCGAACCCGAAGAGTAACACGGACCTCCTGGAGAAGTCCGTGTTTGGGGTTCGTGCCCTAACACTAGGTGTACGGTACGGACCCTGAACTTTACTGTTCGGGTTCGCCGATCTCTATTCTTTAACACTATGTACTTAATCCTTTATTTTGTAGTTTGTTTTACTCACTCTGGGATCTCTTTCTATTTGAGGACACTTTCCCTTCTGTAGGCAATGTGCACTCTGCTGGGCCCTCTAGTTCTTTAGGAGGAATGTTAAGAATACGACAGCCTTTCAGGCAGCATAGGTCAGAGTTGCCATCATCTAGTCTGTGGTGAGGGCTATCTCAGCTCACGCAGGTACCACTAGGGACTGCAGGTTCAGGATCTCTAGTCTGTGCAGGAACCAGTAGTGTCAGTTGCAGTTTTCAGTGTGTTACTTATGTTCCTGAGTAAGTTACTACACTATCATAACAGGGACCATTCTGATTGGGTAAACCTTGTCGTGCTGTTGGTTGGTTTTTATAGTTTCTTGATAAAAAAAAATGTCAACTAAGTCCTCGTGAATGCACATTCAGTTGAGATGTATTTCAGCTAACATGTTGCCGGCGTATGACCTCACTGTCATGTGCCACCTGTGACTGGCCTCTGATAGGTTGGATCTGAAGGAAGAGAATGCCAGGAGCATAGGCAGGAAAGAGGAATGTTTTTTCTTCCATGGATGTGGCATGGTGCGGGGCCAGCACAGGGACATGGGGCCAGGACTAGAAACATGGAGCCAGGACAAGAGACAAGGCCCAGGACAAGGAACAAATGGGCTCAGAACAAGGGTCAAATGGGCACAGGGAAAGGGACAAATAGGACCAGAACAAGGGACCTGGGGCCAGGACAAGGGACCTGGGGCCAGAACAAGGGAAATGGAGCCAGAACAAAGGACATGGAGCCAGAACAAGGGACAAGGAGCCAGGACAAGGAACATGGAGCCACGACAATTTTCCTCCTGAAGACCCTGATCACTTCCCCCACAATTGCCACATCCAAGATGTCCTTATGTAGGACTCTTCCCTACCACATGCATGATACTTTTCTTCAACCATTTTCTTTAGAAGATGCTTCTTTTGAGGTGGTAATGGAGCGCCCCCCGGTCACAGGGCCACGCGTTTCGGTACCGGGCTCCTCTGGTTCGGTTCTGAGGCTGTCACGGTGGCTAGACCCGGTCCGCGACCCTGCTAAGGGGCGTCCAATGAAAGTAGTGGAACAGTCTGTCAGGGGTTCGTGACGCCACCTGTGGTGTTCGGTCAGGGTGACCGACGCTGCTATGGGGTCCACTGGGGTGATGGAATGGCAGCCGGATGGTATAACTTCCCACAGGTGAAGTATGTCCCCAGGGCTTCCCAGTGGTGTAGGTGGCGATGGTGTGAGGTGCAGTCAATAATGAGGACACAAGGTTGCAGTCTCTTTACCTCTTTACTGAAGGCTTGAGGATCCTCTATCCAGAGTACGTTTAACAGGGCTCTCAGAGACCGGCCGGTCCAATGGGCACATCCAGAGTTTCCTTCACAGATGGAAATCGTTGCCTACCAATAGCGCCTGTGTGTTGTAGTCCTATCCTGCTGAGCATTCGGAATAGTCCTCACAACTGCTGTTCTCGTTCGTTTGTTGTCTGTTGTGAATTCTGTGGCAGAGTTCACTCCTGTGGTCACAAGTGGTACTTCGGCTGATTCTCTCTGGGAGCTTCCGTTTGTGGAGGAAAGTGGTACTGCAGCTTCTGAGTTTCCTCCCTCAGGTGATCTGGTGAGGTCATTAGCTGCTTCTCTACTTAACTCCACCTGATGCTTTGATCCATGCTTCCTGTCAATGTTCCAGTGCTGGACTTGTGTTTCCCTGGATCATTCCTGTGGCCTGCTGCTCTGCATAGCTAAGTGCTTCTTTGCTATTTGTTGCTATTTTTTCTGTCCAGCTTGTCTATTTGTTTTGCTGGAAGCTCTGGGACGCAAAGGGTGTACCTCCGTGGCGTTAGTTCGGTACGGAGGGTCTTTTTGCCCCCTTTGCGTGGTTTTCTTTAGGGTTTTGTGTAGACCGCAAAGTTATCTTTCCTATCCTCGTTCTGTCTAGAATATCGGGCCTCACTTTGCTGAATCTATTTCATCCCTACGTTTGTCTTTTCATCTTACTCACAGTCATTATATGTGGGGGGCTGCCTTTTCCTTTTGGGGTATTTCTCTGAGGCAAGGTAGGCTTATTTTTCTATCTTCAGGCTAGTTACTTTCTCAGGCTGTGCCGAGTTACATAGGGAGCGTTAGGCGCAATCCACAGCTGCCTCTAGTTGTGTTTGGAGAGGATCAGGAATTGCGGTCTACAGAGTTTCCACGTCTCAGAGCTCGTTCTATTATTTTGGGTTATTGTCAGATCACTGTATGTGCTCTGATCGCTATGTACATTGTGTTACTGAATTGTCTATCACAATAGTACAGGAAGCCAAAAGTACTAATAATTCTCAATAGAGGGAAAAAAGAAGTTCTGAGACCATTTTTTTTCCTTTGCGCTGTGATTTGTCTTTTTTTTCCCCTAGACATTTGGGTGGTTCAGGACACAGGTGTTACAATGGACATTAAAGGTCTGTCTTCATGTGTAGATCAGCTCACGGCAAGAGTTCAAGATATTCAAAATTTTGTGGTTCAGAATTCTTTGTTAGAACCGAGAATTCCTATTCCAGATTTGTTTTTTGGAGATAGAACTAAATTTCTGAGTTTCAAGAATACTTGTAAACTGTTTCTGGCTTTGAAACCTCGCTCCTCTGGTGACCCAGCGCAACAAGTTAGGATCGTCATTTCTTTTTTGCGTGGCGACCCTCAGGACTGGGCATTTTCTCTTGCGTCAGGAGATCCTGCATTGAGTGATATCGATGCGTTTTTCCTGGCGCTTGGATTGCTGTACGATGAGCCTAATTCAGTAGATCAGGCAGAAAAAAATTTGCTGGCTCTTTGTCAGGCTCAGGATGAGATAGAGCTATATTGCCAGAAATTTAGAAAATGGTCCGTGCTCACTCAATGGAATGAATCTGCGCTTGCAGCCATTTTCAGAAAGGGTCTCTCTGAAGCCATTAAGGATGTCATGGTGGGATTTCCTATGCCCGCTGGTTTGAATGAGTCTATGTCTTTGGCCATTCAGATCGGTCGACGCTTGCGTGAGCGTAAATCTGTGTACCATTTGGCGGTATTACCTGAGATTAAACCTGAGCCTATGCAGTGCGATAGGACTATGACCAGAGTTGAACGGCAAAAACACAGACGTCTGAATGGGCTGTGTTTCTACTGTGGTGATTCCACTCATGCTATCTCTGATTGTCCTAAGCGCACTAAGCGGTTCGCTAGGTCTGCCGCCATTGGTACTGTACAGTCAAAATTTCTTCTGTCCGTTACCTTGATATGCTCCTTGTCGTCGTATTCTGTCGATTGTGGATTCAGGCGCTGCCCTGAATTTGATGGACTGGGATTATGCTAAACGTTGTGGGTTTTTATTGGAGCCCTTGCAGTGTCCTATTCCATTGAGAGGAATTGATGCTACACCTTTGGCCAAGAATAAGCCTCAATACTGGACCCAGCTGACCATGTGCATGGCTCCTGCACATCAGGAGGTTATTCGCTTTCTGGTGTTGCATAATCTGCATGATGTGGTCGTGTTGGGGTTGCCATGGCTACAAGCCCATAATCCAGTATTGGATTGGAATTCCATGTTGGTGTCCAGCTGGGGTTGTCAGGGGGTACATGGTGATGTTCCATTTCTGTCAATTTCGTCATCCACCCCTTCTGAAGTTCCAGAGTTCTTGTCTGATTACCGGGATGTATTTGATGAGCCCAAGTCCGATGCCCTGCCTCCGCATAGGGATTGTGATTGTGCTATCAATTTGATTCCTGGTAGTAAATTCCCAAAAGGTCGACTGTTTAATTTATCCGTGCCTGAGCACACCGCTATGCGTAGTTATGTGAAGGAATCCCTGGAGAAGGGGCATATTCACCCGTCTTCGTCGCCATTAGGAGCAGGGTTCTTTTTTGTAGCCAAGAAGGATGGTTCGCTGAGACCTTGTATAGATTACCGCCTTCTTAATAAGATCACTGTTAAATTTCAGTACCCCTTGCCATTGTTATCTGATTTGTTTGCTCGGATTAAGGGGGCTAGTTGGTTCACTAAGATAGATCTTCGTGGTGCGTATAATCTGGTGAGAATCAGGCAAGGCGATGAATGGAAAACTGCATTTAATACGCCCGAGGGTCATTTTGAGTATCTAGTGATGCCGTTCGGACTTGCCAATGCTCCATCAGTGTTTCAGTCCTTTATGCTTGACATCTTCCGTGAGTACCTGGATAAATTCCTAATTGTGTACTTGGATGACATTTTGATCTTCTCGGATGATTGGGAGTCTCATGTGAAGCAGGTCAGAACGATTTTTCAGGTCCTGCGTGCTAATTCTTTGTTTGTGAAGGGATCAAAGTGTCTCTTTGGTGTGCAGAAGGTTTCATTTTTGGGGTTCATCTTTTCCCCTTCTACTATCGAGATGGATCCGGTTAAGGTCCAAGCCATCCATGATTGGACTCAGCCGACATCTCTGAAAAGTCTGCAAAAGTTCCTGGGCTTTGCTAATTTTTATCGTCGCTTCATCTGCAATTTTTCTAGTGTTGCCAAACCATTGACCGATTTGACCAAGAAGGGTGCTGATTTGGTCAATTGGTCTTCTGCTGCTGTGGAAGCTTTTCAAGAGTTGAAGCGTCGTTTTTCTTCTGCCCCTGTGTTGTGTCAACCAGATGTTTCTCTTCCGTTCCAGGTCGAGGTTGATGCTTCTGAGATTGGAGCAGGGGCTGTTTTGTCACAGAGAGGTTCTGGTTGCTCAGTGATGAAACCATGCGCTTTCTTTTCCAGGAAGTTTTCACCTGCTGAGCGAAATTATGATGTGGGCAACCGAGAGTTGCTGGCCATGAAGTGGGCATTCGAGGAGTGGCGTCACTGGCTTGAAGGAGCTAAGCATCGCGTGGTGGTATTGACTGATCATAAGAACTTGACTTATCTCGAGTCTGCCAAGCGCTTGAATCCTAGACAAGCTCGTTGGTCGTTGTTTTTTGCCCGTTTTGACTTTGTGATTTCGTACCTTCCGGGCTCTAAAAATGTGATGGCGGATGCTCTGTCTAGGAGTTTTGTGCCCGACTCTCCGGGTTTATGTGAGCCGGCGGGTATCCTCAAGGTAGGAGTAATTGTGTCTGCCATCTCCCCTGATTTGCGGCGGGTGCTGCAAAAATTTCAGGCTAATAAACCTGATCGTTGCCCAGCGGAGAAACTGTTTGTCCCTGATAGGTGGACGAATAGAGTTATCTCTGAACTTCATTGTTCGGTGTTGGCTGGTCATCCTGGAATCTTTGGTACCAGAGAGTTAGTGGCTAGATCCTTTTGGTGGTCCTCTCTGTAGCGGGATGTGTGTACTTTTGTGCAGTCCTGTGGGATTTGTGCTCGGGCTAAGCCCTGCTGTTCTCGTGCCAGTGGGTTGCTTTTGCCCTTGCCGGTCCCGAAGAGGCCTTGGACACATATCTCTATGGATTTTATTTCTGATCTTCCCGTTTCTCAAAAGATGTCAGTCATTTGGGTGGTCTGTGATCGCTTTTCTAAGATGGTCCATCTGGTACCCTTGTCTAAATTGCCTTCCTCCTCTGATTTGGTGCCTTTGTTCTTCCAGCATGTGGTTCGTTTGCATGGCATTCCAGAGAATATTGTTTCTGACAGAGGTTCCCAGTTTGTTTCGAGGTTTTGGCGAGCCTTTTGTGGTAGGATGGGCATTGACTTGTCTTTTTCCTCGGCTTTCCATCCTCAGTCTAATGGCCAGACCGAACGAACCAATCAGACTTTGGAAACATATCTGAGATGCTTTGTTTCTGCTGATCAGGATGACTGGGTGTCCTTTTTGCCTTTGGCTGAGTTCGCCCTTAATAATCGGGCCAGCTCGGCTACCTTGGTTTCGCCGTTTTTCTGCAATTCTGGGTTCCATCCTCGTTTCTCTTCAGGACAGGTTGAGTCTTCGGACTGTCCTGGTGTGGATACTGTGGTGGACAGGTTGCAGCAGATTTGGACTCAGGTAGTGGACAATTTGACCTTGTCCCAGGAGAAGGCTCAACTTTTCGCTAATCGCAGACGCCGTGTGGGTCCCCGACTTCGTGTTGGGGATCTGGTTTGGTTTTCTTCTCGTCATATTCCTATGAAGGTTTCCTCTCCTAAGTTTAAACCTCGTTTTATTGGTCCGTATAGGATTTCTGAGGTTCTTAATCCTGTGTCTTTTCGTCTGACCCTTCCAGATTCTTTTTCCATACATAACGTATTCCATAGGTCATTGTTGCAGAGATACGTGGCACCTATGGTCCCATCTGTTGAGCCTCCTGCCCCGGTTTTGGTGGAGGGGGAATTGGAGTATATTGTGGAGAAGATTTTGGATTCTCGTGTTTCAAGACGGAAACTCCAGTATCTGGTTAAATGGAAGGGTTATGCTCAGGAAGATAATTCCTGGGTTTTTGCCTCTGATGTCCATGCTCCCGATCTTGTTCGTGCCTTTCATGTGGCTCATCCTGGTCGGCCTGGGGGCTCTGGTGAGGGTTCGGTGACCCCTCCTCAAGGGGGGGGTACTGTTGTGAATTCTGTGGCAGAGTTCACTCCTGTGGTCACAAGTGGTACTTCGGCTGATTCTCTCTGGGAGCTTCCGTTTGTGGAGGAAAGTGGTACTGCAGCTTCTGAGTTTCCTCCCTCAGGTGATCTGGTGAGGTCGTTAGCTGCTTCTCTACTTAACTCCACCTGATGCTTTGATCCATGCTTCCTGTCAATGTTCCAGTGCTGGACTTGTGTTTCTCTGGATCATTCCTGTGGCCTGCTGCTCTGCATAGCTAAGTGCTTCTTTGCTATTTGTTGCTATTTTTTCTGTCCAGCTTGTCTATTTGTTTTGCTGGAAGCTCTGGGACGCAAAGGGTGTACCTCCGTGCCGTTAGTTCGGTGCGGAGGGTCTTTTTGCCCCCTTTGCGTGGTTTTCTTTAGGGTTTTGTGTAGACCGCAAAGTTATCTTTCCTATCCTCGTTCTGTCTAGAATATCGGGCCTCACTTTGCTGAATCTGTTTCATCCCTACGTTTGTCTTTTCATCTTACTCACAGTCATTATATGTGGGGGGCTGCCTTTTCCTTTTGGGGTATTTCTCTGAGGCAAGGTAGGCTTATTTTTCTATCTTCAGGCTAGTTAGTTTCTCAGGCTGTGCCGAGTTGCATAGGGAGCGTTAGGCGCAATCCACAGCTGCCTCTAGTTGTGTTTGGAGAGGATCAGGAATTGCGGTCTACAGAGTTTCCACGTCTCAGAGCTCGTTCTATTATTTTGGGTTATTGTCAGATCACTGTATGTGCTCTGATCGCTATGTACATTGTGTTACTGAATTGTCTATCACAACAGTTCTCTACAGCTCTCTCTCTCGTTCTTTGGTTCCAGATGTTACTAGTTTATTACGTCCCCCAGGTATTTTATGGATAGGAAGCCACCCGTATGATGGGAAGGCTTGGAGGTCTTCCGGGACCCTAGAGACGCCCCTCTCCCAATGTTGCCCCCTATGTCTTCGTAGGTGTAGTAAGGTAGACAGCCAACCTATGACTAGCTGTCCAGCGGAGTTTGAAGTAAGGCCTGAAGTCAGTTACTCCTACGGTGTTCCGGCCACCGACTACGCGCCTCAGTAAGATGTTGCCTCTCTCTCTCTCGGCACGACTCTTACTGGCTCTCCTTTGTGCTTGATCTCGTTTATACGGTTCCACAATATCCTTCCCTTTGTATCTCTTTCTTAGGATACCGCCGCAGGGTGTGCAGGGGCGGTTCCGTTACGTTCTGTTCTGTTCACTAGGCACCTGCCAGGTTCCCACGCCCGACAGGGGCCCCCCTGTGCCTTCTCCCTGCAACACCCCCTGCCACGGGATGTTGCCTGGTTCCAACCCAGTCAGCTTCTGACTAACTTCCTCCCCAGCCCCTAGTTTTACCAATGTGAGGAGTGGCCCAATAAATAAAGCCTTTTTCTCCCCCTAGTGGCCGGAGTGTGAAGTGTAATGTGTTCTGGTGATACCTGGTCAGGAGAACTCCTTAGTGCCATCAGACGTACCGCTACTCCCCTTAGCGGCAGAATGCCATACTGCAATGACCAGGTCTGGTCGGCTTGGACATCTCTGTGAGATGGTCGTAGTTGCACCTTTGTTATATTTTTCTATCAGGTTTGCTCCAGTGTCTGGCTGATAAGTAAAGCTTTGTCAATGTTCTTGTAGCTTTCAACTTTTTTGTGTAAAGAAATTACTTCTTTTTTTTCAAGTTTTGTGACATTTCTTTTCCATATGATGCCATTGAGGATAGCATGAAATGGCAAAGTGTTTTCTTTGTTAACTAACGCCCTTTTATAGTTACCTGTCATCTGGACACCTGTGTAATGAATAATTAGGCGTACCTGTGGTTCATTTCTTGCTAAGGAGTATTTTGTAGTATTGTATCACATCGAAAATATTGATTCTGGAAGGATCAACAAATATGTTGGGGTGCACTCATTTATGCTCAGCACTGACATATATGTGCCTGCTAAATGAACTGTTTATTTGCTGTGATATCTTCGTGCCCAGAAGAGGCTGTTTGGTTTTTCAATCCCTAGGAGTTTTATGAAATCAACAAAACGTTGCCTAATGGAAGGCAGCGCTCCAGGTTTTAGCAAAAAATAAAAGTCAACTTTATTGGGCCCACATGGCGTGGTGCAACATTTCGGCTTCCAAAAGCCTTTCTAAAGTCTGCTTGAGAAAGGCTTTTGGAAGCTGTAACATCCCTGTATATTTGGCAAGTAAATTGATTAGTTGCTTGGAGGCCTGTGCACCCATTTAATTGTTTGTGCTGTTCCATTTTGTGCTGTTCCACCTTGTGCTGTTCCACCTTTTGCTTTGATAACTGCTTTGCACACTCTTGGCATTCTCTTGATGAGCTTCAAGAGGTAGTCACCGAGAATGGTTTTCACTAGGGTTGAGCGAAACGGGTCGAGATTTTTCAAAAGTCGCCGACTTTTGGCAAGGTCGGGTTTCATGAAACCCGACCCGACCCCAGTGTGGGGTCGGCCATGAAGTCGGCGATCTTTTGAATCTGGAATCGGAATTCCGATACCGATTCCCGATATGTTTAAGATATCGGGAATTAGTATCGGAATTCAGATTAAAGTGTAAAATAAAGAATTAAAATAAAAAATATCGCAATACTTACTCTCTGACGCGCCGTGGTACTAACCGGCAGTCTTCCTTCCTTAGAATCAGCCTTCCAGGACCTGGCGGTGACGTCGCGGTGACGTCGCGGCTTGTGATTGGCCGCGCGGCCGCCCATGTGACCGCTCGCGCGACCAATCAGAAGCCGTGACGTCACCGAAGGTCCTTCAAGCGCTGATTCTTAGGAATGAAGGCTGTCGGAAGGAAGCAGGGCGCTTCCGAGGGTGAGTATATTCCTGTTCGGTATATACTCACCCTCAGAAGCGCCCTGCTTCCTTCCGACAGCCTTCCTTCCTAAGAATCAACACTTGAAGGACCTTCGGTGACGTCACGGCTTCTGATTGGTTGCGCGAGCGGTCACAAGGGGCGGCCGCGCGGCCAATCACAAGCCGCGACGTCACCGCCAGGTCCTGGAAGGCTGATTCTAAGGAAGGAAGACTGCCGGTTAGTACCAGGGCGCGTCAGAGGGTAAGTATTGCGATATTTTTTATTTTAATTCTTTATTTTACACTAAAATATGGATCGCAGGGCCTGAAGCAGAGTTTCCGCTCCTTCAGACCCTGGGAACCATGGAAACCCAATGCACTGCATTGGGTTTCGAGTTTCGGACGACCACGACCCCGACTTTTTTATAGGATCGGCCGATTTCACTCGACCCGACTTTTGAAAAAGTCGGGTTTCGTGAAATCCGACCCGATCCTATTAAAGTAAAGGTCGCTCATCCCTAGTTTTCACCTCACAGGTGTGCCCTGTCAGGTTTAATAAGTGGGATTTCTTGCCTTATAAATGGGGTTGGGACCATCAATTGTGTTGTGCAGAAGTCTGGTGGATACACAGCTGATAGTCCTACTGAATAGACTGTTGGAATTTGTATTATGGCAAGAAAAAAGCAGCTAAGTAAAGAAAAATGAGAGAGTAAGAAATGAAGGTCAGTCAGTCCGAAAAATTGGGAAAACTTTGAAAGTGTCCCCGAGTGCAGTGGTAAAAACCATCAAGCGCTGCAAAGAAACTGGCTCACATGAGGACCGCACCAGGAAAGGAAGACCAAGAGTCACCTCTGCTTCTGAGGATAAGTTTATCCGAGTCACCAGCCTCAGAAATTGCAGGTTAACAGCAGCTCAGATTAGAGACCAGGTCAATGCCACACAGAGTTCTAGCAGCAGACACATCTCTACAACAATTGTTTAAGAGGAGACTTTGTGCAGCAGGCCTTCATGGTAAAATAGCTGCTAGGAAACCACTGCTAAGGACAGGCAACAAGCAGAAGAGACTTGTTTGGGCTAAAGAACACAAGGAACGGACATAAGAACAGTGGAAATCTGTGCTTTGGTCTGATGAGTCCAAATTTGAGATCTTTGGTTCCAACCACCGTGTCTTTGTGCGACACAGAAAAGGTGAACGGATGGACTCTACATGCCTGGTTCCCACCGTGAAGCATGGAGGAGGAGGTGTGATGGTGTGGGGGTGCTTTGCTGGTGACACTGCTGGCGATTTATTCAAAATTGAAGGCATACTGAACCAGCATGGCTACCACAGCATCTTGCAGCGGCATGCTATTCCATCCGGTTTGCATTTAGTTGGACTATCATTTATTTTTCAACAGGACAATGACTCCAAACACACCTCCAGGCTGTGTAAGGGCTATTTGACCAAGAAGGAGAGTGATGGGGTGCTACGCCAGATGACCTGCCCTCCACAGTAACCAGACCTGAACCCAATCGAGATGGTTTGGGGTGAGCTGGACCGCAGAGTGAAGGCAAAAGGGCCAACAAGTGCTAAGCATCTCTGGGAACTCCTTCAAGATTGTTGGAAGACCATTCCCGGTGACTACCTCTTGAAGCTCATCAAGAGAATGCCAAGAGTGTGCAAACCAGTCATCAAAGCAAAAGGTGGCTACTTTGAAGAACCTAGAATGTAAGACATAATTTCAGTTGTCTCACACTTTTTTGTTAAGTATATAATTCCACATGTGTTAATTCATAGTTCTGATGCCTTCAGTGTGAATGTACAATTTTCATAGTCATGAAAATACAGAAAAATCTTTAAATGAGAAGGTGTGTCCAAACTTTTGGTGTGTACTGTGTATATATACAGCTGTGCTACAAAATGTACCGTATATACTCGAGTATAAGCCGACCCGAGTATAAGCCGACCTCCCTAATTTTGCCACAAAAAACTGGGAAAACTTATTGACTCGAGTATAAGCCTAGGGTGGAAATGCAGCATTTAACGGTGAATTTCAAAAATAAAAATAGATCATTATTTCCCCATAGCTGTGCCATATAGTGCTCTGCACCGTTCATATTGCCCCATATCTGTGCCCCATATAGTACTCTGCACCGTTCATATTGCCCCATATCTGTGCCCTATATGCTCTGGACCGTTCATATTGCCCCATATCCGTTCCCCATATAGTGCTCTGCACCGTTCATATTGCCCCATATCTGTGCCCTATATGCTCTGCACCATTCATATTGCCCCATATCTGTGCCCTATATGCTCTGCACCGTTCATATTGCCCCATATCTGTGCCCTATATGCTCTGCACCGTTCATATTGCCCCATATCTGTGCCCCATATATGCTCTGCACCGTTATAATAATAATAATAATAATAATCTTTATTTTTATATAGCGCTAACATATTCCGCAGCGCTTTACATTTTTCACACATTATCATCACTGTCTCTGATGGGGCTCACAATCTAAATTCCCTGTCAGTATGTCTTTCATTTTTGTCCCATAGCTGTGCCCCATATAGTGCTCTGCACCGTTCATACTGCCCCATATAGTGCTCTGCACCATTCATACTTCCCCATACAGTGCTCTGCACCGTTCATACTGCCCCATATAGTGCTCTGCACCGTTCATACTGCCCCATATAGTGCTCTGCACCGTTCATACTGCCCCATATAGTGCTCTGCACCATTCATACTTCCCCATACAGTGCTCTGCACCGTTCATACTGCCCCATATAGTGCTCTGCACCGTTCATACTGCCCCATATAGTGCTCTGCACCGTTCATACTGCCCCATATAGTGCTCTGCACCATTCATACTGCCCCATATAGTGCTCTGCACCATTCATACTGCCCCATACAGTGCTCTGCACCGTTCATATTTCCCTATAGATGCTCCACATAAATCTGTGCCGCTGCTGCAATAAAAAAAAAAAAGCCATACTCACCTCTCTTGATTGCAGCTCCCGGCGTCTCGTTCCGGCGTCCGGTCCCGGCGTCTCTCTCCGCACTGACTGATCAGGCAGAGGGCGCCGCGCACACTATATGCGTCATCGCGCCCTCTGACCTGCACAGTCAGAGCGGAGATAGACGCCGGGAAGATGGTGCGGCGCCCGGCGGCTGGAACGGGGACAGGTAAGTATGACATACTTACCTAGTCCCAGCGATCCTGGCGCTCCCCGCCTGTCACGCGGTCTTCTGTGCTGCAGCTCTTCCTGTCAGCGGTCACCGGCACCGCTGATTAGAGAAATGAATAGGCGGCTCCACCCCTATGGGAGGTGGAGCCGCCTATTCATTTCTCTAATGAGCGGTCCCACGTGACCGCTGAAGAGGGGAAGAAGCTGCAGCACAGAAGACCGTGGGACGGCAGGGGGAGCGTCAGGATCGCTGGGACTAGGTAAGTATACCTCAGCGCCCTCTCCCCCTCACCCGCCGACCCCACCGCTACCGTGACTCGAGTATAAGCCGAGAGGGGCACTTTCAGCCCAAAAATTTGGGCTGAAAATCTCGGCTTATACTCGAGTATATACGTTACATACCCCAGCAGAATTTTTGCTTTCTTGGCCATTTTTCAGAGAGTATGAATGACAACACCAAAACTTTTTCTCCCCTCATGGTTAGTGGTTGGGTGAAGCCACTTATTGTTAAGCTACAGTGTTTTCTCTTTTTAAATCATAATGACAACCCAAAACATCCAAATGACCCCGATCAAAAGTTTACACGCCCCATTTCCTAATACCTCGTATTGCCCCCTCTAACATCAATGACAGATTGAAGCCTTTTGTGGTAGTTGTGGATCAGGTTCTTTATTTTATCAGATGGTAAAGCTGCCCACTCTTCTTGTCAAAAATCCTCCAGTGCCTGTAAATTCTTGGGCTGTCTAACATGAACTGTACGCTTCAGATATCCCCATAGTGGCTCAATGATATTAAGGTCAGGAGACTGAGATGGCGACTCCAGAACCTTCACTTTGTTCTGCTGTACCCAATGACAGGTCAACTTGGCCTTGTGTTTTGGATCGTTGTCATGTTGGGACGTCCAAGTAAGTCTCATGCGCAGCTTCAGGGCTGATGATTGCAAATTTACCTCCAGTATTTGCTGATAACGTGCTGCATTCATCTTTCCTTCAACTTTGACCAAATTTCCTGTGCCTTTGTAGCTCACCCATCCACAAAACATCAGAGATCCATCTCTGTGCTTTACAGTAGGAATGGTGTTCCTTTCATCATAGGAATTGTTGACCTCTCTCCAAATGTAACGTTTATGGTTGTGGCCAAAAAGTTCAAGTTACCTTGTTCCAGAAGTTTTGAGGCTTGTCTCTGCACTGTTTTGTGTATTGTAGGCAAGACACATTGTGGCATTTTCACAGTAATGGCTTTCTTCTGGCGACTCGACCAAGCAGCCCATTTTTCTTCAAGTGCCTCCTTATTGTGCATCTTGAAACAGCCACACTGCTAGTTTTCAGAGAGTCCTGTATTTCAGCTGATGTTATTTGTGGGTTTTTCTTTGCTTCCCGAACAATTTTCCTGGCAGTTGTGGACAATATTTTTGTTGTTCTGCCTGACTGTGGTTTTGTTGTTACAGAGCCCCTGATTTTCCATTTGTTAATCACAGTTTGAACACTGCTGACTGGCATTATCAATTCCTTGGATATCTTTTTGTATCCCTTTCCTGTTTTATACAGTTCAACTACCTTTTCCTGTAGATCCGTTGACAATTCTTTTGCTTTCCCATGACTCACAATCCAGAAACGTCAGTGGCTGGATGAAAGATGTAAGAGTCTGTCTGGATCCCAGAAACTTACTCAGCTTTTATGCACACACACCATGTCACAGTGAGGATGTTACCTTTAGTAGCCATTCAGACTCATTTGTGTCAACTTCTGTGCATGCCATCAGGGCCAAAATCACCAGGGTATGTCAACTTTTGATCATTGTCATTTGGATGTTTTTGGGTGTCATTATGATTTAAAAAGAGAAAACACAGTAGTTTGACAATAAGCCATTAACCATGAGTGGAGAAAAAGTTGTGGTGTTATAATTCATATTCTATGAAAAAAGGCCAAACTTTTGAGTACAAATATATATACATACACACGATTCACTCTCTCAATGTATGGTTAATAGGATTGAAAAGTAACAAGAAAAGAGAACAATATTAATACTACTTACTATAAAGAAGTTTTGTCTCCTTTGTAGAATGAACATTTCTCTCTCCGTACAGATGGAGTGCCCCCTTGTCTTGTTAGGGGATTTTACATGAAACCGTTTTTGACCATATTTCTTTTATTTCTTTTAGGCTGTTTATGTCCTTGTACAAGTAAATCATCTCACCCCTTAGACGTCTCTTTTAAAGGACTAAATAAATTTAGTTATTTTAATATTTCCACATAACTACAATCCTCCCATGACTTTTATCAGTTTTGTCGATCTTCTTCCTACCTTCTCTAGCATCAGGGTTTCCTTTTAATGAATTGGTTCCCAAATTTTTCAAATTGGTTCCCAAAACTCAAATGCATATTCCAGATGAGGTGGCACTAACACTTTATCAAATGTTGCTATTACATCCCTGTCTTGCGAGTCCATGCCTCTTTTAATGCAAGGCAATATCAATCTGGCCTTAGAAGCTACTGATTGACATGCTGTTATTTAGTCTGTGTATTACAAGTACATCCAGATCATTCTTTACAAGTGACTCTCCTAGTTTTGTTCCCCTTAGAACATATGGTGACTGCAGCTTATTTGTGACCAGGTGCATAACTTTAAACTTATCCACATTGAACCTCATATAAAAATCAAATCAATATTTGGTTACCGCCTGTCACCTTCATCACTTCTTCTCGGTCACTTATCATTTGTACACGTTTTTGTAGGAACTCACAAGGAGGTTGTTCCAAACATCTTGGAGACCTGACCCCATATCTTCTGTGTATGAGGCTTGTGTGGATCCTTCTGCCTCTTCATGTGATCCCAGACAGACTGGATGATGAGAGATCAGTGCTCTGTGGGGGCCGGATCATCACTTCCAGGACTTGTTCTTCTTAATGTCATGGATGTTTGGGTTCGTGTCCGTTTGCAGAATCTATTTGGAGACAATGAAATGGTATTGCATGTTACCCTTCATTTCCATATGTATCATGCAGATTTACTGTGATTAGAAATGAGTTAATCAATTCCTAAGACATCAATTATGTAATGAATTTCATGAACTTTTCACCAGAATTCTAATTTTCCTTGGTTTGATTTGCACAAATTCATAATTTTTCTGTTTGTTTTTTGAGGACTGGAAACTGACGCTGCTGCCACATTCTCAGGTCTTCGCTTTAGTTCTTTCAATATCCGGTCTTCAGATACTCTGGTCTGTTGTCTTAGAGTCGTACAGCACTAACAAGGCCACATGCGACTACATCATTGACGTATGTGCAGCGCCCCAGAGATCTGGTCGTTGAAGTATGACACTCTGCCACTAAAGGGAGTGATGGTACGTCTGATGGCACTGAAGGAATTCTCCTGACCAGGTGTCACCAGCACACATTACACTTCACACTCCGGCCACTAGGGGGAGAAAAAGGCTTTATTTATTGGGCCACTCCTCACACTGGTAAAACTAGGGGTTGGGGAGGAAGTTAGTCAGAAGCTGACTGGGTTGGATTCAGGCAACATCCCGTGGCAGGGGGTGTTGCAGGGAGAAGACACAGGGGGGTCCCTGTCAGGCGTGGGAACCTGGCAGGTACCTAGCGAACAGAACAGAACGTTACGGAACCGCGCCTGCACCTCCTTGCGGCGGTATCCTAAGAAAGAGACAAGAAAGGGAAGGATATTGTGGAACAGTGTAAACGAGATCTAGCAAAAAGGAGTACCAGTAGGAGTCGTGCCGTGAGATCGAGGCAACATCCTACTGAGGCGCGTAGCCGGTGGCCGGAACACCGCGGGAGTAACTGACTTCAGGCCTTACTTCAAACTCTGCAGGACAGTTAATTATAGGTTGGCTGTCTACCTTAAATTTCCTAAGAAGACATAGGGGGCAACATTGGGAGAGGGGCGTCTCTAGGGTCCCGGAAGACCTCCAAGCCTTCCCGTCATATGGGTGCGTCCTAGCCAAAACAATCTGGGGGACAAGAAACTAGCAACATCTGGAACTAAAAAGAGAGAGAGCTGTAGAGAACGAACGAAACGAGAACAGCAGTTGTGAGGACTATTCCAAATGCTCAGCAGGGTAGAACTACAACACACAGGCGCTAGTGGTGGGCAACGATTTCCATCTGCGAGGGAAACTCTGGAAGTGCCCATCAGACCGGCCGGTCTCTGATAGCCCTGTTGAACGTGCTCTGGATTGAGGATCTTGAAGTCTTCAGTAAAGAGGTAAAGAGACTGCAACCTTGTGTCCTCGTTATTGACTGCACTTCACACCATCACTATCCACCTTACTGGGAAGCCCTGGGGACATACTTCACCTGTGGGAAGGTGTACCATCCAGCTGCAATTCCATCACCCCAGTGGACCCCGCAGCAGCGTCGGTCACCCTGACCGAACACCACAGGTGGCGTCACGAACCCCTGACAGACTATACCACCTTTATTGGACGCCCCTTAGCAGGGTCTAGCCACCGTGACAGCCTCAGAACCGAACCAGAGAGGCCCGGTACCGAGAACCCGTGGCCCTGTGTCTGGGGGCGATCCATATGCTATGGCCCATGCGGCCGTGAGAGGCCTAGTTCAAAGTTCGGAGTCCGAAATATCCAAAATAAAGACTGGAAGATTGGGTGGGCAACCCAGGCGGCAGGGTAGTTGGAGAGCAGTTCGAGGAAAAGTGAGTAAAAGCTTTTGCTTTTTAATCCAACCTCTCTACATATTTATTACACTTTGAGGTCTGGAGAAAACTCAAGAGCATAATAAGCATATTTTCAAGTCACACATATTCGTTAAGAATCCATTTGATTTTAATCAAATGTTTTGGCCAATTTGGAAGAAGAGAACGTGAAAGCAATTCTTATAAAATTGATAATCTCTAATTATAATCTCATTATGAATTTAAGTTGTTAGTCCATAGATAGAAAAGCCCACCCTTATTTACTTATACTAAAGTAGCTAATACTTTAACCCCTTAGTGACAGAGCCAATTTGGTACTTAATGACCAGGCCAATTTTTGCAATTCTGACCACTGTCACTTTATGAGGTTATAACTCTGGAACGCTTCAACGGATCCCGCTGATTCTGAGATTGTTTTTTCGTGACATATTGTACTTCATGTTAGTGGTAACATTTCTTCGATATTACTTGCGATTATTTATGAAAAAAACGGAAATATGGCGAAAATTTTTAAAATTTTGCAGTTTTCAAACTTTGTATTTTTATGCCCTTAAATCAGAGAGATATGTCATAAAAAATAGTTAATAAATAACATTTCCCACATGTCTACTTTACATCAGCACAATTTTGGAAACAAAATTTTTTTTTGTTAGGGAGTTATAAGGGTTAAAAGTTGACCAGCAATTTCTCATTTTTACAACACCATTTTTTTTTAGGGACCACATCACATTTGAAGTCATTTTGAGGGGTCTATATGATAGAAAATAATGAAGTGTGACACCATTCTAAAAACTACACCCCTCAAGGTTCTCAAAACCACATTCAAGAAGTTTATTAACCCTTTACGTGCTTCACAGGAACTGAAACAATGTGGAAGGAAAAAATGAACATTTAACTTTTTTTTGCAAACATCTTAATTCAGAACCATTTTTTTTATTTTCACAAGTGTAAAAACAGAAATGTAACCATAAATTTTGTTATGCAATTTCTCCTGAATACGCCAATACCCCATATGTGGGGGTAAACCACTGTTAGGGCGCACCGCAGAACTTAGAAGTGAAGGAGCGCCGTTTGACTTTTTCAATGCAGAATTGGCTGGAATTGAGATCGGACACCATGTCACATTTAGAGAGCCCCTGATGTACCTAAACAGTGGAAACTCCCCACAAGTGACACCATTTTGGAAACTAGACCCCTTAAGGAACTTATCTAGATGTGTGGTCAGCACTTTGAACCCCCAAGTGCTTCACAGAAGTTTATAACGTAGAGCCGTGAAAATAAAAAATCGCTTTTGTTTACACAAAAATGATCTTTTTGCCCACAAATTCTTATTTTCACAAGGGTAACAGGAGAAATTAGACCACAAAAGTTGTTGTGCAATTTCTCCTGAGTACGCTGATACCCAATATGTGGGGGTAAACAACTGTTAGGGCGCACCGCAGAGCTTGAAGAGAAGGAGCGCCGTTTTACTTTTTCAATGTAGAATTGGCTGGAATTGAGATCGGACGCCATGTCGCGTTTGGAGAGCCCCTGATGTGCCTAAACAGTAGAAATCCCCCACAAGTGACCCCATTTTGGAAACTAGACCCCCCATGGAACTTATCTAGATGTGTGGTGAGAACCTTGAATGCCCAAGTGCTTCACAGAAGTTTATAATGCAGAGCCGTGAAAATAAAAAATATTTTTTTTTTCCACAAAAAAGATTTTTTAGCCACCAAATTTTTATTTTCACAAGGGTAACAAGAGAAACTGGACCCCAAAAGTTGTTGTCCAATTTGTCCTGAGTATGCTGGTACCCCATATGTGGGGGTAAACCACTGTTTGGGCGCACGGCAGAGCTCGGAAGGAAGGAGCGCCGTTTTGGAATGCAGACTTTGATAGAATGGTCTGCGGGTATTATGTTGCGTTTGCAGAGCCCCTGATGTACCTAACCAGTAGAAACCCTCCACAAGTGACCCCATTTTGGAAACTAGACCCCCCAAGGAACTTATCTAGATGTGTGGTGAGAACTTTGAATGCCCAAGTGCTTCACAGAAGTTTAGAATGCAGAGTCGTGAAAATAAAAAATATTTTTTTTTCCACAAAAAAGATATTGTAGCCCCCAAGTTTTTATTTTCACAAGGGTAACAGGAGAAATTGGACTGCAATAGTTGTTGTCCAATTTATCCCGAGTACGCTGATGCACCATATGTGGCGGTAAACCACTGTTTGGGCGCACGGCAGAGCTCGGAAGGGAAGGAGCGCCTTTTTGGAATGCAGACTTTGATAGAATGGTCTGTGGGCATTATGTTGGGATTGCAGAGCCCCTGATGTACCTAAACTGTAGTAACCCCCCACAAGTGACCCCATTTTGGAAACTAGACCCCCCAAGGAACTTATCTAGATGTGTGGTGAGAACTTTTAATGCCCAAGTGCTTCACAGAAGTTTAGAATGCAGAGTCGTGAAAATAAAAAATATTTTTTTTTCACAAAAGATTTTGTAGCCCCCAAGTTTTTATTTTCACAAGGGTAACAAGAGAAATTGGACCCCAGAAGTTGTTGTCCAATTTATCCCGAGTACGCTGATGCCCCATATGTGGGGGTAACCCACTGTTTGGGCGCACGGCAGAGCTCAGAAGGGAGGGAGCACCATTTGACTTTTTGAGCGCAAAATTGGCTGTCGTGTTTGGAGACCCCCTGATGTACCTAAACAGTGGAAACCCCCCAATTCTAGCTCCAACCCTAACCCCAACACACCCCTAACCCTAATCCCAACCTCATCCATAATCCTAATCACTAACCCTAACCATAATCACAACCCTTACCCCAAAACAACCCTAATGTCAACCCTAACCATAACCCTAATCAAAACCCTAAATCCAACACACCCCTAATCCTAATCTCAACCCTAACCTCAAACCTAACCCTAATCCCAATACACCCCTAATCACAACCCTAACCTTAACCCTAATCCCAAACCTAACCCTAATCCCAAGCGTAACCCTAATGCCAACCCTAACCCTAATACGAACCCTAATCCAAACCCTAACCCTAATCCCAGCTCTAACCCTAACTTTAGCTCCAACCCTAGCCCTAACTTTAGCCCCAACCCTAACCCTAGCCCTAGGGCTACTTTCACACTTGCGTCGTTTGGCATTCCGTCGCAATCCGTCGTTTTGGACAAGAAACGGATCCTGCAAATGTGCCCGCAGGATGCGTTTTTTGCCCATAGACTTGTATTGCCGACGGATCGTGACGGATGGCCACACGTCGCGTCCGTCGTGCACTGGATCAGTTGTGTTTTGGCGGAGCGTCGGCACAAAAAAACGTTCAATGAAACGTTTTTTTGTACGTCGCATCCGCCATTTCTGACCGCGCATGCGTGGCCGTAACTCCGCCCCCTCCTCCCCAGGACATAGATTGGGCAGCGGATGTGTTGAAAAACTACAGCTGCTGCCCACGTTGTGCACAATTTTCACAACGTGCGTCGGTATGTCGGGCCGACGCATTGCGACGGCCCCGTACCGACGTAAGTGTGAAAGAAGCCTAACCCTAAGTTTAGCCCCAACCCTAACCCTAAATTTAGCCCCAACCCTAACCCTAAATTTAGCCCCAACCCTAGCCCTAACCTAACCCTACCCCTACCCCTAACCTAACCCTACCCCTAACCCTACCCCTAACCCTACCCCTAACCTAACCCTAACCAAACCCTAACCCTACCCCTAACCCTACCCCTAACCCTAACCCTACCCCTAACCTAACCCTAACCTAACCCTACCCCTAACCCTAACCTAACCCTACCCCTAACCCTACCCCTAACCTAACCCTACCCCTAACCTAACCCTACCCCTAACCCTACCCCTAACCTAACCCTAACCTAACCCTAACCCTACCCCTAACCCTAACCCTAACCTAACCCTACCCCTAACCCTACCCCTAACCTAACCCTACCCCTAACCCTACCCCTAACCTAACCCTAACCCTACCCCTACCCCTAACCCTAACCCTACCCCTAACCCTACCCCTAACCTAACCCTACCCCTAACCCTACCCCTAACCTAACCCTAACCCTACCCCTAACCCTACCCCTAACCCTAACCTAACCCTACCCCTAACCCTAACCTAACCCTACCCCTAACCCTAACCCTACCCCTAACCTAACCCTACCCCTAACCCTAACCCTACCCCTAACCCTACCCCTAATTTTAGCCCCAACTGCTGTTCTCCTGCCGGCCGGCAGATGGAGACAGATGGCGGGCACACTGGGCATGCGTCCGCCATGTTCTGCTGCCGGCGGCCAGGAGGAGCAGCAAGAGGATCCAGGGACCTAGGTGAGTATGCTAGGGTCCCCGAATCCCCCTATTTCTCTGTCCTCTGATGTGCGATCACATCAGAGGACAGAGAATTACACTTTACTTTTTTTTTTTTTTTTTTTTTTTGCGGTCGCCGGTAAACAGTTAATTACCGGCGATCGCAAAACAGGGGTCGGTAATACCGACCCCGATCGTGCTCTTTGGGGTCTCGGCTACCCCCGGCAGCCGAGACCCCAAAGATTCTCCAGGTGCCGGCCGGCGGGCGCACTGCGCATGCGCCCGCCATTTTGAAGATGGCGGCGCCCACCGGGAGACACGAGGAGCATCGGGGGAGCTAGGTGAGTATTGGGGGGCCTCCTGGGACCCCTTTTCTCTGTCCTCCGATGTGCGATCACATCGGAGGACAGAGAAATTAAAAAGAGATCGCTTTTTTTTTTTTTTTTTGCGATCGCCGGTAAACGGTTAATTACCGGCGATCGCAAATGCGGGGTGGGTTAAAAGCCCCCCGAATCATGTTCTCTGGGGTCTCGGCTACCCTCGGCAGCCGAGACCCCGGAGAAAATCGGCCTCTGGGGGGCGCTATGGACTTTTTCCACAGCGCCGTTAATTAACGGCGCTGTGGTTTAAGTACCCTTAGCGGCCGCCGTTAAAAGGCGTATCGGCGGTCGCTAAGGGGTTAAATATCATCCATAGAATTATGGCAAAACACAACCATGTTGAATTTCGAGATGTGTGCCTTCACCAATTTCTTGACAATGCAAAGAAACGTTCACCATACCACCTTCTAAAAACTTGACCATTCAAATTAACCCCTTTACCCCCCAAGGGTGCTTTGCACGTTAATGACCGGGCCAATTTTTACAATTCTGACCACTGTCCCTTTATGAGGTTATAACTCTGGAATGCTTCAACGGATCCTGATGATTCTGACATTGTTTTCTCGCGACATATTGTACTTCATGATAATGGTAAAAATTTCTTTGATATTACCTGCATTTATTTGTGAAAAAAATGGAAATTTGGTGGAAATTTTGCAATTTTGCAATTTATAATTTTTATGCAATTAAATCACAGAGATATGTCACACAAAATACTTAATATGTAACATTTCCCACATGTCTACTTTACATCAGCACAATTTTGGAGCCAAAATTTTTACAATACCATTTTTTTTTAGGGACCACATCACATTTGAAGTCACTTTGAAGGGTCTATATGATAGAAAATACCCAAGTGTGGCACCATTCTATAAACTGCACATATCAAGGTACTCAAAACCACATTCAAGAAGTTTATTAACCCTTCAGGTGTTTCACAGGAATTGGACCCCAAAAGTTTTTGTCCAATTTGTCCTGAGTACGCTGATACCCCATATGTGGGGGTAAACCACTGTTTGGGCACATGGCAGAGCTCGGAAGGGAAGGAGCGCCGTTTGACTTTTCGATGCAAAATTGACTGGAATTGAGATGGGACGCCATGTCGCGTTTGGAGAGCCCCATGATGTGCCTAAACATTGAAACCCCCCACAAGTGACACCATTTTGGAAAGAAGACCCCCTAAGGAACTTATCTAGATGTGTTGTGAAAACTTTGAACCCCCAAATGTTTCACTACAGTTCATAACGCAGAACCGTGAAAATAAAATTTTTTTTGCACAAAACTTATTTTTTAGCCCCAAATTTTGTATTTTCCCAAGGGTAACAGGAGAAATAGGACCCCAAAAAATGTTGTCAGATTTGTCCTGAGTACGCTGATACCCCATATGTGGGGAGAACCACTGTTTGGGCGCATGGCAGAGCTCGGAAGGGAAGGCGCGCCGTTTGGAATGCAGACTTAGATGGATTGGTCTGCAGGCATCACGCTACATTTGCAGAGCCCCTAATGTACCTAAACAGTAGAAATCCCCCACAAGGGACACCATATTGGATACTAGACCCCCCAAGGAACTTATCTAGATGTGTTGTGAGAACTTTGCACCCCCAAGTGTTTCACTACAGTTTATAACGCAGAGCCGTGAAAACAAAAAATAATTTCTTTTCCACAAAAATTATTTTTTAGCCCTCGGTTTTGTATTTTCCCAAGGGTAACAGGAGAAATTGGAGCACAAAAGTTATTGTCCAATTTGTCCTGAGTACGCTGATACCCCATATGTTGGGGTAAACCCCTGTTTGGGCGCACGGGAGAGCTCGGAAGGGAAGGAGCGCTGTTTTACTTTTTCAACACAGAATTGGCTATAATTGAGATCGGACGCCATGTCGCGTTTGGAGAGCCCCTGATGTGCCTAAACAGTGGAGACCCCCCAATTCTAACTGAAACCCTAACCCAGACACACCCCTAACCCTAATCCCAACCATAACCCTAACCACACCCCTAACCCCAATCCCTTCCCTTATCCCAACCGTAAATGTAATCCAAACCCTAACTTTAGCCCCAACCCTAACTGTAGCCTTAACCCTAACCCCAACCCTAACCCTAGCCCTAACCCTAGCCCTAACCCTAACTTTAGCCCCAACCCTAACTGTAGCCTTAACCTTAGCCCCAACCCTAACCCTAACCCTAGCCTTAACCCTAACCCTAGCCCTAACCCTAATGGAAAATGGAAATAAATACATTTTTTAAAATGTTATTATTTTTCCCTAACTAAGGGGGTGATGAAGGGGGGTTTGATTTACTTTTATAGCGGGTTTTTTAGCGGATTTTTATGATTGGCAGCCGTCACACACTAAAAGACACTTTTCATTGCAAAAATAGTTCTTGCGTCTCCACATTTTGAGAGCTATAATTTTTCCATATTTTTGTCCAAAGAGTCATCTTGTTTTTTGCAGGACATTTTTATTGGTACCATTTTCGGGCACGTGACATTTTTTGATCACTTTTTATTCCAATTTTTGTGAGGTAGAATGAACAAAAACCAGCTATTCATGAATTTCTTTTGGGGGAGGCGTTTATACCGTTCCGCGTTTGGTAAAATTGATAAAACAGTTTTATTCTTTGGGTCAGTACTAGAGTTGAGCGACCTTGACCTTTTTAGAGTCGAGCCGGGTTTTGCGAAACCCGACTATGTCCAAAGTCGGGTCGAGTGAAATCGGCCGATTATGACGTAAAGTCGGGATCGACCGAAACACGAAACCCAATGCAAGTCAATGGGGCAGCATAGTCGGCAGTGAGTGGGGGCCAGGAAAACACCTAGAGTGCCCATTTTAATGTCAAAACCATCCATTCTTCTTAATGAAGCTTGTCAAGCGTAATTTACCTTAAAATAATTGGAAGGCATTTGAAATTGGGGGTCATTTGGCTAAAGTTGTGGGGGGTAGGGCTGGTTCAAGTAATTAGTGGGCCCAGTAAATCTGGACCACGTCACGGCAGTGGAGCAGGGAGAGGTAAGTATTTCAACTTTGCAAGTGCTGTGATCCTGAGCAAGCAGGGGGGGGCCCACTCGTTGGCATTGGCACTGGCACAGGGCCCCTCAAAGTACAGCGGTGTGTTTGCACGGCGGGGGCGCCTCCCACCGGCAGCAACACTTTTGCGTACTATGAGAGGCCCTGTGCCAGTGACGTCGCCAACTAGTATTCCTCCCCCCACCTGATGAAGGAACCTGCACTTTCATCTGCACCTTCCTCTTTGTCCCCGTGTAAGGTGGTATGGTATGCGGGAAGAGCAACCTGACTTTCAGCAGGGTCACAATGTTGTTGTGTAGCGTGCACGGGGAATGTTGCGTTATGGGTCAATGTACCAGCAGACTCATCTATCACTGGCTGGGCAATGGGCACGATGAAGTGGAAACACAGATATAGGCCCAAAGAAGAAAGTGGGCTAAATGCAGTTCAAAATTGGTAACACAGGAATAACCAGGGGGCATTGCAGTGGAGGACAACTGGAATGAGAGGCTGACACAGAGAGTAGGGCCAAATCAGTAAGTAGTCGAAATGCAGTTCAAAATTGGCAACCGTAGTAAACAGGCGGCACAGCTTTGTTCAGTGGAGGAGAACAGCAAGGAGTGGCAGACACCGATAGTAGGCCCCAACCCAACTAGTAGGCCAAATGCAGTCTAACATTAACAACTACTTAACGAGAGGCTGAAAATGGAATTTCAGGACAGGAAACCAGGAGAACAGCAAGGAGTGGCAGACACCGATAGTAGGCCCCAAACCAACTAGTACGCCAAATGCAGTTGTTCCATTTAACCACAATTTAATGAGAGCCTGAAGATAGAAGCTCAGGAAAGGCAACCTGGGGAACACCTTGGAGTGTAACACACCATCTCTCTCCACCCCATACCCATTTTGTAGGCCTAATGCTGTGTACTTTTCTACAACTACTAAACGAGAGTCGGAAGACCGAAGCAATGGCAAGGAAACCTGGGGAACACCTTGGAGTGTAACACACCATCTCTCTCCACCCCATACCCAATTTGTAGGCCTAATGCAGCCTACTTTCCGACACCTACTAAACGAGAGCATGAAGATCGAAGCTCAGGAAAGGCAACCTGGGGAACACCTTGGAGTGTAACACACCATCTCTCTCCACCCCATACCCATTTTTTAGGCCTAATGCAGTGTACTTTTCTACAACTACTAAACGAGAGTCGGAAGACCGAAGCAATGGCAAGGAAACCTGGGGAACACCTTGGAGTGTAACACACCATCTCTCTCCACCCCATTCCCCATTTTTTAGGCCTAATGCAGCCTACTTTCCGACACCTACTAAACGAGAGCATGAAGATCGAAGCTCAGGAAAGGCAACCTGGGGAACACCTTGGAGTGTAACACACCATCTCTCTCCACCCCATACCCATTTTGTAGGCCTAATGCTGTGTACTTTTCTACAACTACTAAACGAGAGTCGGAAGACCGAAGCAATGGCAAGGAAACCTGGGGAACACCTTGGAGTGTAACACACCATCTCTCTCCACCCCATACCCAATTTGTAGGCCTAATGCAGCCTACTTTCCGACACCTACTAAACGAGAGCATGAAGATCGAAGCTCAGGAAAGGCAACCTGGTGAAAACCTTGGAGTGTAACACAACCTGTCTCTACACCCCATACACAATTAGTAGGCCTAATGCAGCGTAGTTTCCAACAGCTACTAAACGAGAGCCGGAAGATCGAAGCTCAGGAAAGGCAACCTGGGGAACACCTTGGAGTGTAACACAACCTCTCTCTACACCACGGAAGGGCTGATTCTTAGGAAGGAAGGCTGTTGTAAATAAGCATTGCGCGTCCGAGGGTGATTATATTCTTATTCGGTATCTACTCACCCTCGGACGCGCCATGCTTCTTGATTTGTAATTAATGTTTATTTGCAATGTGCTTTTGACTTACTCAATTATTTTTTTAATTATTGATTTTATTAAATTAATAGTTTAACATCTTATTGGAAATAATTTAAAGGAGACGCGACAGGACAACACTCGGTGGATGCCATATCTGTGTTAACAACTCCAAAAAACTTTCAGTTAACTTCTTGCAGGAGAAAGAAATTGTAGCTGTTGGACCTTTGTAGTACAGTTCCAGATATTTGTTGTGTGTTTGTTTTGATTGTTAAAATGTCTGCATTTGAGATCTCAACACGATCTTATTTTTTATAATCAAATTAATTTTTTAAATATTTTATTAGGTTGGTTCAAGGGGTACACGGGCCGCAGTAGACAGGTCAGTGGAGGCCTAGTGGAAGGAGGGACCACAGACAGGCATCGAAGGCCTAAAATAATAACACATGGCTGTAGGCAATTTTAAATTGGTTCCAGGGGTACACGGGCAGCAGTGCCCTGGTCAGTGTAGTAGTAGTTGAAAGAATGGACCGCAGACAGGCATCGAAGGCCTAAAATAAAAAAATTGGGCTGGCTGTAGGCAATTTTAAATTGGTTCCAGGGGTACACGGGCAGCAGTGGTGTGGTCAGTGGAGGCCTAGTGGAAGGAGTGACCGCAGACAGGCATCGAAGGCCTAAAATATTAACACATGGCTGTAGTCAATTTTAAATTGGTTCCAGGGGTACTTGGGCAGCAGTGCCCTGGTCAGTGTAGTAGTAGTTGAACGAATGGACCGCAGACAGGCATCGAAGGCCTAAAATAAAAAAATTGGGCTGGCTGTAGGCAATTTTAAATTGGTTCCAGGGGTACACGGGCAGCAGTGGTGTGGTCAGTGGAGGCCTAGTGGAAGGAGTGACCGCAGACAGGCATCGAAGGCCTAAAATAATCACACATGGCTGTAGGCAATTTTAAATTGGTTCCAGGGGTACACGGGCAGCAGTGGTGTGGTCAGTGGAGGCCTAGTGGAAGGAGTGACCGCAGACAGGCATCGAAGGCCTAAAATAATAACACATGGCTGTAGGCAATTTTAAATTGGTTCCAGGGGTACACGGGCAGCAGTGGTGTGGTCAGTGGAGGCCTAGTGGAAGGAGTGACCGCAGACAGGCATCGAAGGCCTAAAATAATAACACATGGCTGTAGGCAATTTTAAATTGGTTCCAGGGGTACACGGGCAGCAGTGCCCTGGTCAGTGTAATAGTAGTTGAAAGAATGGACCGCAGACAGGCATCGAAGGCCTAAAATAAAAAAATTGGGCTGGCTGTAGGCAATTTTAAATTGGTTCCAGGGGTACACGGGCAGCAGTGGTGTGGTCAGTGGAGGCCTAGTGGAAGGAGTGACCGCAGACAGGCATCGAAGGCCTAAAATAATAACACATGGCTGTAGGCAATTTTAAATTGGTTCCAGGGTTACACGGGCAGCAGTGGTGTGGTCAGTGGAGGCCTAGTGGAAGGAGTGACCGCAGACAGGCATCGAAGGCCTAAAATAATCACACATGGCTGTAGGCAATTTTAAATTGGTTCCAGGGGTACACGGGCAGCAGTGGTGTGGTCAGTGGAGGCCTAGTGGAAGGAGTGACCACAGACAGGCATCGAAGGCCTAAAATATTAACACATGGCTGTAGTCAATTTTAAATTGGTTCCAGGGGTACTTGGGCAGCAGTGCCCTGGTCAGTGTAGTAGTAGTTGAAAGAATGGACCGCAGACAGGCATCGAAGGCCTAAAATAAAAAAATTGGGCTGGCTGTAGGCAATTTTAAATTGGTTCCAGGGGTACACGGGCAGCAGTGGTGTGGTCAGTGGAGGCCTAGTGGAAGGAGTGACCGCAGACAGGCATCGAAGGCCTAAAATAATAACACATGGCTGTAGGCAATTTTAAATTGGTTCCAGGGTTACACGGGCAGCAGTGGTGTGGTCAGTGGAGGCCTAGTGGAAGGAGTGACCGCAGACAGGCATCGAAGGCCTAAAATAATAACACATGGCTGTAGGCAATTTTAAATTGGTTCCAGGGTTACACGGGCAGCAGTGGTGTGGTCAGTGGAGGCCTAGTGGAAGGAGTGACCGCAGACAGGCATCGAAGGCCTAAAATAATCACACATGGCTGTAGGCAATTTTAAATTGGTTCCAGGGGTACACGGGCAGCAGTGGTGTGGTCAGTGGAGGCCTAGTGGAAGGAGTGACCACAGACAGGCATCGAAGGCCTAAAATATTAACACATGGCTGTAGTCAATTTTAAATTGGTTCCAGGGGTACTTGGGCAGCAGTGCCCTGGTCAGTGTAGTAGTAGTTGAAAGAATGGACCGCAGACAGGCATCGAAGGCCTAAAATAAAAAAATTGGGCTGGCTGTAGGCAATTTTAAATTGGTTCCAGGGGTACACGGGCAGCAGTGGTGTGGTCAGTGGAGGCCTAGTGGAAGGAGTGACCGCAGACAGGCATCGAAGGCCTAAAATAATAAAACATGGCTGTAGGCAATTTTAAATTGGTTCCAGGGGTACACGGGCAGCAGTGGTCTGGTCAGTGGAAGTCTAGTGGAAGGAGTGACCGCAGACAGGCTTCGAAGGCCTAACATAACAAACTTGGGCTGGCTGTAGGCACTTTTAAATTGGTTCCAGGGGTACATGGGCAGCAGTGTATGGTCAGTGGAAGTCTAGTGGAAGGAGTGACCGCAGACAGGCTTCCAAGGCCTAACATAACAAACTTGGGCTGGCTGTAGGCACTTTTAAATTGGTTCCAGGGGTACACGGGCAGCAGTGGTCTGGTCAGTGGAAGTCTAGTGGAAGGAGTGACCGCAGACAGGCTTCCAAGGCCTAACATAACAAACTTGGGCTGGCTGTAGGCACTTTTAAATTGGTTCCAGGGGTACACGGGCAGCAGTGGTCTGGTCAGTGGAAGTCTAGTGGAAGGAGTGACCGCAGACAGGCTTCCAAGGCCTAACATAACAAACTTGGGCTGGCTGTAGGCACTTTTAAATTGGTTCCAGGGGTACATGGGCAGCAGTGTATGGTCAGTGGAAGTCTAGTGGAAGGAGTGACCGCAGACAGGCTTCCAAGGCCTAACATAACAAACTTGGGCTGGCTGTAGGCACTTTTAAATTGGTTCCAGGGGTACACGGGCAGCAGTGGTCTGGTCAGTGGAAGTCTAGTGGAAGGAGTGACCGCAGACAGGCTTCCAAGGCCTAACATAACAAACTTGGGCTGGCTGTAGGCACTTTTAAATTGGTTCCAGGGGTACACGGGCAGCAGTGGTCTGGTCAGTGGAAGTCTAGTGGAAGGAGTGACCGCAGACAGGCTTCGAAGGCCTAACATAACAAACTTGGGCTGGCTGTAGGCACTTTTAAATTGGTTCCAGGGGTACATGGGCAGCAGTGGTCTGGTCAGTGGAAGTCTAGTGGAAGGAGTGACCGCAGACAGGCTTCCAAGGCCTAACATAACAAAATTGGGCTGGCTGTAGGCACTTTAAATTGGTTCCAGGGGTACATGGGCAGCAGTGTATGGTCAGTGGAAGTCTAGTGGAAGGAGTGACGGCAGACAGTCTTCGAAGGCCTAACATAACAAAATTGGGCTGACTATAGGCACTTTTAAATTGGTTCCAGGGTAACACGGCCAGCAGTGGCCTGGTCAGTGTAGTAGTTGTAGAAAGAAGGGACCGCAGACAGGCTTCGAAGGCCTAACATAACAAAAATGTCAAAACAATGGTATTGTCAGTGCCAGGCATTGAAGGATGTCAGCGCCTAGACTACACATTGGTGAAGCTGTGAGAGATAATTTTGCTAGTGGTAGAGCACTGTTTGAGCTGGGGGGGGAACTGGCTTGTGGCCGGCGGTACAGGCACAGGGCCCTTCATATTACAACGGTGTGTCTGACGTTGGGTGCGCACCACCACCGCCAGAGACACTTTATTGTACTATGAGGGACCCAGTGGCAGTGCCGTCGACCAAAAGCGGCCACACCCACCTCTTCAGACAAACAGCACTCTCAAGGGTCCAAGCGCAAAGTGGCGATAGCACGGCCCCGTGTGGGGAGTTTGGCCATTTCGTGAGGTGGAAACATGTCGTATGCTGGACAATCAGGTGAAGAAAATTACGAGATTGGAAAAGTCATTCAGAATAGTCCACAGGCAAGACCTTTTCATAGGAAAGCTAGGTGTCAGCCGGGCAGGGTGGGGCAAAAGATTTTGAAATCCAGTTGTGGTTCATTTTAATGAAGGTTAGATCATCTACATTTTGGGTAGCCAGACGAGTCCTTTTTTCTGTTAGTATTGAACCTGCAGCACTGAATACTCTTTCTGATAGGACACTAGCTGCCGGGCAAGCAAGCTCCTGCAATGCATATTCTGCCAATTCTGGCCAGGTGTCTAATTTGGATGACAGAGATCCCTAAAAAATAACTTTTAATAATACCATAAAAAACTATATTTATCCAAGATATTAAAACAGTATTAAATGTACCTAATGGACCCTAGCATGAACTACAATGAGTCCTACCTGGCAGTGGAGGACTCATTGTAGTTGGATAAATATAGTTTTTTATGGTATTATTAAAAGTTATTTTTTAGGGATCTCTGTTTTCTGTTTTGGTGTTTATATGTCTCTGAGATTCCGTACTATTGTTATTGGGTTTTTCAAGTCTAATTTGGATGCCCAGTAATCAAATGGGAATGACGGTTGAGGGAGAACGTCGATAAGGGATGAAAAATAGTTTGTAACCATACTGGACAAATGTTGTCTCCTGTCACTTTGAATTGATGCTGCAGTACCTGTCCTGTCTGCGGTCATAGAAAAATCACTCCACAACCTGGTCAGAAAACCCCTCTGGCCAACGCCACTTCTGATTTCTGCCCCTCTAACACCTCTGGTCTGCTGGCCCCTGGAGCTCGTGTGAGAACGATCACGGGCGCTGTGTGCAGGGAATGCCAGAAGCAAACGGTCAACAAGAGTTGATTGTTTTGTTGCTAATATTAGTTCCAAGTTCTCATGTGGCATAATATTTTGCAATTTGCCTTTATAGCGAGGATCAAGGAGGCAGGCCAACCAGTAATCGTCATCGTTCATCATTTTTGTAATGCGTGTGTCCCTTTTGAGGATACGCAAGGCATAATCCGCCATGTGGGCCAAAGTTCCCGTTGTCAAATCTGCGGTTGTGCTTGGTTGAGGGGCAGTTGCAGGCAAATCTACGTCACTTTTGTCCCTCAAAAAACCAGAACCCGGCCTTGCCACGCCACCAATTTCCCGTGCCCCCGGGAAAGCTTCCTCATTAAAAATATACTCATCCCCATCATCCTCCTCATCCTCCACCTCCTCTTCGCCCGGTACCTCGTCATGTACACTGCCCTGACCAGACAATCGCTGACTGTCATCAAGGCTTTCCTCTTCCTCTGGTGCAGACGCCTGATCCTTTATGTGCGTCAAACTTTGCATCAGCAGACGCATTAGGGGGATGCTCATGCTTATTATGGCGTTGTCTGCACTAACCAGCCGTGTGCATTCCTCAAAACACTGAAGGACTTGACACATGTCTTGAATCTTCGACCACTGCACACCTGACAACTCCATGTCTGCCATCCTACTGCCTGCCCGTGTATGTGTATCCTCCCACAAAAACATAACAGCCCGCCTCTGTTCGCACAGTCTCTGAAGCATGTGCAGTGTTGAGTTCCACCTTGTTGCAACGTCTATGATTAGGCGATGCTGGGGAAGGTTCAAAGAACGCTGATAGGTCTGCATACGGCTGGAGTGTACAGGCGAACGGCGGATATGTGCGCAAAGTCCACGCACTTTGAGGAGCAGGTCGGATAACCCCGGATAACTTTTCAGGAAGCACTGCACCACCAGGTTTAAGGTGTGAGCCAGGCAAGGAATGTGTTTCAGTTGGGAAAGGGAGATGGCAGCCATGAAATTCCTTCCGTTATCACTCACTACCTTGCCTGCCTCAAGATCTACAGTGCCCAGCCACGACTGCGTTTCTTGCTGCAAGAACTCGGACAGAACTTCCGCGGTGTGTCTATTGTCGCCCAAACACTTCATAGCCAATACAGCCTGCTGACGTATGCCAGTAGCTGCCCCATAATGGGAGACCTGGTGTGCAACAGTGGCAGGTGCGGATGGAGTGTTTGTGCGACTGCGGTCTGTGGACGAGCTCTTGCTTCTGCAGGAGGACGAGGAGGAGGAGGAGGAGGAGGGGGTGCGAACGGCTACAGACAACTGTTTACTAGACCGTGGGCTAGGCAGAACTGTCCCAAACTTGCTGTCCCCTGTGGACCCTGAATCCACCACATTTACCCAGTGTGCCGTGATGGACACGTAACGTCCCTGGCCATGCCTACTGGTCCATGCATCTGTTGTCAGGTGCACCTTTGTGCTCACAGATTGCCTGAGTGCATGGACGATGCGCTCTTTAACATGCTGGTGGAGGGCTGGGATGGCTTTTCTGGAAAAAAAGTGTCGACTGGGTAGCTCGTAGCGTGGTACAGCGTAGTCCATCAGGTCTTTGAAAGCTTCGCTTTCAACTAACCGGTAGGGCATCATCTCTAACGAGATTAGTCTAGCTATGTGGGCGTTCAAACCCTGTGTACGCGGATGCGAGGCTAAGTACTTCCTTTTTCTAACCATAGTCTCATGTAGGGTGAGCTGGACTGGAGAGATGGAGATCGTGGAACTAGCGGGGGTGCCGGTGGACATGGCAGACTGAGAGACGGTGGGAGATGGTATTGTTGCCGCCGGTGCCCTAGATGCAGTGTTTCCTACTACGAAACTGGTGATTCCCTGACCCTGACTGCTTTGGCCTGGCAAAGATACCTGCACAGATACAGCAGGTGGTGCGCTAAATGGTGGTCCTACACTGCCGGAAGGGATGTTGCGTTGATGACTAGCTTCATTGGCCGAGGGTGCAACAACCTTAAGGGACGTTTGGTAGTTAGTCCAAGCTTTCAAATGCATGGTGGTTAAATGTCTATGCATGCAACTAGTATTGAGACTTTTCAGATTCTGACCTCTGCTTAAGGAAGTAGAACATTTTTGACAGATGACTTTGCGCTGATCAATTGGATGTTGTTTAAAAAAATGCCAGACTGCACTCTTTCTAGCATCGGATACCTTTTCAGGCATTGCAGACTGAGCTTTAACCGGATGGCCACGCTGTCCTCCACCAGGTTTTGGCTTTGCCACGCGTTTTGGGCAAGATACTGGCCCGGCAGATGGAACCTGTGGCGATGTTGATGCCTGCTGCGGCCCCTCCTCCTCCTCTGCTTCAGAACTGCTGCCGCCTGCACCCTGTTCCCCCAATGGCTGCCAATCGGGGTCAAGAACTGGGTCATCTAATAACTCTTCTTGTACCTCCTGCGCAACTTCGTCTGTGTCACCGTGTCGTTCGGTGGTATAGCGTTCGTGATGGGGCAACATAGTCTCATCAGGGTCTGATTCTTGATCAGCACCCTGCGAGGGCAATGTTGTGGTCTGAGTCAAAGGACCAGCATAGTAGTCTGGCTGTGGCTGTGCGTCAGTGCACTCCATGTCAGATTCAATTTGTAATGGGCATGGACTGTTAACTGCTTCACTTTCTAAGCCAGGGACGGTATGTGTAAAGAGCTCCATGGAGTAACCCGTTGTGTCGCCTGCTGCATTCTTCTCTGTTGTTGTTTTTGCTGAAGAGGACAAGGAAGTGACTTGTCCCTGACCGTGAACATCCACTAACGACGCGCTGCTTTTACTTTTACCAGTTTCACGAGAGGAGGCAAAAGAGCTAGAGGCTGAGTCAGCAAGATAAGCCAAAACTTGCTCTTGCTGCTCCGGCTTTAAAAGCGGTTTTCCTAATCCCAGAAAAGGGAGCGTTCGAGGCCTTGTGTAGCCGGACGACGAACCTGGCTCCACAGCTCCAGACTTAGGTGCAATATTTTTTTCCCCACGACCACCTGATGCTCCACCACTACCACTACCCTCATTACCAGCTGACAATGAACGCCCCCGGCCACGACCTCTTCCACTAGACTTCCTCATTGTTTTAAAAACGTAACCAAACTAACGTTATTTGTTGCAGTCACACAACTTACACGGTGAGCTATAACTTCAGTATGATTTAGCTACCCCTTTACAGGTTGGTGAGACCACAGCGAAAATCAGGCCCAATGTTACACACTCTTTTTTTGGTGGCTGCAAATTAGAGAGATGCCCCACACGCAGGACTGTCACTGAAGCACAAATGTTAATATTAATGTCACACTATTATTTTTTTTTTATTTTTATTTTTTTCAGGAACACTTTAGAAACCCCCCCCAAAAAAAAACATTGATTTTTGCAGGGAGAATTTAGAAAACAAATGTAACAAACTATATGCTTTCTATGGGCCACTGAGTGAGAGATGACGCACACAGGAATCAGGAGTGGCACACAAGCCCAGAGGCCAATATTTTTCTACCAATGATTGATGGAGTTATTTTCTCTGGTAGATTTTGGAACCCAAATCAAGGAAAAAAAATATAGGCTTTCTATGGACCACAATTGGAGAGAGAGAGAGAGAGAGAGATGGCACACCCAGGAGTCAAGACTGGCACACAAGCAGAAAGGCCAATATTAATCTCCCACTGTTTTTTTTTTTTTTTTTTTTTTAGGGAGACTTTAGAAAAAAAAATAATAAAAAAAATATGATTTTATCAGGAAGAATTTAGAAACCAAATAAAATAAAATGATTTTTTCAGGGAGAATTTATAAAACAAATAAAACCAAAAATAGGCGTTCTATGGCCCACTGACTGAGAGATGACGCACCCAGGAGTCAAGACTGGCACACAAGCAGAAAGGCCAATATTAATCTCCCACTGTTTTTTTTTTTTTTTTTTTTTTTTTCAGGGAGACTTTAGAAAAAAAAATAATAAAAAAAATATGATTTTATCAGGAAGAATTTAGAAACCAAATAAAATAAAATGATTTTTTCAGGGAGAATTTATAAAACAAATAAAACCAAAAATAGGCGTTCTATGGCCCACTGACTGAGAGATGACGCACACAGGAATCAGGAGTGGCACACAAGCCCAGAGGCCAATATTTTTCTACCAATGATTGATGGAGTTATTTTCTCTGGTAGATTTTGGAACCCAAATCAAGGAAAAAAAATATAGGCTTTCTATGGACCACAATTGGAGAGAGAGAGAGAGAGAGAGAGAGAGAGAGAGAGAGAGAGAGATGGCACACCCAGGAGTCAAGACTGGCACACAAGCAGAAAGGCCAATATTAATCTCCCACTGTTTTTTTTGGTTGTTTTTTTTTTTTTTTTTTCAGGGAGACTTTAGAAAAAAAAATAATAAAAAAAATATGATTTTATCAGGAAGAATTTAGAAACCAAATAAAATAAAATGATTTTTTCAGGGAGAATTTATAAAACAAATAAAACCAAAAATAGGCGTTCTATGGCCCACTGACTGAGAGATGACGCACCCAGGAGTCAAGACTGGCACACAAGCAGAAAGGCCAATATTAATCTCCCACTGTTTTTTTTTTTTTTTTCAGGGAGACTTTAGAAAAAAAAATAATAAAAAAATATGATTTTGTCAGGAAGAATTTAGAAACCAAATAAAATAAAATGATTTTTTCAGGGAGAATTTAGAAAACAAATAAAACCAAAAATAGGCGTTCTATGGCCCACTGACTAAGAGAGAGAGAGAGAGATGGAACGCTTAGTACTGGCACACAAGCCCAAAGGGCAATATTAATCTCCCTTTTTTTTTCCAGGGAGAATTTCTAAAACCCCCCCAAAAAAAAAAATAGGCTTTCTATGGCCCACTATTTGTGAGAGAGATGGGACGCTCAGGACTGGCACAGATGGCACGCTCAGGACTGGCACAGAAGCCCAGAGGCCAATATTAATCTCCCTTTTTTTCTGGGAGAATTTATAAAACCAAAAAAATATTTAAATAGGCTTTCTATGGCCCACTATTTGTGAGAGAGATGGCACGCTCAGGACTGGCACAGATGGCACGCTCACAACTGGCACACAAGCCCAGAGGCCAATATTAATCTCCCTTTTTTCAGGGAAAATTTATAAAACCAAAAAAAAAATTAAATAGGCTTTCTATGGCCCACTATTTGTGAGAGAGATGGCACGCTCAGGACTGGCACAGATGGCACGCTCACAACTGGCACACAAGCCCAGAGGCCAATATTAATCTCCCTTTTTTCAGGGAAAATTTATAAAACAAAAAAAAAAAATTAAATAGGCTTTCTATGGCCCACTATTTGTGAGAGAGATGGCACGCTCAGGGCTGGCACAGATGGCACGCTCAGGACTGGCACACAAGCCCAGAGGCCAATATTAATCTCCCTTTTTTTCAGGGAGAATTTATAAAACCCCAAAAAAAATAAAATAGGCTTTCTATGGCCCACTATTTGTGAGAGAGATGGCACACTCAGGACTGGCACACAAGCCCAAAGGCCAATATTAATCTCCCACTGTATTTTTATCAGGGAGAATTTATACACCCCACAAAAAAAAATACAGAAAAATGAAAAGGCTTTCTATGGCCCACTATGTGAGAGAGATGGCACACACAGGGATGGCACTCTAGCAGAAATGCCAAATTGCCAATCTTAATCTCCCACCAAAAAAAAAAAAAAAAAAAACACAGGGAATGTCCTACAATTACTATCTCCCTGCCTGCAGTAATCTCAGCCAGGTATGGCAGGCAGCTACTATCTCCCTGCCTGCAGTAATCTCAGCCAGGTATGGCAGGCAGCAATAAGGAGTGGACTGATGCACAAATGAAATAAAAAGTGTGGACAAACAAAAAAGATAGCTGTGCAGAAAGGAAGGAACAAGAGGATTTGTGATTTGAAAAAAGCAGTTGGTTTGCACAGCGGCGTACACACAGCAATGCAGCTATCAGGGAGCCTTCTAGGGCAGCCCAATGAGCTACAGCGCTGAGGGGAAAAAAAAAAAAAAAAAACTTCCACTGTCCCTGCACACCGAGGGTGGTGTTGGACAGTGCAAATCGCTGCAGCACAAGCGGTTTTGTGGTTAATGGACCCTGCCTAACGCTATCCCTGCTTCTGACAAAGCGGCAGCAACCTCTCCCTAAGCTCAGATCAGCAGCAGTAAGATGGCGGTCGGCGGGAACGCCTCTTTATAGCCCCTGTGACGTCGCAGACAGCAAGCCAATCACTGCAATGCCCTTCTCTAAGATGGTGGGGACCAGGACCTATGTCATCACGCTGCCCACACTCTGCGTTTACCTTCATTGGCTGAGAAATGGCGCTTTTCGCGTCATTGAAACGCGACTTTGGCGCGAAAGTCGCGTACCGCATGGCCGACCCCGCACAGGGGTCGGATCGGGTTTCATGAAACCCCGACTTAGCCAAAAGTCGGCGACTTTTGAAAATGTTCGACCCGTTTCGCTCAACCCTAGTCAGTACGATTACAGCGATACCTCATTTATATCATTTTTTTATGTTTTGGTGCTTTTATACGATAAAAAATATTTTATATAAAAAATAATTATTTTTGCATCGCTTTATTCTGAGGACTATAACTTTTATTTTTTCACTGATGATGCTGTATGGTGGCTTGTTTTTTGCGGGACAAGATAACGTTTTCAATGGTACCATGGTTATTTATATCTGTCTTTTTGATCGCGTGTTATTCCACTTTTTGTTTGGCGGTATGATAATAAAGTGTCGTTTCTTGCCTTGTTTTTTTTTTACGGTGTTCACTGAAGGGGTTAACTAGTGGGACAGTTTTATAGGTCGGGTCGTTACGGACGCGGTGATGCTAAATATGTGTACTTTTATTGTTTTTTTAATTTAGATAAAGAAATGTATTTATAGGAACAATATACGTATATACATATTTTTTTCTTTAACCCCTTAGTGACCGAGCCAAATTTTTGAAATCTGACCAGTGTCACTTTATGTGGTAATAACTCTGCAACGCATCAACAAATCCCAGTGATTTTGAGATTGTTTTTTCGTGACACATTATCCTTTATGATAATGGTAAATTTAGTTCAACATTTTTTGTGTTTATTTATAAAAATATAAAAAATTTGAGAAAAATGTTAAAAAATTAGCAATTTTCTAAATTTGAATGATTATCCCTTTAATCCAGATAGTCATACAACAACAAACCATTAATAAATAACATTTCCCACATGTCGGCTTTACATCAGCACCATTTGTAAAATGTTATTTTATTTTGTTAGCATTTTAGGAGGTTTAAAAATGTAGCAGCAATTTTTCATTTTTTCAAAGAAATTTACCACATTTATTTTTTTAGGGACTTATCCATGTTTGAAGTGACTTTAGGGGTCTCATATATTGGGAAACCCCCAAACGTGATACCATTTTAAAAACAGCACCCCTAAACATATTGAAAACTGCTGTCAGGTAGTTTATTAACCCATCAGGTGCTTTACAGGAATTAATGCAAAGTGACATGACAGAAATGAAAATGTGTATTTTTACCACCTAAATGTTGCTAACTTCTAAACAGATTACTACAGCCGTCAGACTCTAAGGCCACTATTTGGTCATGAATTGCCATCGCAAACATCAGGACAACAAAATCATGATCTGAGGGCACCAATTGGGATAAAGAAGAAGCCCCCACACTCTGTTAACCATTTATAATGATGTAGTCACTATTGACAGCAGCATCTAAGGGGTTAAACAGATTTAGAAGGTGCAAATACTGATCATGGCTGATACAGCAAGTTGTCAGCTATAGTGTACAACCAACAGATGCTGGATTGTCATCTGTATGGGGAGGCTATTCTCTTATATCTCAGGTCAGTTAAAAGGCGTATTGGCGGTCATTAAGGGGTTAAGGTACCGTCACACTAGACGATATCGCTAGCGATCCGTGACGTTGCAGCGTCCTCGCTAGCGATATCGTCCAGTGTGACAGGCAGCAGCGATCAGGCCCCTGCTGTGCTGTCGCTGGTCGGGGAAGAAAGTCCAGAACTTTATTTCGTCGCTGGACTCCCCGCAGACATCGCTGAATCGGCGTGTGTGACACCGATTCAGCGATGTCTTCACTGGTAACCAGGGTAAACATCGGGTAACTAAGCGCAGGGCCGCGCTTAGTAACCCGATGTTTACCCTGGTTACCATCGTAAAAAAACAAACAGTACATACTTACATTCAGCTGTCTGTCCCTTGCCGTCTATTTCCTGCACTGACTGCTGGCCACAAAGTGAAAGTGAAAGCACAGCACAGCGGTGAGTCACACAGCGGTGACTCACCGCTGTGGCTGTGCTCTGCTTTCACTTTGCGGCCAGCAGTCAGTGCAGGAAATAGACGGCAAGGGACAGACAGCTGAATGTAAGTATGTACTGTTTGTTTTTTTACGATGGTAACCAGGGTAAACATCGGGTTACTAAGCGCGGCCCTGCGCTTAGTTACCCGATGTTTACCCTGGTTACCGGGGACCTCGGGATCGTTGGTCGCTGGAGAGCGGTCTGTGTGACAGCTCTCCAGCGACCAAACAGCGACGCTGCAGCGATCCGGATCGTTGTCGGTATCGCTGCAGCGTCGCTAAGTGTGACGGTACCTTTATTTAGGAAAAAAAAATTTTCACATGTAAATATTTTTTTTTTACATTTTTTACATTGCCCCAGGGGGGACATCACATTATAGTGACAGATCGCTGATCTGACACTTTGCAGAGCACTGTGTCAGATCAGCGATCTGACAAGCACTGCAGGGAGGCTTCCCGGCGCCTGTTCTTAGCAGGCACTTGAAAGCCACCTCCTTGCAGGACCCGGAAGGCCCCCCATGGCCATTTTGGATCCAGGCCTGCAGGGAGGAGGAGGTAGGAGACCCTCGGAGCAACGCGATCACATCGCTTTGCTCCGAGGGTCTCAGGGAAGCACGCAGGGAGCCCCCTCCCTGCGTGATGGTTCCCTGTGCCGTCGAAATGCTGCGATCATCTCTTTTTCTGCAATTTTCACCCCAAATTTGGGGTGCGTCTTATGGTCTGAAAAATACAGCACATAAGATAGGTGAAAAGTGTCTGATTACTAGGGGCCCACAGTTTGGATACCCATTGATTATGTCAAGGAATCAAAGGCTGAAGGATCTAGGGAACCGGACTGGTACTGTGAAAAAAAACCCACATTATCATGTTTGACAGAGACCCATCTGTCTAGTTCACCTGTGGATAAATGTTGATTGGGGTGGAAACCATTTTAATAGTAACCCAATGTCCTATAGGGTTTTCTTCTTTCATTCTCTTCTTGTAAAGTCCATCTTGCCTGTTGTGGGAGATGCAACATTTGCCCACAGCAATGTTCTTCTTAGAGACTTTTTTTTCCACATTCATTTCACGATAAGCCGCGACCAAAGTCCTCACTTCTTCTGGACAAGGAGAACAAACAAGATCTTGATGGAACGTTTATTAATTTCAGCCTTTAGTATTGGTCTTGTTTCTCGGCAACATGTCTGCCGGGTGGCCTTTCACACACTAATCAATACTTTTTTTAACTTAACTGATAACAACATAGATCAACTTAAAATTCAACAAAATACCCTACACTGAGGTTTAATCATATTCAGTGGTACATTTAGTTTTGCGTCTTAAAAAAAAAAAATATAGGCAGAATTTATCAACAAATTATTTTAAGATGAAGAATTATAGCACAATTGTCACAATTCAACATTGTTCTTAATATTAGTAATATAGTATTTACTGCTGAGAGACAAAGAAGCAACATAATAAAAAGTAGGAAGTAATGAGGGCTATGAGAATTTCCAAAAGATTAAGGAAAAAGGAAGTGATGAAATGATATTACTTCTTTACAAGAATATACAGTTAGGTCCATATATATTTGGACAGAGACAACATTTTTCTAATTTTGGTTATAGACATTACCACAATGAATTTTAAACAAAACAATTCAGATGCAGTTGAAGTTCAGACTTTCAGCTTTCATTTGAGGGTATCCACATTAAAATTGGATGAAGGGTTTAGGAGTTTCAGCTCCGTAACATGTGCCACCCTGTTTTTAAAGGGACCAAAAGTAATTGGACAATTGACTCCAAGGCTATTTCATGGACAGGTGTGGGCAATCCCTTCGTTATGTTATTCTCAATTAAGCAGATAAAAGGCCTGGAGTTGATTTGAGGTGCGGTGCTGCATTTGGAAGGTTTTTCTGGGAAGTAAACATGCGGTCAAAGGAGCTCTCCATGCAGGTGAAACAAGCCATCCTTAGGCTGCGAAAACAGAAAAAACCCATCCGAGAAATTGCTACAGTATTAGGAGTGGCAAAATCTACAGTTTGGTACATCCTGAGAAAGAAAGAAAGCACTGGTGAACTCATCAATGCAAAAAGACCTGGGCGCCCACGGAAGACAACAGTGGTGGATGATCACAGAATAATCTCCCTGGTGGAGAGAAACCCCTTCACAACAGCCAACCAAGTGACCAACACTCTCCAGGAGGTCGGCGTATCAATATCCAAATCTACCATAAAGAGAAGACTGCATGAAAGTAAATACAGAGGGTTCACTGCACGGTGCAAGCCACTCATAAGCATCAAGAATAATAAGGCTCGACTGGACTATGCTAAAAAACATCTAAAAAATCCAGCACAGTTCTGGAAGAACATTCTTTGGACACATGAAACCAACATCAACCTCTACCAGAATGATGGAAAGAGAAAAGTATGGCGAAGCCGTGGTACAGCTCATGATCCAAAGCATACCACATCATCTGTAAAACACGGCGGAGGCGGTGTGATGGCGCGGGCATGCATGGCTGCCAGTGGCACTGGGTCACTAGTGTTTATTGATGATGTGACACAGGATGGAAGCAGCCAAATGAATTCTGAGGTATTCAGAGCCGCCATTCTGTGTGCTCAGATCCAGCCAAATGCAGCCAAACTGATTGGTTGTCGTTTCATACTACAGATGGACAATGACCCAAAACATAAAGCCAAAGCAACCCAGGAGTTTATTAAAGCAAAGAAGTGGAATATTCTTGAATGGCCAAGTCAGTCACCTGATCTCCACCCAATTGAGCATGAATTTCACTTGTTAAAGATTAAACTTCAGACAGAAAGGCCCACGAACAAACAGCAACTGAAAACCACCACAGTGAAGGCCTGGCAGAGCATCAAAAAGAATGAAACAGCATCTGGTGATGTCCATGAGTTCAACACTTCAGGCAGTCATTGCCAACAAAGGGTTTTCAACCCAAGTACTAAAAATGAACATTTAATTTAAAATAATTGACTCTGTCCAATTACTTTTGGTCCCTTTAAAAACAGGGTGGCACATGTTAAGGAGCTGAAACGCCTAAACCCTTCATCCAAATTTAATGTGGATACCCTCAAATGAAAGCTGAAAGTCTGAACTTTAACTGCATCTGAATTGTTTTGTTTAAAATGCATTGTGGTAATGTCTATAACCAAAATTAGAAAAATGTTGTCTCTGTCCAAATATATATGGACCTAACTGTAACTACTATAATACTGCTTCTATATACAAGAATATAACTACTATAATACTGCCCCTATGTACAAGAATATAACTACTATAATACTGCACCTATGTACAAAAATATAACTACTATAATACTGCTCCTATGTACAAGAATATAACTACTATAATACTGCTCCTATATAAAAGAATATAACTACTATAATACTGCCCCTATGTACAAGAACATAACTACTATAATACTGCCCCCTATGTACAAGAATATAACTACTATAATACTGCCCCTCTGTACAAGAATATAACTACCATAATACTGCTCCTATGTACAAGAATATAACTACTATAATACTGCCCACTATATACAAGAATATAACTACTATAATACTGCTTCTATATATAAGAATATAACTACTATAATACTGCCCCTATGTACAAGAATATAACTACTATAATACTGCCCCCTATGTACAAGAATATAACTACTATAATACTGCCCCTATGTACAAGAATATAACTACTATAATACTGCTCCTATGTACAAGAATATAACTACTATAATACTGCCCCCTATGTACAAGAAAATGACTACTATAATACTGCCCCTACGTACAAGAATATAACTACTATAATACTGCACCTATGTACAAGAATAAAACTACTATAATACTGCCCCTATGTACAAGAATACAACTACTATAACACTGCTCCTATGTACAAGAATATAACTACTATAATACTGCTCCTATGTACAAGAATATAACTACCATAATACTGCTCCTATGTACAAGAATATAACTACTATAATATTGCCCCCTATGTACAAGAATATAACCACTATAATTCTGCCCCCTATGTACAAGAATATAACTACTATAATACTACTCCTATGTACAAGAATATAACTACTGTAATACTGCCACTATGTACAAGAATATAACTACTATAATACTGCACCTATGCACAAGAATATAACTACTATAATACTGCCCCTACGTACAAGAATATAACTACTATAATACTGCCCCTATGTGCAAGAATATAACTACTATAATACTGCCCCCTATGTACAAGAACATAACTACTATAATACTGCTCCTATGTACAAGAATATAACTACTGTAATACTGCCACTATGTACAAGAATATAACTACTATAATGCTGCTCCTATGTACAAGAATATAACTACTATAATACTGCCCCTATGTACAAGAATATAACTACTATAATACTGCTCCTATGTACAAGAATATAACTACTATAATACTACTCCTATGTACAAGAATATAACTACTGTAATACTGCCTCTATGTACAAGAATATAACTACTATAATACTGCCCCTATGTACAAGAATATAACTACTATAATACTGCTCCTATGTACAAGAATATAACTACTATAATACTACTCCTATGTACAAGAATATAACTACTATAATACTGCCTCTATGTACAAGAATATAACTACTATAATACTGCCCCTATGTACAAGAATATAACTACTATAATACTGCCCCTATGTACAAGAATATAACTACTATAATACTGCCCCTATGTACAAGAATATAACTACTATAATACTGCCCCTATGTACAAGAATATAACTACTATAATACTACTCCTATGTACAAGAATATAACTACTATAATACTGCCACTATGTACAAGAATATAACTATTATAATACTGCTCCTATGTACAAGAATATAACTACTATAATACTGCCCCTATGTACAAGAATATAACTACTATAATACTGCCCCTATGTACAAGAATATAACTACTATAATACTGCCCCTATATACAAGAATATACCTACTATAATACTGCTCCTATGTACAAGAATATAACTACTATAATACTGCTCCTATGTACAAGAATATAACTACTATAATATTGCCCCCTATGTACAAGAATATAACTACTATAATGCTGCTCCTATGTACAAGAATATAACTACTATAATACTGCTCCTATGTGCAAGAATATAACTACTATAATACTGCCCCCTATGTACAAGAATATAACTACTATAATACTGCCCCTACGTACAAGAATATAACTACTATAATACTGCCCCTATGTGCAAGAATATAACTACTATAATACTGCCCCCTATGTACAAGAATATAACTACTATAATACTGCTCCTATGTACAAGAATATAACTACTGTAATACTGCCCCTATGTACAAGAATATAACTACTATAATACTGCTCCTATGTACAAGAATATAACTACTGTAATACTGCCCCTATGTACAAGAATATAACTACTATAATGCTGCTCCTATGTACAAGAATATAACTACTATAATACTGCCCCTATGTGCAAGAATATAACTACTATAATACTGCTCCTATGTACAAGAATATAACTACTATAATACTACTCCTATGTACAAGAATATAACTAATGTAATACTGCCACTATGTACAAGAATATAACTACTATAATACTGCCCCTATGTACAAGAATATAACTACTATAATACTGCCCCTATGTACAAGAATATAACTACTATAATACTGCCCCTATATACAAGAATATAACTACTATAATACTGCCCCTATGTGCAAGAATATAACTACTATAATACTGCCCCCTATGTACAAGAACATAACTACTATAATACTGCTCCTATGTACAAGAATATAACTACTGTAATACTGCCACTATGTACAAGAATATAACTACTATAATGCTGCTCCTATGTACAAGAATATAACTACTATAATACTGCCCCTATGTACAAGAATATAACTACTATAATACTGCTCCTATGTACAAGAATATAACTACTATAATACTACTCCTATGTACAAGAATATAACTACTGTAATACTGCCTCTATGTACAAGAATATAACTACTATAATACTGCCCCTATGTACAAGAATATAACTACTATAATACTGCTCCTATGTACAAGAATATAACTACTATAATACTACTCCTATGTACAAGAATATAACTACTATAATACTGCCTCTATGTACAAGAATATAACTACTATAATACTGCCCCTATGTACAAGAATATAACTACTATAATACTGCCCCTATGTACAAGAATATAACTACTATAATACTGCCCCTATGTACAAGAATATAACTACTATAATACTGCCCCTATGTACAAGAATATAACTACTATAATACTACTCCTATGTACAAGAATATAACTACTATAATACTGCCACTATGTACAAGAATATAACTATTATAATACTGCTCCTATGTACAAGAATATAACTACTATAATACTGCCCCTATGTACAAGAATATAACTACTATAATACTGCCCCTATGTACAAGAATATAACTACTATAATACTGCCCCTATATACAAGAATATACCTACTATAATACTGCTCCTATGTACAAGAATATAACTACTATAATACTGCTCCTATGTACAAGAATATAACTACTATAATATTGCCCCCTATGTACAAGAATATAACTACTATAATGCTGCTCCTATGTACAAGAATATAACTACTATAATACTGCTCCTATGTGCAAGAATATAACTACTATAATACTGCCCCCTATGTACAAGAATATAACTACTATAATACTGCCCCTACGTACAAGAATATAACTACTATAATACTGCCCCTATGTGCAAGAATATAACTACTATAATACTGCCCCCTATGTACAAGAATATAACTACTATAATACTGCTCCTATGTACAAGAATATAACTACTGTAATACTGCCCCTATGTACAAGAATATAACTACTATAATACTGCTCCTATGTACAAGAATATAACTACTGTAATACTGCCCCTATGTACAAGAATATAACTACTATAATGCTGCTCCTATGTACAAGAATATAACTACTATAATACTGCCCCTATGTGCAAGAATATAACTACTATAATACTGCTCCTATGTACAAGAATATAACTACTATAATACTACTCCTATGTACAAGAATATAACTAATGTAATACTGCCACTATGTACAAGAATATAACTACTATAATACTGCCCCTATGTACAAGAATATAACTACTATAATACTGCCCCTATGTACAAGAATATAACTACTATAATACTGCCCCTATATACAAGAATATAACTACTATAATACTGCCCCTATGTACAAGAATATAACTACTATAATACTACTCCTATGTACAAGAATATAACTACTATAATACTGCCACTATGTACAAGAATATAACTATTATAATACTGCTCCTATGTACAAGAATATAACTACTATAATACTGCCCCTATGTACAAGAATATAACTACTATAATACTGCCCCTATGTACAAGAATATAACTACTATAATACTGCCCCTATATACAAGAATATACCTACTATAATACTGCTCCTATGTACAAGAATATAACTACTATAATACTGCTCCTATGTACAAGAATATAACTACTATAATACTGCCCCCTATGTACAAGAATATAACTACTATAATACTGCTCCTATGTACAAGAATATATCTACTATAATACTACTCCTATGTACAAGAATATAACTACTATAATACTGCCACTATGTACAAGAATATAACTACTATAATACTGCCCCTATGTTCAAGAATATAACTACTATAATACTGCCCCTATGTAAAAGAATATAACTACTATAATACTACTCCTATGTACAAGAATATAACTACTATAATACTGCCACTATGTACAAGAATATAACTATTATAATACTGCTCCTATGTGCAAGAATATTACTACTATAATACTGCCCCTATGTACAAGAATATAACTAATACTGCTCCTATGTACAAGAATATAACTACTATAATACTACTCCTATGTACAAGAATATAACTACTATAATACTGCCCCTATGTACAAGAATATAACTACTATAATACTGCTCCTATGTACAAGAATATAACTACTATAACACTGCTCCTATGTACAAGAATATAACTACTATAATACTGCTCCTATGTACAGGAATATAACTACTATAATACTGCTCCTATGTACAAGAATATAACTACTATAATACTGCTCCTATGTACAAGAATATAACTACTATAATACTGCTCCTATGTACAGGAATATAACTACTATAATACTGCCCCTATGTACAAGAATATAACTACTATAAAATACTGCATCAACAAAAAAAGATCCAGCATGAAAAATTTGGTTCAGGGTAAGAAGAACTTTGTTTATTAGATGCAATTAAAAGTAATACTGATTTTTGTTTTTTAATTGTCTCAATATTTTAATATATTAGCTTTTTTCCTATGTTTAATCCATTTGGCGCTCCTGTTTGGGAATATCCACTTCTATTCTCTGTTTAGGAGTTTACCTCTATGGTCTCCTCCACGTATGATTCTGAAACCTGTTATTTCTCCTTTGTGTGTTTGGGAGAAAGGTTTTGACAAAAAGATGTAAATTCCTAAAGAATGGCAATCTGAATTCAGAAACAGTGGTAGGATATAAAATATTGTTTGAAAATATCATTCCTATACAATGATTACTTGAGCCTGAAAAACAGGTCCAATAATTGTTTGGAACTACTTTTATTATTATTAATTATTATTATTATTATTATTATTATTATTATTATTATGTTATTATTATATCTATTTTAACTGCTTTAGCAAACATCTTCTAAATCTTTCTTGTCTTTGTAAATTACATTGTGTTTATGATATATTGTATATGGTGACTTGATGGTTTCCACTTTCCTCTCATTTATGATACATTACTTGGTAAGAATCAAAGCCCCCCGTGTTATCACGGCTCATTATTAAGAGCCATCATTTATACAATCCGAGTGAAAGAAAAGGCTCTTATTAGGGGAGCGGGGCTGCACACGTTGACCCCTGGCTTCCCGGCCACTGCTGGAATTTTCAATGATTCCATGAGTGGACTGGGAGAATGGGAGACAATGGGATTTCACATCATGTCCTGCTATCAGGAGCCTGCCTTATCCTCAGCATGTTTTTCTATTAGTCTAACACTCCATTGTGCATCTCCTTATCAGCTGAAATGTTGATGTAATGCCTGGCTTCCAAGTGCTCTTGTATCCCACTTACATGTATATTTCACTCACGTATTTGGGAGGGGGGGGTCAGTCGGAGACTCGTTATCAACATTCTCACAAGCAGGAACTTGGGGGTGAGGGGAAGACTTGGAGAAACCAAGATGAGGTCAATGATTACAAACGTGCTTGACTTATTTTTATTTACATTTTTTAAATTATTAATAAAGCCCCCCATGCATTTTATACGGTTGGTTTGGTTAATCGTTTGGCTGGCATTTATCTTGCCCAAGTCTCCCATAACTTATCTCTGAAAGAGCAGTACAAAATCAGACATTCTGGATCCTTATCTCCCTGGTTGGAGGCCTCATACACATCAGATTGTCAACCGAACCCGTTGGTATCAGCAGGTTTGGCCGACGTTAGTCCAATGTGTATGGGTTCGTTAAGGATCGGCCCATTATTATTATTATTATTTATTGTTATAGCGCCATTTATTCCATGGCGCTTTACATGTGAGGAGGGGTATACATAATAAAAACAAGTACAATAATCTTAAACAATACAAGTCATAACTGGTACAGGAGGAGTGACGACCCTGCCCGCGAAGGCTCACAATCTACAAGGGATGGGTGAGGATACAGTAGGTGAGGATAGAGCTGGTCATGCAGCGGTTTGGTCGATCGGTGGTTACTGCAGGTTGTAGGCTTGTCGGAAGAGGTGGGTCTTCAGGTTCTTTTTGAAGGTTTCGATGGTAGCCGAGAGTCTAATGTGTTGTGGTAGAGGGTTCCATGGTCTTCATGGAGCACATTGCCCAACGTGTATATTGTTTTTGAGTTGTCAACACTATGGCCATCCTTGGGATCCTTCATTCTCAGCACTTGGGTTAAGGTGATATTTCTTTGCCTATATGTACGGGGGAAGATTTGGTCCCTGGAAAATTGTCCATTTTTCATCTTCGCCTAATTTTGAGCATCTACAAAAATGTCCACCTGTAGGTAAATTTAATTTATGCAAATAGGGTAGATTTGGAGTAATTCCTGCCAAATCGTCAACCAATATCCTATCCGTATGGTGAACTTTAGAGAAAAGTTGTAGTCAAGATGCCCCAGTGGATTGACGAGAGGATATATTCTAACTAATGGGGAAAATCTGCACCTTTTTTTTACCCGTAATCTCCATGTTAATTCTTCGCACGTATTATTTTAGCCGGTTAACTCGGGGCCAATGGCATATGATAGCTATGAACCTCTTGAGTCCTGAATGGTGGAGCACATTTTGAACTCTGGCTTGGATACCTTGTCTTTCGACCCATTGAGTTGATCTTTGTGTCAAGTGATTGGCATTTTACAATTATCCGTGGAAAATAACTTTTGTTTAATAGACTCAGGTTCTATAAGAATTTCCTGGAAAATCCAGATACGGTAAATTAGAATTTGATTTTTTGGGGGGTATAGCCCCATAAGACCGGGTGAAGCCTAGCCAGAAGAAGTTCTATCGTAAACAAAAAAAAGAACATTGGAACAAATGAGTATCATTATTAGGTCTGTAGAGAGCGTAATAAATATTTTTTCTAAGCACTTTAATTTCGTGATGACTCAATTCAGTCTACATAATGTCAGACGAATCCAACCTGAATCAAATTTTTTCATTTGCTCATCTCTTGTTACTTTTTGATTTTATTGGCTGTTCCTCCTCTCCAATGAAGGGTGCTGAGAGATTTTCCCTCCGTTGGTTAAAATATAGTCTGAGAAGATGATCCGTATAATCTCCAATAAAGCCTATTTTTATCCAGGAGAACCTAACGCCTCCTAGGATACAATGTTTTCCAGAGGGTTGTCGGAATGTACTTGAGGGCTTGATCTCACAATATGGTGGTCTTCATAGATGGTAATAACTTCAATAAACATTTTTTTTAATGGTTTTGCCCATTTAAATCTTGAAAAATCAGATCTCAAACTAGAGCGCTAAAACGACTGTTTGCCCTCTCTAGGAAGTTTGCATCCGGCAAACAGGTCCTTCTTTAGGCTCTGGAACTACAGTGTCACCTTCTTAAAGATGCAGGTGTCTTAAAATAATCTCTGTGTTTAGTGCAAACTTGTTCAGCTGCCAGATGTTCCTTTGGACCCCCTATACACATGTCAAGTTCGGCCAAGTATCCATGCGCCTTCGATGGGGAGAGTGAAGTAAGACAGCTGAAAACAAAAGAATACTTTTATTTTAACACGCTCATCGGTGGACCGCTACCGATCTGCCATTGATGCTGTAGTGATAGAAGTTTTTGCATTTCATTTTTAATTTTTTTTTCACATTTCATATAATTCTTTGGATTATAGCTGTCGCTATTGAGAAAATATTTAATAACCGCTGCGAAAATATAAATTCTGCCTTGCCCCTATATGCGCCCATTCCTTGACCATGACGGAACACATTTCATCAAGTTTAGGTCTTCTAGTTGGTAACAAATTCCCTTTTCCTGTCTGCTTTTGGCAGTGATTATTTTTTTTTTTTTACTGTTATTGTTCGGTTTCACAGAAAACATATGATGTAACCGAGAGCTCATCAGACTTGTTATGCTGGAAGTCTATAGAGCCAGGGGAAGATATGAAGCCTCCTCGGAGAAGATAACAGATAAAAGATTCTAAAAACCTAAGGCTGAAACTGAAAAAGTTTACCGACTTCCATTCTATTGATTGGTTTGTTTATTACTATTCATCCATTGTAACTTTGATCAAGGGAACATTACTAAACGTCTCTACCGGTGGATGCAGATATTTTTTAGTGGTTTTTGGCCAGAGGGTTAAAGTGGTCTTACCCATTAGATGGAACTAGTTTCATGGTAAAACGACCATAGAAAGACCTTTTGTCTGGTGAACGACCGATGCATTCATACACATTTTAGTCCCTATCGGCATTTACAGTGGTTTAGATTGGCCATAAATGTTCACTAACATGAGTGATAAGGAACGATCTTTCTAGGAATATCCTGGGAAAGCTCAGAATTACTGAGTTGGCATTTGTACTGGGATCTTGTTCTGAAGAAAACTGTTGAAAGGGGGAAATGGAGAAGAGTTACGGAACCATGCAACCTCGTCGATATTGGCAGGCTCGGCTGACAATCGTATGTGTATGGTGGCACCAGATGATGGTGAAGATAACGATCCGTCATGTCCAATTATGAACTCAAAAACCTCTAGTTTTCCACAAGATAATCTGCAACCAGTGGAGTCTGACAGCGACTCTTTTTTATAGATAACACAGAAGTGTTTTTCAGAACAAATACTTCTGTATATAGGGAAGCTTGGTGAGATAAATGTCGACCGAACGATCATCTGAACCATCATTGGGCCAACAGTTATCTGTTGTGTATAGGTAACCTTTAAGTCAGTTTTGTGACACGCTTAAAACTATAGACACTCATAATTAATCAGAAAAAAATTCTCAAACTCATGCTGCACTAGAAAAGTCTGTACGATGTGAGTGCAAGGTTTGGGCTATTGAGGATGTTATTTTTAGATCATTTCTAGAATGGAGAAAACCGGTCATGTGGTAGAAAAATTGGAGGAATACAGTAAAGGGGGTAAACTATCTCTAACATACATCATCGATAATAGTGAAGTTCCCACACACCCACCGATCAGCTGTAATCACCATGAGTTCAACACTTGGCACACCCATGGATCAGCTGTTATCAACAGGGGTCTGACAGTTGGACCCCCGACACTGATCAGCTGGTTTCACCATGCGTCCGACACTTGTCATCCCCACTGATTAGCTGGTTTCCTCATAGGCCCGACACTTGGCATCTCAACCAATCAGCTGTTATCAACATGGGTCTGACAGTTGGAACCTCCACACCAATCATCTGCTTTCACCATGGGTCCAACACTTGTCATCAACACCGAATAGCTGGTTTCCCCATAGGCCCGACACTTGGCATCTCAACCAATCAGCTGTTATCAACATGGGTCTGACAGTTGGAACCTCCGCACCAATCATCTGCTTTTACCATGGGTCCGACACTTGTCATCCCCACCGATTAGCTGGTTTCCTCATAGGCCCAACCCTTGGCACTCCAACTGGTCACCTGTTATCATTATTGGTCCGGCACTTGGCATCCCCAACAATTAACTGGTTTCACCATTGGTCTGACACTTGGCATCTCCACAGATTAGCTGGTTTCTCCATAGGCCTGACACTTGGCATCCCCACCAATCAGTTGTTATCAACATGGGTCTGACAGTTGGAACCTCCACACCAATCATCTGCTTTCACCATGGGTCTGACACTTGTCATCCCCACCGATTAGCTGGTTTCCTCATAGGCCCGACACTTGGCATCTCAACGAATCAGCTGTTATCAACATGGGTCTGACAGTTGGAACCTCCACACCAATCATCTGCTTTCACCATGGGTCCAACACTTGTCATCAACACCGAATAGCTGGTTTCCCCATAGGCCCGACACTTGGCATCTCAACCAATCAGCTGTTATCAACATGGGTCTGACAGTTGGAACCTCCGCACCAATCATCTGCTTTTACCATGTGTCCGACACTTGTCATCCCCACCGATTAGCTGGTTTCCTCATAGGCCCAACACTTGGCACTCCAACTGGTCACCTGTTATCATTATTGGTCCGGCACGTGGCATCCCCAACAATTAACTGGTTTCACCATTGGTCTGACACTTGGCATCTCCACAGATTAGCTGGTTTCTCCATAGGCCTGACACTTGGCATCCCCACCAATCAGTTGTTATCAACATGGGTCTGACAGTTGGAACCTCCGCACCAATCATCTGCTTTCACCATGGGTCCGACACTTGTCATCCCCACCGATTAGCTGGTTTCCTCATAGGCCCGACACTTGGCATCTCAACCAATCAGCTGTTATCAACATGGTTCTGACAGTTGGAACCTCCACACCAATCAGCTGGTTTCACCATGGGTCCGACACTTGTCATCAACACCGATTAGCTGGTTTCACCATGGGTCCAACCCTTGGCACTCCAACTGGTCACCTATTATCATTATTGGTCCGGCACTTGGCATCCCCAACAATTAACTGGTTTCACCATTGGTCTGACACATGGCATCTCCACAGATTAGCTGTTTTCACCATGGGTCTGACACTTGGCATCCCCAACAATTAACTGGTTTCACCATGGGTCTGACACTTGGCATCCTCAACAATTAACTGGTTTCACCATGGGTCTGACACTTGGCATCTCCACCGATTAGCTGTTTTCACCATTTGTCTGACACTTGGCATCCACCAATCGTCTGTCATTACCATGGATCCAATATTTGACACATCCACCAATCAGCTGGTTCACCACAGGTAGAATAATTGGCAATCCCACGGTCAGCTGTAATCACCACCGGCCAGACGTATACAGTAGATCCTCTTCAACAGGAGCTGATCTGCCGTACTTGGCAGCAGCCATTAGCACCGTCCCACGCCATACACTGTTTTCTTATGGTCTCCATTGGAGGTTATAAGTACTGATTGGTGGAGGTGTCAGATGTCAGACCCACACTAATCTGATATTGGTGATGCATCCTGTGTGGATCAGTATGAGAATCAATCACAAGATTTCACAATACGAACTGCACAGTTTACTAAATAAGATTTCTTAGACCCAATGAGGCAGGTGTATTTACTTTGAAAAATCTATGTCATGGATAAAGATGCACCTGCACACTATTTGAGAGTGAGACATTGTCAGAAATGTAATGTAGGAAAGGTAAATCTTCTACGTTGAATGTAGGTAGTCCACAAATATGACTACTTCTTGATTAGGGGACATCACCAGTAACGGAAGTGGATGAGAGGAATAGACTTTTGTGTAATTTGCATATTTTCCTTTTTCAGGGGCTTCTCACACAGCCAAATCAGATCTCATGCTTTGCACTGAAGAGCGGCATTACCCCTAAACATGTCTCTGCAAGTAGAGTATCTGGTTTGACTTTTACACTAAATCATGTGACAAGGCTCGTTAAAGGGTTCATATTGACTTTAAGGATTGCTACTTCCAGTAGGTGGCGCTAGATTTCAAGTACTCTTCCTCTCTGAAGAGGCAATTTGCATATTTAATTTACTGGAGGACCATTGCATGGCCTCAAAGTCTCCTTACACTGGCATGTCCTTTTTCCATGAAAGTTATATGGTCAAAGTTCAGGAAAAAAATTTAAAAAGTGCTGGGTTCTGTGGGTTTTAAAATGCATGTAGGCACCTTTTATTTTTCGGTTCTGTTATAGGAGTTATGAGATCTCATGTGTTCGGCAAAGTCTAAAGAAAAGATCCGGTTCTGGGGCTAACGACGTATCGTTGACACGTGACGGAACTTCTTGGTGTGAGCGCAGCTTGTGCCGTTGACCTTCACACTTGTTTATCTCCCATTGAGATATTTTCTTTTTTCTTTCCTTCCTTCTACAAGTTCATACTCACTGTTTTCATCTTGCTTGAAATCCCCCCCCAACCACAATGTACAAGGTCGTACGGGGAGGTAGGAGAGAGGAATTTCACACTAAACATTACACAAACGCAATGTTTTCAAGGGCATGGGACCCGAGGCTCCAACTCCCCGAGCACAATGAAGAGGAACATTCATAACCAATGGAGAAGACACAAGAAGTGTGATTGTCGTCTTTTATTAGTAAAGTCACAAGTCCGGATGTTTACCTTCACTCATTGGCTGACTCATGGGTGCTGATGACTTCTGCATGTAAAAATATACTTAATTTAGAGAAATAATATTGCAAAATTGATTTTGTTCCCAAATGGATTTTTTTTTAGACTAAAGCTGGAATGTTGCTCATGGCTGCAAAAAAAAAAAGAAAAATATGTTTTAATCAAAGATCACGACAAGTCTTATGATGACTAAACACCTATAATACCTGTCAAATCCATCTCTGTCCCCTCCAGACCTCTCTGTATTCCCCATAAATCTCTGACCCCTCCAGATGCCTCTGTATTCCCCAAAAATCTCTGTTCCCCCAGACTCCTCTCTTTCCCAGACATCTGTCCAGTCCAGACTCCTCTGTATTCCCCAGAAATATCTGACCCCTCCAGACTCCTCTGTCTTCCCTATACATCTCTGACCCCTCCAGAGTCCAGAAACCTCTGTATTCCCCAGAAATATCTGTCCCCCACAGGCTCCTCTGTCTTTCAAATACATCTCTGACCCTTCCAGACTCCTCTGTATTCCCCATGCATCTCTGACGCCTCCAGACTCCTCTGTATTCCCCAGAAATCTGTCTCCTCCAGACTCCCCTGCTTCCCCATACATCTCTGACCTCTCCAGAGTCCAGAAACCTCTGTATTCCCCAGAAATATCTGTCCCCCACAGGCTCCTCTGTCTTTCACATACATCTCTGACCCTCCAGACTCCTCTGTCTTTCCAATACATCTCTGACCCATCCAGACTCCTCTGTATTCACCAGAAATATCTGTCCCCTACAGGCTCCTCTGTCTTTCCCACACATCTCTGACCCTCCAGACTCCTCTGTCTTCCCCATACATCTCTGACCCCTCCAGACTCCTCTGTATTCCCCATACAGTACATCTCTGACCCCTCCAGACTCTTCTGTATTCACCAGACATCTCTGACCCCTCCAGACTCCTCTGTATTCCCCATACAGTACATCTCTGACCCCTCCAGACTCTTCTGTATTCACCAGACATCTCTGACCCCTCCAGACTCTTCTGTATTCCCCATACATCTCTGACCCCTCCAGACTCCTTTGTCTTCCCCATACATCTCTGACCCCTCCAGACTCCTCTGTATTCCCCAGACATCTCTGACCCCTCCAGACTCCTCTGTATTCCCCATACATCTCTGACCCCTCCAGACTCCTCTGTATTCCCCATACATCTCTGACCCCTCCAAACTCCTCTGTATTCCCCATACATCTCTGACCCCTCCAGACTCCTCTGTATTCCCCATACATCTCTGACCCCTCCAGACTCCTCTGTATTCTTCCCCATACATCTCTGACCCATCCAGACTCCTCTGTATTCAAGAGACATCTCTGACCCCTCCAGACTCCTCTGTATTCCCCATACATCTCTGACCCCTCCAAACTCCTCTGTATTCCCCATACATCTCTGACCCCTCCAGACTCCTCTGTATTCCCCATACATCTCTGACCCCTCCAGACTCCTCTGTATTCTTCCCCATACATCTCTGACCCATCCAGACTCCTCTGTATTCAAGAGACATCTCTGACCCCTCCAGACTCCTCTGTATTCCCCATACATCTCTGACCCATCCAGACTCCTCTGTATTCCCCATACATCTCTGACCCCTCCAGACTCCTCTGTATTCCCCATACATCTCTGACCCCACCAGACTCCTCTGTATTCCCCATACATCTCTGACCCATCCAGACTCCTCTGTATTCCCCATACATCTCTGACCCCTCCAGACTCCTCTGTATTCCCCATACATCTCTGACCCCTCCAGACTCCTCTGTATTCCCCATACATCTCTGTCCCCACCAGACTCCTCTGTATTCCCCAGAAATCTGTCTCCTCCAGACTCCTCTGTCTTCATCTCTGTCCCCTCCAGCTGCATGGGTACCTGATAGAGATGAGTGGATCTAACAGAATTGAAGTTCACCAAGTCACGTGAATGATATTAGCAAATTCAACTGAATAATTGTTCTCCATGAATTGTATGATCCCTACTAGGATCTGGGGTTTCTCCTCAACCCAGGGCATAACAAGTGTAACATAAAGAAAAAATAAATCTCAAATACTCAAATCACTGCTCACTTGTCCCTACACCTCTGCAGCGCTCCAGAGTCCTGGTCGTTGCAGTAATGTCGCTCTGCCACTAAGGGGAGTGATGTTATGTCTGATTGCACTAAAGGAGTTCACCTGACCAGGTATCACAGCACACATTACACTTCACACTCCGGCCACCAGGGTGAGCAAAAGGCACTATGTATTAGGCCACTCCTCACACTGGTAAAACTGGGGGTCGGATAGGAAGTTAGAGCAGAACGCAGCCTGGGAGAGTTCCAGGGAGCACCTGTCAGGGGTGGGTTCCTGGCAGGTACCTAGCAGAAAGAGTAGAACGTTACGGAACCGCGCCTGCACTACCTTGCGGCGGCATCCTAAGAAAGGACACGAAGAGAAGGATATTGTGGAGAAGTGAGAAACGAGATCAAAGCACAAAGGAGAGCCAGTAGGAGTCGTGCCCCGAGAACGGCAACATCCTACTGAGGCGCGTAGCCGGTGGCCGGAACACCGAGGAAGTAACTGACTCCAAGCATTACTTCAAATAACGGCAGGACAGTTGATTATAGGTTGGCTGTCTACCATACATCACCTAAGAAGACATAGGGGGCAAGCGTGGAGAGGGGCGTCTCTAGGGTCCCAGAATAGCTCCGAGCCTTCCCGTCAAATCGGTGCATCCTATCCAGATAAACTTGGGGGATGGAGAGAGAGAGAGAAAGAACGAACACGAAAGTTGTGAGGACTAGCTCGAATGCTCAGCAGGGAAGAACTACAACACACAGGCGCTAGTGGTAGGCACTGATTTCCACCTGCAAAGGGAACTCCGGATGTGCCTTCGGACCGGCCAGTCACAGACAGCCATATTAGCAGTGCTCTGGATTGAGGATCCCGAAGTCTTCAGTAAAAGGTAAAGAGACTGCAACCCTGTGTCTTCTTTATTAACTGCGCCTCACACCATCACCATCCACCTTACTGGGAAGCCCTGGGGACATACTTCACCTGTGGGAAGGTATACCATCTAGCTGCCATCACATCACCCCAGTGGACCCCAAGCAGCGTCGGTCACCCTGACCGAATACCACAGATGGCGTCACGAAACCTTGGCAGACTTTCGTCACCCTTTTCATTGGACGCCCCTTAGCAGGGTCACGGACCGGGTCCAGCCACCGTGACAACCCTAGAACCGAGATAGAGAGGACCAGTACCGAGTAACCCGCGGCCCTGCATCTGGGGGCGCTCCACCTCCGCTTCTTCTGGTGCCAGTTGCCCACCTGTACAGTCCTCAGGGCCTCTTCTCTGTATCTCCAGAAACCTCTTTCTACGCCAAACTTCTCTGTACCCTCTAGACTCAACAGTTCCATCTAAATCATAATGTACCCTCCAGATATCTCTGTTCCCTCCAAACCACTCTCTGTACCTTCAAGAAACTTCTGATCCTCTCCAGACCTCTCTGTATTCTCTAGAAACCTCGGTCTCAGCCAGACCTCTTTGCCTCCTCCATACACATCTGTCCCCTCCATCAGATTCCTCTGTTCACAGCCATGGTTTGTGGACATGAGACACTGTTTCTAGAATGATATGGCAGCTGTTAGTTAGAAAGATCCTGACTGACCTAAAAGGAAAATCCATCATAGATATGTAATGCGGCATGGGGCGGTCGCTGCGGGCGAGGCACTTGTCTTCAGCGCCACAACATGTTACATGAAAGTGTGGGTCCTGGCTGGTTGTGTGGACATGTGCTGTGAAAGACTTATGCCCGTGCAGGCCGCATGAAACCAGTGTTGTGGGCTTGCAAGGACAAGATGTTTTAAGGTACCTTCACACTGAGCAACTTTCCAACGAGAACGACAGCGATCTGTGACGTTGCAGCGTCCTGGATAGCGATCTCGTTGTGTTTGACACGCAGCAGCGATCAGGATCCAGCTGTGACATCGCTGCTCGGAGCTGAAAGTCCGGAACTTTATTTGGTCGTCAGGTCGGCGTGATTCGTCATGTTTGACAGCAAAAGCAACGATGCCTGCAATGTTTCTTCATGGAGCGAACAACCAGCGAGAACGATAAGTACGTCACTGGATCGCTCCTGCATCGTTCAGCTGTTGCCGGTGTTTGTAATCTCCTAGCGACCTAAACAGCGACGCTGCAGCGATCGGCTCATTGTCTATATCGCTGCAGCGTCGCTTAATGTGACGGTACCTTTACAGTTCAGCAAGGGAGACCACCATTCAAAAATAAACTCTTTACTGAACAGTAACTTGGTAAGGGTTATATAGAAGGGAGAGTGGGTACAAAGTCTTATGGACGGTTCCTTTACAATATGAAGCATTTTCCACACAGTCTCGTTCCTCTGTAGTATTCTTCAGGGCTTTCAAGGCACATTGTTTCTCCCTACTTCGCTGCAACTCAGCTTTAGGGTATGTTCACACGTTCCTGATTTCCATCCTTTTTTTTTCAGGACTGTTTTTTAAAAAACTGCAGCTCTTGGCAGAAAACGCAGGTCCTTTTTTTGGTCCTTTTTTTGTCCTTTTTTGATGCGTTTTTTGATCCTTTTTTTGATCCTTTTTTTAATGCAGTTTTCTATGCAGAGTCTGTGTGTTTTCTAGGAAGTTTTTTAGGGTTAAAATGGCTCAAAATACCCTAACCCTACCCCTAACCCTACCCCTAACCCTACCCCTAACCCTACCCCTAACCCTACCCCTAACCCTAACCCTAACCCTACCCCTAACCCTACCCCTAACCCTAACCCTACCCCTAACCCTAACCCTAACCCTACCCCTAACCCTACCCCTAACCCTATTCTAACCTTAGTGGAAAAAATCGCAGCGGGAAAATCGCGGCAATTCCGCATGAAAAAAAGGATCGTGTGAACATGGCCTTAAAGTTACAGTCCTGATTCACAAGTCTCCTTTACTTGCTCAGTGGGACCCTGGATCTACTGCTCTGGATCATTCATTAGTCCCCATCTCACAGTCCTGCGAACACCTATTACCTTCTGCATTACAAAGCCAAGTTTTCATGACTCAGCGTCCTCTACTAGGACCTGTCTCCGGTAGGCCATTCTGTCTCGGTTGTCACTTTTCTTTAGGATCTCGCTATCCCTCGCCTTTAGTCTCCTCTCACTCAGGGTCACTCTTTAATTACAGCATTGCTTACTTTGCACTCCAAACCCTATCTGTCTTCCTAGCAGGAAGCAGTCCCTTTCCTCAACACTAGACCCACCCACTGTGGGCTAGACCCAAACATTAACTCCTAACATAACCCATCGTAAACTATCTACATCCCTAAACATTACACTACCTATCTTTTAACACTATACCCTACACTGTGCATTATATGACATTACATATCTTACATTACTATACGCATTACATTACATTACAATTAAGGCTACTTTCACACATCCGTCCCTCGGCGTCAGGCAGTATCCGGCAGCGGGACGGATTGCTGGATCCAGCGAAATGAGTGAAGAAACTGATGCGACAGATCAGTTCTTCCACTGGATCCGTCTATGTGTTTTCGCCAATCGGAGGAGTTAAAATTTAGGAGAGAGAGAGAGAAAGAGAGAGAGAAAGAGAGACCCGGCATGGAAAATTCCATTTCTGGGCATGTGCAGATTGGTAAAACGGAATCCGTTGCCATAATCCATCGCTGATGGATTCCGGCGCCATAGGCTTCCATTACAAGAAAAACCGGACAGCGATGCATCAGGCGCTGTCTGGTTTTTCGCCGGACACAAAAAATGTTCATCTGTACGTTTTGTCTGGCCGCCGGATCAGGAATTTTTACCAGCAAAAAACGGACAAAACGGAAGGCCATCCGGCGCAATCCGGTGCTAAGACAAGTCTATGGGGAAAAAAAACGGATCCGGCGGCATCATTCGTGAGATCTGTTTTTTTTCTCAATTCGCCGGATTGCGCCTGACTGCGAAAAATGGATGTGTGAAAGGGGCCTAATACGACTCAATATGTTATGTGTATTATTCACATTACAACACATAACACGATTGGTGTCTTCTGGCATAGGAGCGTGACAGTTATAGTCCATGAGTCACCCGCCAGGGCCGTGGGGTACTCGGTACCGGGTCCAGTACTTAAAGGGGATGTCACGGTGGCTGCGACCCAGTCCGTGGCCCTGGGCACCCAAGTAAAAGGGGTTTAATAAAGTTTATATTTGTGACGCCACCTGTGGTATTTGATCAGTGGGGTCCGACGATGCTTAAAGGGGTCCTCTGGGGTGATGGTATGACAGCTAGATGGTATAACTTCCCACAGGTGAAGTAGGTCCCCAGGGCTCTCGGTGTACAGTAGGTGAAGATGGTGGATGGTGCAATAACGAACAAGGACACGGGTTTGCAGTCTCTTTACCTGGTTTACTGTGGGATTCAGGCAACCGCAGTCCGGGGCACCAGATCACGGGTACAGGCAGGGTTCGGCCAGCTTGGAAGCAAATTGGGAGTCCCCCTCACCAGGTGGAGGTAGAAGCCTTCCTATAAGCGCGGTGATGTAGGCCCTCACTGCCTATGGCTTCTGGTAAGGTCCCCACAGTGCTCTCTGTCCTCCATGAAGGTTAGGACACAAACCCGTATGACAGGTGGCTCGAGCCTTTTTATAGGGTCTCCATCACGACCCGGGCTCAATATTCCACTGTGCCTCCTGGGTATTAAGGCGGACAGGTGATGTACAATCCAGCTGTCCTGCCGGTTTCTGCTATGCCTACTGAAGTCCGACACAGCCTCGGTCTTCTGGCCACCAGAATATGCACTCGGCCAAGGAGACATCCAAACGCTGCTGTGCTCCCCTGGTATCACTTCTCCTGCGCTTCGTCCTCCTGCACACTCACTCAACACCGTTCGTTTGTCGGTATCCCACTATCCAGGAGCTGCAGCACCTCTGGCTGCACGGCCCCTCACACTGCTCTTTGCCTCAGACTGCTCCAGTCTGCCATCAGGCACTAACTGTCTCCTCTCACCAACTGACTTTCCCTCCAGACCAGAATGTATTTATAGGGAAGCGCCCCTTAATCCGGGTTCAGAGCTCCCCCTTCTGGCCTGGAGTGTGAACATGTTGTGTGCTTTGTGTTTACCTGGTGAAAGATATCCTTCCTTGCTTCCAAGCGTGACATCACTCTCCCCGTGAGGAAAGCAATGCCACTGTGACGACCAGGACCCTGGGGCGTCACATCCACCACCCTTACAGATGAATAGAGCAAGCATGGAGTCTCAGCAAGGCCAAGTGATATTTTTTTGGAAATAGATGTGGAGATGAGACTGATTATTCTTTGCAGAATCTATAAGATTTTACTCTCGGACACTCTGTTCGAGAAGATGCAGCAACAGATGACAAGTCAGATATGAATCATACTCAAGGACACATGAATTAATCGTGAGATCGCAATGTACGGGAGGACCAACATTTGGCGCTGGGGACAACTTATCAGATGATGGAAACTCCCTTGAATTCTTGGTTGGTTAAGCAAATTGAAAGAGGATCTGTCACCTGTTTTTGTAAATCCCTGGATAAAAATTGTGGAATATCTACATGATATGACATTGACTAATCAATGCTGACAACAGTACACCCCCTTTGACACCGGAACATCAACACAAAGTTGCTCAGAATTGTCATTTTACACAGACTGGACTGTAGTTTTTTTTTCCCTAAAATTTCATGTCATTCTTAAAAGTCAAAAGGTCAAAAGTGGCCAGTTTTTGCTCTTCTTTTATCCGTGCACCACATCCATGGTAAAGAGCATATCAATTAGTACTCGATAAAAAGGCCAATTCTCTGGTAGTAAAAAGAAGTGTAATACTCCGGGGAGCAGCGGGAATAATGAAACAGCAAAAACTGACCCAGTGGCTGGTCCTTTTTAAAGGGTATGATTGCTTTAATTTTTATTGCATAAATCAATAGTGTACATAAAAATAAGCAATTTTGCTAAATGTCTTACCTGCTTTTTTCAAAAAAAATTTTCTCAATTCAGGAGTTAAAATCTGTGTTCTGTGAAGGTTTTTCCATTTCTCAGAAAGCAGATGACAGTTGGTGCTTGTACAATTCAATGGAGCCAGGAGAGGGTAAGGTGGGAAGAGCTAGAGACAGAGACAGACATTCTAACAACATTCTCTTGAAATGACAGTTACAGTTCTCCACAGAACATTGTGAGCACAACTGTCATCTCCTATCTCGGTAATAGGAAAATCTGTATTCCCTGGAGACAAATTTTACCAGTGATGTTACAATATTGAGAATGAATGATCAGTCCTCTGGGAATGGGTCCATCCACAGTTCCATGTTGAACCCTTGGCTTGATTAGAAGTGATTAGTATCAAACTTCTATATAAGTTCATCCTTAACGCTTTGCTTTATGGACTGGTCTTCACAAATGTTTCACTGGGCTTGAGAAATATCCAAGAAAATTTGATGAAAATTTTCACCATTTTTCAGTAAAAGGCTTATCAAAATGAGTCTCAGGTTTCCTTCTAACCCTATATCAAGTCACCATTGGCAGTCACAGAGAACAAGGATGGACTCCATCAAGATTGCTTGTGGGTGCTAGGAGGAACTAGGAGTCCAACCCTTGAGCTCAAGAGGTTCCGTTTCTGAGTTAACGTTTCCATCTCCTTACATCTATGCCTTTATCTGGCTTATTGTAGATATGATCAGGTGACAAAATCAATTGCTGTTTGGTGGATCACTTGGCACCAAAAGACCCTTTCCGAGGCCAGAGCTTCCCATTTAGTGATGTTGATGGCCTTTTTTAAACTTGGTCTTGCATTGACTTATTGAAATGTTGGAGATGTTCTAGAATATTGCTTTTCTTGACTCGTGAACAACGGTGAGTATGTTGAGGCCAAAAGTCCCACAACTAGCCATCTCTCTATGACTGATCACTTCTACAGCGCCCTCCACACTTTTCCCCCCAATTTTACACTGCGCCAGATGAAGAAGAAAAGTTCAACAGCACCGCTCTGGTGCCCTGCACAGTAACAGGACCTCACTTTTGTCCCTCCTATGGTAACAGTACCCACATAAGAAAAATATATTACAGTATTGATGTCTCTGTTGGTAGTAATGTACACCATTTCTGCCCCTATACATAAATTATCTTCACCTTTTTTGTTTCAGCACAGTTGGGACATCCCGTATTGTGTCTCTCTAAATTGTTAATTAATGTATGAGCCACAATGCAGAATAATGTATTAATGTCCCATTGTGGAGTAATAGTATTCTCTATTCTGACTCCCACATGGTAATATTGTGAGCAGCTTGCGGGATGCAGTGACAGACAGGAGACAGAGCAAGGGTTAACAATTTTAATGCACACTGAGATACTCCACACAGGGAGGTTAAAGGTTAACTCAAGGGTTGGGTAGGCAGTTCAAAAATATGGATAAGATGCAGGGGTTAAGAAACAGTGGAAAAAGGTATTAACAATACTTGGGGGGGTTAACTTATCCTGTCAGACGTTTATCAAGATGTGGGCGTCCCAGAATAGGTGATGGCCAATAACGAATGACGCAGCGCTTGTCCAATATGGTCCTCGAAGAAACGTTGATCTGTCTTCTGGTAGCAGTGGTTCAGTGGTTCGTCTCCGGTACATTCAGCTGAGCCCCTAGTCCATGTACTGATGTGGCCGGAGGAGCGTGGGCCACGGCACTGTCTGAGCCCGACGGGACCCGGCAGAAATACACTGGTGAATTGGGGTGCAGATGACTGTCCTGCACAGGTCTCTCTCTGGCAGCACGCACACAGTACTCACTAGCCCGGAACGCTCAACACCGTGCTTTGTAGTCACCAACGGGCACACTGCACGTCCCTCCTCACAGTCTCTGTCAGCGGTGGCATGGAAGCTCGAGCACGGGCCTGCGCTGTACTGATACTCAAGTACTGGAGCACTCATGTCCCCCTGCTGCGCGCTGTCTCTTCCTGCCAAGTCTGCCCATTTCCGCACGCGCGAATCTGTAAACCCTTAGCTACCCCCCTGTTTCCGCCTGCAAAGATCGGTCTCTTAAGCGTTCCCATGGACAACAGAGGAGACAGCCCTGACCTTTCCGGAGCCGGCACAGAAAAGGTACCCACGGCACGGTCCCTCTTCTTACAGTATTGTCCCCCAATTGGCCTTCTACAGTAATAGCGTCCCCTCCTTTCTACCATAAACAAATAAAGTATATGCCCCATCTTGGATCTTGGCCCCCATCCTGTAATAATGTCCCTCATTCTGGACCCTATCATGCAATAATGTCTCCCATCCTGGCTTCATACTGTAATAACTTTTCTCATGCTAGTATAGAAATCTCAGGAACGTGGGATGTAGTGATGGACAGGAGGCAGAGTAAGGGTTAATGGGTTTATTTACAGGGGAATACTCCACGCAGGGAGGTAAAGAGTTAAACAGTAAAAGTGGCAAAGTGAAGTACAACGGTACAAATAATGACACTTCGGTAGCAAGCGTATCAGGAAGTCCTAGTGCAGTGCCCCAGGGTCCTGGTCGTTGCAGTAATGTCATTCTCCTCTAGGGGAGGGTGGTGTTACGTTTGGAGGCAAATTAGGACAACTGCATCCAGGTATCACAAACATGCAACACATTTCACACTCCAGGCCACCAGGGGGAGCTCTGCTTCTATTTATTAGGTCACTCTCCACACTTAGATAAAACTGGTTGCCTGTAGGGAAAGTTAATTAGTTGCTGGCTGAGATTCGCTCAGGTAGTTGGTCCCTGACAGGGGTCGGATCCTGTCAGAGATCGAGGGAGAAGGACACGGAGCTGTGCATGCCCTCAGAGCTGCAGCTTCTAGAAAGAGACATCGAAGGCAGAACTGTATTGCAGCGAGCGTGCAAAGAAGTCGTAGCAAAGGAGTGGATATCAGAAGGGGACCAGCCCTACACAGGCTGCCTCCTTCTGAGGCGCAGAATCCCGGTAGCCGGAACACCGAGGGAGCAACGACCCTTTATGCCTTGCTCCAGAGACCGGCAGGACAGCTAATTACATGTTACCTGTCCACCCTACACCCAGGAGGCACGGTGGCACCCCTTAGAGGCTGGGGCATGATAGAGTCCCTATATACCGCCTCAAGCCACCAGTCATGCGGGTTTGTCCTATCCTATCCGGGGGACAGAGAGAGTGACATAACATTAACAATAGTTGTGAGGACCTTATGAGAAGCTTAGCAGTAAGGGAATACAACACTGCAGCGCAAAGGAAGGCTACTGATTTCCACCTGGACAAGGGGACTCTGGACTTGCCTCCAAACCGGCCGGACTCTGCCTGCCCTTTGGTCTGATGCTCTGGACTGTGGACGCTGAAGTCTTCAGTAAAGGTAAAGAGACTGCAACCTTGTGTCCTCGTTCTTCACTGTGCCTCTCACCATCCACCATTTACACACCGGGAAGCCCTGGGGATACACTTCACCTATGGGAAGTTATACCATCTAGCTGCCATAACATCTCCCCAGCGGACCCCTTAAAGCAGCGTCGGTCACCCTGACCGAATACCACAGTTGGCGTCACGAACATTCCCATTAAAGACCTTTAACTTTCGCACAGATGTCCCAGGGCCACGGACCGGGTCAGCCACCGTGACATCCCCCTGTGAACTGCAGGACCCGGTACCGAGTACCCCATGGCCCCATGGGTGCGATCCACTAACACTGCAGCTCCTGCTACTAACTCAATAACGCCGGCAACGGCGGTCACAGTGCCTTTTCCAGGATGGTACTGAAGTCGGTCTCCAGTACCTTCCACTGCCCCTTGTCCATATACTGATGTGGCTAACGAAAGCACAGACCACAGTCCTGTGCGAGCCCAACATGGCTCTTTAACTATCTTAACTGTGGTAGTTAGGTAACAAGGATCAGGACAACTATTCTCTGTCCACGTCAGGGTGCAAGTCTCAGTCCCATGTGGGGGCTCTCTTGGGGCAGCACAAGTTCGGTACTCACGGTTACATAGTGTATGGCACCTGGTTCTCATTGGCGGTTACTGATTTACTGAGCACACACCGAACATCCCGGTCTCTTTGGTCCCCGCTGTTTGCAGCGGGCGACGCTGATCTGCTTGACGCTGGTTCTCCCGGCTGGAGCACTAGTCTCTGTGGCTTCTGCAACACCAGGCTCGGCTCTGCTGTGTACCCGGCTCTGCTCTGCATGGCTCTTCTCTGCATGGCTCTGCTCTGTACAGCTTTGCTCTGCGTGGTTCTGATCTGCACAGCTCTGCTCAGCCTGCTGCAGCACTCTCTGGAGGGCGAAGCCGAGCACGCTCCTCACTACTCAGCGCTTGCCCGCACTGCCCTGCTTTGCATTCTTTTTCCCTCTTTTCTTCTGCCCCCTCTGACAGCAGGAAGCCCCTCCTCTCTAGAGTTTCCCTCAGGCCACAGGGGAAGGTTCACCTCACTCAGGATTCCCCCTGGGAACAGTGGATGCAGCCTCTCTAGATCCGGACAAAGCACGCAGGTACCTGCTGCCTCGTTGACCCCCTTACATTCCCCCTCTCTTTTAACTTGCCATTCCATGGGCAAGAACTCTTCATACTCCACTACGCTCTTCTGATGGCTGATAGATGCCCACAATTTTTGCAACCACTCTTTCCTCTCTGGCTCCAGCTTCTGCCAATAAGGCTCATCACCGGTACTCCACTACTCGGGTAAAGTGGCAGATAACGGAAGTTCATGCGGGTTCCACAGAGCAGCAATCTCTGGGGTCTGTTCCTCTTCTGAGTCAACATATGGCTTATATAAGATAATGTCTCAGGACCTTCTTCCTCTTCACAGTCCACTACTTCTGGCGGGAGTACCTCAGGGGCATCTTGCAATTCTTCCAATGGATCAGGGTCCCTTGAGCTGGCGGGCGGTGAACTTTCCACTTCAGAGGACGAGATTAGTGGCTCTTCTTTCTCATAAATGGGAATTGTAGGAGCGGGCGTCTCAGGAACACTTGTCACCTTCTTTCCTCTGTCAGGAGCTTGTGATGGGCAAGGTAGCAATTTACTCCGGAGGACCACTCAGGCAGACATCCTTTCTTCTCCTTCGGGTCGAATCTCACAGATGGGACCTTTGGATCCAGGTTGGAGTTCCACCAGACCCGCCTCCACGTGCCTGGACAGTGCAGACATCTCACCATAAACAGTCGACACCTTCTCCATCTCTTCTCGATGTCCGTCGTCGTGGCTCTGTCTGGTTCTAAGTGCTGCTCCTCTCCTCTCGCCATACCATTTATCCCAGGGGTGGCATTCCCTCCAATAATCAGTACCTTCGAAGGGGTGAGCAGTTCTCCGCCGTCGTCAGTCTCGGGTAGGGCAGTTTCTGGACAGGTGTCCCACTCTTCCGCATGTCCAGCACTTACTTCTGCGCCTGTCTGGTGGGTGCTTTCTTTTGGATTGTCGGACGCTACGGGAAGTGTATTCCATCTGCGAACGCTCTTCACTCCATGACCTGGCAGCAAATTTCGGGGCGACTGCTGGGGTACTTCTGATGCTCCGCACCTCTCCTCTAACTCCTTCTATCCTTAACCGTGAATTACCTCAGGGTATGACACGGGACTCCAAAACAGCAAGAGCTTCCTTCAGGCTTTCAACTTCTTCCCATATTATTTCCATTCCCGGCGACCATTTTGGCTATTCCTCATTCAGGGTGGCTACCTCGCAGCTCCGGACCATCCCTATTGAGGCTTCAATCCCCTGCTCCTGCTCGCCTATGTGTGCTTCGCTCCCCACTTCAGTAAACGTCATGCGCAGGTTTGTCCACAAGCGCTCCCGCAAAGCCTGCTTTAACAGCACAACTCGCAGGCCCGTCACTAATTGGTCTCGCAGCACTACGTCAATAAACCCTTTGCCTACACCATCTTTGGGAGCAATGGCAGTATGATGTTCCTGTAGCGCATTCATAATCTGGGTGACTGTCTCCCCCTCCCTTTGAACTCGGCTGAACAGGCGCATACGTAACTACCCTATGTCTGCGGGGTCCCCATGCGTCTCCTCAAGTATGAGCAAAACTTTATCCAGGGTATCTCTCACCTGTGGTGGCCAAAGCATAACAGAGTCCCTGGCTTCACCATCCAGAGTCATCATGGCCACCTCTGCCTCTAACACCAGGGTTATGGGGTGCATTCTCATCATCCCCCTGACCTGTTCCGTCCAGCTCCATAACATGGTGTTACTACCAGTAAACTTTGAGAGGTTGCTCCATACTGCCCCCAGCGGTATACTAGCCCTTGGGGCACCCCTGACTGCTGGTCTGCCACCCCTGCGCCCGTAGACTGCATCCTTCCGTCTACACCAAGTGTAGAAATCGCAGGAACGTGGGATGCAGTGACGGACTGGAGGCAGAGCAAGGGTTAACGGGTTTATTTACAGGGGAATACTCCACGCAGGGAGATAAAGAGTTAAAAAGTATGAATGGCAAAGTGAAGTACAACAGTACACTCCGATAGCAAGCGTATCAGTAAGTCCTAACACTGCAGCTCCTGCTGCGAACTCAATAACGCCAGTAACGGCGGGCACAGTGCCTTTTCCAGGATGGCATTGTAGTCGTTGGTCCATCTTCTGGTGGCAGTGGTCGGTCTCCGGTACCTTCCACTGCCCCTTGTCCATATACTGATGTGGCTAACAAAAGCACAGGCCACATGTTATGAATTGGTAATTCAGAACCACAATGGACCTTGAAGTTCAGAGCACACAAAGTTACCTGACAATAAGCAAAACACATAGGACGAGCTCTGAGACGTGGGAACTCTGCTGACCGCAATCCCTAATCCTATCACACCACACTAGAGGTAGCCGTGGATTGCGCCTAACGCTCCCTATGCAACTCGGCACAGCCTGAGAAACTAGCTAGGCCTGAAGATAGAAAAATAAGCCTACCTTGCCTCAGAGAAATTCCCCAAAGGAAAAGGCAGCCCCCCACATATAATGACTGTGAGTAAAGATGAAAGTACAAACACAGAGATGAAATAGATTTAGCAAAGCAAGGCCCGACTTACTGAATAGACCGAGGATAGGAAAGATAGCTTTGCGGTCAACACAAAAACCTACAAACAACCACGCAGAGGGGCAAAAAGACCCTCCACACCGACTAACGGTACGGAGGTGCTCCCTCTGCGTCTCAGAGCTTCCAGCAAGCAAGAAAAACAAATTAAAGCAAGCTGGACAGAAAATATAGCAACAAAAGTAACACAAGCAGAACTTAGCTAATGCTGAGCAGACAGGCCACAGGAACGATCCAGGAGGAAGCAAGACCAATACTAGAACATAGACTGGAGGCCAGGATCAAAGCACTAGGTGGAGTTAAATAGAGCAGCACCTAACGACTTAACCTCATCACCTGAGGAAGGAAACTCAGAAGCCGCAGTACCACTTGTGACCACAGGAGGGAGCTTGATCACAGAATTCACAACAGTACCCCCCCTTGAGGAGGGGTCACCGAACCCTCACCAGAGCCCCCAGGCCGACCAGGATGAGCCATATGAAAGGCACGAACAAGATCGGCAGCATGGACATCAGAGGCAAAGATCCAGGAATTATCTTCCTGACCATAACCCTTCCACTTAACCAGATACTGGATTTTCCGTCTCGAAACACGAGAATCCAAAATCCGGGGCAGGAGGATCAACAGATGGAACCATAGGTGCCACGTATCTCCGCAACAATGACCTATGGAATACGTTATGGATGGAAAAAGAATCTGGAAGGGTCAAACGAAAAGACACAGGATTAAGAACCTCAGAAATCCTATACGGACCAATGAAACGAGGCTTAAACTTAGGAGAGGAAACCTTCATAGGAATATAACGAGATGACAACCAAACCAAATCCGCAACACGAAGTTGGGGACCCACACAGCGTCTGCGATTAGCGAAACGTTGAGCCTTCTCCTGGGACAAGGTCAAATTGTCCACTACATGAGTCCAAATCCGCTGCAACCTGTCCACCACAGTATCCACACCAGGACAGTCCGAAGACTCAACCTGCCCTGAAGAGAAACGAGGATGGAACCCAGAATTGCAGAAAAACGGCGAAACCAAGGTAGCCGAGCTGGCCCGATTATTAAGGGCGAACTCAGCCAACGGCAAAAAGGACACCCAATCATCCTGATCAGCAGAAACAAAACATCTCAGATATGTTTCCAAGGTCTGATTGGTTCGTTCAGTTTGGTCATTTGTCTGAGGATGGAAAGCCGAGGAAAAAGACAAATCAATGCCCATCCTAGCACAAAATGCTCGCCAAAACCTCGAAACACACTGGGAACCTCTGTCAGAAACGATGTTCTCTGGAATGCCATGTAAATGAACCACATGCTGGAAGAACAACGGCACCAAATCAGAGGAGGAAGGCAATTTAGACAAGGGTACCAAATGGACCATCTTAGAGAAGCGATCACAAACTACCCAAATGACCGACATTTTTTTGAGAGACGGGGAGATCCGAAATAAAATCCATAGAGATATGTGTCCAAGGCCTCTTCGGGACCGGCAAGGGCAAAAGCAACCCACTGGCACGAGAACAGCAGGGCTTAGCCCGAGCACAAATCCCACAGGACTGCACAAAAGAACGCACATCCCGCGACAGAGACGGCCACCAAAAGGATCTAGCCACTAAATCTCTGGTACCAAAGATTCCAGGATGACCAGCCAACACCGAACAATGAACCTCAGAGATAACTTTATTCGTCCACCTATCAGGGACAAACAGTTTCTCCGCTGGGCAACGATCAGGTTTATTAGCCTGAAATTTTTGCAGCACCCGCCGCAAATCAGGGGAGATGGCAGACACAATTACTCCCTTTTTGAGAATACCCGCCGGCTCAGGCAAACCCGGAGAGTCGGGCACAAAACTCCTTGAAAGGGCATCCGCCTTCACATTTTTAGAGCCCGGAAGCTACGAAACCACAAAGTCAAAACGGGAGAAAAACAGCGACCAACGAGCCTGTCTAGGATTCAACCGTTTGGCAGACTCGAGATAAGTCAAGTTCTTGTGATCAGTCAAGACCACCACGCGATGCTTAGCTCCTTCAAGCCAATGACGCCACTCCTCGAATGCCCACTTCATGGCCAGCAACTCTCGATTGCCAACATCATAATTTCGCTCAGCAGGCGAAAACTTCCTGGAAAAGAAGGCGCATGGTTTCATCACCGAGCAATCAGCACCTCTTTGCGACAAAACAGCCCCCGCTCCAATTTCAGAAGCATCAACCTCAACCTGGAACGGAAGCGAAACATCAGGTTGACACAACACAGGGGCAGAAGAAAAACGACGCTTTAACTCTTGAAAAGCTTCCACAGCAGCAGAAGACCAATTGACCACATCAGCACCCTAATTGGTCAAATCGGTCAATGGTTTAGCAATACCAGAGAAATTACAGATGAAGCGACGATAAAAATTAGCAAAGCCAAGGAACTTTTGCAGACTCTTCAGAGATGTCGGCTGAGTCCAATCATAAATGGCCTGGACCTTAACAGGGTCCATCTCGATAGTAGAAGGGGAAAAAATGAACCCCAAAAATGAAACCTTCTGAACACCAAAGAGACACTTTGATCCCTTCACAAACAAAGAATTAGCACGCAGGACCTGGAACACAATTCTGACCTGCTTCACATGAGACTCCCAATCATCCGAGAAGACCAAAATATCATCCAAGTATACAATCAGGAATTTATCCAGGTACTCTCGGAAGATGTCATGCATAAAGGACTGAAATACTGATGGAGCATTGGCAAGTCCGAATGGCATAACTAGGTACTCAAAATGGCCCTCGGGCGTATTAAAAGCAGTTTTCCATTCATCGCCCCGTTTAATACGCACAAGATTATATGCACCACGAAGATCTATCTTGGTGAACCAACTAGCCCCCTTAATCCGAGCAAACAAATCAGATAGCAGCGGCAAGGGGTACTGAAATTTGACCGTGATTTTATTTAGAAGGCGGTAATCAATACAAGGTCTCAGCGAACCATCCTTCTTGGCCACAAAAAAGAACCCTGCTCCCAATGGCGATGACGACGGGCGAATATGACCCTTCTCTAAAGATTCTTTTACATAACTCCGCATAGCGACGTGCTCAGGTACAGATAAATTAAACAGTCGACCCTTAGGAAACTTACTACCAGGAATCAACTCGATAGCACAATCACAATCCCTATGCGGAGGTAGGGCATTGGACTTGGGCTCATCGAATACATCCCGGTAATCAGACAAGAACTCTGGGACCTCAGAAGGGGTGGATGATGAGATAGACAGAAATGGAACATCACCATGTACCCCCTGACAACCCCAGCTGGACACAGACATTGATTTCCAATCTAGTACTGGGTTATGGACTTGTAGCCATGGCAACCCCAACACGACCACATCATGCAGATTTTGCAACACCAGAAAGCGAATATCCTCCTGGTGCGCCGGAGCCATGCACATGGTCAGCTGGGTCCAATACTGAGGCTTATTCTTGGCCAAAGGCGTAGCATCAATTCCTCTCAATGGAATAAGACACTGCAAGGGCTCCAAGACAAACCCACAGCGCCTAGCAAACTCCAAGTCCATCAAATTCAGAGCAGCGCCTGAATCCACAAATGCCATGACAGAATAGGAAGACAAAGAGCAGATCAAAGTAACGGACAAAAGAAATTTCGACTGTACCGTACCAATGGTGGCAGACTTAGCGAACCGCTTAGTGCGCTTAGGACAATCGGAGATAGCATGAGTGGAATCACCACAGTAGAAACACAACCCATTCTGACGTCTGTGTTCTTGCCTTTCAGCTCTGGTCAAAGTCCTATCGCACTGCATAGGCTCAGGTTTATGCTCAGATAATACCGCCAAATGGTGCACAGATTTACGCTCACGCAAGCGTCGACCGATCTGAATGGCCAAAGACATAGACTCATTCAGACCAGCAGGCATAGGAAATCCCACCATGACATCCTTAAGGGCTTCAGAGAGACCCTTTCTGAAGATTGCTGCCAAAGCACATTCATTCCATTGAGTGAGCACAGACCACTTTCTAAACTTCTGACAATAAATCTCTATCTCATCCTGATCCTGACACAGAGCCAGCAAATTTTTCTCTGCCTGATCCACTGAATTAGGTTCATCGTACAGTAATCCGAGCGCCAGAAAAAACGCATCAATATTACATAATGCAGGATCTCCTGGCGCAAGGGAAAATGCCCAGTCTTGAGGGTCGCCACGTAATAAAGAAATAATGATCTTAACTTGTTGAACTGGGTCACCAGAGGAGCGAGGTTTCAACGCCAGAAACAGTTTGCAATTATTTTTGAAACTCAGAAATTTAGCTCTATCTCCAGAAAACAAATCAGGAATAGGAATTTTAGGTTCTAACATAGGATTCTGAACCACAAAGTCTTGAATATTTTGTACTCTTGCAGTGAGAAGATCCACACATGAAGACAGACCTTTAATGTCCATCACCACACCTGTGTCCTGAACCACCCAAATGTCTAGGGGAAAAAAAAGGCAAAACACAGTGCAAAGAAGAAAAAAAATGGTCTCAGAACTTCTTTTTTCCCTCTATTGAGAAGCATAGTACTTTGGTCCTCCAGTACTGTTATGAATAGGTAATTCAGAACCACAATGGACCTTGAAGTTCAGAGCACACAAAGTTACCTGACAATAAGCAAAACACATAGGACGAGCTCTGAGACATGGGAACTCTGCTGACCGCAATCCCTAATCCTATCACACCACACTAGAGGTAGCCGTGGATTGCGCTTAACGCTCCCTATGCAACTCGGCACAGCCTGAGAAACTAGCTAGGCCTGAAGATAGAAAAATAAGCCTACCTTGCCTCAGAGAAATTCCCCAAAGGAAAAGGCAGCCCCCCACATATAATGACTGTGAGTAAAGATGAAAGTACAAACACAGAGATGAAATAGATTTAGCAAAGCAAGGCCCGACTTACTGAATAGACCGAGGATAGGAAAGATAGCTTTGCGGTCAACACAAAAACCTACAAACAACCACGCAGAGGGGCAAAAAGACCCTCCGCACCGACTAACGGTACGGAGGTGCTCCCTCTGCGTCTCAGAGCTTCCAGCAAGCAAGAAAAACAAATTAAAGAAAGCTGGACAGAAAATATAGCAACAAAAGTAACACAAGCAGAACTTAGCTAATGCTGAGCAGACAGGCCACAGGAACGATCCAGGAGGAAGCAAGACCAATACTAGAACATAGACTGGAGGCCAGGATCAAAGCACTAGGTGGAGTTAAATAGAGCAGCACCTAACAACTTAACCTCATCACCTGAGGAAGGAAACTCAGAAGCCGCAGTACCACTTGTGACCACAGGAGGGAGCTTGATCACAGAATTCACAACAGCCACAGTCCTGTGCAAGCCCAACGTGTCTCTTTAACTATCTTAACTGGGGTAGTCAGGTAACAAGGATCAGGACAACTATTCTCTGTCCACGTCAGGGTGCAGGTGTCAGTCCCATATGGATGCTCTCTTGGGGCAGCACAAGTGCGGTACTCACGGTCACGTAGTGTACGGCACCTGGTTCTCTCTGGTGGTTACTGAACACAAACCGAATGTCCCGCTCTCCCTGGTCCCGGCTGTTGGACGCTGATCTGCTTGGCGCTGGTGCTCCCGGCTGGAGCACTACTCTCTGTGACTTCTGCCACAACCGGCTCGGTTCTGCTCTGTGTACCCGGTTCTTCCCAGCTTTGCTCCGCACGGCTCACCTCCGCACGGCTCTGCTCTGCACGACTCTCGCTCTGCACGTTGCTGCTGAGCACACTACTCCCCTCAATGCGGCAGTCCCCATCTTTCAGGCCTGCTGCAACACTCTCTAGAGGGGGTAGCTGAGCACGCTCCTCACTGCTCAGCGCTAGCCCCGCACTGCCCTGCTTCGTGCGCTTTTTCCCTCTTTTCTTCTGCCCCCCCTCTGACAGCAGGAAGCCCCTCCTCTCTAGAGCTTCATTGAGGCCACAGGGGAAGGTCCGTTTCACTCAGGCTTCCCCCCGGGGACCCAGCACGCAGGTACCCATTGCCTCTTTGACCCCCTTACACTGGCATCGTTCTTTAATAATGTCCCTCATTTGGACCCCATCATGCAATAATATCCCACATCCTGGCCTCATACTGTAATAATGTCCCCCATTCTGGTGACCATCCTGTAATAATGTCCCCCCATTCTGGTGACCATCCTGTAATAATGTCCCCCATTCTGGCGACCATCCTGTAATAATGTCCCCCCATTCTGGTGACCATCCTGTAATAATGTCCTCCATCCTGGCCTCATACTGTAATAATGTCCCCCATTCTGGCAACCATCCTGTAATAATGTCCCCCATCCTGGTGACCATGCTGTAATAATGTCCCCCATTCTGGTGACCATCCTGTAATAATGTCCTCCATCCTGGCCTTAAACTGTAATATTATTCCCCATCCTGACCTCATACTGTAGTAATGTCCCCCATTCTGGCCACCACTCTGTAATACTGTCACCCATCTTGGCCTCATCCTTTAAAATATTCCCTATTCTTATCCCTTTATTTAATGATATCCACTATCCTGGCCCATTTATTTAATAATGTCCCCGTCCTGTCGCTCTTCAACACATTTGAAAAAAAAACCAATACAAAAATGGTTCTTTTCATCCGTCCTCTATCTGACGGCAGGCAGTGTCCTCTTTCTCCTCCAGGGGGCAGCACAGAGCATGGCAGTGATGTTGTGCACTGCCCTTGATGAGCATGTCACTGTTCGCTGCTGGCCTTTGATAATCTGGCAGCCTCTATATCTATTGTGGTGCAGGAAGTCGGAGGCTCTCTGCTCCACGATACATTTTAACTGAATGTGCATCTGAGGACACACATTCAGATGAAATACATGTCAGCAGGCCCTCTTCCTCCTCTACCCAGTCGCCCCTTACACCACTCGGTATTGCTGAATAACTGTTTTATGTGCTTTTGTCGATTTTGAACTTGTGCTTCCTAGAGACAGGACAGCAATAATACAGAAATCCCTCATGTCTCGGTATGGGAGACATCACAGCTTATCTCCACGCACTGTTTATCACTGCTGTACGATGTTACCAATTTCTAGCAAGTGTTTTAATCTCAACCTAGTGCTGGATTCACAGTTACACTGCTCAATACTGCTGTATAATGTCTTTCATGCTGCTGCGGATTTTCAAGCAGCAATATCCCCTCATGTCTTTGTATAGGAGACATCATAGCAGCTTATCTCTACCCAATGTTTAGCGCTACTGGATAATGCTGCTGCTCTCTAATGAGTGTTTTTTTTAATCTCACCCTAGTGTAGGATTCACAGTTACACTGTTTAGTACTGCTGTTAAATGTCCTCCCTGCTGCTTAACGGAGTAGAAATCTCTCACGTCTCTGTGATTTGTATGGGAGGTATTATGTCAGCTAGTCTCCATCCATTAGCACAGAGAAAACAGAAATTTAGAGATACAGCCCACGGAGGGGAAAACTGCTGAAATATCTTGGATAGTCATAAAATGGCCAAAAATAGTGGTATTCCTCATATAAGCACACCTAATGGCTTATTCTGAAATTTCATCTGAAACAACAGGTACACTTTAAAGGGTCGATTGGTGAAGTCTTCTCCAATGGAAGGCATGCTAGTTTTATCCCAATTTTCCCTCTTCGATCCTGCTATCCACTGAAAATGTTTCTCTGTAAGACCTTGGAAAGTCCAACATTCATCGACTCGCAGCATATCTCTCTGCCCCCCTCCGCAATAGTAGATGATGGCTAGATAACGACCGTTAATTTGTCTTTTTTAATTGCTGAAAAATAAGAACTAAAGAAAGCTGTTTTCTTTCCTAAGTTACATTTTGGCACTCTTCCCATACAGTGGAGAGATATATCATCTGATATGTAACCCTACACCGACTCTATCCTTCCCACTCCACGGTGAGCCTCATTGTGCCTGTCGCCTCCATACACTACAATAATGGCTCAGAAGTCCACACTTATTGTAAGTGAGATCATTTCATCCATTGCTTGAGCTTGTTAAGATTACGGGACGTGAGCGGCTACCGGCTGCCTGGTATTAATGCCGTGTGCCTGCACAGTATCCAGAGGAAATTCACACTGGTAGACCTCATAAACAATTATGCAAGCTCCGAGTAATGTAGTCCAGGGGGGAACAAGAATGTGCACGTTTGCCAATTTTTAGGAGTATTCAAGAGTGAAATTGCAGTTTTCTTTCCATTCTTTTATTTTTGTCCACTGTTACAGCAAAAAAAAAAAAGTTTTCGAAGTTTTACTTTGGTTACATGTTTGGTAGTCTCCCCAACTCTTGCTTGATGTGGGTGGATTCCTCAAGGGGCTCCATAGAGTCAAATGTGAATGGAGCCATGGTCAATCAAGCGCACTCCGCCCTCTTTTCATACTTAAAGCTGCTTGTGAAAGTATTCACCCCCTTGGCTTTTTGCCTATTTTCTTACATTACAACCTATCTTTGTAATCCAATTTGTGTGTGATGCATTAACACTAAATAGTCTAAGTTGGTGTGAAGTGAGAAAAATATAGGCATAAATTACATGGGATCAAATAAGCGAAAATTGGCATGTGCATATGTATTCACCCCTTTTTTGCTATGAAGCCCTGAAAATTTCTGCTGCAAGCAATTACCCTCAAAAGTCCCCTTTTAGTGACAGGACGCCCCCTGTATGCAATCTAAGTGTCACATGTCTGTCAGTGTATACACTTTACCTTTTCTGAAAAGCTACAGAAGTTGCAACACCATTAAAAAGAGACTCCACTAACGAAACACTATAAAGACCAAGGAGATCTTCAAACACCATAAAAACCAAGGACATCTCCAAACAACACCATGATGACCAAGGAGATCTCCAAACAGCATCATGAAGACCAAGGAGATCTCCAAACAGCATCATGAAGACCAAGGAGATCTCCAAACAGCACCATTAAGACCAAGGAGATCTCCAAACAACACCATGAAGACAAAGGAGATCTCCAAACAGCATCATGAAGACCAAGGAGATCTCCAAACAGCGTCATGAAGACCAAGGAGATCTCCAAACAGCACCATTAAGACCAAGGAGATCTCCAAACAACACCATGAAGACCAAGGAGATCTCCAAACAAGTCAGGGACAAAGTTGTTGAGAAGTACAAGTCATGGTTGTGTTATAAAGAAATATCCCAATCTCCGATGATCCCCCGGAGCACCATCAAATCCATTATCATCACATGGAAAGAGCATGGTACCACAACAAACCTGCCAAGAGAGGGCTGCCAACCAAAACTCTCAGCCCAGGAAAGGAGGGCATTAATCAGAAAGGCAGAACAGAGACCAACGGTAACCCTGAAGGAGCTGCAGAGTTCCCAAGCAGAGACTGGGGTATCTGTCCATATGACCACAATAAACCATACACTCCACAGAGGTGGTCTTTATGGAAGAGTGGGCAGAAAATAAAGCCTTTATTTACACACAAGAATTGTAAAGCTTGTTTTGAGTTTGCCAAAAACATGTGGGAGACTCCCTAAATGTATGTCGGAAGGGGTTGCGGTCAGATGAGACCAAAATTTAACTTTTTGGCCACCAAGGTAAATGCTATGTCTGGCGCCAAACCAACACAGCTGATCTCCTCAAAAACACCATCCCCACAGTGAAACATGGTGGTGGCAGAATCATGCTGTGGGGATTTTTTCTGCAGCAGGGACAGTGAAAATCATCTGAGTTGATGGGAAGATGGATGGTGTGAAATTCAGGGATATTCTTGAGCAAAACCTGTTTCAGTTTGTCAGTGATTTGAGACTGGGACGGAGGTTCACCTTCCAACAAGACAATGACTTCATGCATACTGCTAAGGCCTCTTTCACACTTCCGTCTTTTTCCTCCCGTCAAAATCCGTCGAGTTTTGAAAAAACAGGATCCAGAAAAATTTTCCATAGACTTGTATTAGCGATGGATTGTAACGGATGGCCATCCGTTCCGTCGTGCACTGGATCCGTCGGAAAATAGCGGTCCGTCGTGCAGAGAAACCGTTCAGGGAACGTTTTTTCTGCACGTCAGAAAATTGGTCAGCGACGGATCCAGCGCTGTCTGTCGTTGGCTATAATGGAAGCCTATGGACACAGGATCCGTCGCTGACCATCAAACACTGGAATCCAGCGACGTATCCCGCTTTTTCATTCTGAGCATGCCCGGAAGGATTTTTTATACCTAAAAATGCAGGCAGGAACTCCTTTGACGCATCTGTCATAACACTGGATTCGTTGCACACGTTTTCCACTATTTTCACAACATCCGTCGATATGTCACTTCACTGCATTATGACGCACCCCGAACGATGGAAGTGTGAAAGAAGCCTAAAGCAACACTCGAGAGGTGTGAGGGGAAATGTATAAACGTTTTAGAGTGGCCGAGTCAAAGACCAGACCTTAATCAGATTGAGAATCTGTGGTCAGACTTGAAGATCGCTGTTCACCAGAGGAAACATCTAACCTGAAGGAGCTGGAACAGTTTTGCCTTGAGGAATGGGCAAAAATCCCAGTGGCAAGATATGGAAAGCTCATAGAGACTTATCGAAAGCGACTTGCAGATGTAATTGCCGCAAAAGGAGGCTCTACAAAGTACTGACTTTAGGAGGGTGAATAGCTATGTACAGTTATTTTGTCCTATTTTTTGTTTGCTTCACAATAAAAAGAAAACCAAGTGTTCATTGTCGTAGTCATGTTCTTTACATAAACTGATGCAAACCATAAAAAAACAACAAAAAACTGTGAAATTCCAGGCTTTAACAAGACACAAAAAATGCCAAGGGGATGAATACTTTTACAAGCCACTGACTGTTTTAGAGCTGATATTCAGCCGAACACAACGCTCGCATCTGTCCAATCTAAAGAATTAAATGAAGCGTCAGTGCGCATAATCAACCACTGCTCCATTCCCACGGGACCTCACAGAGCCCCAGTTCTCGGGATTGGTGGGATCCCAGCATTCTAACCCCCCAGTGATCACAAATTTATCCCCTATCCTTTGAATCATCGAGAACTTCAAAATTTAAGATTACTTCTTGAAATAAATTTGATGTGAATTTGAACAAATTTGGAAGATCTGCTCATCATTATCAGAGACGGCTCCAAAGTAGACATGCCCAGGAAATTCATGACTGGTGGCACGTAATGCGCGGCACCATAATAGATCTCCATGCTACCCAAGTTTCCAAAATTTGAAATGGCAAGCGCAAAAGAAACTGCACGCTCCGGCCTGACGTCCATGTTAATAGATGAAGAGTGCACTCGGGAGACTGTAGGTTACAAGCGCTAAGTGGCTCGTAGAAGATACCTTGGAAGAAATCCCGTAGACTTGGAAGGAAATCCGGAGATAAATGCATATGTGATTTAATACAAAACTTAAACTATGGCTGACCCGCTCCATCCCCAACAGTTAATTCTGCAAATTAATACAAGAGTTCTAAAAATACCCTCCTCTTCATTCCAGTCTCTGCTCTAACTCCTGACAATAACCATGCCGAGAGCCCGAATAGTCCACGCAAACTTGGCAAATGTCAGCCACAGTTCCTTTTAATCTCCCGGGAGGTATGGTGGTGCCAGGAGTGACAGATTCCTCTGTCCGCCTTCTTCTCCAAGTAAACAAAGTCCTGAAAAGGACAGCGCTCCAGAAGATACGGCGCTTTTCCTCTGGAAGCCTGCGCCCGCCATGAAGGGCTTTTCTTATCTCTAGCACAAAAGTACTTTTGGCATCAGATATTTTCATGGACTTTTTAATGTTTTTTTTCTAATCCCCCGACTTGTGGAACACAGACGTAGTACATCAAAGTCAGGAATGGGTTTTGCTAAATAATATTTTACAAGATAGATACTTCTGTGACCTTGGTAGAACTCTTTGGCTGCCAGGTCTTCAGGCCAGAAAGCTATTAAAGGCGTTCTCTAATATAATATTTAGGACTTATTCTTAAAGTCATTGTTAATTTTTTTTCATAACAAATGTCCTGAGGATCATGATTTTGTGCCCTTTCCATTTATCTCCTGAGCCTCTAACGAGCTTTGCTTAATGAACGTCATTTGGATAAATTCTTCTTTGAAGCAGAAGAAGGTGTCCAGTGGCGTATGTATAACTAGGTATATAATTCACTAGTAGGACGAGATATTTTCCACTCCTTGTCTATGTTGTTCATCATTCCGGAAAATTAATCGTCATATTGGCGCATGTGTTTTACGTTGTGACATCGGCGTACTCTCAGATATTGAGGTTATGATTTTGAGCATCATCCCGAGTACCAAGCTTGTAGGGAGACGAGCAAGAGCACAGGGCTTAGAGTAAAGGGGAGTTTTTCCCGCATTAGAGAGGGTGTGTAGAGAGTTAATACAGTGGCTTGCAAAAGTATTCACCCCTCTTGGCTTTTTACCTATTTTGTTACATTACAAACTGTGTTTAAATATGTTTGTAATCCGATTTGTATCTGATGCATCAGTTCTAAATAGTTTAAGTTGGTGAAGTAAATTGAGAAAAATATAGGCAGAAATTAAATTTATGTGATCAAATAACTAAAAATTATTATTTATTTATTACATTATTTATTTTATCTATTATGCTTTGACATTATCATTGCTGCCCCCATTGGGGCTCACAATCTAAATCAGTATTGTCTTTGGAATGTGGGAGGAAACGGGAGAACCCAGAGGAAACCCACGCAAACACGGGGAGAACATCCAAACTCCTTGCAGATGTGTCCTTGGTGGGATTTGAACGCAGGACCCCAGTGCTGCAGTGCTAACCACTGAGCCACCGTGCTCCCCTTTTACTATGAAGTCCCCAAACATTTCTGGTGCAACAATTCCCTTGATAAGTCCCATGCCTTGTGACAGGAAGCCCACCTGTGTGCAATCTAAGTGTTCCATGTCGGTCAGTATGTAAACTTTACCTTCTGTGGAAGGACATAGAGGCTGTAACACCATTAACAAGAGGCTCCACTAACCAAACATCGTGAAGACCAAGGCGATCTCCAAACAACAACATAAAGACCAAGGAGATCTCTAAACACCACCATGAAGACCACGGAGATCTCCACACAACACCATGAAGACTAAGTAGCTCTCCAAAAAAACCACCATTAAGACCAAGGAGATCTCTAAACACCACCATGAAGACCATGGAGATCTCCACACAACACCATGAAGACTAAGTAGATCTCCAAAAAAAACACCATTAAGACCAAGGAGATCTCCAAACAACACCATAAAGACCAATGAGATCTCCAAACAAGTCAGGAACAAAGTTAGTGAGAAGTATAAGTCAGGGTTGGATTATAAAAACCTATGCCAATCTCTGATGATCCCCCGGAGCACCATCAAATCCATTATCATCAAATGGAAAAAACATGGTATCACAGCAAACCTGCCAATGGAGGACGCCCACCAAAACTCTCATCTCAGGCAAGTAAGCCATTAATCAGAGAGGCAGCACAGAAACCAAACGTAACGCTAAAGGAGCTGCAGAGCTCCCAAGCAGAGACTGGAGTATCTGTCCATACGACCACAATAAGCCGTACACACTCCATAGAGGTGGCCTTTATGGAAGAGTGGGCAAAAAAAACCTTTACCTACACACAAATTGTAAGGCTCTCCAAATGTATGGAGGAAGGTGCTGTGGTCAGATGAGACCAAGATTTAACTTTGTGGCCACCATAGTAAATGCTATGTCTGGCAAAAAAACAACACAGCTCATCATCCCAAGAACACCATCCCCACAGTGAAACATGGTGATGGCAGCATCATGATGTGGGGATATTTTTTGGCAGCAGGGACAGGGAAAAAGGTCTGAGCCAAGGGGAAGATGGATGGTGTGGAATACAGGGATATTCTCGAGCAAAACCTGTTTCAGTCTGTCAGTGATGTGATACTGGGACAGAGGTTCACTTTCCAACAAGTCAATGACCGAAAGCATACTGCTAAAGCAACACTCGAGTGGTGTAAGGAGAAACATGTAAATATTTTGGAGTGGCTGAGTCAAAGCTCAGACCTTCATCCAATGGAGAATCTGTGGTCAGAGGTGAAACCATGTAGCGGGAAGGAGCTGGAGCAGTTTTGCCTTGAGGAATGGTCAAAAATCCCAGTGGCAAAATATGGAAAGTTCATAGAGACTTATCCATAGCGACTTGCAGCTGTAATTGCCACAAAAGGAGGCTCTACAAAGTACTGACTTTAGGGGTCTGAATAATTTTGCACACTCACATTTTCTTTTATTTTGTCCTATTGTTGTTTGCTTCACAGTAAAAGGAAAACCAAATGTTCACAGGTGTAGGCATGTACTTTACATGAACTGATGCAACCACCCCCCCAAAAAAAAAAAACTGTGAAATTCCAGGTTGTGAGGTAGCAAAACACAAAAAAATGCCAGGAGGGATGAATACATTTGCAAGTCACTGTACATTGTAATGCAAAGTCAGAGTGCCCACTGTATTTATTATCCCTGTAGTGTGACATCACTGTATTTATTATCCCTGTACTGTGACATCACTGTGTGTATTATCCCTGAACTGTGACATCACTGTGCTTATTATCCCTGTACTGTGACATCACTGTGTGTATTATCCCTGTACTGTGACATCACTGTGTGTATTATCCCTGTACTGTGACATCACTGTGTGTATTATCCCTGAACTGTGACATCACTGTGCTTATTATCCCTGTACTGTGACATCACTGTGTGTATTATCCCTGTACTGTGACATCACTGTGTGTATTATCCCTGTACTGTTACATCACTGTGTGTATTATCCCTGTACTGTGACATCACTGTGTGTATTATCCCTGTACTATGACATCACTGTGTGTATTATCCCTGTACTGTGACATCACTGTGTGTATTATCCCTGAACTGTGACATCACTGTGCTTATTATCCCTGTACTGTGACATCACTGTGTGTATTATCCCTGTACTGTGACATCACTGTGTGTATTATCCCTGTACTGTGACATCACTGTGTGTACTATCCCTGTACTGTGAAATCACTGTGTGTATTATCCCTGTACTGTGACATCACTGTGTGTAATATCCCTGTACTGTGACATCACTGTGTGTATTATCCCTGTACTGTGACATCACTGTGTGTATTATCCCTGTACTGTGACATCACTGTGTGTATTATCTCTGTACTGTGACATCACTGTGTGTATTATCCCTGTACTGTGACATCACTGTGTGTATTATCTCTGTACTGTGACATCACTGTGTGTATTATCTCTGTACTGTGACATCACTGTGTGTATTATCTCTGTACTGTGACATCACTGTGTGTATTATCTCCGTACTGTGACATCACTGTGTGTATTATCCCTGTACTGTAACATCACTGTGTGTCTTATCTCTGTACTGTGACATCACTGTGTGTATTATCCCTGTACTGTGACATCACTGTGTGTATTATCCCTGTACTGTGACATCCCTGTGTGTATTATCTCTGTACTGTGACATCACTGTGTGCAATATCCCTGTACTGTGACATCACTGTGTATTATCTCTGTACTGTGACATCACTGTGTGTATTATCCCTGTACTGTGACATCACTGTGTGTATTATCCCTGTACTGTGACATCACTGTGTGTATTATCCCTGTACTGTGACATCACTGTGTGTATTATCCCTGTACTGTGACATCACTGTGTGTATTAACCCTGTACTGTGACATCACTGTGTGTATTATCTCTGTACTGTGACATCACTGTGTTTATTATCCCTGTAGTGTGACATCACTGTGTGTATTATCCCTGTACTGTGACATCACTGTGTGTATTATCCCTGTACCGTGACATCACTGTGTTTATTATCCCTGTACCGTGACATCACTGTGTGTAATATCCCTGTACTGTGACATCACTGTATGTATTATCCCTGTACTGTGACATCACTGTGTGTGTTATCCCTGTACTGTGACATCACTGTGTGTAATATCCCTGTACTGTGACATCACTGTGTATTATCCCTGTACTGTGACATCACTGTGTGTATTATCCCTGTACTGTGACATCACTGTGTGTATTATCCCTGTACTGTGACATCACTGTGTATTATCCCTGTACTGTGACATCACTGTGTGTATTATCCCTGTACTGTGACATCACTGTGTGTATTATCCCTGTACTGTGACATCACTGTGTGTAATATCCCTGTACTGTGACATCACTGTGTGTATTATCCCTGTACTGTGACATCACTGTGTGTATTATCCCTGTACTGTGACATCACTGTGTGTATTATGCTTGTACTGTGACATCACTGTGTGTATTATCTCTGTACTGTGACATCACTGTGTGTATTATCTCTGTACTGTGACATCACTGTGTTTATTATCCCTGTAGTGTGACATCACTGTGTGTATTATCCCTTTACTGTGACATCACTGTGTTTATTATCTCGGTACTGTGACATCACTGTGTGTGTTATCCCTGTACTGTGACATCACCAGGGCCGTATTTGCCACTAGGCACTCGAGGGCACGTGCCTAGGGCGGCGCCTATGCGGGGGGCGGCACCAGAGCAAAGTTTTTTTTTTTGTTTTTTTTTTAGTCCGGCGGGGTCACCTGGTCCCTGTCCCTAATAATAACCCCCCCCCCACCGTGGTCGCCCAAGTTGCCCAGACATCATACAGTGTCACTGGTGGTGAGTCATCATCATACTGTACATAAATACTCACCTAGCTAGCTCCAGCGATGCCTGGTCTGGTCTCCGCGTCAGCTCGTCCTGCGTGAGGTGCGGTCAGGTGGTACCGCTGCTCATTAAGTTCATGAATATGCGCATATTCATGAACTTAATGCGCGGTACCACCTGACAGCTCACGCAGGAGGACGAGGGTGCTGCGCCGCGCCGGGACAGAGGTGGATTCCGCGCGGTGTGGAAAGGAGTCGGACGGACCGACGGTGACTCGGTGAGTATGAATATCTGATGGGAGGGTGGGAGGACGGCGGGGGCTGGGGGACGACCGTGGACGGGGAGCGGAGCAGCGAGCCGAGCCATGATAGGAATGGATGCATGGGACTGGAGTGGAGCGCGGAGCGGCAGGGTCGGGGAGCCTCAGCCGATGAGCCGCCCAGGCCCATGAATGATGGTGACGCTAATGCGGCGCCCGGCGGGCCCATGCATGGAGGATGGAGCCTGGGGGCAGCTGGCCAGGGGGGGAGAGGAGGGCGGCGATGAGCCACGCGTACAGGAGGGAGGGGGGGATGGGAGATGAGCCAGAGCCACCCCTGCATACAGGGAGGCCTGGGAGGGGGACAAAACATGAGCCACGCATGGGGGGGATGGGAGATGAGGAGCTCATCTCCCATCCCCCCCCATGCGTGGCTCATGTTTTGTCCGCCTCCCAGGTCTTCCTGTATGCAGGGGTGGCTCTCTGGCTCATCTCCCATCCCCCCCCATGCGTGGCTCATGAGCCATGCATACAGGATGGGAGGGGGGTGGGCCATTAAACATTATGCGTGGAGCATCATATGTGGCCATTATACAGTATGGACCATCATGTGTGGCTATTATACAGTATGGAGCATCATGTGACTATTATACAGTATTGAGCATCATGTGTGGCCGCCCATTATACAGTATGGAGCGTCATGTAGAGCCATTATACAGTATGGAGCATCATATGTGGCCATTATACAGTATGGAGCACTGTGTGGCCATTATGCAGTATGGAGCGTCATGTAGAGCCATTATACAGTATGGAGCATCATATGTGGCCATTATACAGTATGGAGCATCATATGTGGCCATTACAGTATGGAGCATCATGTGTGGCCATTATACAGTATGGACCATCATGTGTGGCTATTATACAGTATGGAGCATCATGTGACTACTATACAGTATTGAGCATCATGTGTGGCCGCCCATTATACAGTATGGAGCGTCATGTAGAGCCATTATACAGTATGGAGCATCATATGTGGCCATTATACAGTATGGAGCACTGTGTGGCCATTATACAGTATGGAGCATCATATGTGGCCATTATACAGTATGGAGCATCATATGTGGCCATTACAGTATGGAGCATCATGTGTGGCCATTATACAGTATGGACCATCATGTGTGGCTATTATACAGTATGGAGCATCATGTGACTATTATACAGTATGGAGCATCATGTGTGGCTATTATACAGCATGGAGCATCATGTGTGGCCATTATACAGTGTGGAGCATCATATGTGGCCATTATACAGTATGGAGCATCATATGTGGCCATTACAGTATGGAGCATCATGTGTGGCCATTATACAGTATGGACCATCATGTGTGGCTATTATACAGTATGGAGCATCATGTGACTATTATACAGTATGGAGCATCATGTGTGGCCATTATACAGTATGAAGCATCATGTGTGGTCATTATACAGTATGGAGCATCATGTGTGGCCATTATACAGTATGGAGCATCATGTGTGGCCATTATACAGTATGGAGCATCATATGTGGCCATTATACAGTATGGAGCATCATGTGTGGCTATTATACAGTATGGAGCATCATGTGTGGTCATTATACAGTATGGAGCATCATGTGTAGCCATTATACAGTATGGAGCATCATGTGTGGTCATTATACAGTATGAAGCATCATGTGCGGTCATTATACAGTATGGAGCATCATGTGTGGCCATTATACAGTATGGAGCATCATGTGTAACCATTATACAGTATGGAGCATCATGTGTGGCCATTATACAGTATGAAGCATCATGTGTGGTCATTATACAGTATGGAGCATCATGTGTAGCCATTATACAGTATGGAGCATCATATGTGGCCATTACAGTATGGAGCATCATGTGTGGCCATTATACAGTATGGACCATCATGTGTGGCTATTATACAGTATGGAGCATCATGTGACTATTATACAGTATGGAGCATCATGTGTGGCTATTATACAGCATGGAGCATCATGTGTGGCCATTATACAGTATGGAGCATCATGTGTGGCCATTATACAGTATGGAGCATCAGATGTGGCCATTACAGTATGGAGCATCATGTGTGGCCATTATACAGTATGGACCATCATGTGTGGCTATTATACAGTATGGAGCATCATGTGACTATTATACAGTATGGAGCATCATGTGTGGCCATTATACAGTATGAAGCATCATGTGTGGTCATTATACAGTATGGAGCATCATGTGTGGCCATTATACAGTATGGAGCATCATGTGTGGTCATTATACAGTATGGAGCATCATGTGTGGTCATTATACAGTATGGAGCATCATGTGTAGCCATTATACAGTATGGAGCATCATGTGTGGTCATTATACAGTATGGAGCATCATGTGTGGCCATTATACAGTATGGAGCATCATGTGTGGCCATTATACAGTATGGAGCATCATGTGTGGTCATTATACAGTATGAAGCATCATGTGTAGCCATTATATAGTATGGAGCATCATGTGTGGCCATTATACAGTATGGAGCATCATGTGTGGCCATTATACAGTATGGAGCATCATGTGTAGCCATTATACAGTATGGAGCATCATGTGTGGCCATTATACAGTATGGAGCATCATGTGTAGCCATTATACAGTATGGAGCATCATGTGTGGCCATTATACAGTATGGAGCATCATGTGTGGCCATTATACAGTATGGAGCATCATGTGTGGCCATTATACAGTATGGAGCATCATGTGTGGCCATTATACAGTATGGAGCATCATGTGTGGCCATTATACAGTATGGAGCATCATGTGACTATTATACAGTATGGAGCATCATGTGTGGCCATTATACAGTATGAAGCATCATGTGTGGTCATTATACAGTATGGAGCATCATGTGTGGCCATTATACAGTATGGAGCATCATGTGTGGCCATTATACAGTATGGAGCATCATGTGTGGCCATTATACAGTATGGAGCATCATGTGACTATTATACAGTATGGAGCATCATGTGTGGCCATTATACAGTATAAAGCATCATGTGTGGTCATTATACAGTATGGAGCATCATGTGTAGCCATTATACAGTATGGAGCATCATGTGTGGCCATTATACAGTATGGAGCATCATGTGTGGCCATTATACAGTATGGAGCATCATGTGTGGCCATTATACAGTATGGAGCATCATGTGTGGCTATTATACAGTATCAGTAATAGAATGATAAAGTCCATATATTAATCCTACAATGTCTGCTGGACATGGTATGGGGAGAGTTTATAGTTCAGTTAGTACACAGACACCGATACTTGTTAACCAGTTAATGCTCTCTTGTCCACCACACTGCAGTGTCAAAAGAGGAAGACGGCGAGACAGGCAGCAACATCGCATCAGAGAGCTCTTGACCTCGAAACAGAAGATCCTCAGATCCTGGTATTGTGACATAATATTAAGAAGAATATTTATTCACTGATATTATTCTATTAACTCCACAGCATTTTTCATGCATCAACACTGTCCCCATTGGGGCTCACAATCTAAACATCCTATTAGTTGGTCTTTTGAGTGTGGTAGAAAACCCACACTAACACGGGGAGAACATCGAAACTCTGCAGATGTCATCCTTGTTGGGATTTGAACCCCAGACCCCAGTGCTACAAAGCTGGGGATGGGAGATGAGCAAGAGCCACCCCTGCATACAGGGAGACCTGGGAGGGGGACATCACATGAGCCATGCATGGGGGATGATGGGAGATGAGCCAGAGCCACCCCTGTATACAGGGAGGGGGACATCATGAGCCAGAGCCACCCCTGCATACAGGGAGGGGGACATCATGAGCCACGCATATGGGGGGGGAGATGAGCCATGCATACAGGAGGGGGGGAGAGATGAGCCATGCATGATGGGGGTGGGTAGCCGATGAGCCATGCATGGGGGGGAGATGAGCCATGCATACAGGATGGGAGGGGGGTGGGCCATTAAACATTATGCGTGAAGCATCATATGTTGCCATTATACAGTATGGATTTGGAGCATCATGTAGAGCCATTATACAGTATGGAGCATCATGTGTGGCCATTATACAATATGGAGCATCATGTGTGGCCATTATACAGTATGGAGCATTGTGTGGCCATATTTTTTTTTGTTATAATTATTGTATATGAAACAGTGTGATCAGCAGTGCTAAATGGGTGTGGTTGGGACTTGAATATGGGTGTGACTAGTTGTGAAATGGGTGTGGTCAGAGGCATGGCCTAAAATTTGCCGCGGCGCACTACGTGTGCCGCAACCTTTATACCTCTTTCCCTTCAAGAGTTGGGAGGTATGGTACCACATTTACCAGATCATGGCAAGTACCACAAATCCCATAGGGAATGAATGAGGCCAAACGCAGTGTTGCCGTAAATGATCCATTACGCTGCAGATGCAAAAAAACTGCCCGATCTGCTGCAAACAACAGCGATTCTTGCCAAAGTCACTGCCGATAGTGTCATACTCACCAATGGGGGAGGCAGCACTAAAAGTGCCTAGGGCAGCAGAAACTCTAAATACGGCCCTGGACATCACTGTGTGTAATATCCCTGTACTGTGACATCACTGTGTGTATTATCCCTGTAGTGTGACATCACTGTGTGTATTACCTCTGTACTGTGACATCACTGTGTTTATTATCCCTGTAGTGTGACATCACTGTGTGTATTATCCCTTTACTGTGACATCCCTGTGTTTATAATCCCTGTACTGTGACATCACTGTGTGCATTATCCCTGTACTGTGACATCACTGTGTGTATTATCCCTGTACTGTGACATCACTGTGTGCATTATCCCTGTACTGTGACATCACTGTGTGTATTATCCCTGTACTGTGACATCACTGTGTGCATTATCCCTGTACTGTGACATCACTGTGTGTATTATCCCTGTACTGTGACATCACTGTGTGTAATGTCCCTGTACTGTGACATCACTGTGTGTATTATCTCTGTACTGTGACATCACTGTGTGCATTATCCCTGTACTGTGACATCACTGTGTGTATTATCCCTGTACTGTGACATCACTGTGTGCATTATCCCTGTACTGTGACATCACTGTGTGTATTATCCCTGTACTGTGACATCACTGTGTGTAATGTCCCTGTACTGTGACATCACTGTGTGTATTATCTCTGTACTGTGACATCACTGTGTGCATTATCCCTGTACTGTGACATCACTGTGTGTATTATCCCTGTACTGTGACATCACTGTGTGCATTATCCCTGTACTGTGACATCACTGTGTGTATTATCCCTGTACTGTGACATCACTGTGTGTAATGTCCCTGTACTGTGACATCACTGTGTGTATTATCTCTGTACTGTGACATCACTGTGTGTGTTAACCCTGTACTCTGACATCACTGTGTGTAATATCCCTGTACTGTGACATCACTGTGTGTAATATCCCTGTACTGTGACATCACTGTGTTTATTATCCCTGTACTGTGACATCACTGTGTGTTTTCAAGAAAGAAAAAGAAGACTGACAGCACTCACTTATTGGGGCGCCCGGTCCACATCCAGGGAACCTTCCTGGATCATCCACATAGTCCAAAAAGAAACAAAAGACCAGCGCTCCATCCGGGTGTAGTATTCCAAAATTCAAACTTTATTGGGCCATGTAGCAGCAACGTTTCGACCCGGAGGTCTTTGTCAAGCATACCTAAACATGCAGGGTAGCGGCCTTAAATAGTGTGGATACCACACATGCACCAATCACCATCAGGTCAGCCCCCTGTCTCATAATATCACATAAAAATAACAAAACACACATCAGATACATATCGTTTAAAAGTCCACCACCGCAGATACAAACACCATAGAGGAGACATGGAAAAGATCTATAGCATATACAATACATAAGTTGTTTACCTTTCCATCCACCAATAAGGTAGATGCATCAATCGTTACCATAGAGATGTGAACCAATCATAGAAAAAACAGACTCCACCAATACATAACCGTTGTAAACGGCGCCTAAATATACAGATGGCCTATCAGATAGTTCCGGACATATGAGCAAACATCTAACAACCAACCGACCCCCCTGTTACATGCCGCATCACTCACGTCATGTCCTGCTCTTGTCTCCACAGCTTACTGAGCCGATCACCGTAGCCGGCGATATCAGCGTCATCACAGTGACGCGCATGCGTACATCAAGCCGCAAGAGCATATCGCGGAAAACAGGGAAACCAATCAGCGGAGGAGACCGCCCATATCTCCGGTCACATGACTAAAGAAACCATGTAACCAAGGTAACATACACAAAAGCAGTGCTCCTAAGCTGCCTCATCCAAGGCCGCCCAGATAGAAATCCTATATGCAGCCTCTGTATGAGAGAGTGTACCCGCAACTGACACGGCCAGTGCACCACCACCAGATAGTGCAACCCGCCGGTCAGCGCGTGCACCTCCACAGATAACAGAAGCGCAATAAAGGCACAACCAGGACCAACAACCGCTAATCTCCTTAGTATACCCATAAGCCAGATGACTATAACACCCTGGAGAACTATAAAAGACAAAAAGGCGCCCTAACAGTACATAATATACAGTCTCTATCACACCATATCAAATATAGTGGAATCAAATAATCTAAATAGAAGCTTCAATCCCGTCATCCATTGTCCATGGTGTATCCAGTCCCCAATGACTATACACAGATGACCACCTATCGAAAAATAAAAGAGAAAAATAAAAAAATATAACACAGTACATAACAAAAACCGCGGAGTGGAACATATAAAAGATACATTTAAAAATACACCGATTCGAGCTGCACGCTTCTCATCAATATAATAAAACTATACTACACAGGTCTGTAGATTGAAGTCTAAGTTCAAACCACCCGGTTGTAGAGATCCCAGCATGAAGATCCACTTCAACTCCTTCTGTTTTAACAATTGCAGTCTGTCACCACCCCTCCTCAGGGTCGGAACACTATCAATGACCCTGAATCGCAGCTGATTGACAGAGTGTTTGTGTTCTAAGAAGTGTTTAGGAACAGGTAACTCAGTAAGGCCAGTTCTCACAGTACTCTTATGTTTGATTATTCGTGCTCTGACTTCCATGGTCGTCTCCCCAACATAGGTGAGCCCACACGGGCATACAATCATATACACAACCCAACTGGATGTGCAAGTGTACCTCTCTTTAAGAAAAATCTTTCTGCCAGTATGGGGATGGCAAAAGAATTCTCCTTTTAACATGTTGTTGCAGCAAGAGCAACCTAAACACGGAAAATTTCCATGTTTGGCCACACTGAGAGTTCTCTGAATCGAGGATTTTGAAGTCACTACATCAGAACGAACCAACCTGTCCCTGAGATTACGCCCCCTTCTAAAGGACATCAGTCGAAACGTCTCAAAACTAGGGATCGATGGAAGACCCCGTTGTAAAAGTGACTAGTGTTTCCTAATCACTCTACCAATCTGGTTACTAGCTGGATTATAAGTAGTCACAAATGGGATCCGATCACATACCCGCTTCACACGTGTCTTTTTGCGAACACTTTCGCGGGAGCAATTCAAGGTTTTCTCCTTGAATCTCACAACCTCTCTACCAGGGTACCCCCTCTGTAAAAACTTCGAACACATCTCATCCAGACGTAGATTAACCTTATCTTCATCGGACACAATTCTCCGGACCCGTAACAACTGACTCCATGGCAGTGAATTTACCATACTCCTTGGGTGGTTGCTATCAAACATCAGCAAACTATTCCTGTCAGTTTCCTTAACAAAAATGTCAGTTCTCAGCCTACCCATTTCCTTGTATACCAAGGTATCCAGGAACTGTACCTGAGTCATAGAATGTGTGAGGGTAAATTGCAATTCCGAGTGTATCTGATTCAGATAAGTCTGGAAATCAAATAATTCTTGTAGACTACCTTCCCAAATGACAAAAATATCGTCAATATAGCGCCACCAGGCTCTGACGTGGCGCCAGAGGATGGAACTGTACACAAACCTGTCCTCAAGCACCGCCATAAAGATGTTGGCATACGTGGGGGCCACGTTGGATCCCATGGCGGTGCCCCTCAACTGCAGGAAAAAATCATCCCCAAAGAGGAAAAAATTCCTCCTGAGGACGAACTCCAACAGTGTGAGGATAAGTTGTGCACACTCGGGGGCCACGTCAGAGCCTGATAGCATACACGAGACCGCATCCAAGCCCTTCTCATGTTCTATAGATGTGTATAGTGATACAACATCAAAAGATGCCAGAACAGTCGTCTCAGTAACATTAACATCCTCGATCTTATCCAAAAAATCATTGGTGTCTTTCACATATGACCTAGCCGAAATAGCGAAGGGACGTAATATCCGATCCAGAAAAATGGCTGTTTTGTTAAACAATGAGCCCCGGCCCGAAACAATCGGGCGACCCGGGGGATCACATAGACACTTATGGCTAGTAACCAGATTGGTAGAGTGATTAGGAAACACTGGTCACTTTTACAACAGGGTCTTCCATCGATCCCTAGTTTTGAGACGTTTCCACTGATGTCCTTTAGAAGGGGGCGTAATCTCAGGGACAGGTTGGTTCGTTCTGATGTAGTGACTTCGAAATCCTCGATTCAGAGAACTCTCAGTGTGGCCAAACATGGAAATTTTCCGTGTTTAGGTTGCTCTTGCTGCAACAACATGTTAAAAGGAGAATTCTTTTGCCATCCCCATACTGGCAGAAAGATTTTTCTTAAAGAGAGGTACACTTGCACATCCAGTTGGGTTGTGTATATGATTGTATGCCCGTGTGGGCTCACCTATGTTGGGGAGACGACCATGGAAGTCAGAGCACGAATAATCAAACATAAGAGTACTGTGAGAACTGGCCTTACTGAGTTACCTGTTCCTAAACACTTCTTAGAACACAAACACTCTGTCAATCAGCTGCGATTCAGGGTCATTGATAGTGTTCCGACCCTGAGGAGGGGTGGTGACAGACTGCAATTGTTACAACAGAAGGAGTTGAAGTGGATCTTCATGCTGGGATCTCTACAACCGGGTGGTTTGAACTTAGACTTCAATCTACAGACCTGTGTAGTATAGTTTTATTATATTGATGAGAAGCGTGCAGCTCGAATCGGTGTATTTTTAAATGTATCTTTTATATGTTCCACTCCGCGGTTTGTGTTATGTACTGTGTTATATTTTTTTATTTTTCTCTTTTATTTTTCGATAGGTGGTCATCTGTGTATAGTCATTGGGGACTGGATACACCATGGACAATGGATGACGGGATTGAAGCTTCTATTTAGATTATTTAATTCCACTATATTTGATATGGTGTGATAGAGACTGTTGTTATGTTTGCTAATGACAGGTGTTATGAAGGCAATCCAGAAACACAGTGTGCTTAGCGATCAGAGCGCACACAGTGATCTGACAAATACCCAAAAATACAAGAACGAGCTCTGAGACGTGGAAACTCTGTAGACTGCACACCTGATCCTATCCTAAACACAACTAAAAGCGGCTGTGGATTGCGCCTAACAACTACCTAGGCAACTCGGCACAGCCTAAGAAACTAGCTAGCCTGAAGATAGAAAAATAGGCCTGACTTGCTCCAGAGAAATTCCCCAAAGGAAAAGGCAGCCCCCCACATATAATGACTGTGAGTAAGATGAAAAGACAAAACGTAGGGATGAAATAGATTCAGCAAAGTGGGGCCCGATATTCTAGGACAGAGCGAGGACAGTAAAGCGAGCTTTGCAGTCTACAAAAAACCCTAAAGCAAAACCACGCAAAGGGGGCAAAAAAACCCCCACCGTGCTGAACTAAAGGCACGGCGGTACACCCTTTGCGTCTCAGAGCTTCCAGCAAAACAAAAGACAAGCTGGACAGAAAAAAAAGCAACAAAAAAGCAAAAAGCACTTAGCTATACAGAGCAGCAGGTCACAGGAACAATCAGGAGAAGCTCAGATCCAACACTGAAACATTGACAAGGAGCAAGGATAGCAGCATCAGGCGGAGTTAAGTAATGAAGCAGTTAACGAGCTCACCAGAACACCTGAGGGAGGAAGCTCAGAAGCTGCAGTACCACTTGTGACCACAGGAGTGAATTCAGCCACAGAATTCACAACAGACTGTATATTATGTACTGTTAGGGCGCCTTTTTGTCTTTTATAGTTCTCCAGGGTGTTATAGTCATCTGGCTTATGGGTATACTAAGGAGATTAGCGGTTGTTGGTCCTGGTTGTGCCTTTATTGCGCTTCTGTTATCTGTGGAGGTGCACGCGCTGACCGGCGGGTTGCACTATCTGGTGGTGGTGCACTGGCCGTGTCAGTTGCGGGTACACTCTCTCATACAGAGGCTGCATATAGGATTTCTATCTGGGCGGCCTTGGATGAGGCAGCTTAGGAGCACTGCTTTTGTGTATGTTACCTTGGTTACATGGTTTCTTTAGTCATGTGACCGGAGATATGGGCGGTCTCCTCCGCTGATTGGTTTCCCTGTTTTCCGCGATATGCTCTTGCGGCTTGATGTACGCATGCGCGTCACTGTGATGACGCTGATATCGCCGGCTACGGTGATCGGCTCAGTAAGCTGTGGAGACAAGAGCAGGACATGACGTGAGTGATGCGGCATGTAACAGGGGGGTCGGTTGGTTGTTAGATGTTTGCTCATATCTCCGGAACTATCTGATAGGCCATCTGTATATTTAGGCGCCGTTTACAACGGTTATGTATTGGTGGAGTCTGTTTTTTCTATGATTGGTTCACATCTCTATGGTAACGATTGATGCATCTACCTTATTGGTGGATGGAAAGGTAAACAACTTATGTATTGTATATGCTATAGATCTTTTCCATGTCTCCTCTATGGTGTTTGTATCTGCGGTGGTGGACTTTTAAACGATATGTATCTGATGTGTGTTTTGTTATTTTTATGTGATATTATGAGACAGGGGGCTGACCTGATGGTGATTGGTGCATGTGTGGTATCCACACTATTTAAGGCCGCTACCCTGCATGTTTAGGTATGCTTGACAAAGACCTCCGGGTCGAAACGTTGCTGCTACATGGCCCAATAAAGTTTGAATTTTGGAATACTACACCCGGATGGAGCGCTGGTCTTTTTTATCACTGTGTTTTATCCCTGTACTGTGACATCACTGTATGTACTATCCCTGTACTGTGACATCACTGTGTGCATTATCCCTGTACTGTGACATAACTGTGTGCATTATCCCTGTACTGTGACATCACTGTGTGTATTATCTCTGTACTGTGACATCACTGTGTGTGTTATCCCTGTACTGTGACATCACTGTGTGTTATCCCTGTACTGTGACATCACTGTGTGTTTTATCCCTGTACTGTGACATCACTGTGTGTATTATCTCTGTACTGTGACATCACTGTGTGTGTTAACCCTGTACTCTGACATCACTGTGTGTAATATCCCTGTACTGTGACATCACTGTGTGTATTATCTCTGTACTGTGACATCACTGTGTGTATTATCCCTGTAATGTGACATCACTGTGTGTTTTATCCCTGTACTGTGACATCACTGTGTTTGTTATCCCTGTACTGTGACATCACTGTGTGTTTTATCCCTGTACTGTGACATCACTGTGTGTTTTATCCCTGTACTGTGACATGACTGTGTGTGTTATCCCTGTACTGTGACATCACTGTGTGTTTTATCCCTGTACTGTGACATGACTGTGTGTGTTATCCCTGTACTGTGACATCACTGTGTGTGTTATCCCTGTACTGTGACATCACTGTGTGTTTTATCCCTGTACTGTGACATCACTGTGTGTTTTATCCCTGTACTGTGACATGACTGTGTGTGTTATCCCTGTACTGTGACATCACTGTGTGTGTTATCCCTGTACTGTGACATCACTGTGTGTGTTATCCCTGTACTGTGACATCACTGTGTGTAATATCCCTGTACTGTGACATCACTGTTTATTATCCCTGTGCTGTGACATCACTGTGTGTGTTATCCCTGTACTGTGACATCACTGTGTGTATTATCTCTGTACTGTGACATCACTGTGTGTGTTAACCCTGTACTCTGACATCACTGTGTGTAATATCCCTGTACTGTGACATCACTGTGTTTGTTATCCCTGTACTGTGACATCACTGTGTGTGTTATCCCTGTACTGTGACATCACTGTGTGTTTTATCCCTGTACTGTGACATGACTGTGTGTGTTATCCCTGTACTGTGACATCACTGTGTGTAATATCCCTGTACTGTGACATCACTGTGTGTAATATCCCTGTACTGTGACATCACTGTGTGTAATATCCCTGTACTGTGACATCACTGTGTGTAATATCCCTGTACTGTGACATCACTGTGTTTATTATCCCTGTACTGTGACATCACTGTGTGTATTATCCCTGTACTGTGACATCACTGTGTGTATTATCCCTGTACTGTGAAATCACTGTGTGTTTTATCCATGTACTGTGACATCACTGTTTGTATTATCCCTGTACTGTGACATCACTGTGTGTGTTATCCCTGTACTGTGACATCACTGTGTGTAATATTCCTGTACTGTGACATCACTGTGTGTATTATCTCTGTACTGTGACATCACTGTGTGTGTTATCCCTGTACTGTGACATCACTGTGTTTTTTATCCCTGTACTGTGACATCACTGTGTGTATTATCTCTGTACTGTGACATCACTGTGTGTATTATCCCTGTACTGTGACATCACTGTGTGTATTATCCCTGTACTGTGACATCACTGTATGTACTATCCCTGTACTGTGAAATCACTATGTGTATTATCCCTGTTCTGTGACATCACTGTGTGTATTATCCCTGTACTGTGACATCACTGTGTGTATTATCCCTGTTCTGTGACATCACTGTGTGTATTATCCCTGTACTGTGACATCACTGTGTGTATTATCTCTGTACTGTGACATCACTGTGTATTATCTCTGTACTGTGACATCACTGTGTGTATTATCCCTGTACTGTGAAATCACTGTGTGTATTATCCCTGTACTGTGACGTCACTGTGTGTAATATCCCTGTACTGTGACATCACAGTGTTTATTATCCTTGTACTCTGACATCACTGTGTGTGTTATCCCTGTACTGTGACATCACTGTGTGTGTTATCCCTGTACTGTGACATCACTGTGTGTATTATCTCTGTACTGTGACATCACTGTGTGTTTTATCCCTGCACTGTGACATCACCGTGTGTATTATCTCTGCACTGTGACATCACTGTGTGTATTATCCCTGAACTGTGACATCACTGTGTGTATTATCCCTGTACTGTGACATCACTGTTTGTATTATCCCTGTACTGTGACATCACTGTGTTTATTATTCCTGTACTGTGACATCACTGTGTGTATTATCTCTGTACTGTGACATCACTGTGTGTATTATCTCTGCACTGTGACATCACTGTGTGTATTATCCCTGTACTGTGACATCACTGTTTATTATCCCTGTACTGTGACATCACTGTGTGTATTATCTCTGTACTGTGACATCACTGTGTGTATTATCTCTGTACTGTGACATCACTGTGTGTATTATCCCTGTACTGTGACATCACTGTGTGTATTATCTCTGTACTGTGACATCACTGTGTGTATTATCCCTGTACTGTGACATCACTGTGTGTATTATCCCTGTACTGTGACATCACTGTGTGTATTATCTCTGTACTGTGACATCACTGTGTGTATTATCCCTGTACTGTGACATCACTGTGTGTATTATCCCTGTACTGTGACATCACTGTGTGTATTATCTCTGTACTGTGACATCACTGTGTGTATTATCCCTGTACTGTGACATCACTGTGTGTATTATCCCTGTACTGTGACATCACTGTGTGTATTATCCTTGTACTGTGACATCACTGTGTGTATTATCTCTGTACTGTGACATCACTGTGTGTATTATCTTTCTACTGTTACATAGCCAAATATATTTCAGCACAGAATGAGATGCATACAACATAAGGAGGCAACACACTTCAGACGCAATTTATCCTCCCACAAAACAAAAATTTGGAATCGTAGGGTTTGCTCACAAGTGGAATTTTGCTGTTTTATTTCTTGCAAATAAAATGTTGTGTTTTACAGCACCATCAAAGCGAATGAGACTTAAACAATGTCCTGCACATGCTTGTTTTTTAATTGTTCCTTTTTGAGCTGCTGGATGTTTTTTGAAATCTGCATCATCTCCGTTCTTTCACTGTTTTCGCAGCATTTGTCATCCACTCTAATGAATGGGAATAAAAGCGCAAGTAAAAATTTATTAAAGACGCACGTGCATATTTTACACATAAAACCGCCGTGTGTGAACATGCCCTTATTATCCGAAATGCCCAGCTAATCATTCTACCCACATTTACTTTCAGTAGAAAGTCAGGCAGTCACTATACACAATAAAAACATTATAATGGGAACGAAGGACATGGGTTTTGGGTTATGTCCAGCAGAGAAGGTTAAGAGCCTTTCGTTAATGCTCGGAATGTTTCCTAAAGTTTGCGCTCTGCTTTCTCCTTGTTGTATTTTCCAGGAAGATAATTAAATCTCTGGTTATATTTATAGTATATTTGTATACATTTCATCTTATGTTCCATGTAAACAGAATATAACGATCATTAAACGGACTTTATTAAATATAAAGACTTCAATAATAGAGACTTAACATAACCCCTTGAGGATGCTGATAGTTTCAGCCTTAAGGACACAGGAATTTTTATGTATTTTTAACTTATTTATTCATTTTAAATTACAATATTTCAAGAATTTTAACCCCTTCATGACCGGGGGATTTTTCGTTTTTCCGTGTTCGTTTTTCGCTCCCCTCCTTCCCAGAGCCATAACTTTTTTTTTTTCCTGTCAATTTGGCCATGTGAGGGCTTATTTTTTGCGGGACGAGTTGTACTTTTGAACGACATCATTGGTTTTAGCATGTCGTGTACTAGAAAACGGAAAAAAAATTCCAAGTGCGGTGAAATTCCAAAAAAAGTGCAATCCCACATTGGTTTTTTGTTTGGCTTTTTTGCTAGGTTCACTAAATGCTAAAACTGACCTGCCATTATGATTCTCCAGGTCATTACGAGTTCATAGACACCAAACATGACTAGGTTATTTTTTATCTAAGTGGTGAAAAAAAATTCCAAACTTTGCTAAGAAAAAAAACAAAAAAAATTGTGCCATTTTCCGATACTCGTAGCGTCTCCATTTTTCATCATCTGGGGTCGGTTGAGGGCTTATTTTTTGCGTGCCGAGATGACGTTTTTAATGATAGCATTTCGGTGCAGATACGTTCTTTTGATCGCCCGTTATTGCATTTTAATGCAATGTCGCGGCGACCAAAAAAACGTAATTCTGGCGTTTCGAATTTTTTTCCCGCTACGCTGTTTAGCGATCAGGTTAATACTTTTTTTTAATTGATAGATCGGGCGATTCTGAGCGCGATGATACCAAATATGCGTAGATTTGATATTTTTTTTATTGATTTATTTTGATTGGGGCGAAAGGGGGGTGATTTAAACTTTTATGTTTTTTTTTATTTTTTTCACATTTTTTTAAACTTTTTTTTTAACTTTTGCCATGCTTCAATAGCCTCCATGAGAGGCTAGAAGCAGGCACAGCACGATCGGCTCTGCTACATAGCAGCGATCTGCTGATCGCTGCTATGTAGCAGAATTGCACGTGTGCTGTGAGCGCCGACCACAGGGTGGCGCTCACAGCGACGGACAATCAGTAACCATAGAGGTCTCATTGCAGTGATTGGCTTGCTGTCTGCGGCGTCACAGGGGCTATAAAGGGGCGTTCCCGCCGACCGCCATTTTACTGCTGCTGATCTGAGCTTAGGGAGAGGTTGCTGCCGCTTCGTCAGAAGCAGGGATAGTGTTAGGCAGGGTCCATTAACCACCAAACCGCTTGTGCTGTAGCGATTTCCACTGCCCAACACCACCTTCGGTGTGCAGGGACAGTGGAAGCTACATTTTTTTTTTTTTTCCCTCAGCGCTGTAGCCAATTGGGCTGCCCTAGAAGGCTCCCTGATAGCTGCATTGCTGTGTGTACGCCGCTGTGCAAACCAACTGCTTTTTTCAAAGCACAAATCCTCTTGTTCCTTCCTTTCTGCACAGCTATCTTGTTTGTTTGTCCACACTTTTTATTTAATTTGTGCATCAGTCCACTCCTTATTGCTGCCTGCCATACCTGGCTGAGATTACTGCAGGGAGATAGTAATTGAAGGACAGTTCCTTTTTTTTTTTTTTTGTGGGAGATTAAGATTGGCATTTCTGCTAGAGTGCCATCCCTGTGTGTGCCATCTCTCACTCAGTCGGCCATAGAAAGCCTATTTATTCTTTTGCTTGATTTGGGTTCTAAAATCTACCTGAAAAAATCACTACATCAATCAGTGGGAGAAAAATATTGGCCTCAGGGCTTGTGTGCCACTCCTGACTCCTGTGTGTCATATCTCTCTCAGTGGGCCATAGAAAGCCTATTTATTTTTTTGCTTGATTTGGGTTCCAAAATCTACCTGAAAAAATCACTACATCAATCAGTGGGAGAAAAATATTGGCCTCAGGGCTTGTGTGCCACTCCTGACTCCTGTGTGCATCATCACTCACTCAGTGGGCCATAGAAAGCCTATTTTTTTTTTTTTGCTTTATTTGGGTTCTAAATTCTACCTGAAAAAATCAATAAATCAATCAGTGGGAGATTAATATTGGCCTTTGGGCTTGTGTGCCAGTCCTAAGCGTGCCATCTCTCTCACAAATAGTGGGCCATAGAAAGCCTATTTATTTATTTTTTTTTTGGTTTTATAAATTCTCCCTGAAAAAAAAAAGGGAGATTAATATTGGCCTTTGGGCTTGTGTGCCAGTCCTAAGCGTGCCATCTCTCTCTCTCAGATAGTGGGCCATAGAAAGCCTATTTATTATTTGTTTTATTGGGTTTATAAATTTTCCCTGAAAAAAAAAAAAAAGTGGGAGATTAATATTGGCCTCTGGGCTTGTGTGCCACTCCTGACTCCTGTGTGTGCCATCTCTCAGTCAGTGGGCCATAGAAAGCCTATTTTTTGTTTTATTTGTTTTCTAAATTCTCCCTGAAGAAATCATTTTATTTTATTTGGTTTCTAAATTCTTCCTGAAAAAATCATTTTATTCTATTTTTATTCTATTTTTTTTTTTTTCTAAAGTCTCCCAGAAAAAAAAAAAAAATCAGTGGAGGATTAATATTGCCCTTTCTGCTTGTGTGCCAGTCTTGACTCCTGGGTGTGCCATCTCTCTCTCTCTCTCCAATTGTGGGCCATAGAAAGCCTATTATTTTTTTAGCTTGATTTGGGTTCCAAAATCTACCTGAAAAAATCACTACATCAATCATTGGGAGAACAATATTGGCCTCTGGGCTTGTGTGCCACTCCTGACTCCTGTGTGCGTCATCTCTCACTCAGTGGGCCATAGAAAGCCTATTTTTTGTTTTATTTGTTTTCTAAATTCTCCCTGAAAAAATCATTTTATTTTATTTGGTTTCTAAATTCTTCCTGAAAAAATCATTTTATTCTATTATTTTTTTTTTCTAAAGTCTCCCTGAAAAAAAAAAAAAAATCAGTGGGAGATTAATATTGCCCTTTCTGCTTGTGTGCCAGTCTTGACTCCTGGGTGTGCCATCTCTCTCTCTCTCTCCAATTGTGGGCCATAGAAAGCCTATTATTTTTTTTGCTTGATTTGGGTTCCAAAATCTACCTGAAAAAATCATTGGGAGAAAAATATTGGCCTCTGGGCTTGTGTGCCACTCCTGACTCCTGTGTGTGGCATCTCTCACTCAGTGGGGCATAGAAAGCCTTTTTTTTTTTTTTTTTTTTTATTTGGTTTCTAAATTGTCATTGGAAAAATCATTTTATGTTATTTGGTTTCTAAATTCTTCCTGAAAAAATCATTTTATTTTATTTTGTTTCTAAAGTCTCCCTGAAAAAAAAAATAAAAAAATAAAAAAAAACAGTGGGAGATTAATATTTACATTTGTGCTTCAGTGACAGTCCTGCGTGTGTGGCATCTCTCTCATTTGGTGCCACCAAAAACAGAGTGTGTAACATTGTGCCTGATTTTCGTTGTGGTCTCACCCACCTGTAAAGGGGTAGCTAAATCATACTGAAGTTATAGCTCACCGTGTAAGTTGTGTGACAGCAACAAATACCGTTAGTTTGGTTACGTTTTTAAGACAATGAGGAAGTCTGGTGGAAGAGGTCGTGGCCGGGGGCGTTCATTGTCAGCTGGTAATGAGGGTAGTGGTAGTGGTGGAGCATCAGCTGGTCGTGGGAAAAAAAATATTGCACCTAAGTCTGGAGCTGTGGAGCCAGGTTCGTCGTCTGGCTACACAAGGCCTCGAACGCTCCCTTTTCTGGGAGTAGGAAAACCGCTTTTAAAGCCGGAGCAGCAAGAGCAAGTTTTGGCTTATCTTGCTGACTCAGCCTCTAGCTCTTTTGCCTCCTCTCGTGAAACTGGTAAATGTCAAAGCAGCGCGTCGTTAGTGGATGTTCACGGTCAGGGACAAGTCGCTTCCTTGTCCTCTTCAGCAAAAACAACAACAGAGAAGAATGCAGCAGGCGACACAACGGGTTACTCCATGGAGCTCTTTACACATACCGTCCCTGGCTTAGAAAGTGAAGCAGTTAACAGTCCATGCCCATTACAAGTTGAATCTGACATGGAGTGCACTGATGCACAGCCACAGCCAGACTACTATGCTGGTCCTTTGACTCAGACCACAACATTGCCCTCGCAGGGTAATGATCAAGAATCAGACCCTGATGAGACTATGTTGCCCCATCACGAACGCTATACCACCGACCGACACGGTGACACAGACGAAGTTGCACACGAGCTACAAGAAGAGGTAATAGATGACCCAGTTCTTGACCCCGATTGGCAGCCATTGGGGGAACAGGGTGCAGGCGGCAGCAGTTCTGAAGCGGAGGAGGAGGGGCCGCAGCAGGCATCAACATCGCAACAGGTTCCATCTGCCGGGCCCGTATCTTGCCCAAAACGCGTGGCAAAGCCAAAACCTGTTGGAGGACAGCGTGGCCATCCGGTTAAAGCTCAGTCTGCAATGCCTGAAAAGGTATCCGATGCTAGAAAGAGTGCAGTCTGGCATTTTTTTAAACAACATCCAATTGATCAGCGCAAAGTCATCTGTCAAAAATGTTCAACTACCTTAAGCAGAGGGCAGAATCTGAAAAGTCTCAATACAAGTTGCATGCATAGACATTTAACCACCATGCATTTGCAAGCTTGGACTAACTACCAAACGTCCCTTAAGGTTGTAGCACCCTCGGCCAATGAAGCTAGTCATCAACGCAACATCCCTTCCGGCAGTGTAGGGCCACCATTTTCCGCACCACCTGCAGTATCTGTGCAGGTTTCTTTGCCAGGCCAAAGCAGTCAAGGTCAGGGAATCACCAGTTTCGTAGTAGGAAACACTGCATCTAGGGCACCGGCGGCAACAATACCATCTCCCACCGTCTCTCAGTCTGCCATGTCCACCGGCACCCCCGCTAGTTCCACGATCTCCAGCTCTCCAGTCCAGCTCACCCTACATGAGACTATGGTTAGAAAAAGGAAGTACTTAGCCTCGCATCCGCGTACACAGGGTTTGAACGCCCACATAGCTAGACTAATCTCGTTAGAGATGATGCCCTACCGGTTAGTTGAAAGCGAAGCTTTCAAAGCCCTGATGGACTACGCTGTACCACGCTACGAGCTACCCAGTCAACACTTTTTTTTCCAGAAAAGCCATCCCAGCCCTCCACCAGCATGTTAAAGAGCGCATGGTCCATGCACTCAGGCAATCTGTGAGCACAAAGGTGCACCTGACAACAGATGCATGGACCAGTAGGCATGGCCAGGGACGTTACGTGTCCATCACGGCACACTGGATGAATGTTGTGGATGCAGGGTCCACAGGGGACAGCAAGTTTGGGACAGTTCTGCCTAGCCCACGGTCTAGGAAACAGTTGGCTGTAGCCGTTCGCACCCCCTCCTCCTCCTCGTCCTCCTGCAGAAGCGAGAGCTCGTCCACAGACCGCAGTCGCACAACCATTCCATCCGCAGCTGCCACTGTTGCACACCAGGTCTCCCATTATGGGGCAGCTACTGGCAAGCATCAGCAGGCTGTATTGGCTATGAAGTGTTTGGGCGACAACAGACACACCGCAGAAGTTCTGTCCGAGTTCTTGCAGAAAGAAACGCAGTCGTGGCTGGGCACTGTAGATCTTGAGGCAGGCAAGGTAGTGAGTGATAACGGAAGGCATTTCATGGCTGCCATCTCCCTTTCCCAACTGAAACACATTCCTTGCCTGGCTCACACCTTAAACATGGTGGTGCAGTGCTTCCTGAAAAGTTATCCGGGGTTATCCGACCTGCTCCTCAAAGTGCGTGGACTTTGCTCACATATCCGCCGTTCGCCCGTACACTCCAGCCGTATGCAGACCTATCAGCGTTCTTTGAACCTTCCCCAGCATCGCCTAATCATAGACGTTGCAACAAGGTGGAACTCAACACTGCACATGCTTCAGAGACTGTGCGAACAGAGGCGGGCTGTTATGTTTTTGTGGGAGGATACACATACACGGGCAGGCAGTAGGATGGCAGACATGGAGTTGTCAGGTGTGCAGTGGTCGAAGATTCAAGACATGTGTCAAGTCCTTCAGTGTTTTGAGGAATGCACACGGCTGGTTAGTGCAGACAACGCCATAATAAGCATGAGCATCCCCCTAATGCGTCTGCTGATGCAAAGTTTGACGCACATAAAGGATCAGGCATCTGCAGCTGAGGAAGAGGAAAGCCTTGATGACAGTCAGCCATTGTCTGGCCAGGGCAGTGTACAGGACGAGGTAGCGGGCGAAGAGGAGGAGGAGGACGAGGAGGATGATGGGGATGATTATATTTTTAATGAGGAAGCTTTCCCGGGGCCACTGGAAATTGTTGGCGCGGCAAGGCCGGGTTCTGGTTTTTGGAGGGACACAAGTGACGTGGATTTGCCTGAAACTGCCCCTCAACCAAGCACAACCGCAGATTTAAGAACTGGAACTTTGGCCCACATGGCGGATTATGCCTTACGTATCCTCAAAAGGGACACACGCATTACTAAAATGATGAACGATGACGATTACTGGTTGGCCTGCCTCCTTGATCCTCGCTATAAAGGCAAATTGCAAAATATAATGCCACATGACAACTTGGAAATAATATTAGCAACCAAACAATCAACTCTTGTTGACCGTTTGCTTCTGGCATTCCCTGCACACAGCGCCCGTGATCGTTCTCACACGAGCTGCAGGGGCCAGCAGACCAGAGGTGTTAGAGGGGCAGAAATCAGAAGTGGCGTTGGCCAGAGGGGTTTTCTGACCAGGTTGTGGAGTGATTTTGCTATGACCGCAGACAGGACAGGTACTGCAGCATCAATTCAAAGTGACAGGAGACAACATTTGTCCAGTATGGTTACAAACTATTTTTCATCCCTTATCGACGTTCTCCCTCAACCGTCATTCCCATTTGATTACTGGGCATCCAAATTAGACACCTGGCCAGAATTGGCAGAATATGCAGTGCAGGAGCTTGCTTGCCCGGCAGCTAGTGTCCTATCAGAAAGAGTATTCAGTGCTGCAGGTTCAATACTAACAGAAAAAAGGACTCGTCTGGCTACCCAAAATGTAGATGATCTAACCTTCATTAAAATGAACCACAACTGGATTTCGAAATCTTTTGCCCCACCTTGCCCGGCTGACACCTAGCTTTCCTATGAAAAGGTCTTGCCTGTGGACTATTCTGAATGACTTTTCCAATCTCGTAATTTTCTGCACCTGATTGTCCAGCATACGACATGTTTACACCTCACTAAATGGCCAAACTCCCCACACGGGGCCGTGGTATCGCCACTTGGCGCCAGCACCCGTGAGAGTGCTGTTTGTCTGAAGAGGTGGATGTGCCCGCTTTTGGTCGACGGCACTGCCACTGGGTCCCTCATAGTACAATAAAGTGTCTCTGGCGGTGGTGGTGCGCACCCAACGTCAGACACACCGTTGTAATATGAGGGGCCCTGGGCCTGTACCGCCGGCCACAAGACAGTTCCCCTTCCCCCCCCAGCTCAAACAGTGCTCTACCACTTGCAAAATTATCTCTCACAGCTCCACCAATGATTAGTCTATGTGCTGACATCCTTCAATGCCTGGCACTGACAATACCATTGTATTGACATTTTTGTTATGTTAGGCCTTCGAAGCCTGTCTGCGGTCCCTCCTTCCACTAGGCCTCCACTGACCATTGTACTGCTGCCAGTGTACCCCTGGAACCAATTTTAAATTGCCAACAGCCCTATTTTTTTATGTTAGGCCTTCGAAGCCAGTCTGCGGTCCCTCCTTCCACTAGGCCTGCACTGACCACACCACTGCTGCCCGTGTACCCCTGGAACCAATTTAAAATTGCCGACAGCCAGCCCAATTTTATTATGTTAGGCCTTCGAAGCCTGTCTGCGGTCCGTTCTTTCTACTACTACTACACTGACCTGTCTACTGCTGCCCGTGTTCCCCTGGAACCAATTTAAAATTGCCTACAGCCATCTGTTATTATGTTAGGCCTTCGATGCCTGTTTGCGGTCACTCCTTCCACTAGGCCTCCACTGACCATACCACTGCTGCCCGTGTACCCCTGGAACCAATTTAAAATTGCCTACAGCCAGCCCAATTTTTTTATTTTAGGCCTTCGATGCCTGTCTGCGGTCCGTTCTTTCTACTACTACTACACTGACCAGGCCACTGCTGCCCGTGTTCCCCTGGAACCAATTTAAAATTGCCTACAGCCATGTGTTATTATGTTAGGCCTTCGATGCCTGTCTGCGGTCACTCCTTCCACTAGGCCTCCACTGACCACACCACTGCTGCCCGTGTACCCCTGGAACCAATTTAAAATTGCCTACAGCCAGCCCAATTTTTTTATTTTAGGCCTTCGATGCCTGTCTGCGGTCCGTTCTTTCTACAACTACTACACTGACCAGGCCACTGCTGCCCGTGTTCCCCTGGAACCAATTTAAAATTGCCTACAGCCATGTGTTATTATGTTAGGCCTTCGATGCCTGTCTGCGGTCACTCCTTCCACTAGGCCTCCACTGACCACACCACTGCTGCCCGTGTACCCCTGGAACCAATTTAAAATTGCCTACAGCCAGCCCAATTTTTTTATGTTAGGCCTTCGAAGCCTGTCTGCGGTCCGTTCTTTCTACTACTACTACACTGACCAGGCCACTGCTGCCCGTGTTCCCCTGGAACCAATTTAAAATTGCCTACAGCCATGTGTTATTATGTTAGGCCTTCGATGCCTGTCTGCGGTCACTCCTTCCACTAGGCCTCCACTGACCACACCACTGCTGCCCGTGTACCCCTGGAACCAATTTAAAATTGCCTACAGCCATCTGTTATTATGTTAGGCCTTCGAAGCCTGTCTGCGGTCCTTCCTTCCAATAGTTCTCCACTGACCAGACCAATGCTGGCCGTGTACCCCTGGAACCCAGCTGAAAGTGCATGTAGCCTCCTTTTTTTCTTTGTTTTATATTTAGAAAGCCCAGATGAACTACGCTGTGCAACGGTTCAAGCTACCCAGTCGACATTTCTTTTGCAAGAAAAGCCATCCCAGCCCTCCAGCGGCATGAAAAAGTCTGCATTGTCATAGCACTCAGGCAATCAAACAGTAGAAAGGTGCACCTGACAAGAGACGCATGGACCAGTAGGCATGTCCACAAAAAGTTACGTGTCCATTACGGTGCACTGGGTTAATGTGTTGGATGCATGGTCCACAGGGGACAGCCTACAAAGTCTGTCTGCAGTCCCTAATTCCAATTTTCCTCCGCTGACCACACCACTGCTGCCCTTGTACCCCTGGAACCAATTTTAGTGTCTACAGCCTAATTTTGTTATGTTAGGCCTACTACGCCTGTCTGCGGTCCCTCCTTCCAATACTCGTCCACTGACCACACCACTGCTGCCCGTGGACCCCTGGAACCTATTTTTAATTGCATAGAGCATCCTTTTTTTAATAGTAGGCGTACAAAGTCTGTCTGCGGTCCACTATTGAAATTGTCCTCCACTGCCCAGAGCACTGCTGCTTGTGTACCCCTGTAACTTTTTTAAGCTGCAGTGAGCCACATTTTTGGGTTAAGTCCTACTACCTGTGTCTGTCTGCGCCACTCAATTCAGCTGTGTTCCTTTGAAAAAAGCTGAGCGTCAATAGTCTTGTTTTCAGCCTCTAGGAATTTTAAAACTGCATTGGGGGTACAACTTTGGTAGGGCCTACTAACGGTGTCTGCCTCCCCAAGGTGTGCCCCAGGTTTCCTCGCCATTGCTTCGATCTTAATGCTCTCGTTTAGTAGTTGTTGGAAACTACACTGCATTAGGCCTACAAACTGGGTATGGGGTGTAGAGAGATGGTGTGTTCCACTCCAAGGTGTTCCCCAGGTTTCCTCTCCATTGCTTCGATCTTCATGCTCTCGTTTAGTAGTTGTTGGAAACTACACTGCATTAGGCCTACAAATTGGGTATGGGGTGTAGAGAGATGGTGTGTTCCACTCCAAGGTGTTCCCCAGGTTTCCTCTCCATTGCTTCGATCTTCATGCTCTCGTTTAGTAGTTGTTGGAAACTACACTGCATTAGGCCTACAAATTGGGTATGGGGTGTAGAGAGATGGTGTGTTCCACTCCAAGGTGTTCCCCAGGTTTCCTCGCCAATGCTTCGATCTTCATGCTCTCGTTTAGTAGTTGTTGGAAACTACACTGCATTAGGCCTACAAATTGGGTATGGGGTGTAGAGAGATGGTGTGTTTCACTCCAAGGTGTTCTCCAGGTTGCCTTTCCTGAGCTGCGATCTTCTGGCTCTCGTTTAGTAGTTGTTGGAAACTACGCTGCATTAGGCCTACAAATTGGGTATGGGGTGTAGAGAGATGGTGTGTTCCACTCCAAGGTGTTCCCCAGGTTTCCTCTCCATTGCTTCGATCTTCATGCTCTCGTTTAGTAGTTGTTGGAAACTACACTGCATTAGGCCTACAAATTGGGTATGGGGTGTAGAGAGATGGTGTGTTCCACTCCAAGGTGTTCCCCAGGTTTCGTCCACATTGCTTCGATCTTCCGACTCTCGTTTAGTAGTTGTAGAAAACTACACTGCATTAGGCCTACAAATTGGGTATGGGGTGTAGAGAGACGGTGTGTTACACTCCAAGGTGTTCCCCAGGTTTCGTCCACATTGCTTCGATCTTCCGACTCTCGTTTAGTAGTTGTTGAAAACTACACTGCATTAGGCCTACAAATTGGGTATGGGGTGTAGAGAGATGGTGTGTTACACTCCAAGGTGTTCTCCAGGTTGCCTTTCCTGAACTTCTATCTTCAGGCTCTCATTAAATTGTGGTTAAATGGAACAACTGCATTTGGCGTACTAGTTGGTTTGGGGCCTACTATCGGTGTCTGCCACTCCTTGCTGTTCTCCTGGTTTCCTGTCCTGAAATTCCATTTTCAGGCTCTCGTTAAGTAGTTGTTAATGTTAGACTGCATTTGGCCTACTAGTTGGGTTGGGGCCTACTATCGGTGTCTGCCACTCCTTGCTGTTCTCCTCCACTGAACAAAGCTGTGCCGCCTGTTTACTACGGTTGCCAATTTTGAACTGCATTTCGACTACTTACTGATTTGGGCCTACTCTCTGTGTCAGCCTCTCATTCCAGTTGTCCTCCACTGCAATGCCCCCTGGTTAGTCCTGTGTTACCAATTTTGAACTGCATTTAGCCCACTTTATTCTTTGGGCCTATATCTGTCTTTCCTCCTCATCCTGCCCATTGCCCAGCCAGTGATAGATGAGTCTGCTGGTACATTGACCCATAACGCAAAATTCCCCGTGCACGCTACACAGCAAGATTGTGACCCTGCTGAAAGTCAGGTTCCTCTTCCCGCATACCATACCACCTTACACGGGGACAAAGAGGAAGGTGCAGATGAAAGTGCAGGTTCCTTCATCAGGTGGGGGGAGGAATACTAGTTGGCGACGTCACTGGCACAGGGCCTCTCATAGTACGCAAAAGTGTTGCTGCCGGTGGGAGGCGCCCCCGCCGTGCAAACACACCGCTGTACTTTGAGGGGCCCTGTGCCAGTGCCAATGCCAACGAGTGGGCCCCCCCTGCTTGCTCAGGATCACAGCACTTGCAAAGTTGAAATACTTACCTCTCCCTGCTCCACTGCCGTGACGTGGTCCAGATTTACTTGGCCCACTAATTACTTGAACCAGCCCTACCCCCCACAACTTTAGCCAAATGACCCCCAATTTCAAATGCCTTCCAATTATTATAAGCTAAATTACGATTGACAAGCTTCTGTAACAAGAATGGATGTTTTTGCCATTAAAATGGGCACTCTAGGTGTTTTCCTGGCCTCCACTCACTCCCGACTATGCTCCCCCATTGACTTGCATTGGGTTTCGTGTTTCGGGCGATACCCGACTTTTCGCCATAATCGGCCGATTCCACTCGACTCGACTTCTAAGATAGTCGGGTTTCGCGAAACACGACTCGACTCTAAAAAGGTCAAGGTCGCTCAACCCTATTCGTGATGCCACCTGTGGTATTCGGTCAGGGTGACCAACGCTGCTTAGATGTCCGCTGGGGTGGTGTTATGGCAGCTAGATGGTATACCTTCGCACAGGTGAAGTATGTCCCCAGGGCTTCCCAGAGTATAGAAGGTGGATGGTGTAAGGCGCAGTGAAGAACGAGGACACAAGGTTGCAGTCTCTTTACCTTTTTACTGAAGGCTTCAGCATCCACAGTCTAGAGCACCGGATCATAGGGCAGGCAGAGTCTGGACGGTTTGGAGGCAAATCCAGAGTCGCCTTATCCAGGTGGAAATCAGTAGCTTTCTTCTAGCGCCTGGGTGTTGTAGTACTTTCCTTCTGAGCTTCTCGTAAGGTCCTAACAACTGTTGTAGATGTTATAGATGTTATGTCTCTCTCTGTCCCCCAGATGGATAGGAACAAACCCGTATGACCGGTGGCCTGAGGCTTTTTACAGGGACTCTAGCACGCTCCAGCCCCCACAAGTTGCCACCGTGCCTCCTGGGCATAGGGCGGATCAGTAACTTGCAATTAGCTGCCCTGCCGGTCTCTAGAGCAAGGCATAAAGGACTATTGCTCCCTCGGTGTTCCGGCTACCAGATCATGTGCCTCAGAAGGAGGCAGCCTGTGCAGGGCAGAACTCCTTCTTGTGACGCTGTTAATGGCGATAAAGGGGCAGCGATGGCATACTGGGACCCGCACCTGTCCCTGCCACTATAATGGGGCCCTTGCTTTCCCTTATCTCAGGGGTGCCTATAATGGTTAGGAGGCCTGAGCCGCCAGCGTATCCCTGTCTCCTGTGCAGGCCCTATCAGTGGCCCCCTCTCCCCCCAAGGGAGGTGGACTGCACCAGTGTATAAATACGGCAATTAAACAGGGGATACAGACAAGGTAACTAAAAGTCTCAAACTCACCAAATGCTCACACAACCACAGAGGAAACACAGAGAAGGGAAGAGAAGGAAAAAACTAGGAAGGAAAACAGGTATAAAATGCAACCAAAACAGCAGACACCAATCTCTGTAAATAAACCTCCAAGCTCCTAATACCACGCTCCTTCTCACTCCAAGCCAGGCAGCAGAACTGATCACTGACAACAGTTGTAGACAAAGCTGAGTCTATATAGGAGCGGAGGTTACCAAAACCAAATCAGCTGAGAGACATAGCTCTCAGTAACTTCAGTAACAAGGTTTAACGCCTGCCCTGCTGGCACAAGACAGCCAGGTCAGAATTCAGGAGAAGAGCTTCTATTCATCGTGTGTGAACAAGGCCCCGAGCGCTGCGGTTCTCTGGAACCTCTCTGTCGCGGTAGCCCCATGACAGTTCTGGTTTCCTCTCCTTTTGCTAAGACTTCGTTTCTCACCCTCTACAATACAATTCGCTGTTCGTGTCTCTTTCTTAGGATGCTGCCGCACGTGGGGCAGGCGCAGCTCCGTGGCCTTCTGTCTAGGCCTCTAACAGTTCCCTGTCAGGGACCCACTACATGAGCGGAGCTCAGATAGCAGCTAACTGGGTGAAGCCCAGCCAGCTTCTGCCTAACTTCCTATCCAGACCACCAGTTTTACCTAATTGTGAAGAGTGCCCTAATAAATAGGAGCGTAGCTCCCCCTGGTGGACTGGAGTGTGAAGTGTGTTGCATGTTTGTGATACCTATATCTGGTAAAGAGCTCTCCTTTATTGCCTTCAAACGTAACATCACTCCCCCCCTAGAGGAGAATGATATTACTGCAATGACAAGGACCTTGGGGTGCTGCAATTACTTTTGCATTGGATTTTTTTTAGGAACTTCACTTTCTGAAAAGTAAAAAAAAAAGATGTACGGCGGCGATTTGACATGTTGACAGTGACAAGCAACACTTAAAAAGTGATGTCACAGCTCACCTCCTCCTCCTATACAATGACTGATAACACCTCTATATACAGTAGATAACACAGGATCCACCATTCACAATAGGTGATGTCACAGCTCACCTCCTCCTGTACAATGACTGATAACACCTCTATATACAGTAGATAACACAGGATCCACCATTCACAATAGGTGATGTCACAGCTCACCTCCTCCTCCTGTATAATTACTGATAACACCTCTATATACAGTAGATAACACAGGATCCACCATTCACAATAGGTGATGTCACAGCTCACCTCCTCCTCCTGTACAATGACTGATAACACCTCTATATACAGTACATAACACAGGATCCACCATTCACAATAGGTGATGTCACAGCTCACCTCCTCCTCCTCCTGTACAATGACTGATAACCTCTCTATATACAGTAGATACCACAGGATCCACCATTCACAATAGGTGATATCACAGCAAACCTCATCCTCCTGTACAATGACTGATAACACCTCTGTATACAGTAGATAACACAGGATCCACCATTCACAATAGGTGATGTCACAGCTCACCTCCTCCTCCTGTACAATGACTGATAACACCTCTATATACAGTAGATAACACAGGATCCCCCATTCACAATAGGTGATGTCACAGCTCACCTCCCCCTCCTGTACAATGACTGATAACACCTCTATATATAGTAGATAACACAGGATCCACCATTCACAATAGGTGATGTCACAGCTCACCTCCTCCTCCTGTACAATGACTGATCTGATCACACCTCTATATACAGAAGATAACACAGGATCCACCATTCTCAATAGGTGATATCACAGCTCACCTCCTCCTCCTGTACAATGACTGATAACATCTCTATATACAGTAGATAACACAGCATCCACCATTCACAATAGGTGATATCACAGCTCACCTCCTCCTCCTGTACAATGACTGATAATACCTCTATATACAGTACTAACACAGGATCCACCATACACAATAGGTGATGTCACAGCTCACCTCCTCCTCCTCCTCCTGTACAATGACTGATAGCACCTCTATATACAGTAGATAACACAGGATCCCCCATTCACAATAGGTGATGTCACAGCTCACCTCCTCCTCCTGTACAATGACTGATAACACATACAGTAGATAACACAGGATTCCACCATTCACAATAGGTGATGTCACAGCTCACCTCCTCCTCCTCCTGTACAATGACTGATAACACCTCTATATACACTAGATAACACAGGATCCACCACTCACAATAGGTGATGTCACAGCTCACCTCCAGCTGTACAATGACTGATAACATCTCTTTATACAGTAGATAACACAGGATTCCACCATTCACAATAGGTGATGTCACAGATCACCTCCCCCTCCTGTACAATGACTGATAACACCTCTATATACAGTAGATAACACAGGATCCACCATTCACAATAGGTGATGTCACAGATCACCTCCTCCTCCTGTACAATGACTGATAACACCTCTATATACAGTAGATAACACAGGATCCACCATTCACAATAGGTGATGTCACAGCTCACCTCCAGCTGTACAATGACTGATAACACCTCTATATACAGTAGATAACACAGGATTCCACCATTCACAATAGGTGATGTCACAGATCACCTCCCCCTCCTGTACAATGACTGATAACATCTCTATATACAGTAGATAACACAGGATCCACCATTCACAATAGGTGATGTCACAGCTCACCTCCAGCTGTACAATGACTGATAACATCTCTATATACAGTAGATAACACAGGATCCACCATTCACAATAGGTGATGTCACAGCTCACCTCCTCCTCCTGTACAATGACTGATAACTACTCTATATACAGTAGATATCACCTATTGTGAATGGTGGATCCTGTGTTATCACAGCTCACCTCCTCCTCTCTATATCTTAACCTCCACGCGGTCACAGAGCATGTCTACCACACTCTCCCATAGAAGTCACTTCACATCCACAGTGTTCTATGGTCCGTGTGACTGATGTAAAGCAAATTTCGGATGCAATTAACATTCAAAAACAATAAACTTTGAAATCGTGTCACCCGTTCCATCATCCTCTTTTCTTGGTTGCTCCCTAGATCCCCATTGTCTACAGTGTGATGCTGGTGACGGCCATCTAGTAGCCGATGATTGTAGCCCGCGTTCTAAGTACCGCAACCAAGAAAGAATCGTTTGTTGGAGACCCTCGCTTGCATTCAGAACATCCATCCCCCATTTATGACTCTGCGGGTAATGTCATCATTGTCAATATTTCATCATCACTTCACATCACATCAGAAATATAAAGAAGAGTTTTCTGTTCCCTAAAAAACCCTTAGAGCCCTTGAACTCTTCTGAGGGCACTTTATTTTTTCCTATAGTGAATAGTTGAAGAACCTGCGACTGAGAAGATCTGTTATGCATGAGAAATAAAACTTGAAAAACCAAAACCCGTCTGGGATTGTGTGAGAGCCCTGACTTGTCATGTCAGCACCGAAACTGTCCAGATGCAGTGCAAAATGCAGGTTCATTTCTGGAGACGATTGCCGCAGATTGACTGCATATTTGCATAAGTCTGATTTTCGGTCATAAGAAGGGGATCTGCTTCATATATTGGCATAGCCTCCTCATATCTGACGCTGTCACTAAGCTGATTATTTCATCTTCTCTCTGATACTTGGATTTCTGTATGCATCAATCTTCAGAATTAAATGCCAGAAACTACTAAATTATACTTGGCAGGTAAAGCCGAGATATTAAAGGCAAAGTAAGTTTAATATTATACATATACATTGTAAAGCAGCAGCTTTCTCGATAGTGCGTCAGTGACCCAAGATATTCCAACATAAAAGTCTTTATTTTGGCAACTTACAGCATAAAGATATACGTTTTCCTTCGGATCACAGCCGGATTGTCCACAACAGTCCATAACACTCCATTGCCGTGGGCGACTGCACCACCGTATCACTTGGGGGTATGTCAGCGGTTTTTGTTATGGCTGGCAATCAGGCAACACAGCGTGCAGTAATCAGCGCACATACAGAGATCTGGCAATAACCAAAAACAATAGGACGAGCTCTGAGACGTGGAATCTCTGTAGACTGCAGTACCTGATCTATCCTCACACAACTGTAAGCAGCAGTGGATTGCGCCTATCAACTACCTATGCAACTCGGCACTGCCTGAGGAGCTGACTAGCCTGAAGATAGAAATACAAGCCTGACTTACCTCAGAGAAATACCCCAAAGGAATAGGCAGCCCCCCACATATAATGACTGTTAGCAAGATGAAAAGACAAACGTAGGAATGAAATAGATTCAGCAAAGTGAGGCCCGATATTCTAGACAGAGCGAGGATAGCAAAGAGAACTATGCAGTCTACAAAAAACCCTAAAACGAAAACCACGCAAAGGGGCTAAAAGACCCACCGTGCCGAACTAACAGCACGGCGGTGCACCCCTTTGCTTCTCAGAGCTTCCAGCAAAAGTTAATAGCAAGCTGGACAGAAAAAACAGAAAACAAACTAGAAGCACTTATCTAGCAGAGCAGCAGGCCCAAGGAAAGATGCAGTAGCTCAGATCCAACACTGGAACATTGACAAGGAGCAAGGAAGACAGAATCAGGTGGAGTTAAATAACAAGGCAGCCAACGAGCTCACCAGAACACCTGAGGGAGGAAGCCCAGAAGCTGCAGTATCACTTGTGACCACAGGAGTGAATTCAGCCACAGAATTCACAACAGTACCCCCCCCTTGAGGAGGGGTCACCGAACCCTCACCAGAGCCCCCAGGCCGACCAGGATGAGCCACATGAAAGGCACGAACAAGATCTGGAGCATGGACATCAGAGGCAAAAACCCAGGAATTATCTTCCTGAGCATAACCCTTCCATTTAACCAGATACTGGAGTTTCCGTCTAGAGACACGAGAATCCAAAATTTTCTCCACAATATACTCCAATTCCCCCTCCACCAAAACAGGGGCATGAGGCTCAACAGATGGAACCATAGGTGCCACGTATCTCCGCAACAACGACCTATGGAATACATTATGTATGGAAAAGGAGTCCGGGAGGGTCAGACGAAAGGACACAGGATTGAGAATCTCAGAAATCCTATACGGACCAATAAAACGAGGTTTAAATTTAGGAGAGGAAACCTTCATAGGTATATGACGAGAAGATAACCAAACCAGATCCCCAACACGAAGTCGGGGTCCCACACGGCGTCTGCGATTAGCGAAAAGCTGAGCCTTCTCCTGGGACAAGGTCAAATTGTCCACTACCTGAGTCCAGATCTGCTGCAACCTGTCCACCACATAATCCACACCAGGACAGTCCGAAGACTCAACCTGTCCTGAAGAGAAACGAGGATGGAACCCAGAATTGCAGAAAAATGGAGAGACCAAGGTAGCCGAGCTGGCCCGATTATTAAGGGCGAACTCAGCCAACGGCAAAAATGACACCCAATCATCCTGGTCAGCGGAAACAAAACATCTCAGATATGTTTCCAAGGTCTGATTGGTTCGTTCGGTCTGGCCATTAGTCTGAGGATGGAAGGCCGAGGAAAAAGATAGGTCAATGCCCATCCTACCACAAAAGGCTCGCCAGAACCTCGAGACAAACTGGGAACCTCTGTCAGAAACAATATTCTCAGGAATGCCATGTAAACGAACCACATGCTGGAAGAACAAAGGCACCAAATCAGAGGAGGAAGGCAATTTAACCAAGGGCACCAGATGGACCATTTTAGAAAAGCGATCACAGACCACCCAAATGACCGACATTTTTTGAGAAACGGGAAGGTCAGAAATGAAATCCATCGAAATATGTGTCCAAGGCCTCTTCGGGACCGGCAAGGGCAAAAGCAACCCACTGGCACGTGAACAGCAGGGCTTAGCCCTAGCACAAATTCCACAGGACTGCACAAAAGCACGCACATCCCGTGACAGAGATGGCCACCAGAAGGATCTAGCAACCAACTCCCTGGTACCAAAGATTCCTGGATGACCGGCCAGCACCGAACAATGAAGTTCAGAGATAACTTTACTAGTCCACCTATCAGGGACGAACAGTTTCTCGGCCGGACAACGATCAGGTTTATTAGCCTGAAATTTCTGCAACACTCTCCGCAAATCAGGGGAGATGGCAGACACAATGACTCCTTCCTTGAGGATACTCGCCGGCTCAGATAACCCCGGAGAGTCGGGCACAAAACTCCTAGACAGAGCATCCGCCTTCACATTTTTAGAGCCCGGAAGGTATGAAATCACAAAATCAAAACGAGCAAAAAATAACGACCAACGGGCCTGTCTAGGATTCAAGCGCTTGGCAGACTCAAGATAAGTAAGGTTCTTATGATCAGTCAAAACCACCACGCGATGCTTAGCACCCTCAAGCCAATGACGCCACTCCTCGAATGCCCACTTCATGGCCAGCAACTCTCGGTTGCCCACATCATAATTACGCTCAGCAGCAGAAAATTTCCTGGAAAAGAAAGCACATGGTTTGAACACTGAGCAACCAGAACCTCTCTGTGACAAAACCGCCCCTGCACCAATCTCAGAAGCATCAACCTCGACCTGGAACGGAAGAGAAACATCAGGTTGACACAACACAGGGGCACAGCAAAAACGACGCTTCAACTCCTGAAAAGCTTCCACGGCAGCAGAAGACCAATTAACCAAATCAGCACCCTTCTTGGTCAAATCGGTCAATGGTCTGGCAATGCTAGAAAAATTACAGATGAAGCGACGATAAAAATTAGCAAAGCCCAGGAATTTCTGCAAACTTTTTAGAGATGTCGGCTGAGTCCAATCCTGGATGGCCTGAACCTTAACCGGATCCATCTCGATAGTAGAAGGGGAAAAGATGAACCCCAAAAATGAAACTTTCTGCACACCGAAGAGACACTTTGATCCCTTCACGAACAAGGAATTAGCACGCAGTACCTGGAAAACCATTCTGACTTGCTTCACATGAGACTCCCAATCATCTGAGAAGATCAAAATGTCATCCAAGTAAACAACCAAGAATTTATCCAGATACTCACGGAAAATGTCATGCACAAAAGACTGAAAAACAGATGGAGCATTGGCAAGTCCGAACGGCATCACCAGATATTCAAAATGACCCTCGGGCGTATTAAATGCCGTTTTCCATTCATCTCCCTGCCTGATTCTCACCAGATTATACGCACCACGAAGATCAATCTTAGTAAACCAACTAGCCCCCTTAATCCGAGCAAACAAGTCAGAAATCAATGGCAAGGGATACTGAAACTTAACAGTGATCTTATTAAGAAGGCGGTAATCAATACACGGTCTTAGCGAACCATCCTTCTTGGCTACAAAAAAGAACCCTGCTCCCAATGGTGACGACGATGGGCGAATATGTCCCTTCTCCAGGGACTCCTTCACATAACTGCGCATAGCGGTGTGTTCAGGTACGGACAAATTAAATAAACGACCCTTAGGGAATTTACTACCAGGAATCAAATCGATAGCACAATCACAATTCCTATGCGGAGGTAGGGCATCAGACTTGGACTCTTCAAATACATCCTGAAAGTCCGACAAGAACTCTGGGATGTCAGAAGGAATGGATGACGAAATAGACAAAAATGGAACATCACCATGTACTCCCTGACAACCCCAGCTGGTTACCGACATAGAGTTCCAATCCAATACTGGATTGTGGGTTTGTAGCCATGGCAACCCCAACACGACCACATCATGCAAATTATGCAGTACCAAAAAGCGAATAACTTCCTGATGTGCAGGAGCCATGCACATGGTCAGCTGGGCCCAGTACTGAGGCTTATTCTTGGCCAAAGGTGTAGCATCAATTCCTCTCAACGGAATAGGACACCGCAAAGGCTCCAAGAAAAATCCACAACGTTTAGCATAATCCAAATCCATCAGATTCAGGGCAGCGCCTGAATCCACAAACGCCATGACAGAATATGATGACAAAGAGCACATTAAGGTAATGGACAAAAGGAATTTGGACTGTACAGTACCAATAACGGCAGAGCTATCGAACCGCCTAGTGCGTTTAGGACAATTAGAAATAGCATGAGTAGAATCACCACAATAGAAACACAGTCTGTTCAGACGTCTGTGTTCGTGCCGTTCTACTTTAGTCATAGTCCTGTCGCACTGCATAGGCTCAGGCTTACTCTCAGACAATACCGCCAGATGGTGCACAGATTTACGCTCGCGCAAGCGACGACCGATCTGAATGGCCAAGGACATAGACTCATTCAAACCAGCAGGCATAGGAAATCCCACCATTACATCCTTAAGAGCTTCAGAGAGACCCTTTCTGAACAAAGCCGCTAGTGCAGATTCATTCCATTGAGTGAGCACTGACCATTTCCTAAATTTCTGACAATATACTTCTACATCATCCTGACCCTGGCATAAAGCCAGCAGATTTTTCTCAGCTTGATCCACTGAATTAGGCTCATCGTAAAGCAATCCCAGCGCCTGGAAAAATGCATCAACATTACTCAATGCAGAATCTCCTGGTGCAAGAGAAAACGCCCAGTCCTGTGGGTAGCCGCGCAAAAAAGAAATAATAATCAAAACCTGTTGAATAGGATTACCAGAAGAATGAGGTTTCAAGGCCAAAAATAGCTTACAATTATTTCTGAAGCTCAGGAACTTAGTTCTGTCACCAAAAAACAAATCAGGAATCGGAATTCTTGGTTCTAGCATCGATTTCTGATCAATAGTATCTTGAATCTTTTGTACATTTACAACGAGATTATCCATTGAGGAGCACAGAGCCTGAATATCCATGTCCACAGCTGTGTCCTGAAGCACTCTAATGTCTAGGGGAAAAAAAAGACTGAAGACAGAGCTAAGAAAAAAAAATGATGTCAGGATTTCTTTTTTCCCTCTATTGGAAATCATTGAAGGGCTCCTTGTACTGTTATGGCTGGCAATCAGGCAACACAGCGTGCAGTAATCAGCGCACATACAGAGATCTGGCAATAACCAAAAACAATAGGACGAGCTCTGAGACGTGGAATCTCTGTAGACTGCAGTACCTGACCTATCCTCACACAACTATAAGCAGCAGTGGATTGCGCCTATCACTACCTATGCAACTCGGCACTGCCTGAGGAGCTGACTAGCCTGAAGATAGAAATACAAGCCTGACTTACCTCAGAGAAATACCCCAAAGGAATAGGCAGCCCCCCACATATAATGACTGTTAGCAAGATGAAAAGACAAACGTAGGAATGAAATAGATTCAGCAAAGTGAGGCCCGATATTCTAGACAGAGCGAGGATAGCAAAGAGAACTATGCAGTCTACAAAAAACCCTAAAACGAAAACCACGCAAAGGGGCAAAAAGACCCACCGTGCCGAACTAACAGCACGGCGGTGCACCCCTTTGCTTCTCAGAGCTTCCAGCAAAAGTTAATAGCAAGCTGGACAGAAAAAACAGAAAACAAACTAGAAGCACTTATCTAGCAGAGCAGCAGGCCCAAGGAAAGATGCAGTAGCTCAGATCCAACACTGGAACATTGACAAGGAGCAAGGAAGACAGAATCAGGTGGAGTTAAATAACAAGGCAGCCAACGAGCTCACCAGAACACCTGAGGGAGGAAGCCCAGAAGCTGCAGTATCACTTGTGACCACAGGAGTGAATTCAGCCACAGAATTCACAACAGGTTTTGCTCCTCTGGCTCACACAAACCTGACCTTCATAGAGCTCCTGCATTGCTGCTTGCAAACCAAACACTGACATACCCAAACCTTAACTGAAAGTTTAAATGGGTTTCGTGGAAATGGGCCACTCCCAAGACCCGAAGTGGAAGGAGAGATCCGCCCCATTACCATCCTAGAGATCTCTCCAAAAATAAAAGCCCAGGTCAGGGTTTTTTAAATTTGACTTGGACAAATAGTTTGACTAAATCCACAGTCTCTTTTACTTTGCATTCTATCCACAGCTGTGGCTGTAATTACAGTGCTCTCCAGTGGATTTAGTATGTTTCTATGCACATCCTGCGGGACACATAACGTCCCTCATATGATTTGACTCACTGCCTTACATATCTGTTATGATCCGGTGGTTAGGACAAATAATGGACCTGATAGTTACTGATAATAAGGACGAGCTCTGGGACGTGGGAACTCTGCTGACCGCAATCCCTAAACCTATCAAAACACACTAGAAATAGCCGTGGATTGCGCCTAACGCTCCCTATGCAACTCGGCACAGCCTAAGAAACTAGCTAGCCCTGAAGATAGAAAAATAAAGCCTACCTTGCCTCAGAGAAATTCCCCAAAGGAAAAGGCAGCCCCCCACATATAATGACTGTGAGTAAAGACGAAAATACAAACACAGAGATGAAATAGATTTAGCAAAGTGAGGCCCAACTTACTGAACAGACCGAGGATAGAAAAGGTTACTTTGCGGTCAGCACAAAAATCTACAAAAGACCACGCAGAGAGTGCAGGGAAAAATACCTTCCGCACCGACTCACGGTGCGGGAGGCGTCCCTCTGCGTCCCAGAGCTTCCAGCAAGCAAGGCAATATTGACAAAAGCAAGCTGGACAAAAAAAATAGCAAACAAGCAAAATAGCACAGAGGAACTTAGCTTCTGCTGGAGCAACAGGAACTCAGAACGATCCAGGAGCGAACTAGAGCCATAGTACAACATTGACAGCTGGCATGGGGCAAAGATCTAAGTGGAGTTAAATAGAGCAGCCCACTAACGAATTAGCCTCGTCACCTGTGGAAGGAAACTCAGAAACACCCACAGGCACCAGAGAAAGTCCATGGACAGAACCAGCCGAAGTACCATTCATGACCACAGGAGGGAGCCTGACAACAGAATTCACAACAGTACACCCCCCTTGAGGAGGGGTCACCGAACCCTCACGAGAGCCCCCAGGCCGACCAGGATGAGCCAAATGAAAGGCACGAACCAGATCGGCCAATGAACATCAGAGGCAAAAACCCAGGAATTATCCTCCTGACCATAACCCTTCCACTTGACCAAGTACTGGAGTTTCCGTCTCGAAATACGAGAATCCAAAATCTTCAACACCACATACTCCAACTCCCCCTCAACCAACACCGGAGCAGGAGGGTCAACGGATGGAACCACAGGCGCCACGTATCTCCGCAATAACGACCTATGGAACACATTATGGATGGCAAAAGAATCTGGAAGGGCCAAAAGAAATGACACAGGATTGATAACCTCAGAAATTTTATATGGACCAATGAAACGAGGCTTAAACTTAGGAGAGGAAACCTTCATAGGAACATACCGAGACGACAACCAAACTAAATCCCCAACACGAAGTTGGGGACCCACACAGCGCCGGCGGTTAGCGAAACGTTGAGCCTTCTCCTGGGACAATGTCAAATTGTCCACCACATGAGTCCAAATCTGCTGCAACCTATCCACCACAGTATCCACACCAGGACAGTCCGAAGGCTCAACCTGCCCTGAAGAGAAACGAGGATGGAAACCAGAATTGTAGAAAAAAGGAGAAACCAAAGTAGCCGAGCTGGCCCGATAATTAAGGGCGAACTCAGCCAACGGCAAAAAGGACACCCAATCATCCTGATCAGCAGAAACAAAGCATCTCAGATATGTTTCCAAAGTCTGATTAGTTCGTTCGGTTTGGCCATTTGTCTGAGGATGGAAAGCCGAGGAAAAAGACAAATCAATGCCCATCCTAGCACAAAAGGGTCGCCAAAACCTCGAAACAAACTGGGAACCTCTGTCCGAAACGATGTTCTCCGGGATGCCATGTAAACGAACCACATGCTGGAAAAACAATGGCACCAAATCAGAGGAGGAAGGCAATTTAGACAAGGGTACCAAATGGACCATCTTAGAAAAGCGATCACAAACCACCCAAATGACCGACATCTTTTGAGAGACGGGGAGATCCTAAATAAAATCCATAGAAATATGCGTCCAGGGCCTCTTTGGGACTGGCAAGGGCAAAAGCAACCCACTAGCACGAGAACAGCAGGGCTTAGCCCGAGCACAAGTCCCACAGGACTGCACAAAAGAACGCACATCCCGTGACAAAGACGGCCACCAAAAGGATCTAGCCACCAAATCTCTGGTACCAAAGATTCCAGGATGCCCAGCCAACACCGAACAATGAAGCTCAGAGATAACTCTACTAGTCCATTTATCAGGGACAAACAGTTTCTCTGCTGGGCAACGGTCAGGTCTATCAGCCTGAAATTTTTGCAGCACCCGCCGCAAATCAGGGGAGATGGCAGACAAAATTATCCCCTCTTTGAGAATACCTGCCGGCTCAGAAACACCCGGAGAGTCAGGCGCAAAACTCCTTGACAGGGCATCAGCCTTCACATTCTTAGAGCCCGGAAGGTACGAAACCACAAAATCAAAACGGGAGAAAAACAACGCCCATCGAGCCTGTCTCGGATTCAACCGTTTGGCAGACTCAAGATAAGTCAAATTCTTGTGATCTGTCAAGACCACCACGCGATGCTTGGCTCCTTCAAGCCAATGACGCCACTCCTCGAATGCCCACTTCATGGCAAACAACTCTCGATTACCAACATCATAATTGCGCTCAGCAGGCAAAAACTTTCTAGAAAAGAAAGCACATGGCTTCATTCCCGAACCATCAGAACTTTTTTGCGACAAAACAGCCCCTGCCCCAATCTCAGAGGCATCAACCTCAACCTGAAACGGGAGCGAAACATCTGGCTGGCACAACACAGGGGCAGAAGAAAAACGACGCTTCAATTCCTGAAAAGCATCCACGGCCGCAGAAGACCAATTGACCACATCAGCACCCTTCTTGGTCAAATCAGTCAACGGTTTAGCAACACTAGAAAAATTAGCGATGAAGCGACGATAAAAATTAGCAAAGCCCAGGAACTTTTGCAGGCTCTTCACAGATGTCGGCTGAGTCCAATCATGAATGGCCTGGACTTTAACAGGGTCCATCTCGACAGTAGAAGGGGAAAAAATGAACCCCAAAAATGAAACCTTCTGAACTCCAAAGAGACACTTTGACCCCTTCACAAACAAGGAATTAGCACGAAGGACCTGGAACACCATTCTGACCTGCTTCACATGAGACTCCCAATCATCCGAAAAGACCAAAATATCATCCAAATACACAATCAGGAATTTATCCAGGTACTCTCGGAAGATGTCATGCATAAAAGACTGAAATACTGATGGAACATTGGAAAGCCCGAATGGCATCACCAGGTACTCAAAATGGCCCTCGGGCGTATTAAATGCTGTTTTCCATTCATCGCCCCGTTTAATACGCACAAGATTATACGCCCCTCGAAGGTCTATCTTGGTAAACCAACTAGCCCCTTTAATACGAGCAAACAAGTCGGACAGCAACGGCAAAGGATACTGAAATTTGACTGTAATTTTATTAAGAAGGCGGTAATCAATACAAGGTCTCAAAGAACCATCCTTCTTGGCCACAAAAAAGAACCCTGCTCCCAACGGTGATGACGATGGGCGAATATGGCCTTTCTCCAAGGACTCCTTTATATAACTCCGCATAGCGGCGTGTTCTGGCACAGATAAATTGAACAATCGGCCCTTAGGAAACTTACTACCAGGAATCAAATTAATTGCACAATCGCAATCCCTATGAGGAGGTAGGGCACTTACTTTGGGCTCATCAAATACATCCTGATAATCCGACAAAAACTCCGGAACTTCAGAAGGAGTAGAAGACGAAATTGTCAAAAATGGAACATCACCATGTACCCCCTGGCAACCCCAGCTGGACACAGACATAGATTTCCAGTCCAATACTGGATTATGGACCTGTAGCCATGGTAACCCTAAAACGACCACATCATGCAGATTATGTAACACCAAAAAACGGATATCCTCCTGATGTGCAGGAGCCATGCACATGGTCAATTGGGTCCAGTACTGAGGCTTATTCTTGGCCAAAGGCGTAGCATCAATTCCTCTCAATGGAATAGGATGCTGCAAGGGCTCCAAGAAAAAATCACAGCGCCTAGCATACTCCAAGTCCATCAAATTCAGGGCAGCGCCTGAATCCACAAATGCCATAACAGAATAGGACGACAAAGAGCAAATTAGAGTAATGGACAAAAGAAATTTAGACTGTACCGTACCAATGGTGGCAGACCTAGCGAACCGCTTAGTGCGCTTAGGACAATCGGAGATAGCATGAGTGGAGTCACCACAGTAAAAACACAGCCCATTCTGACGTCTGTGTTCCTGCCGTTCAGCTCTGGTCAAAGTCCTATCACACTGCATAGGCTCAGGCCCATGCTCAGATAGTACCGCCAAATGGTGCACAGTTTTACGCTCACGCAAGCGCCGATCGATCTGAATAGCCAAAGACATAGACTCATTCAGACCAGCAGGCATGGGAAATCCCACCATGACATCTTTAAGGGCTTCAGAGAGACCCTTTCTGAAGATTGCTGCCAGGGCACATTCATTCCACTGAGTGAGCACAGACCATTTTCTAAACTTCTGACAATATATCTCTGCTTCATCCTGACCCTGACACAGAGCCAGCAAGATTTTCTCTGCCTGATCCACTGAATTAGGTTCGTCATAAAGCAATCCGAGCGCCAGGAAAAACGCATCTACATCACGCAATGCCGGGTCTCCTGGCGCAAGGGAAAATGCCCAGTCTTGAGGGTCGCCACGTAATAAGGAAATAATGATCCTTACCTGTTGAACAGGATCACCTGAGGAGCGAGGTTTCAAAGCTAGAAACAATTTACAATTATTTTTGATCTTAGATCTATCACCAAAAAATAAACCAGGAATTGGAATCCTAGGCTCTGACATCGGATTCTGAACCACAAAATCTTGAATGTTTTGTACCCTTGTAGTGAGATTATCCATCCAAGAGGACAGACCTTGAATGTCCATGTCTACACCTGTGTCCTGAACCACCCAGAGGTAAAGGGGAAAAGTGAGACAGAACACGCTGCAAAGAAAAAAAAATGGTCTCAGAGCTTCACTTATCCCTCTATTGCGATGCATCAATACTTTTGGCCAGCTGTACTGTTATGATCCAGTGGTTAGGACAAATAATGGACCTTATAGTTACTGATAATAAGGACGAGCTCTGGGACGTGGGAACTCTGCTGACCGCAATCCCTAAACCTATCAAAACACACTAGAAATAGCCGTGGATTGCGCCTAACGCTCCCTATGCAACTCAGCACAGCCTAAGAAACTAGCTAGCCCTGAAGATAGAAAAATAAAGCCTACCTTGCCTCAGAGAAATTCCCCAAAGGAAAAGGCAGCCCCCCACATATAATGACTGTGAGTAAAGACGAAAATACAAACACAGATATGAAATAGATTTAGCAAAGTGAGGCCCGACTTACTGAACAGACCGAGGATAGAAAAGGTTACTTTGCGGTCAGCACAAAAGCCTACAAAAGACCACGCAGAGAGTGCAGGGAAAAATACCTTCTGCACCGACTCACGGTGCGGGAGGCGCCCCTCTGCGTCCCAGAGCTTCCAGCAAGCAAGGCAATATTGACAAAAGCAAGCTGGACAAAAAAAATAGCAAACAAGCAAAATAGCACAGAGGAACTTAGCTTCTGCTGGAGCAACAGGAACTCAGAACGATCCAGGAGCGAACTAGAGCCATAGTACAACATTGACAGCTGGCATGGGGCAAAGGTCTAAGTGGAGTTAAATAGAGCAGCCCACTAACGAATTAGCCTCATCACCTGTGGAAGGAAACTCAGAAACACCCACAGGCACCAGAGAAAGTCCATGGACAGAACCAGCCGAAGTACCATTCATGACCACAGGAGGGAGCCTGACAACAGAATTCACAACACATATCCTCCCCCCCGTTCAAATTTAGGATGGTTGAATACCTGTCACCATACAAGGCGCCCAGGACAGGGCATCTGCATTTCATTCCCAGCCCGATGTTCCACCGAGAAGCTAACATTTTGCAGTGACAAGAACCATCTGGTGACCCGATCATTCCTCTCATTGGCATTACTCATCCAAAGGGTGAACGGTCCATTACCAAGCAAAACTGTCACCCTACCAAATAATAATGTAGGGACTCCAAGGCTCAATCAATGGCCAATCATTCCTTCTCAACTACACTATAATTTTTTTCTGCCAGGGTAAGTTTCCTACTCAAGTAGGTGACCGGATGTTCTTCTCTGTCCACCTAATGTGACTGAACCACTCCTAGTCCTACCTTAAGGTACCGTTACACTAAACGATTTACCAACGATCACGACCAGCGATACGACCTGGCCGTGATCATTGGTAAGTCGTTGTGTGGTCGCTGGGGAGCTGTCACACAGACAGCTCTCTCCAGCGACCAACGATCAGCGGAACAACTTCGACATCGTTGAAACTCTCTTCAACGATGCCGAAGTCCCCGGGTAACCAGGGTAAACATCGGGTTACTAAGTGCAGGGCCGCGCTTAGTAACCCGATATTTACCCTGGTTACCATTGTAAAAGTTAAAAAAAAAACAGTACATACTCACATTCCGATGTCTGTCATGTCCCCCGCCGTCATCTTCCCTGCACTGTGTCAGCGCCGGCCGTAAAGCAGATTAATTGGAATTGGGCAGGTTAATCTTTGCGAAGGACGTATGAATCAAGCCGCATACAAGGTTATCCTGGAAAAACAGTTGATTCCTTCCGCTCAGGCAATGTTCCCCAATGCGCCATGCCGCATAGCTAGGTCAATCAAGGTGTGGATGAAGGAGGACCACATCAAAACCCTGTCAAGGGTAATCAAGAAGAAGATAGTCACAATCCATCAAACAAAGAACTGCTTAAATTGTTGTACCAGGAGTGGCATAAGGTCATGTGTATATCTATAGTTTGTGCACCCCTGGTCAAAGTTACTGTTATTGTAAACAGTTAAGCAAGTTGAAGATTAAATTACCTCTGAAAGGCTTTAAGTTACAGATGACACGTTTCCTTTCTATGTTAAAAGATATATATTTTCATCTTTTAAAAACGGCAAAAAGGAAAATGTGCCGATTCAAAGTTTGGACACCCTGCTTGATTAGTACCTAGTAGAACCCCCTTTTGAACGTATCACAGGTTGTAAACTCTTTTTGTAGCCAGACAAGAATCTTTCAATCCTTGTTGGAGGGATTTTTATCAATTCTTCCTTGAATATTTCTTCCAGTTCTGTGAGATTCCTGGGTCCTTTTGCCTGCTCTGCTATTTTGAGGTCTAGCCAAAGACTTACAATGATGTTCAGATAAGGGGACTGTGAGGGTCATTGTAAAACATTCAGCTTGTGCCTTTTGAGGTCATCTATTGTGAATTTGTAGAAGCCATCCTGTTTTCAACTTCAGCACTTTTACAGATGGTGTTATGTTTGCATGAAGAATTTGTTGAAATTTCGTTCATTCAATTGATCCACCCCCATGCTTAATGTTTAGTGAGATGTTCTTTTCCTGAAACTCTGTGCCCTTTATTATCCACACATACCACTGATCATTATGGCCAAAGAGTTCTATTGTAACCTCATCGGTCCACAAGACTTGTTTCAAAATGCATCAGTCTTGTTTAGATTTTCTTTTGCATGCTTCTGATGCTGCATTTTATGCTGAGGATGCAGGAGAGGTTTTCTTCTGATAACACATCCATGATCGCCATATTTGTCCAGGTGTCTCGGAACAATAGAACAATGTACTGCAACTCCAAAGTCTGCAAAATCTTTCTGAAGATATTTTGCAGTCAAGCGGGGGTTCTGATTTGCCTCTCTAGGAATCCTACGAGCAGCTCTCACTGAAATTTTGTTTGGTCTTCTAGACTTTATCTTGACCTCCACTGTTCCTGTTCACAGCCAATTCTTAATTACATTTCAAAGTGCTAGACAGCAGCTGTTTTTCGGCACAAGGTTAAAGGAGGCTGGATTACTGTAAAGCTAGGAAATTTGCATCGCCTGGCCTTTCCTAACAATGATGGTGAACAAGTCATAACCTTAACAGGCTAATTAAGGTCTGATACCTTGGTCAAAGTCATCTGAGCACACAAATCTCCAAGGATGCGCAAACTTTTGAAAAGGCACATTTTTCTTTTTGTCATTTTTAAAATGAAAAAGATGACAATATATCTTTTTTTTGCCAAGAATATAATTAATATAATATAATATAACTACTATAATACTGCTTCCTATGTACAAGAATATAACTACTATAATACTGCCCTCTATATACAAGATTATAACTACTATAATACTGCCCACTATGTACAAGAATATAACTACTATAATACTACCCCTATGTGCAAGAATATAACTACTATAATACTGCTCCTATATACAAGAATGTAACTACTATAATACTGCACCTATGTACAAGAATATAACTACTATAATACTGCTCCTATGTACTAGAATGTAACTACTATAATACTGCCCCTATGTACAAGAATATAACTACTATAATACTGCCCCTATGTACAAGAATATAACTACTATAATACTGCCCCTATGTACAAGAATATAACTACTATAATACTGCCCCTATATGTAAGAATATAACTACTATAATACTGCCCCTATGTACAAGAATATAACTACTATAATACTGCCCCTATATACAAGAATGTAACTACTATAATACTGCACCTATGTACAAGAATATAACTACTATAATACTGCCCCTATATACAAGAATGTAACTACTATAATACTGCACCTATGTACAAGAATATAACTACTATAATACTGCACCTATGTACAAGAATATAACTACTATAATACTGCTCCTATGTACAAGACTATAACTACTATAATACTGCTCCTATGTACAAGAATATAACTACTATAATACTGCTCCTATGTACAAGAATATAACTACTATAATACTGCTCCTATGTACAAGGATATAACTACTATAATACTGTCCCTATGTACAAGAATATAACTACTATAATACTGCTCCTATGTACAAGAATATAACTACTATAATACTGCTCCTATGTACAGGAATATAACTACTATAATACTGCTCCTATGTACAAGAATATAACTACTATAATACTGCCCCTATGTACAAGAATATAACTACTATAATACTGCCCCTATGTACAAGAATCTAACTACTATAATACTGCTCCTATGTACAAGAATATAACTACTATAATACTGCTCCTATGTACAAGAATATAACTACTATAATACTGCTCCTATGTACAAGAATATAAATACTATAATACTGCTCCTGTGTACAAGAATATAACTACTATAATACTGCTCCTATGTACAAGAATATAACTACTATAATACTGCTCCCTATGTACAAGGATATAACTACTATAATACTGCCCCTATGTACAAGAATATAACTACTATAATACTGCCACTATGTACAAGAATATAACTACTATAATACTGCCCCTATGTACAAGACTATAACTACTATAATACTGCTCCTATGTACAAGAATATAACTACTATAATACTGCTCCTATGTACAAGAATATAACTACTATAATACTGCTCCCTATGTACAAGGATATAACTACTATAATACTGCCCCTATGTACAAGAATATAACTACTATAATACTGCTCCTATGTACAAGAATATAACTACTATAATACTGCTCCTATGTACAAGAATATAACTACTATAATACTGCCCCTATGTACAAGAATATAACTACTATAATACTGCTCCTATGTACAAGGATATAACTACTATAATACTGCCCCTATATACAAGAATATAACTATAATACTGCTCCTATGTACAAGAATATAACTACTATAATACTGCTCCTATGTACAAGAATATAACTACTATAATACTGCCCCTATGTAAAAGAATATAACTACTATAATACTGCTCCTATGTACAAGAATATAACTACTATAATACTCCCCTTGTGTTATGTATTGGAACATTACTTATTTAATAGTGACCCAAGTAACTTGTTGGCTTTTAGGAATAATGATGTGGATTTGTTTGGTCTTTATAGCGTCTTATTTACCTAAATATTTCTATTCTATATATCTGCTTTCTTCACGTGTATAAATGGGAGACGTGGGACTGAGTTGATGCTGTAGAAGATGTTATCATGTAGGTTGAAGTATGTGATTTTACTTATCGGACATGACCTCTTAGCACATTTATATCTTTTCGTTTTCTTCCACTGCTACTTTAAGTTTTTGACAGATTTATGAAGTTTTAAATATTTTTCTGTCACATTGACAAAAGCTTGTATTTTTAGTCTGGGGTCTTCCATGCTATTTTTAGATACGAAGAGGGATAAATAATGATATTGCTCTTTGGTCAGTTTACGGAAAGAGATATGAGAGTAAGAGGGAGATGAAGAAACCTAAGGGAGTAATAGAAGGGGATGAAAGCCAAGTGGATCTAAGATAAAACATTCTGGAGGTAGAGAAGGATAAGGGAAGAAATATAGAAACGGAAAAAAGGAGATGGATAGGAAGAAGAGCGGAGGCATGGCCGGATCTATGGGGTCATGAGACAAGGGTGAGGATAAACTAAATGTCAACCAAAAATTAGTCACATGTGCTAAGATATGGTTATTGCCAAAATTTGTAGATATTTTAGGTCAACGATCAATCAAGATTTTATTTGGAGGACCACTGTAGCGTTGACGAGGTATCTAATTGGAGTCATTTATGAAGTATATGATGGGAGAATTTCTTGACGTGAAGCTGGCTATGGATTTTTGTGTCCTCCTTTGACCAACAATTTTCTTAAAGAAACCATCATCTCGTTGCAGATATACATTTTTGATGGCTTGTGGACAGTTATTACAGTTATTACTTCGGTAGGGCTGAAAATGAGCTCCTTCCGAACATCTCTGACACTGGTTATCCTGTAATAATATCTCACTTCCTGGGTCCTTTCCTGTTATAATGACCCCATCCTGGACCCCTTCCCAGTATAATGTCCCACATCCAATGCCCCTTCCTGCTATAATATAACCCTTCCTGGGATGATGTTACCTGTCCCGAGCCCCAATCTCTAATAATGTCCCACATCATGGCCCTTTCACGTACCAATGTCCCTTATCCTGGTATAATGTGCCACATACTGGGCCCCTTAACTGGGTCCCTTCCTGGGATCATGTCCCCATCCTTTGCCCCTTCCTGCTATAATGTCCCCCTTCCTGGACCCGGTATAATGTTTCTTGTCCTGAGGCCATTCTCTGATAATGTCCCCCATCCTGGTCCTTTCACGTAACAATGTTCCTTATCCTGGTATAATTTCCCATATACTGGGCCCCTTCCTTATTTATTGTCCCCCATCCTTTGCCCGTTTCTGCTATAATGTCCCCCTTCCTGGACCCCTTCTCGGTATAATGTTTATTGTCCTGAGCCCATTCTCTAATAATGTCCCCCATCCTGGTCCTTTCACGTAACAATGTACTTTATCCTGGTATAATTTCCCATACACTGGGTCCCTTCCTTATTTATTGTCCCCCATCCTTTGCCAGTTTCTGCTATAATGTTCCTCATCCTAGGCCCCTTTCTTGTGTAATATTCCCTGTCCTGGGTCCCTTACTGTAATAATGTCCCCCATCCTGGCCCTTTCACGTAACAATGTTCCTTATCCTGGTATAATGTCCCCCATCCTGGGTTGTTCTTTGGTGAAATGTCCCCCATCCGTCCTGGGCCCAACTCTGTAATAATATCGCACATCCTGGGCTCCTTCCTGGTATAATGTCCCTCATCCTTTCCCCTTTCCTACTATAATGTCCCCCATCCTGGGCCTCTTCATGGTGTAGTATTCCCTGTCCTCGTTCCCTTACTGTAATAATGTCCCCCATCCTGGCCCTTTCGTGTAACAATGTCACTTGCCCTGTTATAATGTCCCCATCCAACCTATCTTTCAAAGGATTATATCCACTTTTACCTCCATGTTTCCCCATATAGTACAGTTGATTGATATAGGTCCGAGCAGGGAGAACATTTTTTTTAATATTAAGTCTTGTTTAGTAATGAGTCTCAGTGCTCTTCCTTTACCAAGAGGAACAGTTGGAACAATGTTTTCTGGATCGTTGAGTTGCAGTCTCACTTCGACCTTCATGCGTCCCCTACCAATGACATTTAACATTTTCTTCTAGACTAAAGAATACAATGGACCGAAAATGTCAACTGACCTGGGATTTAGGTGGAGATCTGGATTTCGTTCCTGGGAATATGGAAACCACTGAACACTAGGAGACGTCTGGTTAGTATCAAAGAACGTGCTTTGTTTTTGGGATAGAAGCAATTTCCCAATTTTTGATCCTGATAATCTTCCTAAATGTTTTTCTATATCTACCACCGGGCTCAAGTGGAGAACACCGTCTAAAAATTGCTTTACGGCAGATTGCTGAGAACCTTGAGTGGTGGTGGTCTAGAAGGTGAAAATGCAGCATGGAGTTCTAAGTAATTTTTTTGTTAAAAACTTGAGTCAAGTTGACTACCGGCAGAGAAGATTCCTCAAATCTAGAAAGCACAATTTTTTTTCTTACATTTTTTTATGTTTTAAATAATTTTGGCTAAGTTAAAAAAATAAATAAATCAATCTAACCAGATGACTGCCAGAAGATGACAGGGAGCCACCCAGCCGCGCGTCTTACTTTTAACAAAAGTTGGGGGTAAACAGCAACAACAGTTTCTAGCAAATCTCTATGACATGTCAAACGTTTTTGGAAATGACAGGTACACTTTAATACTCTTTGTAGTCCTAGATCCCAGCTTATTTCAGATGTCTTGTTGTCTCGGGGTCTCCAGGGAAAAAGGTTAAGGTGAATCCATTGTTTATTTACGCAGAGTGAAGTCTCGTTACCCTTTTGGTGTCTACAAAGTTGAGCACCACCATCCACCTTCTCCCTGACAGTCCAGACCCTCCGATATGATAAGATAGACACTGGAAAAAGCCTTTTAAAGCATGTGATAATGTAATTCCAGGAAAGGATCCCGGGTGATTACTGTGCATTAGTTGATCATGAAAACCAGAACATCCTCAGCAAATAATAAATCACCATCTTGACAAGTACAGTGAAATCCACTTAACGAGACCTTGGGCTGAAGCTAAGACTTCTTACTTCTTTATTCTCTTTAACGAAACTTGTGAAATATAATTGTGACCTAATTATTATTATTTATTATTATAGCGCCATTTATTCCATGGCGCTTTACATGTGAGGAGGGGTATACATAATAGAAACAAGTACAATAATGTTGAACAAAACAAGTCACAACTGGTACAGGAGAAGAGAGGACCCTGCCCGCGAGGGTTCACAATCTACAAGGGATGGGCGAGGATACAGTAGGCGAGGGTAGAGCTGGTCGTGAAGCAGTTTGGTCGATCGGTGATATAATGCCAGACACCAGACGTGATCGAATCCTTTAAAATGAAAATTTATCAGCTTTGTTGAATTTTTCCCAAAAATTAGATTTGCCGCAAATTAAATTGCGACAAGTACCCCAAGTCCCCTGATGTGTGTGACACTCTTAGGTCTTATAGGACATTATACAATCCTGCTCCGCCCTCAGCTGACTCTTCCCAGCACCACTCCGGATGATTGACAGGTCTCTCCGTCCTTCATATGTATATAGGTAGACACCTGTCAATTACCTGCAGTAGAGCCGGCCAGAAGAGGCACCGGACTCGTCTGGTCACAATTCTCTCTGTGACTCTTGCATTTTTCATCTATTCATTTGGATAAATGCAACAAAAGTGCTCGTATTGTGCACAGTGAAAAGCACCACTGTGAATATACCCTTATAAGAATGTTCTATATCTGTTATTAAATGTGAGTGTTCCATATCATACTATTTATTGGTTTATTCGTATGTACTTACCACAAACTGTATGACGTTCACACTGGTGGTTCCGCTCCACTTTTAGTTACATCAGGCTCTCCTGTAAAAATTCCCGAATAGAAGGTTCTAGAAGCAGGAGGTGTTACTTTCAATAATAGGCCACACCCCCAAGGAGCAGAAAGAGTTGTCTGACTGAAGTTGTGGGAGGAGCAGATTATCCACCATGTCATTTATTTCCTACACACCCTCGAGGAACATAAACTGTAATGCCCTCAGGTGTGCAACCCTTGTACTTTTGAGGATATCGCAAAATTATAGAAGACTCTGTAAAGCTAAATACTTGAGGCCCACCCGGGAATATGGAACGCCCGGCTAGGGTCGTGGGGTACTCGGTACCGGGTCCGGTACTCACACGGGGATGTCATGGTGGCGGCAACCTGGTCCATGGCCCTGGGCATCCATGTTACAGGGAAAGTCCTTAAAGGGGTTTTGAATAAAATTTGTGTTCATGAAGCCACCTATGGTATTCGGTCAGTGAGGACCAACGCTGCTTAAAGGGGTCCACTGGGGTGATGTTATGGCAGCTGAGATGGCATAATTTCCCACAGGTGAAGTCGGTCCCCAGGGCTCCCGGTGTATAGATGAGGATGGTGAGTGGTGCAGTAAAGAAAGGAGGACACAGGTGTGCAGTCTCCTGGTTTCTGGATTCTTCAGGCAGCCACAGTCCAGGGCACCAGATCACATGTACAGGCAGGGTCTGGCTGGCTTGGAAGGGAATTCAGAGTCCCCTTTACCAAGTGGAGATAAAAGCCTTCCTACTAGCGCAGTGGTGTTGTAGTCCCTTACTGCCTATGGCTTCTGGCAAGGTCCTCACAGTTCTCTGTGTCCTCCCTAAAGGTGGGACACAAACCTGTATGACAGGTGGCTTGAGCCTTTTTACAGGGTCTCTATCACGACCCGGGCTCTATGTGTCACTGTGTCTCCTGGGTATTAGGGCGGACAGGTAACTTGCAGTCCAGCTGTCCTGACGGCTTCTGCTGTGCCTGTTAGAGTCCGACACAACCTCGGTCTTCCGGCTACCGGTATCTGCGCGCTGCAGGGAGGTAGCTCAGTCGCAGCTGTCCTCCCCTGTTGTTACTCGCCTGTGCTTCTCTCTCCTGCATGCTCACTACAAATCTGTTCTTCCTTCTGTATATCTCTATCCAGGAGCTGCAGCACCTCTTGGCTACACGGTCCCTTCAGTCCTTCCCACATGCACTGTCTGACTGCTCTCTTCCCTGTCTCTCTGACAAACTGACTGACTTTCCCTCCAAGCCATGATGTACATATAGGGAAATTTCCTCTAAACCAGGTTTAGAGCTCCCCCTTCTGGCCTGGAGTGTGAACATGTTGTGTGTTCTGTGATTACCTGATAAAAGTAATCCTTCATTGCTCCCAAGTGTGACATCACTCTTCCCGTGAGGAAAGCAATGCTACTGTGACAACCAGGACACCGGGGCATCACAAATACATGCCCTATAGGATGGAGGAATGAGGTAAAATGATGCAATTGGAGGCAGCGAGCACCAGATGGTGGAACATGTAAGCAGTGAGGTGAGTAGTTTTCACCGTTTTGCTCACTAAAGTTCAACAAATTTGCAACCGCCTGCTGCAATTTTGCTGAATTCGCATGAAACAAATTGCAAAAAAAATTTGCTTTTGGAAGACTTTAAAATTTTGTACAGTTGAAGATAAATTCAAATTGTCTCATACATGTTGGTTGATCTGAAATGGTTAAAAAATATTTGGTTCATGTGATCAAACCCTAATGCCACTAGAAGACCATTTTTTACTGTGATTTTTTCTTTCTTCTAGAAGACCGTTCTAAGAAAGATTGTAATTAACAAAATGGTAACTTTGATGTGAGACAGAAATAACTTATATTTTTCAGATCCACAACTTAATCCCTATGTTTCAGAGCCTCATAAATATTTTCTGAACTTTTACTCCTTCCGAGAAGACGTTGGTGAAGGTCGTAGGCAAGAAGCTATCATCAGTCTCTTATAATGAGCATTTTTGCCCTGCGTTTCACTCTCATCTTCGGGTCTGAGGGAGCATCCTCGGCCTCCTCCCTTGGGCTCATCCCTTCCATGTTACCTTGACAAAAAAAAAAAAACTGGAAGCAACAAGACTGAGGAACTCAAGGTGACAGGACCCTCCTCCCAGAACAAGGCCTGCCCAGCCCGCAGGAATGCCAAGAGGGAGACAACCTGCGTCAGAAGGCACCAAATGAGAGACCTTGACTCTATACAATGAGAAGAAGAATGAGCGCCTTATGGAAGATGAAACATTCTGCGTGTAAAATGGAGTAACCCTTTGAGTTCTAGAATTTCGCAGTGCATGAAAGCGATTACATACAAGATTTCTAGGTGGAAGATTCTTGTGGCAGCCATCTTAGGTGGTGCTCAATTTCTAGAGGAGCAATATTTTTCACATTGCTGGTCAAAAAAATTGAGGTTTGGGGATATCGGTTGGGGCCAAGTAGGGAGCTCCCTAAAGCCCCATTGAGAAGACTGGTGTGCAATTTACGGATTAAAATGATTGCTCACTAGTATTATAATTATATTGATAAATTATCCTTGGGAGAGGTCCTCAATATAAGATGGGCAAGGGTCCGACACTCAACACCCCCAACAAACAGCTGTTAGCTCCAGCGGTGAGAGGATTCATAGGAGGTGAACTGCAGGACCTCCAACCACTGCCAGGTGTGACGATATTGGCTGATTAATGGGGGATGCCAGGTAAACAACAAAAAATAATCATTTTCATTTTATTTCTTTGCACATCCATATTAAATTTTTGGGTTTTGGAGGGATAAACCCCTTTCTTGTGTATGAGTTTGTCCACCACTTATCAGATATAGAAACAGCTACTCCTGGGTGTGATATTCATCTCTATGAAGAGGGATTCTTCATGGATTTTTTGGGTTCACATGTATTTCTTGTTTTTTTTTTTGGCTCACATGTATCACACCCCCATGAAATTTTCTTTTACAAACTGACGGATTGCAATTTTATGGAAGGAAAAAGAGGCTTCCTGAGACAAATTGTTATAAAGGGAGCCAATCATGTTCAAGTTGCAGCTCAATTGGTGAGTAGCACGTTAAAGAGCTAAATAGATTGAGTTTTATGGGAGAAGGAGTAGCGTAACTTGCTTTTTGTTAATTGATATCCCCCAAACATTTTGGACTTAGGAGTCCAGTGGGTGGTCTTTGTGACTAACAGCGTATATAGTTTTGCATACGAAGATAGCTGTCAATCATAACTTGCACTAATGGACTTCAAAAACTAACACAAGTGGGAATCAAGATACAGAGTTGAACATTTTTTGTGGCGGCCACCATTATGGTATCCACTACCTTGGAGGGGATCGATTGGCGGAAGTCTGGTCCAGCATGCAGGTCAATGGTATCATCAGACGTGAGGTCGGTGAACCTTCTGGTGTGGCTTTTGATTAGCTGTACAGATGACATTGCGCTAGCATCAACAGATCAAATGCCGCACTTTGGACACAGGAAGGTAAGAGATTCGCTGGCTTCCCATCTAGTGACCAGGTACCGCTAACCTGGACTAGAGTCCAGTGAATCGATCCACTCCTTTCTAATTACAATTTCAGTAGAAGAATGACCAACCTGCCCCATCAAAGCTATGCTATAACTCGAGAGTAGAGATGAATTGTTCTGTAAGACCCCATAGCTAGGTCAGTTTTTGTGGCCGCTGGACAGAAACCCTGCGAAGCGCCTCCTACCTACCGATATCCTTGGCTCCTCTTTTTATTAGTCGGCCAGCATGACATCATCACTGCCGCCTGGCAAGTAGGATGTGGTTTGTAGGACTTCGGTCCATGGAATACTAACCTGGTCACTGGACCAAGTTCCTTCAAATTTATTCACTCATCTCTGCTCAAGAGTCAAGCCACCAGTTTAGATCTTGACCACCCAAAATATTAAGTGTGAGGTCATATTATATTGGATTTTGCCACCATTTTAGATGCCAATCCAGGAAACAAGTGATCTATTCTCCTACCACAAGTAACATAATGCGTGACCCGGTGTCCGTCCAAAACTAAAATCATGCCGAGTAATTGATGGAGATGTTGGAATATCCAAATTAAGAAATGATTTTTGCAGCTTGATTATGGGTCCTGAATTGGAGAAACTCCTCTGTTAAGTAAAATTTATTTGATATAATCTTTAAAAATGACCTTTTTTTTTATACCAGACAGTCGTCTTAAAGGGATTCTGCCTTGCAAATTAGGACTTTGCCAAGTAGAGTAAATTGCTTTCTCTGGCAGTCGCATGGACAGTGAATAAAGTGATGGTGATTAACGCTTCCATGAGAGAGGGTATTTCTGAACCCTGTTCTTAGGATTGGTTGGAGTCTCAACATTTGGACAGCCAGCAATTGACAAGTTGCATTTAAGTAGGTATTGAAAAAAAAAAATGTTTGTTCACGTGTTTCCACATCAATGTGATAGAATTTACGTAGATTATTTTTCCTTGTCCATCTGGTTGAATATCCGAATTAATCTGATATCCAGTATCGCTGGTGAGTTTGAATTGGTTGTGTGAGATAATTATATAGTGATTGTGTTCCTCACCTTCTGTATATACCAGCTCCGTCCTTCTACAGACCTGCAATATCCGAAGAAGATAACGTGTCATGACTTTCCGGGTAACCTTGGCCTGACGAACTTGCAAAATTCCGAGCAACTTATCTAGAGTTAATTAACCAGTAGAGGCTACTGCTTTCTTCTATATTTCCTCATAGATTCTGCTATTTTTTTTCTTTTTTACAAACTTATTCATAAATTTCACTCATCATTTTCAGGACCATAAGATTTTTTGCTTTGCTATGTTCAAAACACAAATCTTAAAGTTGAGAAGAGTCATGATAAGTTTGGCAAATCTAGACAATTTTGTGAACAGTATGATAATCATGGCCAACCAAAAACTTCAAACTACCTGAAGATGTCACCCAAATCTACCATCAAGTCTACGTCTTTACCTTAACCTTGTTGCCCCCTATATATTTCAACACTTCATTATTTGCTCCAGAATGGAGAAAAAATGAAAAGAAATCAAGACTCACCTCCCCGACCTGTGCCACTGCTCTGTACTCAACTCCATGTCCACTACAGGTCTCCTGACATCTGAGTTGAATGAAACACCATTAATTCCTATCATCTTATAACCACTGAGATTCCATCTTGGCTTGGTGATGACTAATTTGAGGTGACTAATTTGAGGCTTCCATCTTAGTTGGGTGCTGGCTAACATATTCCCATTTCTTCTCCCTTAGATCGTCGTAATCCCCTAGGCTCACGCAACCATTTTCTTGACATTCAGGAAAAATGGTCTGATTCTTCTGCTGAGTAGCATCCATTTTTCTCAGACGTAGAGAATAAAAAGTTTCTCCACCCTCTCCATTTTGTCAGTCCTTGAAAATTGGAGCACACAACCCTAGGATCAAATTCGGGCATATCTCTGATTTCTCTCTGTGGACCATTCGCTACGAGGAAAAAAATCGGAAATGTGCATAGCCCCATAGACTATCATAGGTATAAGTGCTAGCTGTGAAAACCACAGATAGGCAAGCCCTAAGGGTGTATAATCTTTTCCCATTGAATTCCAAGATCACAATGACCAGTGTCATCTGCAATTGGTCGTGCTGGATGAATGTCCAAAGCGGATGGACATTTAGAATGAAGCAAGAGATCACGCTGCTCCCTTAGTTCAGATGAGTGTTGTGTCCCCAAGCTGCACCTAAAGATCTAATTTGGAAACTTGGACTTAATGCCAAGATTTAAAGACTATCCCCTATACTCTGGGTGGCATAACTGTGGCAATGAACATATGTCATGAGAACTAAAAGGGTTTAACAGTAAACACTTCTCTTGCCATCTTACAGTATGTCTACATGCATAACACGTTTCCTATATTTGACAATCAGAGAGCACAAATCCTCCGTGACTGCTAAAGGGGGTGATAGCAAGAGGTAAGTTTCCTGTATCTCCATGTAGAAACCTTACAGAAGGGGAAATTATGAAATGATGGTGGATCCACTGTGCAATAGGGTTGGGCTTACATAGAAGGGGGGTAGTTAAGCGGCTACCTGATGTTCACTGGCGGTGGAGTCAGACTTGAGATGCAGGTAGCCACCAAGTACCACTCCTAATGCAGTCCTCAGCACTGCAGCTGCTGACTTCAGGTCACGGATATGGACTCGGGTACTGTTCAGACTACTAGGTTTCTGGTTCCTCTGGCAGAATGGTTACTGCCATGGAGACTCAGACAGGGGTGATTCGGAGACTGGTTGTAGCAGTCCGGATATACGGGCTACTCAGATAGGCACACGTTCAGATACTGACCGCACATGGATCAGGGAACAAGGTTCAGGCACTGGCAGCACTAGGACCAGGGACCATAGGTTCATGAATGGCCACACAACAAACAGGGACTTTGGGTTCAGGACTGGCCACACAAGGACTAAAGACTTTGGGTTCAGGATTGGCCACGCAAAGACCAGGGACTTTGGGTTCAGGATTGGCCACACGATGACCAGGGACTTTGGGTTCAGGACTGGCCACGCAAGGACCAGAGACTTTGGGTTCAGGATTGGCCACACAAGGACCAGGGACTTTGGGTTCAAGACTGGCCACGCAAGGACCAGAGACTTTGGGTTTAGGACTGGCCACGCAAGAACCAGAGACTTTGGGTTCAGGACTGGCCACACAAGAACCAGAGACTTTGGGTTCAGGATTGGCCACGCAAGGACCAGGGACTTTGGGTATAGGACACTGACCACACCAGTACCAAGGGACCTCACAACTTTCTAGCAGACTGCACACCACCTTATGATACTTTGTTATTTTGTACCTCCCAATTAGAAAGGGTATCTTTTAAACAAGATGCCTCCCAGTTATTGGCTGGGAGCACATCTTGCAGATGTGGGTAGGGGCATTTAACTATATGTGCTGCCCCTTTAGGAGCAGAGGAGCGTGCACTAGGTGTTCCGCTGAGAACTGCGGCATCCATAACAGTAGAAGAAACAGCCAGGATGGTGTATACCGGTGTCCCTGTATGAAGGGGGTAGACGAACCACGCAGGAGCGCTGGAAAATAGCCTTACAGTCAACATGCATATTACCTTTTCAATATGTGACAAACAATGCACACAAATCCTTCCTGATTGGTAAAGGGGTGATAACATGAAGAAAGGTTCCCGTATTTCCCACTGGAGGCCATACAGAGGAGAAATTATAGAAACTGACTGTGATTCTTCTTCCTGTTCTTAATTGTAGATTTCTCCTCCCCTTCCCTTCTACACAGACATAGCACCAGGAACTTAAACACTTCATGCTGCTCCCTTAATTCAAATGAGTACCCCCCGAATATTAATCTAAAATTCTGAAAGTTTGTGGTTTAACACCAAGATATCCCTTTTATTCTAGTTGTAATAATTATCATGATGAACATATGTCCCGGGAAGTAAAAGGGTTAATATTTCACTTGCAAGCAGGGTTCTGTATATTTTATGTGATGAATTTATGCTGTTATTTCCCTTTAAGGGTATAACATTAGGACACTAGACAACCTTGTATCCTGTGATTTGCCACCGCTCACGTGTGCTATGTATACACGAACCTTGTGATCAGAATTATATCGTCTTCAGTTATTTGTTTTTCCTTTTTACGCCTTGTACGTTCTAATTATCAAAGTTTACTAACACTACAACATGTGACACTTGTATATACGATAACAGCCCGAACTTATATACAGATGGTTATTCACATATACAGTTTACATGTGACTCATTCTCCTAAATTCAGGAGCTACAACTGCAGAGTTCTCAGATTTCCCATGTTCGGAGATACCTTAGTTCAGGCTAGAGGCGCATGCTAAAGCTCTTTGGCAAAATCAATAATTGCCCCCTACCACATCGGTGTCTTCATATCTGGGCATCTTGAGGCTCCAAGACTCATCCAAATGCTTATTTAATGGCTCTTTCATCAGTGGTCTACATAGAAGACAGGGGGGTACCATAGAAATATTACCCCATTCCGATATCACTTAACACATCCGCACTTAGGGCCAACTAGGCCTCTGCTCGGGGCTCCAAAGTCCTAGACGCATTTCAATCCATAGAGCATTCTGAAGATGTAGCTGAAAAAACAATAGTCCATTCCTGTAGTCAACCACTCAGTATTTTTAAGCCATTTTTTAGCGGTGTGCGGTAGTACAGTTTGGGAATTAAGTTGCGGTATTATGCGTAAACCGTACTACGGTATTTTACATGGTATTTAGGAATAAACATTTTGGTAAAATTCTATCTGTGGTAAGCGCATATAAGAGGGGCCCTCCTTTATTTGTTGCACAGGGTCCTTGGCCCGGCAGTATCAATTTTTTCATTTACATTTGGCCCCAATGTGTTCGCAAATTAAAGAACAGCACATATTTTCTCAGGTGTCCACCATTGCTCCTCTGTCCCACTAGCTGGGTGCCCCGCCGGTCTCATCTCCTTTTCTTCCTATCTGGTTGAGACTAGCAGAAGAAGCAGCCAGCCTGATGAAGGAGCAGCAAGGAATCCATAGATGAGTTTATGCTCTTTTTTATTATTGTTTAATTTACTAACCTCATTTGAGCCATCTATATATATAAAGCTGAGTGTATGTATGTGTGTGTATGTATCAAGCCACGCCCACTCCACATATCCCCACCCAATCCGCATAGCAACACTGACTCCACACGCAAAACCCTGTCCACATGGCCCATGTTGTTAGCACACACAGGCAGAGACATTCACCTCGAAAGCCTCCCTGGAAAACTCACCGGCTGTGACGTCCCAGCCACTGTGAGTTACAATCAGGGCCGCCACATTCAGAGTATCAAGTGCGCAACAAGCACAGGCCACATCTAGCTCTGTCGTGTCTAGAATGGAGTTGCTCCTGTGAGGCATGATGTCAAGGGAAAGGGAGGAGCCTCATGGATTACACCGATGTGCTCATAACAGGAAGCTGCTGTGCACGTGTGAGGAGAACAGAGGAGTGAGAGGAAAATGAGAGGAGTGAGGGGAAAATAGTAGAGTGAAGGGAAAATGAGAGGAGTGAGGGGAAAATAGTGGAGTGAGGGGAAAATAAGAGGAGTGAGGGGAAAATAGAGGAGTGAGGAAAATGAGAGGAGTGAGGGGAAAATAGTGGAGTGAGGGGAAAATGAGAGGAGTGAGGGGAAAATGAGAGGAGTGAGGGGAAATTGAGAGGAGTGAGGGGAAAATGAGAGGAGAGAGGGGAAAATGAGGAGTGAGGGGAAAATAGTAGAGTGGGGAAAATGAGAGGAGTGAGGGGAAAATGAGAGGAGTGAGGGGAAAATAGTGGAATGAGGGGAAAATGAGAGGTGTGAAATGAAAATGAGAGGTGTGAGTGGAAAATGAGGAGTGAGAGGAAAATAGTGGAGTGACAGGAAAATGAGAGGTGTGGGATGAAAATGAGAGGAGTGAGGGGAAAATAGTGGAGTGAAAATGACAGGTGTGAGGTTAAAATGACTGGTGTTAGGGGGAAAATGATAGGAGTGAGAGGGACAATGAGAGATGTGATGGGAAAATGAGAGAAGTGAGGTGCTATAATTAACCACAGTTAGTTACTATGCCCGGGTAACGCCGGGCTCTTCAGCTAGTAATAAAATAAAGGAGGGAAAAACCCTTTAAATACTTTCTAAATCCAGAAAAACAAGCAAACCTGATGTGATATTGTTCCAGGAGTGAGAGCGGGCTCCATTAAAGTGGCACATCTAGAGCTAGATGAGACTGATGAGTTTTCATAGCCTTGATATGAGCTGGGAGCATAATGCCCACATTAATACATTAAAACGCTGTCGTGTGCTAACGATGCATAAAAAATGAGTTCTTGCAGCTTCCGAGGCCTTTCATGTCTCTGATAATCCCTTGTAAAGCTACACAGCTCTAAATATATATTATTATTGACCTTCGGCCAAAAAGAGTGGATTATGGCGGGTGGGGAAATGTTATATTTGGGCTGCGCATAGACAAACTGTAATCCCTGTAAATGCCCCTCTGAAACTGGGCAGCGCTCAGAGATTTATAGCATTTCGTGACATGTTAATAAAACATATGAGCTCAAATATCATTACTGGACGTCCGGGGATTGCTTTTATGGCTTCATTAGAGAATTTTGAAAAACTTTTGAAAAGTTTGAAAACTTTTTCAATGCAGTAATATGAACTTGTAGTTTTTTTTTTAATAGTTGCACAAGTCATTGACCGGCTGTTGGACCTTTTGGGCTACTCTAGGATTTAACGTAGGACTAAAGTGGGGTGCAGAATGCCTTGACAAGCTCAGAGGGATCTGCTCATTATAATTTACCTTAAATCAATACTTTACCCTTGAAATATCATATACTTGACATACTGTGAGATGCAAAAGTGAAATCGACTACCCACATAGAGTATATAACACGTACCGTGCTGTACTGAGCATGTAAGATGACTCTCTAATGAGGGACTTGGTATTTTAGACATTATGGAGAAAAATGTGGTCAAACGAGAGTAGCGCAAGTTATAGGGAGTATTTGACGATGTGATACTTACAACGGAAGACCGTATCGTGCGGTACAAAAATCTGTAAATGGAGTGGTGACAGCCTTTAATGAATGTGGTGAAACGTGCCACCAGATAGATAATAGAAGTAATACCTGTAATGAATAAGTCAATCGGGCAAACGTGCCACCAGACGCGGAGTCCACCGCAGGTCTGGGGAGACGGGATTCCACGTGGGATTAAGTGTAGAAAGAGGCGGGTCTATTCGGCTAACAGCCAATAGATATCCGCTATATACCGGACGTGATGCACCGGAACCATATGGTGGCGCATTCCACTTAGTATGCAGCTTGCGTTCCAGCACATCCATATTGGATTTGTTGCTGCGAGGAGGTTCTTAGCGCTTGGCTGTAGGGCGGTTGCACATGGCTATTAGAGAAGTATGGGATAGGGACTGGGAAGAGCTGATAGACCGTCAAATGGCCGTAAGAAGAAAGGGGAGGGAAGGAGAATGGCAATAACAAAAACAAATATATGTAACCACTGTTGATGTCTATAGTCACCGCGAAGTATTAGATAGAGTACAGTAGATCAAGTGCTGATGGTATATTTCCAAGTGAATAGTAGCGTATTGGAGCGCCCCCAGATGCAGGGCCGCGGGTTACTCGGTACCAGTCCTTTCTGTCTCAGTTCTGGGGATGTCACGGTGGCTGGACCTGGTCCGTGACCCTGCTAAGGGGCGTCCAATAAAAGGTGATACAAGTCTGTCAAGGTTTCGTGAAGCCACCAGTGGTATTCGGTCAGGGTGACCGACGCTGCTCGGGGTCCACTGGGGTGATGTGATGGCAGCTAGATGGTATACCTTCCCACAGGTGAAGTGAATCCCCAGGGCTTCCAAGTAGTGTAGGTAGCGATGGTGTGAGGTGCAGTCAATAACGAGGACACAGGGTTGCAGTCTCTTTACCTCTTTACTGGTGACTTCAGGATCCTCAATCCAGGGCACTGTTAACAGGGCTGTCTGAGACCGGCCGGTCCGAAGGCACATCCAGAGTTCCCTTTGCAGGTGGAAATCGTTGCCTACCAATAGCGCCTGTGTGTTGTAGTGCTTCCCTGCTGAGCATTCGGGATAGTCCTCACAACTTCTGTTCTTGTTCTTTCTAGTTCTTTCTCATTCTTTCTATTCTCTGTCCCCCAAGTTTGTTATGGCTAGGATGCACCCATTTGACGGGTAGGCTCGGAGCTATTCTGGGACCCTAGAGACGTCCCTCTCCACGGTTGCCCCCTATGTCTGCTTAGGTGATGTATGGTAGACAGCCAACCTATAATTAACTGTCCTGCGGTATTTGAAGTAAGGCATAAAGTCAGTTACTTCCTCGGTGTTCCGGTCACCGGCTACGCGCCTCAGTAGGATGTTGCCGTTCTCCGGGCACAACTCCTACTGGCTCTCCTTTGTGCTTGATCTCGTTTCTCACTGTCCACAATATCCTTCGCTTCGTGTCCTTTCTAAGGATACCGCCGCAAGGTAGTGCAGGCGCGGTTCCGTTTCTTTCTGTTCTTGTCGCTAAGTCTCTGCCAGGTTCCCACACCTGACAGGGACTCCCCTGAAGTCTCCCCCGCAACACTCCTTGCCACGTGATGTTGCCTGGGCAAAACCCAGTCAGCTTCAGTGCTAACTTCCTATACAACCCCTAGTTTTACCAGTGTGAGGAGTGACCTAGTAAATAGTGCCTTTTGCTCCCCCTAGTGGCCAGAGTGTGAAGTGTAATGTGTGCTTGTGATACCTGGTCAGATGAACTCCTTTAGTTACTTTGGCCCGGGACTATAAGGCGGTGATCGTGATCGGTTCTGGAAGCGTGCATAATATGTTCCTGGTAGTGACATCTGATCCACACATATTAGTACAAGTGGCTCTATGAAAAATAAAACAATATATTAGTAAGTTGACAAAAGAAGGACACCTTACGTTAAGAAGTACAACATATCAAATATCAATCTCCATATGTATTTTTAACCGGTAATCATATGAATAAGCAAAGTTAAGCCTTATATAAATGCCGATAATTCATATTCCCTATTTAGGTCCTTGGGGCTCATGGTGTCTAGGGTATGGATCCAAAAAGCCTCACATCTTTTTAGGGTAAGAATCCTGTTGCCACCCCGTCATGGGGGTGGCACCTGTTCGATTACTTGGTACCTGAGCTGGGAGATGATGTGTCCATGAGTGACAAAGTGGTGAGGAATGGGGAGAAGGAGATTCTTACATCTGATGTTGATTTATGTTTAGAGATTCTATCTCGAATCAGTTCAAATAAGACACGTGACTGCTTGCGACTTGGGTAAAATGGCCACAGCAGCCTTTTATTAAATATACATAACTAACATCTAAGGCGCCGACAACATATATAAAGATAGTAAACATTTTATTCTGTACGTACACGTTAATAGGTCCAGGCCAGAGACAAACCCCACGTCCTATAAAAACTTTCACTGGCCACACCACACCAGCCCAGGGAATAAGGTTACTAACACCACCCAGTCAATACCCTTGACTGTGAGGGACCTACACACGCCATTTGAAATGGGATGCAACCGCCATTACTATCCCCCAAAAGTGCCTTGCTGAGAATTCTTCCCGGGGACCGAAGGAGAAGTAGTGAGTCTGCTTCGTTCCTCCTGCCCTTGAGGGTCCTCAATGGAGCTCGTAGATCTCTGCCAGGTACTTTAGCCTCCCTCCAGTGAAAAGTGCTCTGGCGGCCGAGACCACCGGTCGTGCGATTCAGGGGCAGGAGACATCTCCACTGCTCCTGGAATAACCATGTAGGCCGCAAGCAGCTGTTCCTGGATAAAGCTGGAACCGTGGGGCCGCCGATGCTGCCAGTAATTTCCAGTAACTGCGATGTCAGCCATAATCCTGGAACGCTGCTGCTGCTGTTGTCAATTCAAACTGGGACCAAGAGGAGGTAAATTGCTGCCGCTACACCTCATATTGCTCATACAATGGTGTCCTGTCGTTGACTCCTGTTAACCCTTTCACTCACAACCCTCTGCCACGTCATGGAGCCCGTACGCCCTATATTAGGACTCCCTGGCTGTTCTGAAATGTGTGACTGTAACACCCCAGGTAACCGGTTGTTACAGTGATGTTGCCTTCCCTTCGGGGAGGCTGATGTCATGCCTGGAGGCAAGGAGGATTCCCTTTAACAGGTAATACATCTACGTGCAACACATTCTGAATACAGGCCAGAAGGGGAAGCTCTGAACCTGTTTTCAGGGGAGCTTCCCCCAGATATATGTATTCTGGTCTGGAGGAAGAGTTGGGATTTGGAGGAGAGAAGAGAGAGCAGAGAGTGGGGCCGTGCAGCCACGTGTGGTGCTGCAGCTCCAGGACGAAAGAGAGCCAGAAGAGTTGAAGTGATAGCAAGTGTTGGAGGGGAGAAGCAAAGGAAAAGTCAGGAGCTCGGAGGGGAACTGTGATTGGGCACCCTGTGAGCTAAAGTGCAGAAACCGGGCACAGGGAGCCCGAGGCTGTGTCGTACTTCAGGTCCCACAGCAGAACTGGAAGGACAGAAGGTGCAGTAGTACACAGAGAGCCCGGGTCATGATAGAGCCCCTGTAAAAAGGCTTGCATTGCCCACCATACGGGTATTGTCCCAGGACAGGAGAGAGAAGACCTTGTAAGGGAGCCACAGGCAGCAAGGACCTCACAAAAGAGCACTGGAAGGAAGGCTTACAAACCTCACCTGGGAGAGGGATCCACCATTGCCTCCAGGCCGACCGGACCACATCACCACCTGCTGCTGGTACCCTGGACTGTGGCTTACTACAATCAGTACACCAGATAAAGAGACTGTAACCCTGTGTCTTCCGGTTTTTTTTCCAGCACCACGCCATTCTTGGCCAAACACACCGGGAGCCCTGGGGACCCAGCTTCACCTGTGGGAAGCGATACCATCTTCGCTGCAGTACTATCACCCCCAGAGGACCCCTTTAAGCAGCGTCGGTCACCCTTGACGAGTACTACAGGTGCGTCACAATCTTTTATTGCTTTACAAATCCCTTTAAAGACCGTCCCTTTTACTTGGGTGCCTAGGGCCACGGACAGGGACGCTGCCTCCGTGACCTCCCCTTTAATAATGATTTTTGACTTGAAGTACGACACAGCCTCGGGCTCCCGGTGCCAGGTTTCTGCACTCTGGATTAGAGGGTGCCCGGTCACAGTTCCCCTCCAAGCTCTATTCTTCTCCTTTGCTTTTCCCCTCAAGTGCTCACTATCACTGCAACACTTCTGGTTCTCTTCTGACCTGGAGCTGCAGCTTCACACATGGCTGCATGGCCCCACTCTCTGCTCACAGTTCTCTCTCCTCCACTGTCTGTCTCTAACTCCCTTCAACAACTAACTAACTCCTCCTCCAGACCAGAATATATATATCTGGGGAAGCTCCCCTAAATCCGGGTTCAGAGCTCCCCCTTCTGGCCTGGATTCAGAATGTGTTGCATGTAGGTGCTTTACCTGGTAAAGGGAATCCTCCTTGCCTCCAAGCATGACATCACCCTCCCCGAAAGGAAGGCAACATTACTGTAACAACCGGCTACCTGGGGTGTTACACCTACTCTTCCTTGTCTTCCTCCTCCTCCATCTCTCCCCCCTTTCTCCTGCTTTTCCTTTTTTACTCCTCCTCTTCCAACGTCCTCTTATTTCTCCTCTTCCTTTTCTCCCACCTTCTCTCTTTTGTCCTTCTCTTACTCTGCTTTTGCTTCCTCCTCCTCTTCTTGCTCTTCCTTTGCCTCTTATTCATCTTCCTTTTAGCCTTTGTTCTCTTCCTTGTCTTCCTCCTCCTCCATCTCTCCCTCTTCCTTCTGTTTTCCTTTTTTCTTCCTCCTCTTCCAACTTCCTCCTCTTATTTCTCCTCTTCCTTTTCTCCCACCTTCTCTCTTTTCTCCTTCTATCACTCTTCTTTTGCTTCCTCCTTCTCTCATTCCTCTTCCTTTGCCTCTTATTCCTCATTCCTCTTCCTTTTAGCATTCGTTCTCTTCCTTTTCTTCCTCCTCCTCCATCTCTCCCCTTCATCCTGCTTTCCTTTTTCCCTCCTCTTCCTCCTTCTCTGTCTTTTCCCCATTCCTCTTCTTCCTCCTCTTCCTTTTTCTCTTCTTTTTCCTTTCCCTATCTCCTTCTCTCTCTTTTTTTTCTACAGTAGATTTCCTTTCATATCAGATTAAATATTATATTATTATTTTCTTACTATGATCTGGCAGAGGAACTTGTGCCAGGAACTTCCTCCAGCCATATCTCGTTGACTTGACCGCTATATCCTGTTCCAGGCCCATTGATCCTGTTTGCTCACTCTCTGATGAACTTGTCACCCAACGACCTGCCAAATTGCTCAGCTGTATTAGCCGGTCCCATCTATCCTGTATCCGTCCTGAGCTCCATAGGAAGTTTTTGAACGAAAGTTTCTTGTTTTAAACAATAGTGTCATATGATCACCATATAATGAATTCTCCTCTCACTTCTCGTCTTGTGAACATTACAGCACGTTCAGCCGGGAGAAGGAAAGAGTGATTAATGACCCAACATTTTGACAGTCTCATGAAGTCTCTTGTGGACGCACTCGAACCATTGTTTCTCCATTTCCCATACAAATCGGATTTGCTAAATTGAAATGTATTCAAGGAGTAATCTGCGATGGTGAGAGCGTTCAGCTGAACTGGGCTTTGTCACGATCTCACAGGCAATATGAAGTCGTCCTCGTCATGATGTTCATCTATGAGTTGTCTAAGCAAGATGATTTATTAAAAATGTAATGATCTTTAAAGTTCCCTCTGAAACACATTGAAACAACTGTTTGGGCCTCGTGCGCCAAGTCACTCGAGAACAGCAACAACCGGAGCAGTGTTACTGGTCTTTGGAAAAAGTGAATCGATTGAATCTGACAAAGGTCTCAAATATTCAATTCTTATACATATATAGTAGATGCTATATTTATATTTATAGCAGATGTGATGATGCTTTACAGTAGTGAATACAATGTTACTGCAAAGAGATTGAGAGGGTCCAAAATGTTTATATGCAGTTATATCTAGCTGATGTGCTGTTCTAATACTGCCGTATATATAAATATGGATGATATAATATACAAGAATATAACTACTATAATACTGTCCCCTATGTACAAGAATATAACTACTATAATACTGCCCCTATGTACAAGAATATAACTACTATAATACTGCCCCTATGTACAAGAATATAACTACTATAACACTGCTCCTATATACAAGAATATGACTACTATAATACTGCGTTATGTACAAGAATATAACTACTATAATACTGCACCTATGTACAAGAATATAACTGCTATAATACTGCTGCTATGTGCAAGAATATAAGTACTATAATACTGCCCCCTATGTACAAGAATATAACTAGTATAATAGTGCTCCTATGTAGAAGAATGTAACTACTATAATACTGCCCCTATGTACAAGAATATAACTACTGTAATACAGCTCCTATGTACAAGAATATAACTTCTATAATACTGCTCCTATGTACAAGAATAAAACTACTATAATACTGCTCCTATGTACAAGAATATAACTACTATAATACTGCCCCTATGTACAAGAATATAACTATTATAATACTGCTCCTATATACAAGTATATAACTACTATAATACTGCCCCCCATGTACAAGAATATAACTACTATAATACTGCTCCTACAGTGGGGCAAAAAAGTATTTAGTCAGTCAGCAATAGTACAAGTTCCACCACTTAAAAAGATGAGAGGCGTCTGTAATTTACATCATAGGTAGACCTCAACTATGGGAGACAAACTGAGAAAAAAAAATCCAGAAAATCACATTGTCTGTTTTTTTAACATTTTATTTGCATATTATGGTGGAAAATAAGTATTTGGTCAGAAACAAAATTTCATCTCAATACTTTGTAATATATCCTTCGTTGGCAATGACAGAGGTCAAACGTTTTCTGTAAGTCTTCACAAGGTTGCCACACACTGTTGTTGGTATGTTGGCCCATTCCTCCATGCAGATCTCCTCTAGAGCAGTGATGTTTTTGGCTTTTCGCTTGGCAACACGGACTTTCAACTCCCTCCAAAGGTTTTCTATAGGGTTGAGATCTGGAGACTGGCTAGGCCACTCCAGGACCTTGAAATGCTTCTTACGAAGCCACTCCTTCGTTGCCCTGGCGGTGTGCTTTGGATCATTGTCATGTTGAAAGACCCAGCCACGTTTCATCTTCAATGCCCTTGCTGATGGAAGGAGGTTTGCACTCAAAATCTCACGATACATGGCCCCGTTCATTCTTTCATGTACCCGGATCAGTTGTCCTGGCCCCTTTGCAGAGAAACAGCCCCAAAGCATGATGTTTCCACCACCATGCTTTACAGTAGGTATGGTGTTTGATGGATGCAACTCAGTATTCTTTTTCCTCCAAACACGACAAGTTGTGTTTCTACCAAACAGTTCTAGTTTGGTTTCATCAGACCATAGGACATTCTCCCAAAACTCCTCTGGATCATCCAAATGCTCTCTAGCAAACTTCAGACGGGCCCGGACATGTACTGTCTTAAGCAGTGGGACACGTCTGGCACTGCAGGATCTGAGTCCATGGTGGCGTAGTGTGTTACTTATGGTAGGCCTTGTTACATTGGTCCCAGCTCTCTGCAGTTCATTCACTAGGTCCCCCCGCGTGGTTCTGGGATTTTTGCTCACCGTTCTTGTGATCATTCTGACCCCACGGGGTGGGATTTTGCGTGGAGCCCCAGATCGAGGGAGATTATCAGTGGTCTTGTATGTCTTCCATTTTCTAATTATTGCTCCCACTGTTGATTTCTTCACTCCAAGCTGGTTGGCTATTGCAGATTCAGTCTTCCCAGCCTGGTGCAGGGCTACAATTTTGTTTCTGGTGTCCTTTGACAGCTCTTTGGTCTTCACCACAGTGTAGTTTGGAGTCAGACTGTTTGAGGGTGTGCACAGGTGTCTTTTTATACTGGTAACAAGTTTAAACAGGTGCCATTACTACAGGTAATGAGTGGAGGAAAGAGGAGACTCTTAAAGAAGAAGTTACAGGTCTGTGAGAGCCAGAAATCTTGATTGTTTGTTTCTGACCAAATACTTATTTTCCACCATAATATGCAAATAAAATGATAAAAAAACAGACAATGTGATTTTCTGGATTTTTTTTTCTCAGTTTGTCTCCCATAGTTGAGGTCTACCTATGATGTAAATTACAGACGGCTCTCATCTTTTTAAGTGGTGGAACTTGCACTATTGCTGACTGACTAAATACTTTTTTGCCCCACTGTATATACAAGAATATAACTACTATAATACTGTCCCCTATGTACAAGAATATAACTACTATAATACTGCCCCCTATGTACAAGAATATAACTAGTATAATAGTGCTCCTATGTAGAAGAATATAACTACTATAATACTGCCCCTATGTACAAGAATATAACTACTGTAATACTGCTCCTATGTACAAGAATATAACTACTATAATACTGCTCCCTATGTACAAGAATATAACTACTATAATACTGCTCCTAGGTACAAGAATATAACTACTATAATACTGCTCCTATGTACAAGAATATAACTACTATAATACTGCTCCTATGTACAAGAATATAACTATAATACTCCCCCTATGTACAAGAATATAACTACTATAATACTGCTCCTATATGCAAGAATATAACTACTATAATACTGCCCCTATGTACAAGGAAATAACTACTATAATACTGCCCCTATGTACAAGAACATAACTAGTATAATACTGCCCCTATGTACAAGAACATAACTACTATAATACTGCCCCTATGTGCAAGAATATAACTACTATAATACTGCTCTTATGTACAACAATATAACTACTGTAATGCTGCCCCTATATACAAGAATATAACCACTATAATACTGCTCATATGTACAAGAATATATCTACCAAAATACTGCTCGCTATGTAAAAGAATATAAGTATTATAATACTGCCCCTATGGACAAGAATATAACCACTATAATACTGCCTCTATGCACAAGAATATAACTACTATAATACTGCTCCTATGCACAAGAATATAACTACTATAATGCTGCTCCTATGTACAAGAATATAACTACTATAATACTGCTCCTATGTACAAGAATATAACTACTATAATACTGCTCCTATGTACAAGAATATAACTACTATAATACTGCTCCTATGTACAAGAATATAACGACTATAATGCTTCCCCTATATACAAGAATATAACTACTATAATACTGCTACTATGTCCAAGAATATAACTACTATAATTCTGCCCCTATGTACAAGAATATAACTACTATAATACTGCTCCTATGTACAAGAATATAACTACTATAATACTGCCCCTATATACAAGAATATAACTACTATAATACTGCTCCTATGTACAAGAATATAACTACTATAATGCTGCCCCTATACACAAGAATATAACTACTATAATACTGCTACTATGTCCAAGAATATAACTACTAGGGATTCAAGGGATAATGCTGCCCCTATACACAAGAATATAACTACTATAATACTGCTACTATGTCCAAGAATATAACTACTAGGGATACCAGGGATTCAAGCTTGAGGAGGCTAATTTGCATATTCCAGGTGCCTTCTGGGAAAAGCGAAGAGTCTCCCTAAGCTAGAAGATCGTTGGGTACAGCCGGGACCAGCTGCTTGGAAAGCATCACCAAACCAGGGATTCAAGCTTCAGGAGGCTAATTTGCATATTCCAGGTGCCTTCTGGGAAAAGCGAAGAGTCTCCCTAAGCTAGAAGATCGTTGGGTACAGCCGGGACCAGCTGCTTGGAAAGCATCACCAAACCAGGGATTCAAGCTTGAGGAGGCTAATTTGCATATTCCAGGTGCCTTCTGGGAAAAGCGAAGAGTCTCCCTAAGCTAGAAGATCGTTGGGTACAGCCGGGACCAGCTGCTTGGAAAGCATCACCAAACCAGGGATTCAAGCTTCAGGAGGCTAATTTACATATTCCAGGTGCCTTCTGGGAAAAGCGAAGAGTCTCCCTAAGCTAGAAGATCGTTGGGTACAGCCGGGACCAGCTGCTTGGAAAGCATCACCAAAGCAGGGATTCAAGCTTGAGGAGGCTAATTTGCATATTCCAGGTGCCTTCTGGGAAAAGCGAAGAGTCTCCCTAAGCTAGAAGATCGTTGGGTACAGCCGGGACCAGCTGCTTGGAAAGCATCACCAATTTTTGCCTGTAGGACATTATTGCAAGAGAGCTTGGCTGAGTAGATTACACAAGAAGGAAAACACACAGCAAGTCAGCAGGATCTAGGAGCAACATGGCAGATGTGACAACCTACATGGTGAGCTGCAGCATGTGCTACATGTTCACAGATCGACCAGAAGAAGAATCAAATTTCACCTGTCTAGCCTGTGACTGTCACTGGTATGAATCACCCGTTTTTGTGTCTATGGATATGAAGATGGACTTTGGATTTATGTGCTTTTAACGAATATGGAATAAAAGGTATTTTTTATGGACATCACCCGCGCTGGACTTCTGCTTTTTCTTACTATAATACTGCTCCTATGTATAAGAATATAACTACTATAATGATGCACCTATGTACAAGAATATAACTACTATAATACTGCTCCTATGTATAAGAATATAACTACTATAATACTGCACCTATGTACAAGAATATAACTACTATAATACTGCCCCTATGTACAAGAATATAACTACTATCATACTGCTCCTATGTACAAGAATATAACTACTATAATACTGATCCTATGTACAAGAATATAACTACTTTAATACTGCTCCTATATACAAGAATATAACTACTATAATACTGCTACTATGTCCAAAAATAAACTACTATAATACTGCCCCTATGTACAAGAATATAACTACTATAATACTGCTCCTATGTACAAGAATATAACTACTATAATACTGCTCCTATGTATAAGAATATAACTACTATAATACTGCACCTATGTACAAGAATATAAGTACTATAATACTGCCCCTATGTACAAGAATATAACTACTATAATACTGCTCCTATGTACAAGAATATAACTACTATAATACTGCCCCTATGTACAAGAATATAACTACTATAATACTGCCCTCATGTACAAGACTATAACTACTATAATACTGCTACTATGTCCAAGAATATAAATACTATAATACTGCCCCTATGTACAATAATATAACTACTATAATACTGCCCCTATGTACAAGAATATAACCACTATAATACTGCCCCTATGTACAAGAATATAACTACTATAATACTGCTCCTATGTCCAAGAATATAACTACTATAATACTGCCCCTATATACAAGAATATAACTACTATAATACTGTCCCTTATGTACAAGAATATAACTACTATAATACTGCCCTCATGTACAAGAATATAACTACTATAATACTGCTGCTATGTGCAAGAATATAAGTACTATAATACTGTCCCCTATGTACAAGAATATAACTACTGTAATACTGCTCCTAAGTACAAGAATATAACTACTATAATACTGCTACTATGTCCAAGAATATAACTACTATAATACTGCCCCTATGTACAAGAATATAACTACTATAATACTGCCCTCATGTACAAGAATATAACTAGTATAATAGTGCTCCTATGTAGAAGAATATAACTACTATAATACTGCTCCCTATGTACAAGAATATATCTACTATAATACTGCCCCTATGTACAAGAATATAACTAGTATAATAGTGCTCCTATGTAGAAGAATATAACTACTATAATACTGCCCCTATGTACAAGAATATAACTACTATAATACTGCCCCTATGTATAAGAATATAACTACTATAATACTGTCCCTATGTACAAGAATACAACTACTATAATACTGCCCCTATGTACAAGAATATAACTACTATAATACTGCCCTCATGTACAAGAATAAAACTAGTATAATAGTGCTCCTATGTAGAAGAATATAACTACTATAATACTGCCCCATGTACAAAAAAATACTGCTACTATGTCCAAGAATATAACTACTATAATACTGCCCCTATGTACAAGAATAAAACTACTGTAATACTGCTCCTATGTACAAGAATACAACTACTGTAATACTGCTCCTATGTACAAGAATATAACTACTGTAATACTGCTCCTATGTACAAGAATATAACTACTATAATACTGCCCCTATGTACAAGAATATAACTACTATAATACTGCTCCTATGTATAAGAATATAACTACTATAATACTGCACCTATGTACAAGAATATAACTACTATAATACTGCCCCTATGTACAAGAATATAACTACTATAATACTGCTCCTATGTACAAGAATATAACTACTATTATACTGCCCCTATGTACAAGAATATAACTACTACAATACTGCCCCCTATGTATAAGAATATAACTACTATAATACTGCTCCTATGTACAAGAATATAACTACTATAATACTGCCCCCTATGTATAAGAATATAACTACTATAATACTGCTCCTATGTACAAGAATATAACTACTATAATGCTGTCCCTATATACAAGAATATAACTACTATAATACTGCTCCTATGTACAAGAATATAACTACTATAATACTGCCCTCATGTACAAGAATAAAACTAGTATAATAGTGCTCCTATGTAGAAGAATATAACTACTATAATACTGCCCCTATGTACAAAAAAATACTGCTACTATGTCCAAGAATATAACTACTATAATACTGCCCCTATGTACAAGAATAAAACTACTGTAATACTGCTCCTATGTACAAGAATACAACTACTGTAATACTGCTCCTATGTACAAGAATATAACTACTGTAATACTGCTCCTATGTACAAGAATATAACTACTATAATACTGCCCCTATGTACAAGAATATAACTACTATAATACTGCTCCTATGTATAAGAATATAACTACTATAATACTGCACCTATGTACAAGAATATAACTACTATAATACTGCCCCTATGTACAAGAATATAACTACTATAATACTGCTCCTATGTACAAGAATATAACTTCTATTATACTGCCCCTATGTACAAGAATATAACTACTACAATACTGCCCCCTATGTATAAGAATATAACTACTATAATACTGCTCCTATGTACAAGAATATAACTACTATAATACTGCCCCCTATGTATAAGAATATAACTACTATAATACTGCTCCTATGTACAAGAATATAACTACTATAATGCTGTCCCTATATACAAGAATATAACTACTATAATACTGCTCCTATGTACAAGAATATAACTACTATAATACTGCTCCTATGTACAAGAATATAACTACTATAATACTGCCCCTATGTACAAGAATATAACTACTATAATACTGCCCCTATGTACAAGAATATAACTACTGTAATACTGCCCCTATGTACAAGAATATAACTACTATAATACTGCCCCTATGTACAAGAAGATAACTACTATAATACTGCTCCCTATGTCCAATAATATAACTACTATAATACTGCTCCCTATTTACAAGAATATAACTACTATAATACTGCTCCCTATGTACAAGAATATAACCACTATAATACTGCTCCTATGTACAAGAATATAACTACTATAATACTGCTCCTATGTACAAGAATATATCTACTATAATACTGCTACTATGTCCAATAATATAACTACTATAATACTGCCCCTATGTACAAGAATATAACTACTATAATACTGCCCCTATGTACAAGAATATAACTACTATAATACTGCACCTATGTACAAGAATATAACTACTATAATACTGCCCCTATGTACAAGAATATAACTGCTATAATACTGCTCCCTATGTACAAGAATATAACTACTATAATACTGCCCCTATGTACAAGAATATAACTACTATAATACTGCCCCTATGTACAAGAATATAACTACTATAATACTGCCTCCTATGTACAAGAATATAACTACTATAATACTGCTCCCTATATACAAGAATATAACTACTATAATACTGCTCCTATGTATAAATATATAAGTACTATAATACTGCTCCTATGTATAAGAATATAACTACTGTAATACTGCTCCTATGTACAAGAATATAACTACTGTAATACTGCTCCTATATGCAAGAATATAACTACTATAATACTGCCCCTATGTACAAGAATATAACTACTATAATACTGCTACTATGTTCAAGAATATAACTACTGTAATACTGCTCCTATGTACAAGAATATAACTACTGTATTACTGCTCCTATATGCAAGAATATAACTACTATAATACTGCCCCTATGTACAAGAATATATCTACTATAATACTGCCCCTATGTACAAGAATATAACTAGTATAATAGTGCTCCTATGTAGAAGAATATAACTACTATAATACTGCCCCTATGTACAAGAATATAACTACTATAATACTGCCCCTATGTGTAAGAATATAACTACTATAATACTGTCCCTATGTACAAGAATACAACTACTATAATACTGCCCCTATGTACAAGAATATAACTACTATAATACTGCCCTCATGTACAAGAATAAAACTAGTATAATAGTGCTCCTATGTAGAAGAATATAACTACTATAATACTGCCCCTATGTACAAAAAAATACTGCTACTATGTCCAAGTATATAACTACTATAATACTGCCCCTATGTACAAGAATAAAACTACTGTAATACTGCTCCTATGTACAAGAATACAACTACTGTAATACTGCTCCTATGTACAAGAATATAACTACTGTAATACTGCTCCTATGTACAAGAATATAACTACTATAATACTGCCCCTATGTACAAGAATATAACTACTATAATACTGCTCCTATGTATAAGAATATAACTACTATAATACTGCACCTATGTACAAGAATATAACTACTATAATACTGCCCCTATGTACAAGAATATAACTACTATAATACTGCTCCTATGTACAAGAATATAACTACTATTATACTGCCCCTATGTACAAGAATATAACTACTACAATACTGCCCCCTATGTATAAGAATATAACTACTATAATACTGCTCCTATGTACAAGAATATAACTACTATAATACTGCCCCCTATGTATAAGAATATAACTACTATAATACTGCTCCTATGTACAAGAATATAACTACTATAATGCTGCCCCTATATACAAGAATATAACTACTATAATACTGCTCCTATGTACAAGAATATAACTACTATAATACTGCTCCTATGTACAAGAATATAACTACTATAATACTGCCCCTATGTACAAGAATATAACTACTATAATACTGCCCCTATGTACAAGAATATAACTACTGTAATACTGCCCCTATGTACAAGAATATAACTACTATAATACTGCCCCTATGTACAAGAATATAACTACTATAATACTGCTCCCTATGTTCAATAATATAACTACTATAATACTGCTCCCTATGTACAAGAATATAACTACTATAATACTGCTCCCTATGTACAAGAATATAACCACTATAATACTGCTCCTATGTACAAGAATATAACTACTATAATACTGCTCCTATGTACAAGAATATATCTACTATAATACTGCTACTATGTCCAATAATATAACTACTATAATCCTGCCCCTATGTACAAGAATATAACTACTATAATACTGCCCCTATGTACAAGAATATAACTACTATAATACTGCACCTATGTACAAGAATATAACTACTATAATACTGCCCCTATGTACAAGAATATAACTGCTATAATACTGCTCCCTATGTACAAGAATATAACTACTATAATACTGCCCCTATGTACAAGAATATAACTACTATAATACTGCCCCTATGTACAAGAATATAACTACTATAATACTGCCTCCTATGTACAAGAATATAACTACTATAATACTGCTCCCTATAAACAAGAATATAACTACTATAATACTGCTCCTATGTATAAAAATATAAGTACTATAATATTGCTCCTATGTATAAGAATATAACTACTGTAATACTGCTCCTATGTACAAGAATATAACTACTGTAATACTGCTCCTATATGCAAGAATATAACTACTATAATACTGCCCCTATGTACAAGAATATAACTATTATAATACTGCTACTATGTTCAAGAATATAACTACTGTAATACTGCCCCTATGTACAAGAATATAACTACTATAATACTGCCCCTATGTATAAAATATAACTACTATAATACTGCTCCTATGTCCAAGAATATAACTACTATAATACTGCTCCTATATATAGAATATAAATAATATAATACTGCTCCTATGTACAGGAATATAACTACTATAATACTGCTCCTATGTTCAAAAATCTAACTACTATAATACTGCCCCCTATGTATAAGAATATAACCACTATAATACTGCCTCTATGTACAAGAATATAACTCCTACAATATAATACTGCTCCTATGTATAATAATATAACCACTATAATACTGCCTCTATGTACAAGAATATAACTACTACAGTATAATACTGCTCCTATGTATAAGAATATAATTACTATAATACTGCTCCTATATACAAGAATATAACTAATATAATACTGTCCCTATGTACAAGAATATAACTACTATAATACTGCTCCTATGTACAAGAATATAACTACTATAATAATGCTCCTATGTATAAGAATATAACTACTGTAATACTGCCCCTATGTACAAGAATATAACTGCTATAATACTGCTCCCTATGTACAAGAATATAACTACTATAATACTGCCCCTATGTACAAGAATATAACTACTATAATACTGCTCCCTATATACAAGAATATAACTACTATAATACTGCTCCTATGTATAAGAATATAAAAAATAATATAAAAAATATATGTACAAGAATATAACTACTATAATACTGGCCCTATGTACAGGAATATAACTACTATAATACTGCCCCCTATGTACAAGAATGCATCTACTATAATACTGCTCCTATGTACAAGAATATAACTACTATAATACTGCCCCTATGTACAAGAATATAACTACTATAATACTGCCTCTATGTACAAGAATATAACTACTATAATACTGCTCCCTATATACAAGAATATAGCTACTATAATACTGCTCCTATGTACAAGAATATAACTACTATAATACTGCCCCCTATGTATAAGAATATAACTACTATAATACTGCTCCTATGTACAAGAATTAAACTACTATAATACTGCCTCTATGTACAAGAATATAACTACTATAATACTGCCTCTATGTACAAGAATATAACTACTATAATACTGCCCCTATGTACAAGAATATAACTACTATAATACTGCCCCTATGTACAAGAATATAACTACTATAATACTGCCCCTATGTACAAGAATATAACTGCTATAATACTGCTCCCTATGTACAAGAATATAACTACTATAATACTGCCCCTATGTACAAGAATATAACTACTATAATACTGCTCCCTATATACAAGAATATAACTACTATAATACTGCTCCTATGTATAAAAATATAAGTACTATAATACTGCTCCTATGTATAAGAATATAACTACTGTAATACTGCTCCTATGTACAAGAATATAACTACTGTAATACTGCTCCTATATGCAAGAATATAACTACTATAATACTGCCCCTATGTACAAGAATATAACTACTATAATACTGCTACTATGTTCAAGAATATAACTACTGTAATACTGCCCCTATGTACAAGAATATAACTACTATAATACTGCCCCTATGTATAGAATATAACTACTTTAATACTGCTCCTATGTCCAAGAATATAACTACTATAATACTGCTCCTATGCATAGAATATAAATACTATAATACTGCTCCTATGTACAAGAATATAACTACTACAATACTGCTCCTATGTGCAAGAATATAACTACTATAATACTGCCCCTATGTACAAGAATATAACTACTATAATACTGGCCCTATGTACAGGAATATAACTACTATAATACTGCTCCTATGTACAAGAATATAACTACTATAATACTGCCCCCTATGTATAAGAATATAACCACTATAATACTGCCTCTATGTACAAGAATATAACTACTAGAGTATAATACTGCTCCTATGTATAATAATATAACCACTATAATGGCAGACGCGGTACTGACTAAGGTGCGCGTCTCTGACTGGGGAGCACATAGAGAGCTGCACGTAAAGGTGGTCTGTGCCAGTTCCCCCCTAGCATCACTCCCCCCACCCCCTTTAGTGATGCACTAATTGGAAGACCCCCAGCCGGCCAGTGGGCACTAGAGGGGAGGGGTCCTACGGCCACTCCTACAGGGGTTAAATCCAGGTGTCCGGCCGAGAACTTTCTCTTTCACTCTCGGCAGGACACCTGGAAGCGTTTGTCCCTGCATCCCTGTAGTAATGTCGGACCCCCTGGTCGAGGCCCTGCGGAAAGGATTGGAACAGAGAGGTGAGCACTGGCTTCAGGCCATCCTTACCGGCCTCAGGGCTCACCTTCCTGGGCCTTCTCCTGACCCCGCTCTGTCTTTCCTCACCCCTTCGTCCCCTGGCCCCATAGGTCCGTCCTCCATTACCCCTTTGTCCCCTGGCCCCATAGGTCCGTCCTCCATTACCCCTTTGTCCCCTGGCCCCATAGGTCCGTCCTCCATTACCCCTTTGTCCCCTGGTCCCGTATGTCCGTCCTATATTACCCCATCGCCCTCTGGTCCCCTGGGTCCGTCCCCCAGTATCCCTTCTCCAGGGCTGTTCTCCCTCACCCCTCCGCCATCGGGCCCCCTCGGGCCTAGCTCACCTCCAATACCTTCGGGAGCACCAGCGCCCTGCGGTCCGTCGTTAGGCCCGGCCCCGATCGGTGGACAGAGGCCCCTCTCTGCGCCGCTGTCTGTGCCGGACCCCTCGGCTGTAGGGGGTCTGGGGGCCTCTCGAAGGCGGCGGGGTAGAGCCGGGCGTCGCACCCGTCGGAGGGTGGCCGGCATCTCCTCGCCGGTTCTTGTCCGGACTCCGGTGGGGGCAGATGGCAGTGATGGGCAGCCGGCTCCGTCCCGGCTGTGCGGGGCTACATCCGGCGGCGCCCGGCGGCGGACGGTGTCGCCCCCTTCCCCGGCCGCTCCGGAGAGGCCGGTGGTGGCGCCGGGTGGCAGGCGATCCGCCCGCTTGCCCCGCGCCCCGGAGCGGCTCCAGGTCGGGGAGGGGAGGGCCTCGCCGCCTCGCAGCTGCAGGCGTCTTCCGGAGGCCTCGGACACCGCGCGGAGTGCTGGGGAGGCTCCGCCCAGCCACTTCCGGTCCCCGCCCACCCACTTCCGGTCGCGGCAGATCAGCGCTGAACACAGCGCTGGCCAGTCCTCGGTTGCCTTCCCTGCGGGCACATATACGCCGCCCGCAGGGGGTAACCTGGGGCTTGGTTTTAACCCCTCACTTTCCCCACAGTGCGCTGATCGGTCGAAATCGACCGATCAGCGTGCTGATTTATCACCTGGCCTGACCACCAGCCTACCCCCGGCAGACGCAGCCCTGATGCCTGTACGGGGGTATCAGGGGTCAGGCCGGAGAGGTCACAGGGCGGCTGAGGAGCGCGTTGTTCGGTCCCATGGGACCGAGCAAGGCGCTCAACAGCCGCGCAGCGGGAATCATGGCGACACCTCAGTAAACGCACCAAACACAAACACATTATCACCTCCCCCCACTGCCCAAAACCTAAATAAAAATTATCCGTTAACCGCTGCCCCGTCAAATCCCAGCAATGGGGATGAATATGGTTACCTCCTGACGCCCCCCCTTCCGATTAGCGTTACAGGACCATCTACGGCCAATTATCCCCCTCTGTCTACTGATAGAATCCCCCCCATTGCACCGCATAATAACGGCGGACGAAGGCGTAGGCGCCGCACGTCCTCCCAATCTTCCTCCGATAACTCCCGTCGCCGTTCCCGCTACTCCTCTAAACGCCCCTCCCGTCACCGTCGCAGACGCAGCTCCCATAGGAGCCGCCGCAGATCCCGGGCCACAGGATGGCCGTCATCAGCAACATCCGAGGGGTCCGAGGTATCGATAAGTCCGGATAGGAGTCATCGTGCACGTGGCAAGTCCTCTAAATCGCGGGCACCCTCTAGGGCTTTCAGCCGGGGAGAACAATCCCCCACGGCTTCCAGCCACAACAACCACCACGCAGTCGCTGAAGACGGAGCCATCAATCCGCCACTATGTGGTAGTAATCGGGCTCCCCCCGCGGCTTCCAGCCACAACTATCACCGCGCAGTCGCTGAAGACGGAGCCATCAATCCGCCACTATGTGGTAGTAATCGGGCTCCAACGCACGATACTCAGCACATCGGCCAGTCCCACGCTGTAGCGGGAGCCAGAGTTTCCCCGTCCTGCGACATCCCCCCGTCAACATCGGCGGGGGTTCCTCCAGGATCGGTGTCCACTCGTCCAGAATCACACAGCGGTGAGTGTTCCAAGGGTAGCGAGGAAACGTTACGCTACGGGGTTAATGTGAAGGAAATGGAGCTAACTTCAGCGTTAAAGGAGATAATCCTGCAATTATCTCAGGCAAGGGGAAATGTGGTGAACAATTCAATACCACAATCCGCTAATCTACACAAAGACGCCTTCTTTTGCGGGATCAGTCCGCTAGGCGCTCATATAGACCAGGAAACGAGACTGAAGATATGGAGCAACGATTACATAGATATATGGTCGCTGTTATCAGCCGACCAACAATCGGTGGATAAAGCGAACGATAGGGGTTTTGATAGGGGGAGATCGAAAATTGCTCTAACCATGAATAATTGGATCCAGGCCTTCGCAGTATTGGGCTGTATTATGGGCCAGAAACATCCGGAACGCTGCTCCGAATTGTTTATATATCAGGACATGATATATAGTTCGTACAAGTCGCACGGCGGTTCAGCCTGGCGAAGGTACGACGAGGAGTTCCGCAGGCGTCTGGCCCTACAGCCCGATCTAGGCTGGGGGGTAAAAGCGACAGACGTGTGGTTGCGTATGATGTTGTCTCAAAAGCAGCCCCCCTTTTCAGCCACGACCACTAATTACTCCGGAGCCGCAGGTCAGAACTCAGTGGTCGTGCGAAAACCCGGGGCCTGCTGGCTATATAACGAGGGAAACTGCCGTTTCCACGCGCTATGCAAGTTCAGACACGAATGCTCCGCTTGCGGGGGGGGACACCAAGCATCAAGGTGCACTCGTCAGCCGCACAAAGGGCCTACAAGGCAGAACCCCAGTGAGCGTAACCGCGATGGCCCCCTGGCTAAAGCTCTACCCCAATAAGAAAGCGGCTCAGCAGCTGCAGGCGGGATTCTCCGACGGGTTCTTTATTCCCTTTAGGCTAACAAGAACGCCAACCCTATCCGATAACCTTAAATCGGCTCGCGAATTCCCCAAAATTCTTAGGCAAAAAATTGGAAAGGAGGTCGAATTGGGTAGGGTAGCAGGCCCCTTTACGTCGCTCCCCTTCAAAAACATTAAAATTTCTCCGTTAGGCATCATACCAAAAAAGGAACCCGGGAAATACCGCCTAATCCATCATTTATCTCACCCAAAGGGCGATTCGGTTAACGACGCAATTACTCCAGAAGAAGCTTCGGTCTCATACGCGTCTTTTGATAGGGCGGTAGAATTAGTGCGGGCAGCCGGGACCGGCGCCCTGCTCGCCAAATCGGACATTGAATCGGCATTCCGTTTACTACCCGTGCACCCCGAATGTTTCCACCTGCTGGGCTGCAAAGTGGACCAACACTATTACTTCGACATGTGCCTCCCAATGGGATGTTCCATCTCATGTCACTATTTCGAGCTATTCAGCACCTTCCTAGATTGGGTAGTTCAGTACGAAACGGGCAGTAAATCCCTAATTCACTACCTCGACGATTTCCTGTTCGTCGGCCCCAGAAATTCTAAACTCTGCTCCGATCTACTAGAAAAATTCAAATCTATCTCACTCAAATTCGGCGTGCCATTGTCACCGGAGAAAACGGAGGGTCCATGTAATGTATTGCCCTTTCTGGGCATTGAAATAGACACCAACTTGATGGTGTTCCGCTTACCAGAGGATAAAATACAAAAAACCCTGCAAATGTTGAAAGGCTTCCGCGAAGTTAAAAAGGTAACCCTACAGCAAATGCAGGCGTTATTGGGTCTACTGACGTTTGCCTGCCGCGTAATGCCGGTCGGCAGAGCATTCTCGCGCAGACTATCTCTGGCAACAAAAGGCGCTTCGCAGCCCGGCCATAGAATTAGGCTCACTCGTTCGCTAAAAGCTGATCTGCTGGTATGGCAGACGTTCCTGCAATCGTACAACGGTCACACGTGTGTCATGGCTAGAGAGATCACAAGCAAGGAATTAGGGCTGACAATAGGGTGGAACAAAAAGGAGGGTTTCGCAGCAATCTATAAAAACCAATGGTGCAAATCTGGTTGGCCAGAAAGATGGACGACAACAAAGTGGGGGCAAGACCCAGCCCTATGGGAATTGTTTGCGGTAGTAGCAGCGTTGGAGATATGGGCCGATCTGTTGAGGAACATGAACATTCGTTTCCAAACTAAAAATGTGAAAACAGCGAGGAGTCTAAATCACATGTCGTCTTCATCCTTGCCCATACTCGCTCTCTTGCGACGGCTCGCACTGATATGCCTAGAAAACAATATTTGGTGTAGAGCCACCGGGGTGGCGGATGTTGACGAGAATATCATTAACCCATTGTTATTTTCCAATTGGCAGGCTTTCAGAATCCAGCAGCCCAACGCGCAACCCCTGGGTATCCTGTGTCCACTGTCCCTGTGGGATACAGTGGCCAATCATTGATGCCCTTAATCCGGGCCTCCGTTTCGCCAGCTACCTGGCAGGTGTATGGTAAGGCTTGGGAGGAGTGGTGCTCACTAATTCGGGGTAGGCCAGTCGATAAATGCGATCAAGCACGAAGCGCGGTGACGACTGATTTTCTAATGCGGATGAGAGGAGATGGGGCGTCGGGCACCTCGGCACAACGGAAATTATCGGGGCTAGCATTTTTCTTTCAATTATTGGGATGGGTAGACGTAACTAAGTCCTTTTGCATAAGACAAGCCATAAAAGGTTGGAAAAGGCTTCAGCCAAGCCAAGAATGTCGCCGCCCCATTTCACTGAGACTATTGCAGGACCTGATTGCGTTATCCCCGTCAGTCTGCTCATCGCAATACGAGGCAGCCCTCTTATCGGCAGCTTTTGCGACCGTCTTTTTCGGAGCACTGCGTATCAGTGAATTGCTACCGCGGTCAAAAAACGCGTCGGAAGGCGGCCTAATTTATGAGGACATAGTAATATGCAGCGACGCCCTGCGCATCAGGGTTAGAAAATCCAAATGCGATCCCACCGGTAGGGGAACATGGGTCCTGGTTAACTCCACTGATGGCCCAGCTTGCCCGCTAAAAATGGTTAGAAGATTCGCCGAGATAAGACACGCTGGTAGATTTTTCTTCACTCATACAGACGGGTCCCCCCTGACCAAGTACCAATTCCAGGCGATATTCAAGCTATGCTTGGAAAAAAACGGCGCAAACCCAAAGGAGTACGGAACACATTCGTTCCGCATTGGGGCAGCCACGGAAGCGGCTAGGGCAGGAGTGCCAGAGGCCGAGGTGCAGAGAAGGGGTCGTTGGAAGTCCGCATGCTTCGCCAGATACATTAGACCCGACTTGCTTAATTAACATGTGTTGTCTCTTACAGGGGTTGAAGTTTGGGTGGTAGGAGATTCCTACGTTTACTGGGCCGAAAAGAGGGCCGAACGGCGGCCAGGAGGGATAAATCTTTACCTCCCGGGCATAAAAGTTAAATGGAGGGGTGTCAGAGGCCTCCAGTGGAAACAGGTGTTCAAAGAGATGGTTGGAATAGCAGGGATGGCGGAACACCCGGTGATAATGGTGGTACACGCGTGTGGCAATGACCTTGGCAAACAAAAGGTGGCCGAATTGTACAAATGGGTGACAACTGATATGGAAAGGTTCAGCTGTCTATTCAGGAACATGATACTGGTGTGGTCGGATATAACACCACGGGCCGTCTGGCACGGAGCAAGAGATAAAAAAGCCATAGAGCGGACAAGGAGCAAATTCAATGCTCGGATTGGAAAATATGTGAGAGGAAGAGGCGGTATCGTGATTCGTCACCACCAGCTACAAGGGGATAACACGCCACAATTAAGACCGGACGGAGTTCACCTAACGGACATTGGCCTCGATATTTTTCTGTCTGGTTTACAGGATGGGGTTGAACAGGCCTTAACATTGAGGGGTGGGGTCGGAGTCCCGCGTAGGTAGTACACGGGATCCTCCGTGGCGGAAGAAGCGGGGGAGGGCAAAGGTCGTAACCGCTCGTTGGGCCAATTCCCCTGTCGATCACGGACAGGAGCTCGGCGCGAGCCGCTCGTTACGATATGTAATTGCCCTTTCTCTGCTTATTTAATTAATAAACTGTGACCGACCTGTTCAACCCACCTAGGACTGTGTGTGTTTGATTACGGGACTGATGGGAGGGGGGAAGGCACTGGTTACGACACCCAGGTCTCCACAGTCTGGCAGACGCGGTACTGACTAAGGTGCGCGTCTCTGACTGGGGAGCACATAGAGAGCTGCACGTAAAGGTGGTCTGTGCCAGTTCCCCCCTAGCATCACTCCCCCCACCCCCTTTAGTGATGCACTAATTGGAAGACCCCCAGCCGGCCAGTGGGCACTAGAGGGGAGGGGTCCTACGGCCACTCCTACAGGGGTTAAATCCAGGTGTCCGGCCGAGAACTTTCTCTTTCACTCTCGGCAGGACACCTGGAAGCGTTTGTCCCACCCACCCTCCCTTTTAAAGGCTAATTATGATACTAACCCGCAGGAGAATGTAAATGTGTAAATTATGTTGTAATATATAAAAAAAAAAAAAAAAAAAAGTGTTTTTTTGCATACGTATGTGATATAACTAACCCTGGTAACCTTTATTAAGTCACAGCGGAAGAAGCGGGGGAGGGCAAAGGTCGTAACCGCTCGTTGGGCCAATTCCCCTGTCGATCACGGACAGGAGCTCGGCGCGAGCCGCTCGTTACGATATGTAATTGCCCTTTCTCTGCTTATTTAATTAATAAACTGTGACCGACCTGTTCAACCCACCTAGGACTGTGTGTGTTTGATTACGGGACTGATGGGAGGGGGGAAGGCACTGGTTACGACACCCAGGTCTCCACAGTCTACTGCCTCTATGTACAAGAATATAACTACTACAGTATAATACTGCTCCTATGTATAAGAATATAACTACTATAATACTGCTCCTATATACAAGAATATAACTAATATAATACTGTCCCTATGTACAAGAATATAACTACTATAATACTGCTCCTATGTACAAGAATATAACTACTCTAATACTGCTCCTATGTATAAGAATGTAACTACTGTAATACTGCCCCTATGTACAAGAATATAACTGCTATAATACTGCTCCCTATGTACAAGAATATAACTACTATAATACTGCCCTTATGTACAAGAATATAACTACTATAATACTGTTCCCTGTATACAAGAATATAACTACTATAATACTGCTCCTATGTATAAGAATATAAAAAATAATATAAAAAATATATGTACAAGAATATAACTACTATAATACTGGCCCTATGTACAGGAATATAACTACTATAATACTGCCCCCTATGTACAAGAATGCAACTACTATAATACTGCTCCTATGTACAAGAATATAACTACTATAATACTGCCCCTATGTACAAGAATATAACTACTATAATACTGCCTCTATGTACAAGAATATAACTACTATAATACTGCTCCTATGTACAAGAATATAGCTACTATAATACTGCTCCTATGTACAAGAATATAACTACTATAATACTGCCCCCTATGTATAAGAATATAACTACTATAATACTGCTCCTATATACAAGAATATAACTAATATAATACTGCTCCTATGTACAAGAATATAACTACTATAATACTGCTCCTATGTATAAGAATATAACTACTGTAATACTGCCCCTATGTACAAGAATATAACTGCTATAATACTGCTCCCTATGTACAAGAATATAACTACTATAATACTGCCCCTATGTACAAGAATATAACTACTATAATACTGTTCCCTATATACAAGAATATAACTACTATAATACTGCTCCTATGTATAAGAATATAAAAAATAATATAAAAAATATATGTACAAGAATATAACTACTATAATACTGGCCCTATGTACAGGAATATAACTACTATAATACTGCCCCCTATGTACAAGAATGCAACTACTATAATACTGCTCCTATGTACAAGAATATAACTACTATAATACTGCCCCTATGTACAAGAATATAACTACTATAATACTGCCTCTATGTACAAGAATATAACTACTATAATACTGCTCCTATGTACAAGAATATAGCTACTATAATACTGCTCCTATGTACAAGAATATAACTACTATAATACTGCCCCCTATGTATAAGAATATAACTACTATAATACTGCTCCTATGTACAAGAATTAAACTACTATAATACTGCCTCTATGTACAAGAATATAACTACTATAATACTGCCTCTATGTACAAGAATATAACTACTATAATACTGCTCCTATGTATAAGAATATAACTACTATATTACTATCCCCTATGTATAAGAATATAACTACTATAATACTGCTCCTATGTACAAGAATATAACTACTATAATACTGCTCCCTATGTATAAGAATATAACTACTATAATACTGCTCCTATGTACAAGAATATAACTACTATAATACTGCTCCCTATGTATAAGAATATAACTACTATAATACTGCCACTATGTACAAGAATATAACTACTATAAAACTGCCCCTATGTACAAGAATATAACTACTATAAAACTGCCCCTATGTACAAGAATATAACTACTATAATACTGCCCCTATGTACAGGAATATAACTACTATAATACTGCTCCTATGTACAAGAATATAACTACTATAATACTGCCCCTATGTACAAGGAATATAACTACTATAATACTGCTCCTATGTACAAGAATATAACTACTATAATACTGCCCCTATGTACAAGGAATATAACTACTATAATACTGCCCTCTTAGTTCGTGGTTAATCTGGTGCATTTGAGGTTTACTTTATGGTCTGCTCTAGGGTATAACTCCTATGGTTGTACTTTTATAGGAGATATGTTGTGGGTTCACACTATATATTCTCTTGGTTTGTAAGATGTTACTTAGTTTTTGAGATAATTATCTTCTTTTTGTGGTTTTACAATCGTACATCTTTAAGTGTAGTCTCAATAGCACCTATTATAGTCCACACAACCTTCAACCATTGCTTATAAAATGACATGAAAGCCGCAGTAAAAGCCATTTTTTTAGCAATTAAGATAACCCCTCCAGAGACAAACCATTAGAAAAATAAAACAACAGCAGCTTTCCAGATAGAGAGCAGAAAAATCAATGCTGATCATGGCGCTGAGTGTGTGCGTGGACTGGTACAAGTAGGATCCTTGGACCTTGTAGAGCAAATTCCATCTCAGAACAACATTTACAAGTGAGAAATATTAAGTCTAAATATGACACGGCAAACACTAGAGGCCGGCCCTGCGCCCTACAGACGTTGGATGATCGGTGAACACATCCGGAGGTAAGATTGTAGATGAGAATGGTTCCAATCTGATCAAATGGCCTCATATTTGATTAGCCTCTTATTGGTCAGATATCTGTTCGTGAAACAGCATGTACGTGTTCAGACATTGGTAGATTGGTGGATACTCCTAGCCTTAAGGTCTCCATACACGTTAGTTGGACATCTACTGATCCCGCCAAAAACAATTTCAGTCAGCACTCTGAAGTGTATGGAGCCGCGGGCGACTGGTGGTCAAGAGAGACGTCCATCTAACTTGTCTGACTTCGGACATATTTATAAGCCACTGGCCAATATATTAGGCTTTCTCGTAAAAGACACGTGAGTGCTCGACAAAACGTCAAGGGATTCGGCCAACAGTCTAATGGGAATAGAGTAGTGATGGGCGCACGTCCTCGGAGAACGTCTTATCCGATGTTGTGAATTCTGTGGCAGAGCTCCCTCCTGTGGTCACAAGTTGTACTTCGGCTGATTCTCTCTGTGAGCTTCTGTTGGTGGAGGGAAGTGGTACTGCGGCTTCTGAGTTTCCTCCCTCAGGTGATCTGGTGAGGTCGTTAGGTGCTTCTCTACTTAACTCCACCTAATGCTTTGATCCTGGCTTCCTGTCAATGTTCCAGTGTTGGACTTGCTTTTCCCTGGATCATTCCTGTGGCCTGCTGCTCTGCATAGCTAAGTTCTTCTTTGCTATTTGTTTGCTATTTTTTCTGTCCAGCTTGTCTAATTTGTTGCTGGAAGCTCTGGGACGCAAAGGGTGTACCTCCGTGCCGTTAGTTCGGTACGGAGGGTCTTTTTGCCCCCTTTGCGTGGTATTCTTTAGGGTTTTGTGTAGACCGCAAAGTTATCTTTCCTATCCTCGCTCTGTTAAGAAAGTCGGGCCTCACTTTGCTGAATCTATTTCATCCCTACGTTTGTCTTTTCATCTTACTCACAGTCATTATATGTGGGGGGCTGCCTTTTCCTTTGGGGTATTTCTCTGAGGCAAGGTAGGCTTATTTTCTATCTTCAGGCTAGTTAGTTTCTCAGGCTGTGCCGAGTTGCATAGGCAGAGTTAGGCGCAATCCACGGCTGCCTCTAGTGTTGTTTGGAGAGGATTAGGGATTGCGGTCTGCAGAGTTCCCACGTCTCAGAGCTCGTTTTATGATTTTGAGTTATTGTCAGATCACTGTATGTGCTCTGACCGCTATGTCCATTGTGGTACTGAATTGCCTTTCATAACAATCCGACCACGCTCGGGTGTTATCAGAGTATCTTGGACGTGCTCGTATATTATGTCCGAGTCCCTACGGCTGCATGATTTGTGGTTGTGAGAGAGCTGTGACACATTTGGGGATTGCCTAACAGCCGAAAATCATACAGCCATGGGGACTCGAACATAATATATGAGCACGCCCAAGATACTCGGATAACACCCAAGCGTGGTCGGATAAGACGTCACTAGCATAGAGTCCTCTCGACTTTCTCCCAAGAGATGACAATGGTGGACAGAAGGATGCTACACATCTTCTTGTCCTACAAGATATCATCAGGATGGGCTGACAATTTAATGTGGATGGTGGCCTCTCGTTTTTTCCCCGACTGGTAATGTCAGAGGAGAAAAGATTCTGGCCTGTTGGATTTCCAATGTCCGATCCTTTTGGATTGTACAAAGATTGGTGGATCGACACGAAGACACATTAGATGGCTGATGGCCGAACAATGCTTTGGCTGATGGTATCCCAGTGTTTGTTCGTCTTCATTTTGTATGTGTTTTCTTTCTCCCCCAACAATGTTGTGAAAAGACCCAGAAAGGGTCAAAACTTTAATATCCTTGTTGAGTTTCGAGAAATGATGGCCTTGCTGGAAGATAGTCAGCGCTGACTTTCATGCACTGTTGCCAATGATTAGATTGACCTCCGGCCTGTCCATCATGAAATATATCAATACTGTGATGCCACCGAGTCTTCCAGTGCCGGACATTTCTTTGGCTGTTCCATCCTATCCTATACTGTGCAGCTGCTGCTATGGCTGGTAGACAGCCACGCCAGCCGCACATTTCCCGCCTGTCCACTGTGTTTTATAGCTGTGCTGAACTGCGGCTGTCGTTGCTGACCCTACGCTGTCAGCCGACTCCTGCTCTGCTCTATCATATTCTGTTTTGCGCAGTTGCTGCTGCCGCATTCGCTGCGAACAGACGGCCGCACACCTCTCCAGCTCGTCCATTGTGTTCTGCTGCTGGGAACTCGACCCCGTACATAAAGAAACTGCTGCCAGGAAAGGGATCATTGTTACCCGGATCAGTAAGAAGCCATCGAGTCTTCACTTTACAAACAGCAAAACTGTTGCTAATTCCAAAATAAGGCACTTTTTTTTTTTCCTTTGCAACACCAAGAAGAAAAGTGGTGATTTTGGAAATCACGAGATGGATAGATATGAAAATATGTAACATTAACAGATGACTCCCAATGACTGAAGGTCCATTTACATAGCGCTCGGTCACGATAATCCTGAAGTGTGAACATGCTGCCGATCACCCAACAAATGAGCAAAACTCACTCATCAGATGAAGTAAACGTTTGTGTTATCCAAAATATCATTGTTCTCGGCAGCACATCCTCTTTTTTTAAACAGGAATCGTGCTGTCGAGAATGATGGCAGCCTATGCGCTCTACTATAGATCGTTCAATGCGCATCTAAGCGTGGTTTGCCGGTGTAAATATTTTGCCTGGTTGCTGTCATGTAATGCTGCACATTGCACCTTTATATGACGCACAGATCGGTAAATTAGTGGATACATCTTGACTTTCTATCTATGTGATATATCTGTCTGTCTGTCTGTCTGTCTATCTATCTATCTATCTATCTATCTATCCATGATCTACAGTCATGGCCAAAAGTGTTGGCACCCTTGAAATTGTTCCAAAAAGTGAAGTATTTCTTCCAAAAAGCACATCATTCTGTTTACAAAGAAAAGAACACTACCTGCAGTCAAATATGGTGGAGGTTTAAAGACAGTTTGGTTTGTTTTGCTGCCTCCAGCGCTGGGTGACTTGACTATGCAGGGCATCATGAAATCTGAAGATTACTTAGAGTAGTTTGGGTTTACGTCCTAGGTCATGGGTCTTCCGGCAAGAGAATGACCCCAAACATACTTCAAGAAGCCCCCAGAAATGGATGGAAACAAAGTGAAAGTTCTAAAGTGGCAGCAATGAATCCAGATCTAAATCCCATTGATCACCTGTGGAGAGCTCTTACAATTGTTGTTGGGAGAAGGTGCCTTCACATATGAGAGACCTGGAGAAGTTTGCACATGAAGAGTGGCCCAAAATTCCAGGTGAGAGGTGAAAGAAGGTTTTTGATGGTTATAGGAAGCGATTGATTGCAGTTATTTATTACAAAGAGCGCAACCAAATATTAGGTTGAGGGCGCCAACAATTTGATCCGGCCCATTTTGGGGTTTTGTGTGAAATTATGTCTAATTTGCTTTTTTTTCTGTTTTTTTTTTTGTGTTGTTCCAATACACACAAAGGAAATAAACTTGTGTATAACAAAACGTGTAATTGCAATAATTCTCTGGGAGAAATATTTAATTTTCTGGAACAATTTCAAGGGTGTCAACACTTTTGGGCATGACTCTATCGCCAGTGTAGCATTCACCGTTTCCCCGATTGCCCTCACATTGCTTTTTTAGTGAGTCCTCTGCTCTACATGGAGGATTACAGGGGCCACTAGTGCTATGGGATAGCAATAAAGCGTGGTCTCCCCTTGTACTTGAGAGGAGTTAAGATGGAAGGAGTTTAACTGTAAAGTGCTGCGGATTATGTTGGCACTATATAAATAAAGATTATTATTATTATTATTATTTCATGAGACTTTATATCCAATGATGTATTATGCATACGGTCAATATCTCCAATCTCCAGCTCTCTAGGATCAGCCCAAGTTTTTTAAGTACAAACATAAGTGGAGCTTTACTGCCCCCACCTGGCATATGGTGGAATGACATGTGCGACTAAGACAAAAAAAAAGCTCCCAAGATGCGCTTTGGTTGGACACACCGATTCCATGTTGCTACCGTTTGGTTTGATGTTTTATCTCTTTAAATCCTTGTGGACTGGTCCAGAATTATCTTTGAGAACATGAACAATTTTTCTTTTCATTTTGCCTTCTTGCATTATCATGGTCTTACTGTATTCCATAGACGGACCTTGAGCTTTCCATCCATAGTAAGACCCCTGAACAAAACCGTGCAAATTTCCAGAAATTCGTTTGATGTTCAGTTCATTTGATTTGGCCCCAAAAATCTAGAGCGCGATACAGACTAGTTGGCTTCTCCCCGCCCTCTGCCGTGGAATGACAGGTCTCTGCATATATGTGCACATTGGCAGAGACCTGTCAGCCCAGGGCGACGGGCGGGGAAATGCTCCCGGGGACCCCCAGTCCAACTAGTCTCGGTCCACAGAGGAGATTTAATGTCACATCATTTCAAACAAACCTGGTTGTGCTCATACGTCCAGTGCTTGATACATGTTGTGTGCTAGATGGATGGGAGATGTATGGCTGTGTATGGACTGGTGGGAGATGTATGGCTGTGTATGGACTGGTGGGAGATGTATGGCTGTGTATGGACTGGTGGGAGATGTATGGCTGTGTATGGACTGGTGGGAGATGTATGGCTGTGTATGGACTGGTGGGAGCTGGATGGCTGTGTATGGACTGGTGGGAGATGGATGGCTGTGTATGGACTGGTGGGAGCTGGATGGCTGTGTATGGACTGGTGGGAGATGGATGGCTGTGTATGGACTGGTGGGAGATCTATGCCTCTGTATGGACTGGTGGGCTATGGATGGCTGTGTATGGACTGGTGGGAGATGTATGGCTGTGCATGGACTGGTGGGAGATGTATGGCTGTGTATGGACTGGTGGGAGATGTATGGCTGTGTATGGACTGGTGGGAGATGTATGGCTGTGTATGGATTGGTGGGAGATGTATGGCTGTGTATGGACTGGTGGGAGATCTATGCCTCTGTATGGACTGGTGGGAGATGGATGGCTGTGTATGGACTGGTGGGAGATGGATGGCTGTGTATGGACTGGTGGGAGATGGATGGCTGTGTATGGACTGGTGGGAGATGGATGGCTGTGTATGGACTGGTGGGAGATGGATGGCTGTGTATGGACTGGTGGGAGATCTATGCCTCTGTATGAACTGGTGGGAGATGGATGGCTGTGTATGGACTGGTGGGAGATGGATGGCTGTGTATGGACTGGTGGGAGATGGATGGCTGTGTATGGACTGGTGGGAGATGGATCACTGTGTATGGACTGGTGGGAGATGTATGGCTGTGTATGGACTGGTGGGAGATGTATGGCTGTGCATGGACTGGTGGGAGATGTATGACTGTGTATGGACTGGTGGGAGATGGATTGCTGTGTATGGACTGGTGGGAGATGTATGGCTGTGTATGGATTGGTGGGAGATGTATTGCTGTGTATGGACTGGTGGGAGATGTATGGCTGTGTATGGACTGGTGGGAGATGTATTGCTGTGTATGGACTGGTGGGAGATGGATGGCTGTGTATGGACTGGTGGGAGATGGATGGCTGTGTATGGACTGGTGGGAGATGTATGGCTGTGTATGGACTGGTGGGAGATGTATGGCTGTGCATGGACTGGTGGGAGATGTATGGCTGTGTATGGACTGGTGGGAGATGTATGGCTGTGCATGGACTGGTGGGAGATGTATGACTGTGTATGGACTGGTGGAAGATGTATGACTGTGTATGGATTGGTGGGAGATGTATTGCTGTGTATAGACTGGTGGGAGATGTATGGCTGTGTATGGACTGGTGGGAGATCTATGCCTCTGTATGGACTGGTGGGAGATGGATGGCTGTGTATGGACTGGTGGGAGATGGATGGCTGTGTATGGACTGGTGGGAGATGGATGGCTGTGTATGGACTGGTGGGAGATGGATTGCTGTGTATGGACTGGTGGGAGATGGATGGCTGTGTATGGACTGGTGGGAGATCTATGTCTCTGTATGGACTGGTGGGAGATGGATGGCTGTGTATGGACTGGTGGGAGATGGATGGCTGTGTATGGACTGGTGGGAGATGGATGGCTGTGTATGGACTGGTGGGAGATGGATGGCTGTGTATGGACTGGTGGGAGATGGATGACTGTGTATGGACTGGTGGGAGATGTATGGCTGTGTATGGACTGGTGGGAGATGTATGGCTGTGCATGGACTGGTGGGAGATGTATGACTGTGTATGGACTGGTGGGAGATGGATTGCTGTGTATGGACTGGTGGGAGATGTATGGCTGTGTATGGATTGGTGGGAGATGTATTGCTGTGTATGGACTGGTGGGAGATGTATGGCTGTGTATGGACTGGTGGGAGATGTATTGCTGTGTATGGACTGGTGGGAGATGGATGGCTGTGTATGGACTGGTGGGAGATGGATGGCTGTGTATGGACTGGTGGGAGATGTATGGCTGTGCATGGACTGGTGGGAGATGTATGGCTGTGCATGGACTGGTGGGAGATGTATGGCTGTGTATGGACTGGTGGGAGATGTATGGCTGTGTATGGATTGGTGGGAGATGTATGGCTGTGTATGGACTGGTGGGAGATCTATGCCTCTGTATGGACTGGTGGGAGATGGATGGCTGTGTATGGACTGGTGGGAGATGGATGGCTGTGTATGGACTGGTGGGAGATGGATGGCTGTGTATGGACTGGTGGGAGATGGATGGCTGTGTATGGACTGGTGGGAGATGGATGGCTGTGTATGGACTGGTGGGAGATCTATGCCTCTGTATGAACTGGTGGGAGATGGATGGCTGTGTATGGACTGGTGGGAGATGGATGGCTGTGTATGGACTGGTGGGAGATGGATGGCTGTGTATGGACTGGTGGGAGATGGATCACTGTGTATGGACTGGTGGGAGATGTATGGCTGTGTATGGACTGGTGGGAGATGTATGGCTGTGCATGGACTGGTGGGAGATGTATGACTGTGTATGGACTGGTGGGAGATGGATTGCTGTGTATGGACTGGTGGGAGATGTATGGCTGTGTATGGATTGGTGGGAGATGTATTGCTGTGTATGGACTGGTGGGAGATGTATGGCTGTGTATGGACTGGTGGGAGATGTATTGCTGTGTATGGACTGGTGGGAGATGGATGGCTGTGTATGGACTGGTGGGAGATGGATGGCTGTGTATGGACTGGTGGGAGATGTATGGCTGTGTATGGACTGGTGGGAGATGTATGGCTGTGCATGGACTGGTGGGAGATGTATGGCTGTGTATGGACTGGTGGGAGATGTATGGCTGTGCATGGACTGGTGGGAGATGTATGACTGTGTATGGACTGGTGGAAGATGTATGACTGTGTATGGATTGGTGGGAGATGTATTGCTGTGTATAGACTGGTGGGAGATGTATGGCTGTGTATGGACTGGTGGGAGATCTATGCCTCTGTATGGACTGGTGGGAGATGGATGGCTGTGTATGGACTGGTGGGAGATGGATGGCTGTGTATGGACTGGTGGGAGATGGATGGCTGTGTATGGACTGGTGGGAGATGGATTGCTGTGTATGGACTGGTGGGAGATGGATGGCTGTGTATGGACTGGTGGGAGATCTATGTCTCTGTATGGACTGGTGGGAGATGGATGGCTGTGTATGGACTGGTGGGAGATGGATGGCTGTGTATGGACTGGTGGGAGATGGATGGCTGTGTATGGACTGGTGGGAGATGGATGGCTGTGTATGGACTGGTGGGAGATGGATGACTGTGTATGGACTGGTGGGAGATGTATGGCTGTGTATGGACTGGTGGGAGATGTATGGCTGTCCATGGACTGGTGGGAGATGTATGACTGTGTATGGACTGGTGGGAGATGGATTGCTGTGTATGGACTGGTGGGAGATGTATGGCTGTGTATGGATTGGTGGGAGATGTATTGCTGTGTATGGACTGGTGGGAGATGTATGGCTGTGTATGGACTGGTGGGAGATGTATTGCTGTGTATGGACTGGTGGGAGATGGATGGCTGTGTATGGACTGGTGGGAGATGGATGGCTGTGTATGGACTGGTGGGAGATGTATGACTGTGTATGGATTGGTGGGAGATGTATTGCTGTGTATGGACTGGTGGGAGATGGATGGCTGTGTATGGACTGGTGGAAGATGTATGGCTGTGTATGGACTGGTGGGAGATGTATTGCTGTGTATGGACTGGTGGGAGATGGATGGCTGTGTATGGACTGGTGGGAGATGTATTGCTGTGTATGGACTGGTGGGAGATGGATGGCTGTGTATGGACTGGTGGGAGATGGATGGCTGTGTATGGACTGGTGGGAGATGGATGGCTGTGTATGGACTGGTGGGAGATGTATGGCTGTGTATGGACTGGTGGGAGATGGATGGCTGTGTATGGACTGGTGGAAGATGGATGGCTGTGTATGGACTGGTGGGAGATGGATGACTGTGTATGGATTGGTGGGAGATGGATGGCTGTGTATGGACTGGTGGGAGATGTATGACTGTGTATGGACTGGTGGGAGATGTATTGCTGTGTATGGACTGGTGGGAGATGTATGGCTGTGTATGGACTGGTGGAAGATGGATGGCTGTGTATGGACTGGTGGGAGATGGATGGCTGTGTATGGACTGGTGGGAGATGTATGGCTGTGTATGGACTGGTGGGAGATGGATGGCTGTGTATGGACTGGTGGAAGATGGATGGCTGTGTATGGACTGGTGGGAGATGTATGACTGTGTATGGACTGGTGGGAGATGTATTGCTGTGTATGGACTGGTGGGAGATGGATGACTGTGCATGGACTGGTGGGAGATGTATGACTGTGCATGGACTGGTGGGAGATGTATGACTGTGTGTGGACTGGTGGGAGATGTATGGCTGTGTATGGACTGGTGGGAGATGTATGGCTGTGCATGGACTGGTGGGAGATGTATGACTGTGTATGGACTGGTGGGAGATGGATTGCTGTGTATGGACTGGTGGGAGATGTATGGCTGTGTATGGACTGGTGGGAGATGTATTGCTGTGTATGGACTGGTGGGAGATGTATGACTGTGTATGGACTGGTGGGAGATGTATTGCTGTGTATGGACTGGTGGGAGATGGATGACTGTGTATGGATTGGTGGGAGATGTATTGCTGTGTATGGACTGGTGGGAGATGTATGACTGTGTATGGACTGGTGGGAGATGTATTGCTGTGTATGGACTGGTGGGAGATGGATGACTGTGCATGGACTGGTGGGAGATGTATGACTGTGCATGGAGTGGTGGGAGATGTATGACTGTGTATGGACTGGTGGGAGATGTATGGCTGTGTATGGACTGGTGGGAGATGTATGGCTGTGTATGGACTGGTGGGAGATGGATTGCTGTGTATGGACTGGTGGGAGATGTATGGCTGTGTATGGACTGGTGGGAGATGTATGACTGTGTATGGATTGGTGGGAGATGTATTGCTGTGTATGGACTGGTGGGAGATGTATGGCTGTGTATGGACTGGTGAGAGATGTATGGCTGTGTATGGACTGGTGGGAGATGTATGGCTGCGTATGGACTGGTGGGAGATGTATGGCTGTGTATGGACTGGTGGGAGATGTATGGCTGTGTATGGACTGGTGGAAGATGGATGGCTGTGTATGGACTGGTGGGAGATGGATGGCTGTGTATGGACTGGTGGGAGATGGATTGCTGTGTATGGACTGGTGGGAGATGTATGGCTGTGTATGGACTGGTGGGAGATGGATGTCTGTGTATGGACTGGTGGAAGATGGATGGCTGTGTATGGACTGGTGGGAGATGTATGACTGTGTATGGACTGGTGGGAGATGTATGGCTGTGTATGGACTGGTGGGAGATGTATGACTGTGTATGGACTGGTGGGAGATGTATTGCTGTGTATGGACTGGTGGGAGATGTATGGTTCTGTATGGACTGGTGGGAGATGGATGGCTGTGTATGGACTGGTGGGAGATGGATGGCTGTGTATGGACTGGTGGAAGATGGATGGCTATGTATGGACTGGTGGGAGATGGATGGCTGTGTATGGACTGGTGGGAGATGGATGGCTGTGTATGGACTGGTGGGAGATGTATGACTGTGTATGGACTGGTGGGAGATGTATTGCTGTGTATGGACTGGTGGGAGATGTATGGTTCTGTATGGACTGGTGGGAGATGGATGGCTGTGTATGGACTGGTGGGAGATGGATGGCTGTGTATGGACTGGTGGAAGATGTATGGCTGTGTATGGACTGGTGGGAGATGTATGACTGTGTATGGAGTAGTGGGAGATGTATTACTGTGTATGGACTGGTGGGAGATGGATGGCTGTGTATGGACTGGTGGGAGATGGATGGCTGTGTATGGACTGGTGGGAGATGTATGGCTGTGTATGGAGTAGTGGGAGATGTATTGCTGTGTATGGACTGGTGGGAGATGTATTGCTGTGTATGGACTGGTGGGAGATGTATGGTTCTGTATGGACTGTGGGAGATGGATGGCTGTGTATGGACTGGTGGGAGATGGATGGTTGTGTATGAACTGGTGGGAGATGGATGGTTGTGTATGGACTGGTGGGAGATGTAAGGCTGTGTATGGACTGGTGGGAGATGGATGGCTGTGTATGGACTGGTGGGAGATGGATGGCTGTGTATGGACTGGTGGGAGATGGATGGCTGTGTATGGACTGGTGGGAGATGTATGGCTGTGTATGGACTGGTGGGAGATGTATGACTGTGTATGGAGTAATGGGAGATGGATGGCTCTGTATGGACTGGTGGGAGATGGATGGCTGTGTATGGACTGGTGGGATATGTATGGCTGTGTATGGACTGTTGGGAGATGGACGGCTGTGTATGGACTGGTGGGAGATGGATGGCTGTGTATGGACTGGTGGGAGATGTATGGTTCTGTATGGACTGGTGGGAGATGGATGGCTGTGTATGGACTGGTGGGAGATCTATGCCTCTGTATGGACTGGTGGGAGATGGATGGCTGTGTATGGACTGGTGGGAGATGGATGGCTGTGTATGGACTGGTGGGAGATGGATGGCTGTGTATGGACTGGTGGGAGATGTATTGCTGTGTATGGACTGGTGGGAGATGGATGGCTGTGTATGGACTGGTGGGAGATGGATGGCTGTGTATGGACTGGTGGGAGATGTATGGCTGTGTATGGACTGGTGGGAGATGTATGACTGTGTATGGAGTAATGGGAGATGGATGGCTCTGTATGGACTGGTGGGAGATGTATTGCTGTGTATGGACTGGTGGGAGATGTATGGTTCTGTATGGACTGGTGGGAGATGGATGGCTGTGTATGGACTGGTGGGAGATGGATGGCTGTGTATGGACTGGTGGAAGATGTATGGCTGTGTATGGACTGGTGGGAGATGTATGACTGTGTATGGAGTAGTGGGAGATGTATTACTGTGTATGGACTGGTGGGAGATGGATGGCTGTGTATGGACTGGTGGGAGATGGATGGCTGTGTATGGACTGGTGGGAGATGTATGGCTGTGTATGGAGTAGTGGGAGATGTATTGCTGTGTATGGACTGGTGGGAGATGTATGACTGTGTATGGACTGGTGGGAGATGTATTGCTGTGTATGGACTGGTGGGAGATGTATGGTTCTGTATGGACTGGTGGGAGATGGATGGCTGTGTATGGACTGGTGGGAGATGGATGGCTGTGTATGGACTGGTGGAAGATGTATGGCTGTGTATGGACTGGTGGGAGATGTATGACTGTGTATGGAGTAGTGGGAGATGTATTACTGTGTATGGACTGGTGGGAGATGGATGGCTGTGTATGGACTGGTGGGAGATGTATGGCTGTGTATGGAGTAGTGGGAGATGTATTGCTGTGTATGGACTGGTGGGAGATGGATGGCTGTGTATGGACTGGTGGGAGATGTATGGCTGTGTATGGAGTAGTGGGAGATGTATTGCTGTGTATGGACTGGTGGGAGATGTATGACTGTGTATGGACTGGTGGGAGATGTATTGCTGTGTATGGACTGGTGGGAGATGTATGGTTCTGTATGGACTGTGGGAGATGGATGGCTGTGTATGGACTGGTGGGAGATGGATGGTTGTGTATGGACTGGTGGGAGATGGATGGTTGTGTATGGACTGGTGGGAGATGTATGGCTGTGTATGGACTGGTGGGAGATCTATGCCTCTGTATGGACTGGTGGGCTATGGATGGCTGTGTATGGACTGGTGGGAGATGTATGGCTGTGCATGGACTGGTGGGAGATGTATGGCTGTGTATGGACTGGTGGGAGATGTATGGCTGTGCATGGACTGGTGGGAGATGTATGGCTGTGTATGGACTGGTGGGAGATGTATGGCTGTGTATGGATTGGTGGGAGATGTATTGCTGTGTATGGACTGGTGGGAGATGTATGGCTGTGTATGGACTGGTGGGAGATCTATGCCTCTGTATGGACTGGTGGGAGATGGATGGCTGTGTATGGACTGGTGGGAGATGGATGGCTGTGTATGGACTGGTGGGAGATGGATGGCTGTGTATGGACTGGTGGGAGATGGATGGCTGTGTATGGACTGGTGGGAGATGGATGGCTGTGTATGGACTGGTGGGAGATCTATGCCTCTGTATGGACTGGTGGGAGATGGATGGCTGTGTATGGACTGGTGGGAGATGGATGGCTGTGTATGGACTGGTGGGAGATGGATGGCTGTGTATGGACTGGTGGGAGATGGATGGCTGTGTATGGACTGGTGGGAGATGGATGACTGTGTATGGACTGGTGGGAGATGTATGGCGGTGTATGGACTGGTGGGAGATGTATGGCTGTGCATGGACTGGTGGGAGATGTATGACTGTGTATGGACTGGTGGGAGATGGATTGCTATGTATGGACTGGTGGGAGATGTATGGCTGTGTATGGATTGGTGGGAGATGTATTGCTGTGTATGGACTGGTGGGAGATGTATGGCTGTGTATGGACTGGTGGGAGATGTATTGCTGTGTATGGACTGGTGGGAGATGGATGGCTGTGTATGGACTGGTGGGAGATGGATGGCTGTGTATGGACTGGTGGGAGATGTATGGCTGTGTATGGACTGGTGGGAGATGTATGGCTGTGCATGGACTGGTGGGAGATGTATGGCTGTGTATGGACTGGTGGGAGATGTATGGCTGTGCATGGACTGGTGGGAGATGTATGACTGTGTATGGACTGGTGGAAGATGTATGACTGTGTATGGATTGGTGGGAGATGTATTGCTGTGTATGGACTGGTGGGAGATGTATGGCTGTGTATGGACTGGTGGGAGATCTTTGCCTCTGTATGGACTGGTGGGAGATGGATGGCTGTGTATGGACTGGTGGGAGATGGATGGCTGTGTATGGACTGGTGGGAGATGGATTGCTGTGTATGGACTGGTGGGAGATGTATGGTTCTGTATGGACTGGTGGGAGATGGATGGCTGTGTATGGACTGGTGGGAGATGGATGGCTGTGTATGGACTGGTGGAAGATGTATGGCTGTGTATGGACTGGTGGGAGATGTATGACTGTGTATGGAGTAGTGGGAGATGTATTACTGTGTATGGACTGGTGGGAGATGGATGGCTGTGTATGGACTGGTGGGAGATGGATGGCTGTGTATGGACTGGTGGGAGATGTATGGCTGTGTATGGAGTAGTGGGAGATGTATTGCTGTGTATGGACTGGTGGGAGATGTATGACTGTGTATGGACTGGTGGGAGATGTATTGCTGTGTATGGACTGGTGGGAGATGTATGGTTCTGTATGGACTGTGGGAGATGGATGGCTGTGTATGGACTGGTGGGAGATGGATGGTTGTGTATGGACTGGTGGGAGATGGATGGTTGTGTATGGACTGGTGGGAGATGTAAGGCTGTGTATGGACTGGTGGGAGATGGATGGCTGTGTATGGACTGGTGGGAGATGGATGGCTGTGTATGGACTGGTGGGAGATGGATGGCTGTGTATGGACTGGTGGGAGATGTATGGCTGTGTATGGACTGGTGGGAGATGTATGACTGTGTATGGAGTAATGGGAGATGGATGGCTCTGTATGGACTGGTGGGAGATGGATGGCTGTGTATGGACTGGTGGGATATGTATGGCTGTGTATGGACTGTTGGGAGATGGATGGCTGTGTATGGACTGGTGGGAGATGGATGGCTGTGTATGGACTGGTGGGAGATGTATGGTTCTGTATGGACTGGTGGGAGATGGATGGCTGTGTATGGACTGGTGGGAGATCTATGCCTCTGTATGGACTGGTGGGAGATGGATGGCTGTGTATGGACTGGTGGGAGATGGATGGCTGTGTATGGACTGGTGGGAGATGGATGGCTGTGTATGGACTGGTGGGAGATGTATTGCTGTGTATGGACTGGTGGGAGATGGATGGCTGTGTATGGACTGGTGGGAGATGGATGGCTGTGTATGGACTGGTGGGAGATGTATGGCTGTGTATGGACTGGTGGGAGATGTATGACTGTGTATGGAGTAATGGGAGATGGATGGCTCTGTATGGACTGGTGGGAGATGTATTGCTGTGTATGGACTGGTGGGAGATGTATGGTTCTGTATGGACTGGTGGGAGATGGATGGCTGTGTATGGACTGGTGGGAGATGGATGGCTGTGTATGGACTGGTGGAAGATGTATGGCTGTGTATGGACTGGTGGGAGATGTATGACTGTGTATGGAGTAGTGGGAGATGTATTACTGTGTATGGACTGGTGGGAGATGGATGGCTGTGTATGGACTGGTGGGAGATGGATGGCTGTGTATGGACTGGTGGGAGATGTATGGCTGTGTATGGAGTAGTGGGAGATGTATTGCTGTGTATGGACTGGTGGGAGATGTATGACTGTGTATGGACTGGTGGGAGATGTATTGCTGTGTATGGACTGGTGGGAGATGTATGGTTCTGTATGGACTGGTGGGAGATGGATGGCTGTGTATGGACTGGTGGGAGATGGATGGCTGTGTATGGACTGGTGGAAGATGTATGGCTGTGTATGGACTGGTGGGAGATGTATGACTGTGTATGGAGTAGTGGGAGATGTATTACTGTGTATGGACTGGTGGGAGATGGATGGCTGTGTATGGACTGGTGGGAGATGTATGGCTGTGTATGGAGTAGTGGGAGATGTATTGCTGTGTATGGACTGGTGGGAGATGGATGGCTGTGTATGGACTGGTGGGAGATGTATGGCTGTGTATGGAGTAGTGGGAGATGTATTGCTGTGTATGGACTGGTGGGAGATGTATGACTGTGTATGGACTGGTGGGAGATGTATTGCTGTGTATGGACTGGTGGGAGATGTATGGTTCTGTATGGACTGTGGGAGATGGATGGCTGTGTATGGACTGGTGGGAGATGGATGGTTGTGTATGGACTGGTGGGAGATGGATGGTTGTGTATGGACTGGTGGGAGATGTATGGCTGTGTATGGACTGGTGGGAGATCTATGCCTCTGTATGGACTGGTGGGCTATGGATGGCTGTGTATGGACTGGTGGGAGATGTATGGCTGTGCATGGACTGGTGGGAGATGTATGGCTGTGTATGGACTGGTGGGAGATGTATGGCTGTGCATGGACTGGTGGGAGATGTATGGCTGTGTATGGACTGGTGGGAGATGTATGGCTGTGTATGGATTGGTGGGAGATGTATTGCTGTGTATGGACTGGTGGGAGATGTATGGCTGTGTATGGACTGGTGGGAGATCTATGCCTCTGTATGGACTGGTGGGAGATGGATGGCTGTGTATGGACTGGTGGGAGATGGATGGCTGTGTATGGACTGGTGGGAGATGGATGGCTGTGTATGGACTGGTGGGAGATGGATGGCTGTGTATGGACTGGTGGGAGATGGATGGCTGTGTATGGACTGGTGGGAGATCTATGCCTCTGTATGGACTGGTGGGAGATGGATGGCTGTGTAAGGACTGGTGGGAGATGGATGGCTGTGTATGGACTGGTGGGAGATGGATGGCTGTGTATGGACTGGTGGGAGATGGATGGCTGTGTATGGACTGGTGGGAGATGGATGACTGTGTATGGACTGGTGGGAGATGTATGGCTGTGTATGGACTGGTGGGAGATGTATGGCTGTGCATGGACTGGTGGGAGATGTATGACTGTGTATGGACTGGTGGGAGATGGATTGCTGTGTATGGACTGGTGGGAGATGTATGGCTGTGTATGGATTGGTGGGAGATGTATTGCTGTGTATGGACTGGTGGGAGATGTATGGCTGTGTATGGACTGGTGGGAGATGTATTGCTGTGTATGGACTGGTGGGAGATGGATGGCTGTGTATGGACTGGTGGGAGATGGATGGCTGTGTATGGACTGGTGGGAGATGTATGGCTGTGTATGGACTGGTGGGAGATGTATGGCTGTGCATGGACTGGTGGGAGATGTATGGCTGTGTATGGACTGGTGGGAGATGTATGGCTGTGCATGGACTGGTGGGAGATGTATGACTGTGTATGGACTGGTGGAAGATGTATGACTGTGTATGGATTGGTGGGAGATGTATTGCTGTGTATGGACTGGTGGGAGATGTATGGCTGTGTATGGACTGGTGGGAGATCTATGCCTCTGTATGGACTGGTGGGAGATGGATGGCTGTGTATGGACTGGTGGGAGATGGATGGCTGTGTATGGACTGGTGGGAGATGGATGGCTGTGTATGGACTGGTGGGAGATGGATTGCTGTGTATGGACTGGTGGGAGATGGATGGCTGTGTATGGACTGGTGGGAGATCTATGTCTCTATATGGACTGGTGGGAGATGGATGGCTGTGTATGGACTGGTGGGAGATGGATGGCTGTGTATGGACTGGTGGGAGATGGATGGCTGTGTATGGACTGGTGGGAGATGGATGGCTGTGTATGGACTGGTGGGAGATGGATGACTGTGTATGGACTGGTGGGAGATGTATGGCTGTGTATGGACTGGTGGGAGATGTATGGCTGTGCATGGACTGGTGGGAGATGTATGACTGTGTATGGACTGGTGGGAGATGGATTGCTGTGTATGGACTGGTGGGAGATGTATGGCTGTGTATGGATTGGTGGGAGATGTATTGCTGTGTATGGACTGGTGGGAGATGTATGGCTGTGTATGGACTGGTGGGAGATGTATTGCTGTGTATGGACTGGTGGGAGATGGATGGCTGTGTATGGACTGGTGGGAGATGGATGGCTGTGTATGGACTGGTGGGAGATGTATGACTGTGTATGGATTGGTGGGAGATGTATTGCTGTGTATGGACTGGTGGGAGATGGATGGCTGTGTATGGACTGGTGGAAGATGTATGGCTGTGTATGGACTGGTGGGAGATGTATTGCTGTGTATGGACTGGTGGGAGATGGATGGCTGTGTATGGACTGGTGGGAGATGTATTGCTGTGTATGGACTGGTGGGAGATGGATGGCTGTGTATGGACTGGTGGGAGATGGATGGCTGTGTATGGACTGGTGGGAGATGTATGACTGTGTATGGACTGGTGGGAGATGTATTGCTGTGTATGGACTGGTGGGAGATGTATGGCTGTGTATGGACTGGTGGAAGATGGATGGCTGTGTATGGACTGGTGGGAGATGGATGGCTGTGTATGGACTGGTGGGAGATGTATGGCTGTGTATGGACTGGTGGGAGATGGATGGCTGTGTATGGACTGGTGGAAGATGGATGGCTGTGTATGGACTGGTGGGAGATGTATGACTGTGTATGGACTGGTGGGAGATGTATTGCTGTGTATGGACTGGTGGGAGATGGATGACTGTGCATGGACTGGTGGGAGATGTATGACTGTGTGTGGACTGGTGGGAGATGTATGGCTGTGTATGGACTGGTGGGAGATGTATGGCTGTGCATGGACTGGTGGGAGATGTATGACTGTGTATGGACTGGTGGGAGATGGATTGCTGTGTATGGACTGGTGGGAGATGTATGGCTGTGTATGGACTGGTGGGAGATGTATTGCTGTGTATGGACTGGTGGGAGATGTATGACTGTCTATGGACTGGTGGGAGATGTATTGCTGTGTATGGACTGGTGGGAGATGGATGACTGTGTATGGATTGGTGGGAGATGTATTGCTGTGTATGGACTGGTGGGAGATGTATGACTGTGTATGGACTGGTGGGAGATGTATTGCTGTGTATGGACTGGTGGGAGATGGATGACTGTGCATGGACTGGTGGGAGATGTATGACTGTGCATGGAGTGGTGGGAGATGTATGACTGTGTATGGACTGGTGTGAAATGTATGGCTGTGTATGGACTGGTGGGAGATGTATGGCTGTGTATGGACTGGTGGGAGATGGATTGCTGTGTATGGACTGGTGGGAGATGTATGGCTGTGTATGGACTGGTGGGAGATGTATGACTGTGTATGGATTGGTGGGAGATGTATTGCTGTGTATGGACTGGTGGGAGATGTATGGCTGTGTATGGATTGGTGGGAGATGTATGGCTGTGCATGGACTGGTGGGAGATGTATGGCTGTGTATGGACTGGTGGGAGATGTATGGCTGTGTATGGATTGGTGGGAGATGTATTGCTGTGTATGGACTGGTGGGAGATGTATGGCTGTGTATGGACTGGTGGGAGATCTATGCCTCTGTATGGACTGGTGGGAGATGGATGGCTGTGTATGGACTGGTGGGAGATGGATGGCTGTGTATGGACTGGTGGGAGATGGATGGCTGTGTATGGACTGGTGGGAGATGGATGGCTGTGTATGGACTGGTGGGAGATGGATGGCTGTGTATGGACTGGTGGGAGATCTATGCCTCTGTATGGACTGGTGGGAGATGGATGGCTGTGTAAGGACTGGTGGGAGATGGATGGCTGTGTATGGACTGGTGGGAGATGGATGGCTGTGTATGGACTGGTGGGAGATGGATGGCTGTGTATGGACTGGTGGGAGATGGATGACTGTGTATGGACTGGTGGGAGATGTATGGCTGTGTATGGACTGGTGGGAGATGTATGGCTGTGCATGGACTGGTGGGAGATGTATGACTGTGTATGGACTGGTGGAAGATGTATGACTGTGTATGGATTGGTGGGAGATGTATTGCTGTGTATAGACTGGTGGGAGATGTATGGCTGTGTATGGACTGGTGGGAGATCTATGCCTCTGTATGGACTGGTGGGAGATGGATGGCTGTGTATGGACTGGTGGGAGATGGATGGCTGTGTATGGACTGGTGGGAGATGGATGGCTGTGTATGGACTGGTGGGAGATGGATTGCTGTGTATGGACTGGTGGGAGATGGATGGCTGTGTATGGACTGGTGGGAGATCTATGTCTCTGTATGGACTGGTGGGAGATGGATGGCTGTGTATGGACTGGTGGGAGATGGATGGCTGTGTATGGACTGGTGGGAGATGGATGGCTGTGTATGGACTGGTGGGAGATGGATGGCTGTGTATGGACTGGTGGGAGATGGATGACTGTGTATGGACTGGTGGGAGATGTATGGCTGTGTATGGACTGGTGGGAGATGTATGGCTGTCCATGGACTGGTGGGAGATGTATGACTGTGTATGGACTGGTGGGAGATGGATTGCTGTGTATGGACTGGTGGGAGATGTATGGCTGTGTATGGATTGGTGGGAGATGTATTGCTGTGTATGGACTGGTGGGAGATGTATGGCTGTGTATGGACTGGTGGGAGATGTATTGCTGTGTATGGACTGGTGGGAGATGGATGGCTGTGTATGGACTGGTGGGAGATGGATGGCTGTGTATGGACTGGTGGGAGATGTATGACTGTGTATGGATTGGTGGGAGATGTATTGCTGTGTATGGACTGGTGGGAGATGGATGGCTGTGTATGGACTGGTGGAAGATGTATGGCTGTGTATGGACTGGTGGGAGATGTATTGCTGTGTATGGACTGGTGGGAGATGGATGGCTGTGTATGGACTGGTGGGAGATGTATTGCTGTGTATGGACTGGTGGGAGATGGATGGCTGTGTATGGACTGGTGGGAGATGGATGGCTGTGTATGGACTGGTGGGAGATGTATGACTGTGTATGGACTGGTGGGAGATGTATTGCTGTGTATGGACTGGTGGGAGATGTATGGCTGTGTATGGACTGGTGGAAGATGGATGGCTGTGTATGGACTGGTGGGAGATGGATGGCTGTGTATGGACTGGTGGGAGATGTATGGCTGTGTATGGACTGGTGGGAGATGGATGGCTGTGTATGGACTGGTGGAAGATGGATGGCTGTGTATGGACTGGTGGGAGATGTATGACTGTGTATGGACTGGTGGGAGATGTATTGCTGTGTATGGACTGGTGGGAGATGGATGACTGTGCATGGACTGGTGGGAGATGTATGACTGTGCATGGACTGGTGGGAGATGTATGACTGTGTGTGGACTGGTGGGAGATGTATGGCTGTGTATGGACTGGTGGGAGATGTATGGCTGTGCATGGACTGGTGGGAGATGTATGACTGTGTATGGACTGGTGGGAGATGGATTGCTGTGTATGGACTGGTGGGAGATGTATGGCTGTGTATGGACTGGTGGGAGATGTATTGCTGTGTATGGACTGGTGGGAGATGTATGACTGTGTATGGACTGGTGGGAGATGTATTGCTGTGTATGGACTGGTGGGAGATGGATGACTGTGTATGGATTGGTGGGAGATGTATTGCTGTGTATGGACTGGTGGGAGATGTATGACTGTGTATGGACTGGTGGGAGATGTATTGCTGTGTATGGACTGGTGGGAGATGGATGACTGTGCATGGACTGGTGGGAGATGTATGACTGTGCATGGAGTGGTGGGAGATGTATGACTGTGTATGGACTGGTGGGAGATGTATGGCTGTGTATGGACTGGTGGGAGATGTATGGCTGTGTATGGACTGGTGGGAGATGGATTGCTGTGTATGGACTGGTGGGAGATGTATGGCTGTGTATGGACTGGTGGGAGATGTATGACTGTGTATGGATTGGTGGGAGATGTATTGCTGTGTATGGACTGGTGGGAGATGTATGGCTGTGTATGGACTGGTGAGAGATGTATGGCTGTGTATGGACTGGTGGGAGATGTATGGCTGCGTATGGACTGGTGGGAGATGTATGGCTGTGTATGGACTGGTGGGAGATGTATGGCTGTGTATGGACTGGTGGAAGATGGATGGCTGTGTATGGACTGGTGGGAGATGGATGGCTGTGTATGGACTGGTGGGAGATGGATTGCTGTGTATGGACTGGTGGGAGATGTATGGCTGTGTATGGACTGGTGGGAGATGGATGTCTGTGTATGGACTGGTGGAAGATGGATGGCTGTGTATGGACTGGTGGGAGATGTATGACTGTGTATGGACTGGTGGGAGATGTATGGCTGTGTATGGACTGGTGGGAGATGTATGACTGTGTATGGACTGGTGGGAGATGTATTGCTGTGTATGGACTGGTGGGAGATGTATGGTTCTGTATGGACTGGTGGGAGATGGATGGCTGTGTATGGACTGGTGGGAGATGGATGGCTGTGTATGGACTGGTGGAAGATGGATGGCTATGTATGGACTGGTGGGAGATGGATGGCTGTGTATGGACTGGTGGGAGATGGATGGCTGTGTATGGACTGGTGGGAGATGTATGACTGTGTATGGACTGGTGGGAGATGTATTGCTGTGTATGGACTGGTGGGAGATGTATGGTTCTGTATGGACTGGTGGGAGATGGATGGCTGTGTATGGACTGGTGGGAGATGGATGGCTGTGTATGGACTGGTGGAAGATGTATGGCTGTGTATGGACTGGTGGGAGATGTATGACTGTGTATGGAGTAGTGGGAGATGTATTACTGTGTATGGACTGGTGGGAGATGGATGGCTGTGTATGGACTGGTGGGAGATGGATGGCTGTGTATGGACTGGTGGGAGATGTATGGCTGTGTATGGAGTAGTGGGAGATGTATTGCTGTGTATGGACTGGTGGGAGATGTATTGCTGTGTATGGACTGGTGGGAGATGTATGGTTCTGTATGGACTGTGGGAGATGGATGGCTGTGTATGGACTGGTGGGAGATGGATGGTTGTGTATGAACTGGTGGGAGATGGATGGTTGTGTATGGACTGGTGGGAGATGTAAGGCTGTGTATGGACTGGTGGGAGATGGATGGCTGTGTATGGACTGGTGGGAGATGGATGGCTGTGTATGGACTGGTGGGAGATGGATGGCTGTGTATGGACTGGTGGGAGATGTATGGCTGTGTATGGACTGGTGGGAGATGTATGACTGTGTATGGAGTAATGGGAGATGGATGGCTCTGTATGGACTGGTGGGAGATGGATGGCTGTGTATGGACTGGTGGGATATGTATGGCTGTGTATGGACTGTTGGGAGATGGACGGCTGTGTATGGACTGGTGGGAGATGGATGGCTGTGTATGGACTGGTGGGAGATGTATGGTTCTGTATGGACTGGTGGGAGATGGATGGCTGTGTATGGACTGGTGGGAGATCTATGCCTCTGTATGGACTGGTGGGAGATGGATGGCTGTGTATGGACTGGTGGGAGATGGATGGCTGTGTATGGACTGGTGGGAGATGGATGGCTGTGTATGGACTGGTGGGAGATGTATTGCTGTGTATGGACTGGTGGGAGATGGATGGCTGTGTATGGACTGGTGGGAGATGGATGGCTGTGTATGGACTGGTGGGAGATGTATGGCTGTGTATGGACTGGTGGGAGATGTATGACTGTGTATGGAGTAATGGGAGATGGATGGCTCTGTATGGACTGGTGGGAGATGTATTGCTGTGTATGGACTGGTGGGAGATGTATGGTTCTGTATGGACTGGTGGGAGATGGATGGCTGTGTATGGACTGGTGGGAGATGGATGGCTGTGTATGGACTGGTGGAAGATGTATGGCTGTGTATGGACTGGTGGGAGATGTATGACTGTGTATGGAGTAGTGGGAGATGTATTACTGTGTATGGACTGGTGGGAGATGGATGGCTGTGTATGGACTGGTGGGAGATGGATGGCTGTGTATGGACTGGTGGGAGATGTATGGCTGTGTATGGAGTAGTGGGAGATGTATTGCTGTGTATGGACTGGTGGGAGATGTATGACTGTGTATGGACTGGTGGGAGATGTATTGCTGTGTATGGACTGGTGGGAGATGTATGGTTCTGTATGGACTGGTGGGAGATGGATGGCTGTGTATGGACTGGTGGGAGATGGATGGCTGTGTATGGACTGGTGGAAGATGTATGGCTGTGTATGGACTGGTGGGAGATGTATGACTGTGTATGGAGTAGTGGGAGATGTATTACTGTGTATGGACTGGTGGGAGATGGATGGCTGTGTATGGACTGGTGGGAGATGTATGGCTGTGTATGGAGTAGTGGGAGATGTATTGCTGTGTATGGACTGGTGGGAGATGGATGGCTGTGTATGGACTGGTGGGAGATGTATGGCTGTGTATGGAGTAGTGGGAGATGTATTGCTGTGTATGGACTGGTGGGAGATGTATGACTGTGTATGGACTGGTGGGAGATGTATTGCTGTGTATGGACTGGTGGGAGATGTATGGTTCTGTATGGACTGTGGGAGATGGATGGCTGTGTATGGACTGGTGGGAGATGGATGGTTGTGTATGGACTGGTGGGAGATGGATGGTTGTGTATGGACTGGTGGGAGATGTATGGCTGTGTATGGACTGGTGGGAGATCTATGCCTCTGTATGGACTGGTGGGCTATGGATGGCTGTGTATGGACTGGTGGGAGATGTATGGCTGTGCATGGACTGGTGGGAGATGTATGGCTGTGTATGGACTGGTGGGAGATGTATGGCTGTGCATGGACTGGTGGGAGATGTATGGCTGTGTATGGACTGGTGGGAGATGTATGGCTGTGTATGGATTGGTGGGAGATGTATTGCTGTGTATGGACTGGTGGGAGATGTATGGCTGTGTATGGACTGGTGGGAGATCTATGCCTCTGTATGGACTGGTGGGAGATGGATGGCTGTGTATGGACTGGTGGGAGATGGATGGCTGTGTATGGACTGGTGGGAGATGGATGGCTGTGTATGGACTGGTGGGAGATGGATGGCTGTGTATGGACTGGTGGGAGATGGATGGCTGTGTATGGACTGGTGGGAGATCTATGCCTCTGTATGGACTGGTGGGAGATGGATGGCTGTGTATGGACTGGTGGGAGATGGATGGCTGTGTATGGACTGGTGGGAGATGGATGGCTGTGTATGGACTGGTGGGAGATGGATGGCTGTGTATGGACTGGTGGGAGATGGATGACTGTGTATGGACTGGTGGGAGATGTATGGCGGTGTATGGACTGGTGGGAGATGTATGGCTGTGCATGGACTGGTGGGAGATGTATGACTGTGTATGGACTGGTGGGAGATGGATTGCTATGTATGGACTGGTGGGAGATGTATGGCTGTGTATGGATTGGTGGGAGATGTATTGCTGTGTATGGACTGGTGGGAGATGTATGGCTGTGTATGGACTGGTGGGAGATGTATTGCTGTGTATGGACTGGTGGGAGATGGATGGCTGTGTATGGACTGGTGGGAGATGGATGGCTGTGTATGGACTGGTGGGAGATGTATGGCTGTGTATGGACTGGTGGGAGATGTATGGCTGTGCATGGACTGGTGGGAGATGTATGGCTGTGTATGGACTGGTGGGAGATGTATGGCTGTGCATGGACTGGTGGGAGATGTATGACTGTGTATGGACTGGTGGAAGATGTATGACTGTGTATGGATTGGTGGGAGATGTATTGCTGTGTATGGACTGGTGGGAGATGTATGGCTGTGTATGGACTGGTGGGAGATCTTTGCCTCTGTATGGACTGGTGGGAGATGGATGGCTGTGTATGGACTGGTGGGAGATGGATGGCTGTGTATGGACTGGTGGGAGATGGATTGCTGTGTATGGACTGGTGGGAGATGTATGGTTCTGTATGGACTGGTGGGAGATGGATGGCTGTGTATGGACTGGTGGGAGATGGATGGCTGTGTATGGACTGGTGGAAGATGTATGGCTGTGTATGGACTGGTGGGAGATGTATGACTGTGTATGGAGTAGTGGGAGATGTATTACTGTGTATGGACTGGTGGGAGATGGATGGCTGTGTATGGACTGGTGGGAGATGGATGGCTGTGTATGGACTGGTGGGAGATGTATGGCTGTGTATGGAGTAGTGGGAGATGTATTGCTGTGTATGGACTGGTGGGAGATGTATGACTGTGTATGGACTGGTGGGAGATGTATTGCTGTGTATGGACTGGTGGGAGATGTATGGTTCTGTATGGACTGTGGGAGATGGATGGCTGTGTATGGACTGGTGGGAGATGGATGGTTGTGTATGGACTGGTGGGAGATGGATGGTTGTGTATGGACTGGTGGGAGATGTAAGGCTGTGTATGGACTGGTGGGAGATGGATGGCTGTGTATGGACTGGTGGGAGATGGATGGCTGTGTATGGACTGGTGGGAGATGGATGGCTGTGTATGGACTGGTGGGAGATGTATGGCTGTGTATGGACTGGTGGGAGATGTATGACTGTGTATGGAGTAATGGGAGATGGATGGCTCTGTATGGACTGGTGGGAGATGGATGGCTGTGTATGGACTGGTGGGATATGTATGGCTGTGTATGGACTGTTGGGAGATGGATGGCTGTGTATGGACTGGTGGGAGAAGGATGGCTGTGTATGGACTGGTGGGAGATGTATGGTTCTGTATGGACTGGTGGGAGATGGATGGCTGTGTATGGACTGGTGGGAGATCTATGCCTCTGTATGGACTGGTGGGAGATGGATGGCTGTGTATGGACTGGTGGGAGATGGATGGCTGTGTATGGACTGGTGGGAGATGGATGGCTGTGTATGGACTGGTGGGAGATGTATTGCTGTGTATGGACTGGTGGGAGATGGATGGCTGTGTATGGACTGGTGGGAGATGGATGGCTGTGTATGGACTGGTGGGAGATGTATGGCTGTGTATGGACTGGTGGGAGATGTATGACTGTGTATGGAGTAATGGGAGATGGATGGCTCTGTATGGACTGGTGGGAGATGTATTGCTGTGTATGGACTGGTGGGAGATGTATGGTTCTGTATGGACTGGTGGGAGATGGATGGCTGTGTATGGACTGGTGGGAGATGGATGGCTGTGTATGGACTGGTGGAAGATGTATGGCTGTGTATGGACTGGTGGGAGATGTATGACTGTGTATGGAGTAGTGGGAGATGTATTACTGTGTATGGACTGGTGGGAGATGGATGGCTGTGTATGGACTGGTGGGAGATGGATGGCTGTGTATGGACTGGTGGGAGATGTATGGCTGTGTATGGAGTAGTGGGAGATGTATTGCTGTGTATGGACTGGTGGGAGATGTATGACTGTGTATGGACTGGTGGGAGATGTATTGCTGTGTATGGACTGGTGGGAGATGTATGGTTCTGTATGGACTGGTGGGAGATGGATGGCTGTGTATGGACTGGTGGGAGATGGATGGCTGTGTATGGACTGGTGGAAGATGTATGGCTGTGTATGGACTGGTGGGAGATGTATGACTGTGTATGGAGTAGTGGGAGATGTATTACTGTGTATGGACTGGTGGGAGATGGATGGCTGTGTATGGACTGGTGGGAGATGTATGGCTGTGTATGGAGTAGTGGGAGATGTATTGCTGTGTATGGACTGGTGGGAGATGGATGGCTGTGTATGGACTGGTGGGAGATGTATGGCTGTGTATGGAGTAGTGGGAGATGTATTGCTGTGTATGGACTGGTGGGAGATGTATGACTGTGTATGGACTGGTGGGAGATGTATTGCTGTGTATGGACTGGTGGGAGATGTATGGTTCTGTATGGACTGTGGGAGATGGATGGCTGTGTATGGACTGGTGGGAGATGGATGGTTGTGTATGGACTGGTGGGAGATGGATGGTTGTGTATGGACTGGTGGGAGATGTATGGCTGTGTATGGACTGGTGGGAGATCTATGCCTCTGTATGGACTGGTGGGCTATGGATGGCTGTGTATGGACTGGTGGGAGATGTATGGCTGTGCATGGACTGGTGGGAGATGTATGGCTGTGTATGGACTGGTGGGAGATGTATGGCTGTGCATGGACTGGTGGGAGATGTATGGCTGTGTATGGACTGGTGGGAGATGTATGGCTGTGTATGGATTGGTGGGAGATGTATTGCTGTGTATGGACTGGTGGGAGATGTATGGCTGTGTATGGACTGGTGGGAGATCTATGCCTCTGTATGGACTGGTGGGAGATGGATGGCTGTGTATGGACTGGTGGGAGATGGATGGCTGTGTATGGACTGGTGGGAGATGGATGGCTGTGTATGGACTGGTGGGAGATGGATGGCTGTGTATGGACTGGTGGGAGATGGATGGCTGTGTATGGACTGGTGGGAGATCTATGCCTCTGTATGGACTGGTGGGAGATGGATGGCTGTGTAAGGACTGGTGGGAGATGGATGGCTGTGTATGGACTGGTGGGAGATGGATGGCTATGTATGGACTGGTGGGAGATGGATGGCTGTGTATGGACTGGTGGGAGATGGATGACTGTGTATGGACTGGTGGGAGATGTATGGCTGTGTATGGACTGGTGGGAGATGTATGGCTGTGCATGGACTGGTGGGAGATGTATGACTGTGTATGGACTGGTGGGAGATGGATTGCTGTGTATGGACTGGTGGGAGATGTATGGCTGTGTATGGATTGGTGGGAGATGTATTGCTGTGTATGGACTGGTGGGAGATGTATGGCTGTGTATGGACTGGTGGGAGATGTATTGCTGTGTATGGACTGGTGGGAGATGGATGGCTGTGTATGGACTGGTGGGAGATGGATGGCTGTGTATGGACTGGTGGGAGATGTATGGCTGTGTATGGACTGGTGGGAGATGTATGGCTGTGCATGGACTGGTGGGAGATGTATGGCTGTGTATGGACTGGTGGGAGATGTATGGCTGTGCATGGACTGGTGGGAGATGTATGACTGTGTATGGACTGGTGGAAGATGTATGACTGTGTATGGATTGGTGGGAGATGTATTGCTGTGTATGGACTGGTGGGAGATGTATGGCTGTGTATGGACTGGTGGGAGATCTATGCCTCTGTATGGACTGGTGGGAGATGGATGGCTGTGTATGGACTGGTGGGAGATGGATGGCTGTGTATGGACTGGTGGGAGATGGATGGCTGTGTATGGACTGGTGGGAGATGGATTGCTGTGTATGGACTGGTGGGAGATGGATGGCTGTGTATGGACTGGTGGGAGATCTATGTCTCTATATGGACTGGTGGGAGATGGATGGCTGTGTATGGACTGGTGGGAGATGGATGGCTGTGTATGGACTGGTGGGAGATGGATGGCTGTGTATGGACTGGTGGGAGATGGATGGCTGTGTATGGACTGGTGGGAGATGGATGACTGTGTATGGACTGGTGGGAGATGTATGGCTGTGTATGGACTGGTGGGAGATGTATGGCTGTGCATGGACTGGTGGGAGATGTATGACTGTGTATGGACTGGTGGGAGATGGATTGCTGTGTATGGACTGGTGGGAGATGTATGGCTGTGTATGGATTGGTGGGAGATGTATTGCTGTGTATGGACTGGTGGGAGATGTATGGCTGTGTATGGACTGGTGGGAGATGTATTGCTGTGTATGGACTGGTGGGAGATGGATGGCTGTGTATGGACTGGTGGGAGATGGATGGCTGTGTATGGACTGGTGGGAGATGTATGACTGTGTATGGATTGGTGGGAGATGTATTGCTGTGTATGGACTGGTGGGAGATGGATGGCTGTGTATGGACTGGTGGAAGATGTATGGCTGTGTATGGACTGGTGGGAGATGTATTGCTGTGTATGGACTGGTGGGAGATGGATGGCTGTGTATGGACTGGTGGGAGATGTATTGCTGTGTATGGACTGGTGGGAGATGGATGGCTGTGTATGGACTGGTGGGAGATGGATGGCTGTGTATGGACTGGTGGGAGATGTATGACTGTGTATGGACTGGTGGGAGATGTATTGCTGTGTATGGACTGGTGGGAGATGTATGGCTGTGTATGGACTGGTGGAAGATGGATGGCTGTGTATGGACTGGTGGGAGATGGATGGCTGTGTATGGACTGGTGGGAGATGTATGGCTGTGTATGGACTGGTGGGAGATGGATGGCTGTGTATGGACTGGTGGAAGATGGATGGCTGTGTATGGACTGGTGGGAGATGTATGACTGTGTATGGACTGGTGGGAGATGTATTGCTGTGTATGGACTGGTGGGAGATGGATGACTGTGCATGGACTGGTGGGAGATGTATGACTGTGCATGGACTGGTGGGAGATGTATGACTGTGTGTGGACTGGTGGGAGATGTATGGCTGTGTATGGACTGGTGGGAGATGTATGGCTGTGCATGGACTGGTGGGAGATGTATGACTGTGTATGGACTGGTGGGAGATGGATTGCTGTGTATGGACTGGTGGGAGATGGATGGCTGTGTATGGACTGGTGGGAGATGGATGGCTGTGTATGGACTGGTGGGAGATGGATGGCTGTGTATGGACTGGTGGGAGATGGATGGCTGTGTATGGACTGGTGGGAGATCTATGCCTCTGTATGGACTGGTGGGAGATGGATGGCTGTGTAAGGACTGGTGGGAGATGGATGGCTGTGTATGGACTGGTGGGAGATGGATGGCTGTGTATGGACTGGTGGGAGATGGATGGCTGTGTATGGACTGGTGGGAGATGGATGACTGTGTATGGACTGGTGGGAGATGTATGGCTGTGTATGGACTGGTGGGAGATGTATGGCTGTGCATGGACTGGTGGGAGATGTATGACTGTGTATGGACTGGTGGGAGATGGATTGCTGTGTATGGACTGGTGGGAGATGTATGGCTGTGTATGGATTGGTGGGAGATGTATTGCTGTGTATGGACTGGTGGGAGATGTATGGCTGTGTATGGACTGGTGGGAGATGTATTGCTGTGTATGGACTGGTGGGAGATGGATGGCTGTGTATGGACTGGTGGGAGATGGATGGCTGTGTATGGACTGGTGGGAGATGTATGGCTGTGTATGGACTGGTGGGAGATGTATGGCTGTGCATGGACTGGTGGGAGATGTATGGCTGTGTATGGACTGGTGGGAGATGTATGGCTGTGCATGGACTGGTGGGAGATGTATGACTGTGTATGGACTGGTGGAAGATGTATGACTGTGTATGGATTGGTGGGAGATGTATTGCTGTGTATGGACTGGTGGGAGATGTATGGCTGTGTATGGACTGGTGGGAGATCTATGCCTCTGTATGGACTGGTGGGAGATGGATGGCTGTGTATGGACTGGTGGGAGATGGATGGCTGTGTATGGACTGGTGGGAGATGGATGGCTGTGTATGGACTGGTGGGAGATGGATTGCTGTGTATGGACTGGTGGGAGATGGATGGCTGTGTATGGACTGGTGGGAGATCTATGTCTCTATATGGACTGGTGGGAGATGGATGGCTGTGTATGGACTGGTGGGAGATGGATGGCTGTGTATGGACTGGTGGGAGATGGATGGCTGTGTATGGACTGGTGGGAGATGGATGGCTGTGTATGGACTGGTGGGAGATGGATGACTGTGTATGGACTGGTGGGAGATGTATGGCTGTGTATGGACTGGTGGGAGATGTATGGCTGTGCATGGACTGGTGGGAGATGTATGACTGTGTATGGACTGGTGGGAGATGGATTGCTGTGTATGGACTGGTGGGAGATGTATGGCTGTGTATGGATTGGTGGGAGATGTATTGCTGTGTATGGACTGGTGGGAGATGTATGGCTGTGTATGGACTGGTGGGAGATGTATTGCTGTGTATGGACTGGTGGGAGATGGATGGCTGTGTATGGACTGGTGGGAGATGGATGGCTGTGTATGGACTGGTGGGAGATGTATGACTGTGTATGGATTGGTGGGAGATGTATTGCTGTGTATGGACTGGTGGGAGATGGATGGCTGTGTATGGACTGGTGGAAGATGTATGGCTGTGTATGGACTGGTGGGAGATGTATTGCTGTGTATGGACTGGTGGGAGATGGATGGCTGTGTATGGACTGGTGGGAGATGTATTGCTGTGTATGGACTGGTGGGAGATGGATGGCTGTGTATGGACTGGTGGGAGATGGATGGCTGTGTATGGACTGGTGGGAGATGTATGACTGTGTATGGACTGGTGGGAGATGTATTGCTGTGTATGGACTGGTGGGAGATGTATGGCTGTGTATGGACTGGTGGAAGATGGATGGCTGTGTATGGACTGGTGGGAGATGGATGGCTGTGTATGGACTGGTGGGAGATGTATGGCTGTGTATGGACTGGTGGGAGATGGATGGCTGTGTATGGACTGGTGGAAGATGGATGGCTGTGTATGGACTGGTGGGAGATGTATGACTGTGTATGGACTGGTGGGAGATGTATTGCTGTGTATGGACTGGTGGGAGATGGATGACTGTGCATGGACTGGTGGGAGATGTATGACTGTGCATGGACTGGTGGGAGATGTATGACTGTGTGTGGACTGGTGGGAGATGTATGGCTGTGTATGGACTGGTGGGAGATGTATGGCTGTGCATGGACTGGTGGGAGATGTATGACTGTGTATGGACTGGTGGGAGATGGATTGCTGTGTATGGACTGGTGGGAGATGTATGGCTGTGTATGGACTGGTGGGAGATGTATTGCTGTGTATGGACTGGTGGGAGATGTATGACTGTCTATGGACTGGTGGGAGATGTATTGCTGTGTATGGACTGGTGGGAGATGGATGACTGTGTATGGATTGGTGGGAGATGTATTGCTGTGTATGGACTGGTGGGAGATGTATGACTGTGTATGGACTGGTGGGAGATGTATTGCTGTGTATGGACTGGTGGGAGATGGATGACTGTGCATGGACTGGTGGGAGATGTATGACTGTGCATGGAGTGGTGGGAGATGTATGACTGTGTATGGACTGGTGTGAAATGTATGGCTGTGTATGGACTGGTGGGAGATGTATGGCTGTGTATGGACTGGTGGGAGATGGATTGCTGTGTATGGACTGGTGGGAGATGTATGGCTGTGTATGGACTGGTGGGAGATGTATGACTGTGTATGGATTGGTGGGAGATGTATTGCTGTGTATGGACTGGTGGGAGATGTATGGCTGTGTATGGATTGGTGGGAGATGTATGGCTGTGCATGGACTGGTGGGAGATGTATGGCTGTGTATGGACTGGTGGGAGATGTATGGCTGTGTATGGATTGGTGGGAGATGTATTGCTGTGTATGGACTGGTGGGAGATGTATGGCTGTGTATGGACTGGTGGGAGATCTATGCCTCTGTATGGACTGGTGGGAGATGGATGGCTGTGTATGGACTGGTGGGAGATGGATGGCTGTGTATGGACTGGTGGGAGATGGATGGCTGTGTATGGACTGGTGGGAGATGGATGGCTGTGTATGGACTGGTGGGAGATGGATGGCTGTGTATGGACTGGTGGGAGATCTATGCCTCTGTATGGACTGGTGGGAGATGGATGGCTGTGTAAGGACTGGTGGGAGATGGATGGCTGTGTATGGACTGGTGGGAGATGGATGGCTGTGTATGGACTGGTGGGAGATGGATGGCTGTGTATGGACTGGTGGGAGATGGATGACTGTGTATGGACTGGTGGGAGATGTATGGCTGTGTATGGACTGGTGGGAGATGTATGGCTGTGCATGGACTGGTGGGAGATGTATGACTGTGTATGGACTGGTGGGAGATGGATTGCTGTGTATGGACTGGTGGGAGATGTATGGCTGTGTATGGATTGGTGGGAGATGTATTGCTGTGTATGGACTGGTGGGAGATGTATGGCTGTGTATGGACTGGTGGGAGATGTATTGCTGTGTATGGACTGGTGGGAGATGGATGGCTGTGTATGGACTGGTGGGAGATGGATGGCTGTGTATGGACTGGTGGGAGATGTATGGCTGTGTATGGACTGGTGGGAGATGTATGGCTGTGCATGGACTGGTGGGAGATGTATGGCTGTGTATGGACTGGTGGGAGATGTATGGCTGTGCATGGACTGGTGGGAGATGTATGACTGTGTATGGACTGGTGGAAGATGTATGACTGTGTATGGATTGGTGGGAGATGTATTGCTGTGTATGGACTGGTGGGAGATGTATGGCTGTGTATGGACTGGTGGGAGATCTATGCCTCTGTATGGACTGGTGGGAGATGGATGGCTGTGTATGGACTGGTGGGAGATGGATGGCTGTGTATGGACTGGTGGGAGATGGATGGCTGTGTATGGACTGGTGGGAGATGGATTGCTGTGTATGGACTGGTGGGAGATGGATGGCTGTGTATGGACTGGTGGGAGATCTATGTCTCTGTATGGACTGGTGGGAGATGGATGGCTGTGTATGGACTGGTGGGAGATGGATGGCTGTGTATGGACTGGTGGGAGATGGATGGCTGTGTATGGACTGGTGGGAGATGGATGGCTGTGTATGGACTGGTGGGAGATGGATGACTGTGTATGGACTGGTGGGAGATGTATGGCTGTGTATGGACTGGTGGGAGATGTATGGCTGTGCATGGACTGGTGGGAGATGTATGACTGTGTATGGACTGGTGGGAGATGGATTGCTGTGTATGGACTGGTGGGAGATGTATGGCTGTGTATGGATTGGTGGGAGATGTATTGCTGTGTATGGACTGGTGGGAGATGGATGGCTGTGTATGGACTGGTGGGAGATGGATGGCTGTGTATGGACTGGTGGGAGATGTATGACTGTGTATGGATTGGTGGGAGATGTATTGCTGTGTATGGACTGGTGGGAGATGGATGGCTGTGTATGGACTGGTGGAAGATGTATGGCTGTGTATGGACTGGTGGGAGATGTATTGCTGTGTATGGACTGGTGGGAGATGGATGGCTGTGTATGGACTGGTGGGAGATGTATTGCTGTGTATGGACTGGTGGGAGATGGATGGCTGTGTATGGACTGGTGGGAGATGGATGGCTGTGTATGGACTGGTGGGAGATGTATGACTGTGTATGGACTGGTGGGAGATGTATTGCTGTGTATGGACTGGTGGGAGATGTATGGCTGTGTATGGACTGGTGGAAGATGGATGGCTGTGTATGGACTGGTGGGAGATGGATGGCTGTGTATGGACTGGTGGGAGATGTATGGCTGTGTATGGACTGGTGGGAGATGGATGGCTGTGTATGGACTGGTGGAAGATGGATGGCTGTGTATGGACTGGTGGGAGATGTATGACTGTGTATGGACTGGTGGGAGATGTATTGCTGTGTATGGACTGGTGGGAGATGGATGACTGTGCATGGACTGGTGGGAGATGTATGACTGTGCATGGACTGGTGGGAGATGTATGACTGTGTGTGGACTGGTGGGAGATGTATGGCTGTGTATGGACTGGTGGGAGATGTATGGCTGTGCATGGACTGGTGGGAGATGTATGACTGTGTATGGACTGGTGGGAGATGGATTGCTGTGTATGGACTGGTGGGAGATGTATGGCTGTGTATGGACTGGTGGGAGATGTATTGCTGTGTATGGACTGGTGGGAGATGTATGACTGTCTATGGACTGGTGGGAGATGTATTGCTGTGTATGGACTGGTGGGAGATGGATGACTGTGTATGGATTGGTGGGAGATGTATTGCTGTGTATGGACTGGTGGGAGATGTATGACTGTGTATGGACTGGTGGGAGATGTATTGCTGTGTATGGACTGGTGGGAGATGGATGACTGTGCATGGACTGGTGGGAGATGTATGACTGTGCATGGAGTGGTGGGAGATGTATGACTGTGTATGGACTGGTGTGAAATGTATGGCTGTGTATGGACTGGTGGGAGATGTATGGCTGTGTATGGACTGGTGGGAGATGGATTGCTGTGTATGGACTGGTGGGAGATGTATGGCTGTGTATGGACTGGTGGGAGATGTATGACTGTGTATGGATTGGTGGGAGATGTATTGCTGTGTATGGACTGGTGGGAGATGTATGGCTGTGTATGGACTGGTGGGAGATGTATGGCTGTGTATGGACTGGTGGGAGATGTATGGCTGCGTATGGACTGGTGGGAGATGTATGGCTGTGTATGGACTGGTGGGAGATGTATGGCTGTGTATGGACTGGTGGAAGATGGATGGCTGTGTATGGACTGGTGGGAGATGGATGGCTGTGTATGGACTGGTGGGAGATGGATTGCTGTGTATGGACTGGTGGGAGATGTATGGCTGTGTATGGACTGGTGGGAGATGGATGTCTGTGTATGAACTGGTGGAAGATGGATGGCTGTGTATGGACTGGTGGGAGATGTATGACTGTGTATGGACTGGTGGGAGATGGATGGCTGTGTATGGACTGGTGGGAGATGTATGACTGTGTATGGACTGGTGGGAGATGTATTGCTGTGTATGGACTGGTGGGAGATGTATGGTTCTGTATGGACTGGTGGGAGATGGATGGCTGTGTATGGACTGGTGGGAGATGGATGGCTGTGTATGGACTGGTGGAAGATGGATGGCTATGTATGGACTGGTGGGAGATGGATGGCTGTGTATGGACTGGTGGGAGATGGATGGCTGTGTATGGACTGGTGGGAGATGTATGACTGTGTATGGACTGGTGGGAGATGTATTGCTGTGTATGGACTGGTGGGAGATGTATGGTTCTGTATGGACTGTGGGAGATGGATGGCTGTGTATGGACTGGTGGGAGATGGATGGTTGTGTATGGACTGGTGGGAGATGGATGGTTGTGTATGGACTGGTGGGAGATGTATGACTGTGTATGGACTGGTGGGAGATGGATGGCTGTGTATGGACTGGTGGGAGATGTATGACTGTGTATGGACTGGTGGGAGATGTATTGCTGTGTATGGACTGGTGGGAGATGTATGGTTCTGTATGGACTGGTGGGAGATGGATGGCTGTGTATGGACTGGTGGGAGATGGATGGCTGTGTATGGACTGGTGGAAGATGGATGGCTATGTATGGACTGGTGGGAGATGGATGGCTGTGTATGGACTGGTGGGAGATGGATGGCTGTGTATGGACTGGTGGGAGATGTATGACTGTGTATGGACTGGTGGGAGATGTATTGCTGTGTATGGACTGGTGGGAGATGTATGGTTCTGTATGGACTGGTGGGAGATGGATGGCTGTGTATGGACTGGTGGGAGATGGATGGCTGTGTATGGACTGGTGGAAGATGTATGGCTGTGTATGGACTGGTGGGAGATGTATGACTGTGTATGGAGTAGTGGGAGATGTATTACTGTGTATGGACTGGTGGGAGATGGATGGCTGTGTATGGACTGGTGGGAGATGGATGGCTGTGTATGGACTGGTGGGAGATGTATGGCTGTGTATGGAGTAGTGGGAGATGTATTGCTGTGTATGGACTGGTGGGAGATGTATGACTGTGTATGGACTGGTGGGAGATGTATTGCTGTGTATGGACTGGTGGGAGATGTATGGTTCTGTATGGACTGTGGGAGATGGATGGCTGTGTATGGACTGGTGGGAGATGGATGGTTGTGTATGGACTGGTGGGAGATGGATGGTTGTGTATGGACTGGTGGGAGATGTAAGGCTGTGTATGGACTGGTGGGAGATGGATGGCTGTGTATGGACTGGTGGGAGATGGATGGCTGTGTATGGACTGGTGGGAGATGGATGGCTGTGTATGGACTGGTGGGAGATGTATGGCTGTGTATGGACTGGTGGGAGATGTATGACTGTGTATGGAGTAATGGGAGATGGATGGCTCTGTATGGACTGGTGGGAGATGGATGGCTGTGTATGGACTGGTGGGATATGTATGGCTGTGTATGGACTGTTGGGAGATGGATGGCTGTGTATGGACTGGTGGGAGATGGATGGCTGTGTATGGACTGGTGGGAGATGTATGGTTCTGTATGGACTGGTGGGAGATGGATGGCTGTGTATGGACTGGTGGGAGATCTATGCCTCTGTATGGACTGGTGGGAGATGGATGGCTGTGTATGGACTGGTGGGAGATGGATGGCTGTGTATGGACTGGTGGGAGATGGATGGCTGTGTATGGACTGGTGGGAGATGTATTGCTGTGTATGGACTGGTGGGAGATGGATGGCTGTGTATGGACTGGTGGGAGATGGATGGCTGTGTATGGACTGGTGGGAGATGGATGGCTGTGTATGGACTGGTGGGAGATGTATGACTGTGTATGGAGTAATGGGAGATGGATGGCTCTGTATGGACTAGTGGGAGATGGATGGCTGTGTATGACCACTGTACTATAGACACACAACAGAGTCTATAGTACAGTGGTTAGGTGTGCAGGCTTGCAAACAGAGAGCTGTGAGTTTGAACCCCAGCAACGAAAGTTAATTTTGAAAACCAGGGATTCAAGCTTCAGGAGGCTAATTTGCATATTCCAGGTGCCTTCTGGGAGAAGCGAAGTCTCCCTAAGCTAGAAGATCGTTGGGTACAGCCGGGACCAGCTGCTTCGAAAGCATCACCAAACCAGGGATTCAAGCTTCAGGAGGCTAATTTGCATATTCCAGGTGCCTTCTGGGAGAAGCGAAGTCTCCCTAAGCTAGAAGATCGTTGGGTACAGCCGGGACCAGCTGCTTCGAAAGCATCACCAAACCAGGGATTCAAGCTTCAGGAGGCTAATTTGCATATTCCAGGTGCCTTCTGGGAGAAGCGAAGTCTCCCTAAGCTAGAAGATCGTTGGGTACAGCCGGGACCAGCTGCTTCGAAAGCATCACCAAACCAGGGATTCAAGCTTCAGGAGGCTAATTTGCATATTCCAGGTGCCTTCTGGGAGAAGCGAAGTCTCCCTAAGCTAGAAGATCGTTGGGTACAGCCGGGACCAGCTGCTTCGAAAGCATCACCAAACCAGGGATTCAAGCTTCAGGAGGCTAATTTGCATATTCCAGGTGCCTTCTGGGAGAAGCGAAGTCTCCCTAAGCTAGAAGATCGTTGGGTACAGCCGGGACCAGCTGCTTCGAAAGCATCACCAAACCAGGGATTCAAGCTTCAGGAGGCTAATTTGCATATTCCAGGTGCCTTCTGGGAGAAGCGAAGTCTCCCTAAGCTAGAAGATCGTTGGGTACAGCCGGGACCAGCTGCTTCGAAAGCATCACCAAACCAGGGATTCAAGCTTCAGGAGGCTAATTTGCATATTCCAGGTGCCTTCTGGGAGAAGCGAAGTCTCCCTAAGCTAGAAGATCGTTGGGTACAGCCGGGACCAGCTGCTTCGAAAGCATCACCAAACCAGGGATTCAAGCTTCAGGAGGCTAATTTGCATATTCCAGGTGCCTTCTGGGAGAAGCGAAGTCTCCCTAAGCTAGAAGATCGTTGGGTACAGCCGGGACCAGCTGCTTCGAAAGCATCACCAAACCAGGGATTCAAGCTTCAGGAGGCTAATTTGCATATTCCAGGTGCCTTCTGGGAGAAGCGAAGTCTCCCTAAGCTAGAAGATCGTTGGGTACAGCCGGGACCAGCTGCTTCGAAAGCATCACCAAACCAGGGATTCAAGCTTCAGGAGGCTAATTTGCATATTCCAGGTGCCTTCTGGGAGAAGCGAAGTCTCCCTAAGCTAGAAGATCGTTGGGTACAGCCGGGACCAGCTGCTTCGAAAGCATCACCAAACCAGGGATTCAAGCTTCAGGAGGCTAATTTGCATATTCCAGGTGCCTTCTGGGAGAAGCGAAGTCTCCCTAAGCTAGAAGATCGTTGGGTACAGCCGGGACCAGCTGCTTCGAAAGCATCACCAAACCAGGGATTCAAGCTTCAGGAGGCTAATTTGCATATTCCAGGTGCCTTCTGGGAGAAGCGAAGTCTCCCTAAGCTAGAAGATCGTTGGGTACAGCCGGGACCAGCTGCTTCGAAAGCATCACCAAACCAGGGATTCAAGCTTCAGGAGGCTAATTTGCATATTCCAGGTGCCTTCTGGGAGAAGCGAAGTCTCCCTAAGCTAGAAGATCGTTGGGTACAGCCGGGACCAGCTGCTTCGAAAGCATCACCAAACCAGGGATTCAAGCTTCAGGAGGCTAATTTGCATATTCCAGGTGCCTTCTGGGAGAAGCGAAGTCTCCCTAAGCTAGAAGATCGTTGGGTACAGCCGGGACCAGCTGCTTCGAAAGCATCACCAAACCAGGGATTCAAGCTTCAGGAGGCTAATTTGCATATTCCAGGTGCCTTCTGGGAGAAGCGAAGTCTCCCTAAGCTAGAAGATCGTTGGGTACAGCCGGGACCAGCTGCTTCGAAAGCATCACCAAACCAGGGATTCAAGCTTCAGGAGGCTAATTTGCATATTCCAGGTGCCTTCTGGGAGAAGCGAAGTCTCCCTAAGCTAGAAGATCGTTGGGTACAGCCGGGACCAGCTGCTTCGAAAGCATCACCAAACCAGGGATTCAAGCTTCAGGAGGCTAATTTGCATATTCCAGGTGCCTTCTGGGAGAAGCGAAGTCTCCCTAAGCTAGAAGATCGTTGGGTACAGCCGGGACCAGCTGCTTCGAAAGCATCACCAAACCGCGCGCCGTAAGGCGCGCGAATTTTTGCCTGTAGGACATTATTGCAGGAGAGCTTGGCTGAGTAGATTACACAAGAAGGAAAACACACAGCAAGTCAGCAGGATCTAGGAGCAACATGGCAGATGTGACAACCTACATGGTGAGCTGCAGCATGTGCTACATGTTCACAGATCGACCAGAAGAAGAATCCAATTTCACCTGTCAGAAGTGTAGACTAGTGGCCCTTTTAGAAGAAAAGGTGCGGGGTCTGGAAGAAAGAATAGCAACTTTGAAACTCATCAAAGAGAATGAAGACTTTCTAGACAGAACAGAAGCATCTCTACTGGTCACAGAAGGTGCAAAAAGTGTCAGAGAACCTCCAAAAGCAGATGAGTGGAAGCATGTGACCAAAAGAAGCAAGAAGACCATGGAGAAATCACCAACCACACAACTGAAGAACCGATATCAAATCTTTGTAGAGGATGAAGATGGCACACCTAAGAATGAAGCAATACCAGCAAGCAAAAAAGAAAAGGGCACACAGCAACAAGTGACAGCAAAAAGTACAGCCAAGAAGCAACGAAGAGTGGTGGTGGTGGGAGACTCACTACTGAGAGGCACCGAAGCAGCCATCTGCAGACCGGACATAACTGCAAGAGAAGTATGCTGCCTTCCAGGTGCGATGATCAAGGATGTGACCGATAGGATACCAAAGCTCTTCAGCTCCAAGGACGTCCACCCATTTCTTCTGATACATGTTGGCACCAATGACACGGCAAGGAAGGACCTACCGACAATCTGCAAGGACTTTGAAGAGTTGGGGAAGAAAGTAAAAGAACTGGATGCACAGGTAGTTTTTTCTTCTATCCTTCCAGTAGACGGGCATGGCACCAGGAGATGGAACAGGATCCTTGATGCAAACAACTGGCTAAGACGATGGTGCAGACAACAAGGATTTGGATTCCTGGACCACGGTGTGAATTACTGGTATGATGGACTCCTCACCAGAGACGGACTACACCTCAACAAACCTGGGAAACACACATTCGCCAGAAGACTCGCTACACTCATCAGGAGGGCGTTAAACTAGAAGAAGAGGGGACGGGAAGAAAAACATTAGACTCGAACAAAGACGACCCAGGAAAACATACTCAGAAGGGAGGTAAGAACATTTCTAAAACAATCCACAGTGAGGAGATTGGAACAAAACAAAATCCTCTAAACTGCATGCTCGCAAACGCCAGAAGCCTGACAAACAAGATGGAAGAACTAGAAGCAGAAATATCTACAGGTAACTTTGACATAGTGGGAATAACCGAGACATGGTTAGATGAAAGCTATGACTGGGCAGTTAACTTACAGGGTTACAGTCTGTTTAGAAAGGATCGTAAAAATCGGAGAGGAGGAGGGGTTTGTCTCTATGTAAAGTCTTGTCTAAAGTCCACTTTAAGGGAGGATATTAGCGAAGGGAATGAGGATGTCGAGTCCATATGGGTTGAAATTCATGGAGGGAAAAATGGTAACAAAATTCTCATTGGGGTCTGTTACAAACCCCCAAATATAACAGAAACCATGGAAAGTCTACTTCTAAAGCAGATAGATGAAGCTGCAACCCATAATGAGGTCCTGGTTATGGGGGACTTTAACTACCCGGATATTAACTGGGAAACAGAAACCTGTGAAACCCATAAAGGCAACAGGTTTCTGCTAATAACCAAGAAAAATTATCTTTCACAATTGGTGCAGAATCCAACCAGAGGAGCAGCACTTTTAGACCTAATACTATCTAATAGACCTGACAGAATAACAAATCTGCAGGTGGTCGGGCATCTAGGAAATAGCGACCACAATATTGTACAGTTTCACCTGTCTTTCACTAGGGGGACTTGTCAGGGAGTCACAAAAACATTGAACTTTAGGAAGGCAAAGTTTGAACAGCTTAGAGATGCCCTTAATCTGGTAGACTGGGACAATATCCTCAGAAATGAGAATACAGATAATAAATGGGAAATGTTTAAGAACATCCTAAATAGGCAGTGTAAGCGGTTTATACCTTGTGGGAATAAAAGGACTAGAAATAGGAAAAACCCAATGTGGCTAAACAAAGAAGTAAGACAGGCAATTAACAGTAAAAAGAAAGCATTTGCACTACTAAAGCAGGATGGCACCATTGAAGCTCTAAAAAACTATAGGGAGAAAAATACTTTATCTAAAAAACTAATTAAAGCTGCCAAAAAGGAAACAGAGAAGCACATTGCTAAGGAGAGTAAAACTAATCCCAAACTGTTCTTCAACTATATCAATAGTAAAAGAATAAAAACTGAAAATGTAGGCCCTTAAAAAATAGTGAGGAAAGAATGGTTGTAGATGACGAGGAAAAAGCTAACATATTAAACACCTTCTTCTCCACGGTATTCACGGTGGAAAATGAAATGCTAGGTGAAATCCCAAGAAACAATGAAAACCCTATATTAAGGGTCACCAATCTAACCCAAGAAGAGGTGCGAAACCGGCTAAATAAGATTAAAATAGATAAATCTCCGGGTCCGGATGGCATACACCCACGAGTACTAAGAGAACTAAGTAATGTAATAGATAAACCATTATTTCTTATTTTTAGGGACTCTATAGCGACAGGGTCTGTTCCGCAGGACTGGCGCATAGCAAATGTGGTGCCAATATTCAAAAAGGGCTCTAAAAGTGAACCTGGAAATTATAGGCCAGTAAGTCTAACCTCTATTGTTGGTAAAATATTTGAAGGGTTTCTGAGGGATGTTATTCTTGATTTTCTCAATGAGAATAACTGTTTAACTCCATATCAGCATGGGTTTATGAGAAATCACTCCTGTCAAACCAATCTAATCAGTTTTTATGAAGAGGTAAGCTATAGACTGGACCACGGTGAGTCATTGGACGTGGTATATCTCGATTTTTCCAAAGCGTTTGATACCGTGCCGCACAAGAGGTTGGTACACAAAATGAGAATGCTTGGTCTGGGGGAAAATGTGTGTAAATGGGTTAGTAACTGGCTTAGTGATAGAAAGCAGAGGGTGGTTATAAATGGTATAGTCTCTAACTGGGTCGCTGTGGCCAGTGGGGTACCGCAGGGGTCGGTATTGGGACCTGTTCTCTTCAACATATTCATTAATGATCTGGTAGAAGGTTTACACAGTAAAATATCGATATTTGCAGATGATACAAAACTATGTAAAGCAGTTAATACAAGAGAAGATAGTATTCTGCTACAGATGGATCTGGATAAGTTGGAAACTTGGGCTGAAAGGTGGCAGATGAGGTTTAACAATGATAAATGTAAGGTTATACACATGGGAAGAGGGAATCAATATCACCATTACACACTGAACGGGAAACCACTGGGTAAATCTGACAGGGAGAAGGACTTGGGGATCCTAGTTAATGATAAACTTACCTGGAGCAGCCAGTGCCAGGCAGCAGCTGCCAAGGCAAACAGGATCATGGGGTGCATTAAAAGAGGTCTGGATACACATGATGAGAGCATTATACTGCCTCTGTACAAATCCCTAGTTAGACCGCACATGGAGTACTGTGTCCAGTTTTGGGCACCGGTGCTCAGGAAGGATATAATGGAACTAGAGAGAGTACAAAGGAGGGCAACAAAATTAATAAAGGGGATGGGAGAACTACAATACCCAGATAGATTAGCGAAATTAGGATTATTTAGTCTAGAAAAAAGACGACTGAGGGGCGATCTAATAACCATGTATAAGTATATAAGGGGACAATACAAATATCTCGCTGAGGATCTGTTTATACCAAGGAAGGTGACGGGCACAAGGGGGCATTCTTTGCGTCTGGAGGAGAGAAGGTTTTTCCACCAACATAGAAGAGGATTCTTTACTGTTAGGGCAGTGAGAATCTGGAATTGCTTGCCTGAGGAGGTGGTGATGGCGAACTCAGTCGAGGGGTTCAAGAGAGGCCTGGATGTCTTCCTGGAGCAGAACAATATTGTATCATACAATTATTAGGTTATGTAGAAGGACGTAGATCTGGGTATTTATTATGATGGAATATAGGCTGAACTGGATGGACAAATGTCTTTTTTCGGCCTTACTAACTATGTTACTATGTTACTATGTTACTATGTATGGACTGGTGGGATATGTATGGCTGTGTATGGACTGTTGGGAGATGGATGGCTGTGTATGGACTGGTGGGAGATGGATGGCTGTGTATGGACTGGTGGGAGATGTATGGTTCTGTATGGACTGGTGGGAGATGGATGGCTGTGTATGGACTGGTGGGAGATCTATGCCTCTGTATGGACTGGTGGGAGATGGATGGCTGTGTATGGACTGGTGGGAGATGGATGGCTGTGTATGGACTGGTGGGAGATGGATGGCTGTGTATGGACTGGTGGGAGATGTATTGCTGTGTATGGACTGGTGGGAGATGGATGGCTGTGTATGGACTGGTGGGAGATGGATGGCTGTGTATGGACTGGTGGGAGATGTATGACTGTGTATGGACTGGTGGGAGATGTATTGCTGTGTATGGACTGGTGGGAGATGTATGGCTGTGTATGGACTGGTGGAAGATGGATGGCTGTGTATGGACTGGTGGGAGATGGATGGCTGTGTATGGACTGGTGGGAGATGGATTGCTGTGTATGGACTGGTGGGAGATGTATGGCTGTGTATGGACTGGTGGGAGATGGATGGCTGTGTATGGACTGGTGGAAGATGGATGGCTGTGTATGGACTGGTGGGAGATGTATGACTGTGTATGGACTGGTGGGAGATGTATTGCTGTGTATGGACTGGTGGGAGATGGATGACTGTGCATGGACTGGTGGGAGATGTATGACTGTGCATGGACTGGTGGGAAATGTATGACTGTGTGTGGACTGGTGGGAGACGTATGGCTGTGTATGGACTGGTGGGAGATGTATGGCTGTGCATGGACTGGTGGGAGATGTATGACTGTGTATGGACTGGTGGGAGATGGATTGCTGTGTATTGACCGGTGGGAGATGTATGGCTGTGTATGGACTGGTGGGAGATGTATTGCTGTGTATGGACTGGTGGGAGATGTATGACTGTGTATGGACTGGTGGGAGATGTATTGCTGTGTATGGACTGGTGGGAGATGGATGACTGTGTATGGATTTGTGGGAGATGTATTGCTGTGTATGGACTGGTGGGAGATGTATGACTGTGTATGGACTGGTGGGAGATGTATTGCTGTGTATGGACTGGTGGGAGATGGATGACTGTGCATGGACTGGTGGGAGATGTATGACTGTGCATGGAGTGGTGGGAGATGTATGACTGTGTATGGACTGGTGGGAGATGTATGGCTGTGTATGGACTGGTGGGAGATGTATGGCTGTGTATGGACTGGTGGGAGATGGATTGCTGTGTATGGACTGGTGGGAGATGTATGGCTGTGTATGGACTGGTGGGAGATGTATGACTGTGTATGGATTGGTGGGAGATGTATTGCTGTGTATGGACTGGTGGGAGATGTATGGCTGTGTATGGACTGGTGGGAGATGTATGGCTGTGTATGGACTGGTGGGAGATGTATGGCTGCGTATGGACTGGTGGGAGATGTATGGCTGTGTATGGACTGGTGGGAGATGTATGGCTGTGTATGGACTGGTGGAAGATGGATGGCTGTGTATGGACTGGTGGGAGATGGATGGCTGTGTATGGACTGGTGGGAGATGGATTGCTGTGTATGGACTGGTGGGAGATGTATGGCTGTGTATGGACTGGTGGGAGATGGATGTCTGTGTATGGACTGGTGGAAGATGGATGGCTGTGTATGGACTGGTGGGAGATGTATGACTGTGTATGGACTGGTGGGAGATGGATGGCTGTGTATGGACTGGTGGGAGATGTATGACTGTGTATGGACTGGTGGGAGATGTATTGCTGTGTATGGACTGGTGGGAGATGTATGGTTCTGTATGGACTGGTGGGAGATGGATGGCTGTGTATGGACTGGTGGGAGATGGATGGCTGTGTATGGACTGGTGGAAGATGGATGGCTATGTATGGACTGGTGGGAGATGGATGGCTGTGTATGGACTGGTGGGAGATGGATGGCTGTGTATGGACTGGTGGGAGATGTATGACTGTGTATGGACTGGTGGGAGATGTATTGCTGTGTATGGACTGGTGGGAGATGTATGGTTCTGTATGGACTGGTGGGAGATGGATGGCTGTGTATGGACTGGTGGGAGATGGATGGCTGTGTATGGACTGGTGGAAGATGTATGGCTGTGTATGGACTGGTGGGAGATGTATGACTGTGTATGGAGTAGTGGGAGATGTATTACTGTGTATGGACTGGTGGGAGATGGATGGCTGTGTATGGACTGGTGGGAGATGGATGGCTGTGTATGGACTGGTGGGAGATGTATGGCTGTGTATGGAGTAGTGGGAGATGTATTGCTGTGTATGGACTGGTGGGAGATGTATGACTGTGTATGGACTGGTGGGAGATGTATTGCTGTGTATGGACTGGTGGGAGATGTATGGTTCTGTATGGACTGTGGGAGATGGATGGCTGTGTATGGACTGGTGGGAGATGGATGGTTGTGTATGGACTGGTGGGAGATGGATGGTTGTGTATGGACTGGTGGGAGATGTAAGGCTGTGTATGGACTGGTGGGAGATGGATGGCTGTGCATGGACTGGTGGGAGATGTATGGCTGTGTATGGACTGGTGGGAGATGTATGACTGTGTATGGAGTAATGGGAGATGGATGGCTCTGTATGGACTGGTGGTAGATGGATGGCTGTGTATGGACTGGTGGGATATGTATGGCTGTGTATGGACTGTTGGGAGATGGATGGCTGTGTATGGACTGGTGGGAGATGGATGGCTGTGTATGGACTGGTGGGAGATGTATTGCTGTGTATGGACTGGTGGGAGATGTATGGTTCTGTATGGACTGTGGGAGATGGATGGCTGTGTATGGACTGGTGGGAGATGGATGGTTGTGTATGGACTGGTGGGAGATGGATGGCTGTGTATGGACTGGTGGGAGATGTATGACTGTGTATGGACTGGTGGAAGATGGATGGCTGTATATGGACTGGTGGGAGATGTATGACTGTGTATGGACTGGTGGGAGATGGATGGCTGTGTATGGACTGGTGGGAGATGGATGACTGTGTATGGACTGGTGGGAGATGGATGGCTGTGTATGGACTGGTGGGAGATGTATGGCTGTGTATGGTCTAGTGGGAGATGTGTGGCTGTGTATGGACTGGTGGGAGATGGATGGTTGTGTATGGACTGGTGGGAGATGGATGGTTGTGTATGGAGTGGTGGGAGATGTAAGGCTGTGCATGGACTGGTGGGAGATGGATGGCTGTGTATGGACTGGTGGGAGATGGATGGCTGTGTATGGACTGGTGGGAGATGGATGGCTGTGTATGGACTGGTGGGAGATGTATGGCTGTGTATGGACTGGTGGGAGATGTATTGCTGTGTATGGACTGGTGGGAGATGTATGGTTCTGTATGGACTGGTGGGAGATGGATGGCTGTGTATGGACTGGTGGGAGATGGATGGCTGTGTATGGACTGGTGGAAGATGTATGGCTGTGTATGGACTGGTGGGAGATGTATGACTGTGTATGGAGTAGTGGGAGATGTATTACTGTGTATGGACTGGTGGGAGATGGATGGCTGTGTATGGACTGGTGGGAGATGGATGGCTGTGTATGGACTGGTGGGAGATGTATGGCTGTGTATGGAGTAGTGGGAGATGTATTGCTGTGTATGGACTGGTGGGAGATGTATGACTGTGTATGGACTGGTGGGAGATGTATTGCTGTGTATGGACTGGTGGGAGATGTATGGTTCTGTATGGACTGTGGGAGATGGATGGCTGTGTATGGACTGGTGGGAGATGGATGGTTGTGTATGGACTGGTGGGAGATGGATGGTTGTGTATGGACTGGTGGGAGATGTAAGGCTGTGCATGGACTGGTGGGAGATGGATGGCTGTGTATGGACTGGTGGGAGATGGATGGCTGTGTATGGACTGGTGGGAGATGGATGGCTGTGCATGGACTGGTGGGAGATGTATGGCTGTGTATGGACTGGTGGGAGATGTATGACTGTGTATGGAGTAATGGGAGATGGATGGCTCTGTATGGACTGGTGGCAGATGGATGGCTGTGTATGGACTGGTGGGATATGTATGGCTGTGTATGGACTGTTGGGAGATGGATGGCTGTGTATGGACTGGTGGGAGATGGATGGCTGTGTATGGACTGGTGGGAGATGTATGGTTCTGTATGGACTGGTGGGAGATGGATGGCTGTGTATGGACTGGTGGGAGATCTATGCCTCTGTATGGACTGGTGGGAGATGGATGGCTGTGTATGGACTGGTGGGAGATGGATGGCTGTGTATGGACTGGTGGGAGATGTATGACTGTGTATGGACTGGTGGAAGATGGATGGCTGTATATGGACTGGTGGGAGATGTATGACTGTGTATGGACTGGTGGGAGATGGATGGCTGTGTATGGACTGGTGGGAGATGGATGACTGTGTATGGACTGGTGGGAGATGGATGGCTGTGTATGGACTGGTGGGAGATGTATGGCTGTGTATGGTCTAGTGGGAGATGTGTGGCTGTGTATGGACTGGTGGGAGATGGATGGTTGTGTATGGACTGGTGGGAGATGGATGGTTGTGTATGGAGTGGTGGGAGATGTAAGGCTGTGCATGGACTGGTGGGAGATGGATGGCTGTGTATGGACTGGTGGGAGATGGATGGCTGTGTATGGACTGGTGGGAGATGGATGGCTGTGTATGGACTGGTGGGAGATGTATGGCTGTGTATGGACTGGTGGGAGATGTATGACTGTGTATGGAGTAATGGGAGATGGATGGCTCTGTATGGACTGGTGGGAGATGGATGGCTGTTTATGGACTGGTGGGATATGTATGGCTGTGTATGGACTGTTGGGAGATGGATGGCTGTGTATGGACTGGTGGGAGATGGATGGCTGTGTATGGACTGGTGGGAGATGTATGGTTCTCGATGGACTGGTGGGAGATGGATGGCTGTGTATGGACTGGTGGAAGATCTATGCCTCTGTATGGACTGGTGGGAGATGGATGGCTGTGTATGGACTGGTGGGAGATGGATGGCTGTGTATGGACTGGTGGGAGATGTATGACTGTGTATGGACTGGTGGAAGATGGATGGCTGTATATGGACTGGTGGGAGATGTATGACTGTGTATGGACTGGTGGAAGATGGATGGCCATGTATGGACTGGTGGGAGATGGATGGCTGTGTATGGGCTGGTGGGAGATGTATGGCTGTGTATGGACTGGTGGGAGATGTATGGCTGTGTATGGACTGGTGGGAGATAGATGGTTGTGTATGGACTGATGGGAGATGGATGGCTGTGTATGGACTGGTGGGAGATGGATGGTTGTGTATGGACTGTTGGGAGATTTATGGCTGTGTATGGACTGGTGGGAGATGTATGGCTGTGTATGGACTGGTGGGAGATGTATGGCTGTGTATGGACTGGTGGGAGATGGATGGCTGTGTATGGACTGGTGGGAGATGGATGGCTGTGTATGGACTGGTGGGAGATGGATGGCTGTGTATGGAGTAGTGGGAGATGGATGGCTGTGTAATGGACTGGTGGGAGATGTATGACTATGGACTTGTGGGAGATATATGGTTCTGTATGGACTGGTGGGAGATGGATGGCTGTGTATGGAGTAGTGGGAGATGTATGGCTGTGTATGGACTGGTGGGAGATGTATGGCTGTGTATGGACTGGTGGGAGATGTATGGTTCTGTATGGACTGGTGGGAGATGTATGGCTGTGTATGGACTGGTGGGAGATGGATGGCTGTGTATGGACTGGTGGGAGATGGATGGCTGTGTATGGAGTAGTGGGAGATGGATGGCTGTGTAATGGACTGGTGGGAGATGTATGACTGTATGGACTTGTGGGAAATATATGGTTCTGTATGGACTGGTGGGAGATGGATGGCTGTGTATGGAGTAGTGGGAGATGTATGGCTGTGTATGGACTGGTGGGAGATGTATGGCTGTGTATGGACTGGTGGGAGATGTATGGTTCTGTATGGACTGGTGGGATATGTATGGCTGTTTATGGACTGGTGGGAGATGGATGGCTGTGTATGGACTGGTGGGAGATGTATGGCTGCGTATGGACTGGTGGGAGATGGATGGCTGTGTATGGACTGGTGGGAGATGGATGGCTGTGTATGGACTGGTGGGAGATGGATGGCTGTGTATGGACTGGTGGGAGATGTATGGCTGTGTATGGACTGGTGGGAGATGGATGGCTGTGTATGGAGTAGTGGGAGATGAATGGCTGTGTAATGGACTGGTGGGAGATGTATGACTGTATGGACTTGTGGGAGATATATGGTTCTGTATGGACTGGTGGGAGATGGATGGCTGTGTATGGAGTAGTGGGAGATGTATGGCTGTGTATGGACTGGTGGGAGATGTATGGCTGTGTATAGACTGGTGGGAGATGTATGGTTCTGTATGGACTGGTGGGAGATATATGGCTGTGTATGGACTGTTGGGATATGTATGGCTGTGTATGGACTGTTGGGAGATGGATGGCTGTGTATGGACTGGTGGGAGATGGATGGCTGTGTATGGACTGGTGGGAGATGTATGGTTCTGTATGGACTGGTGGGAGATGTATGGTTCTGTATGGACTGGTGGGAGATGTATGGCTGTGTATGGACTGGTGGGAGATGTATGGCTGTGTATGGACTGGTGGGAGATGGATGGCTGTGTATGAACTGGTGGGAGATGGATGGCTGCGTATAGACTTGTGGGAGATGGATGGCTGTGTATGGACTGGTGGGAGATGGATGGCTGTGTATGGACTGATGGGAGATGTATGGCTGTGTATGGACTGGTGGGAGATGGATGGCTGTGTATGGAGTAGTGGGAGATGGATGGCTGTGTAATGGACTGGTGGGAGATGTATGACTGTATGGACTTGTGGGAGATGTATGGTTCTGTATGGACTGGTGGGAGATGGATGGCTGTGTATGGAGTAGTGGGAGATGTATGGCTGTGTATGGACTGGTGGGAGATGGATGGCTGTGTATGGACTGGTGGGAGATGGATGGCTGTGTATGGACTGGTGGGAGATGTATGGCTGTGTATGGACTGGTGGGAGATGTATGGCTGTGTATGGACTGGTGGGAGATGTATGGTTCTGTATGGACTGGTGGGAGATATATTGCTGTGTATGGACTGGTGGAAGATGTATGGCTGTGTATGGACTGGCGGGAGATGTATGGTTCTGTATGGACTGGTGGGAGATGTATGGCTGTGTATGGACTGGTGGGAGATGGATGGTTGTGTATGGACTGGTGGGAGATGTATGACTGTGTATGGACTGGTGGGAGATGTATGGCTGTGTATGGACTGGTGGGAGATGGATGGTTGTGTATGGACTGGTGGGAGATGTATGGCTGTGTATGGACTGGTGGGAGATAGATGGCTGTGTATGGACTGGTGGGAGATGGATGGCTGTGTATGGACTGGTGGGAGATGGATGGCTGTGTATGGAGTAGTGGGAGATGGATGGCTGTGTATGGAGTAGTGGGAGATGGATGGCTCTGTATGGACTGGTGGGAGATGTATGGTTGTGTATGGACTGGTGGGAGATGGATGGCTGTGTATTGGCTGGTGGGAGATGTAAGTCTCTGTATGGACTGGTGGGAGATGTATGGCTGTGTATGGACTGGTGGGAGATATATGGCTGTGTTTGGACTGGTGGGAGATGGATGGCTGTGTATGGACTGGTGGGAGATGTATGGTTCCGTATGGAGTGGTGGGAGATGGATGGCTGTGTATGGACTGGTGGGAGATGGATGGCTGTGTATGGACTGGTGGGAGATGTATGACTGTGTATGGACTGGTGGGAGATGGATGGCTGTGTATGGACTGGTGGGAGATGGATGGCTGTGTATGGACTGGTGGGAGATGGATGACTGTGTATGGACTGGTGGGAGATGTATGACTGTGTATGGACTGGTGGGAGATGGATGGTTGTGTATGGACTGGTGGGAGATGTATGACTGTGTATGGACTGGTGGGAGATGGATGGCTGTGTATGGACTGGTGGGACATGGATGGCTGTATATGGACTGGTGGGAGATGGATGACTGTGTATGGACTGGTGGGAGATGAATGGCTGTGTATGGACTGGTGGGAGATGGATGGCTGTGTATGGACTGGTGGGAGATGGATGGCTGTGTATGGACTGGTGGGAGATGGATGACTGTGTATGGACTGGTGGGAGATGAATGGCTGTGTATGGACTGGTGGGAGATGGATGGCTGTGTATGGACTGGTGGGAGATGGATGGCTGTGTATGGACTGGTGGGAGAAGGATGACTGTGTATGGACTGGTGGGAGATGGATGACTGTGTATGGACTGGTGGGAAATGTATGGCTGTGTATGGACTGGTGGGAGATGGATGACTGTGTATGGACTGGTGGGAGATGGATGGCTGTGTATGGACTGGTGGGAGATGGATGGCTGTGTATGGACTGGTGGGAGATGGATGGCTGTGTATGGACTGGTGGAAGATGGATGGCTGTGTATGGACTGGTGGGAGATGGATGACTGTGTATGGACTGGTGGGAGATGGATGGTTGTGTATGGACTGGTGGGAGATGTATGGCTGTGTATGGACTGGTGGGAGATGGATGGTTGTGTATGGACTGGTGGGAGATGTATGGCTGTGTATGGACTGGTGGGAGATGGATGGCTGTGTATGGACTGGTGGGAGATGTATGGCTGTGTATGGACTGGTGGGAGATGGATGGCTGTGTATGGACTGGTGGTAGATGTATGACTGTCTGTGGGTCAGTTTCACTGGCAGCAGCAGCAGTACAGTTTGGAACATGATGGACAGCCAGGCAGTGGCAGTGACTTCATGTAGCCGGTGATCAATAGCCCTCCCCACCTGTCAACAATGGTAGATCTATTCATTGGCATCAAGAATAGGTGAATGAAAATCGTCACTGATCCATGCCTGATTCGTCTTCACAAATGTAATATTTTCCACGCTCTTGGAGGACAATATTGTCCGCGCCAATGTGAAGACGTCACTTGCCGTGCTAAGGACCTAGTCTGACAGTACACCAAATGCCGGACAAAACAGTATGCAGCGCCCAGAGACCTGGTCGTTGCAGTAACGTTGCTCTGCCACTAAGGGGAGTGATGGTACGTCTGATGGCACTAGAGTTCTTCTGACCAGATATCACTAACACACATTACACTTCACACTCCGGCCACTAGGGGGAGCAAAAGGTTTTATTTATTAGGCCACTCCTCACACTGGTAAAACTAGGGGTTGGATAGGAAGTTAGTCAGAAGCTGACTGGGTTGGATTCATGCAACATCCCGTGGCAGGGGGTGTTGCAGGGAGAAGATTCAGGGGGGTCCCTGTCAGGCGTGGGAACCTGGCAGGTACCTAGCGACAAGAACAGAACGTTACGGAACCGCGCCTGCACACCCCGCGGCGGTATCCTAAGAAAGAGACACGAAGCGAAGGATATTGTGGACAGTGAGAAACGAGATCAAGCACAAAGGAGAGCCAGTAGGAGTCATGCCCGGAGAACGGCAACATCCTACTGAGGCGCGTAGCCGGTGACCGGAACACCGAGGAAGTGACTGACTTTATGCCTTACTTCAAATACCGCAGGACAGTTAATTATAGGTTGGCTGTCTACTTTACATCACCTAAGCAGACATAGGGGGCAACGCGTGGAGAGGGGCGTCTCTAGGGTCCCGGAAGAGCTCCGAGCCTACCCGTCAAACGGGTGCTTCCTAGCCATAACGTACTGGGGGACAGAGAACTAGAAAGAACTGGAACAAATTAGAATGAACGAGAATAGAAGTTGTGAGGACTATCCCGAATGCTCAGCAGGGAAGCACTACAACACACAGGCGCTAGTGGTAGGCAACGATTTCCACCTGTAAAGGGAACTCTGGATGTGCCTTCGGACCGGCTGGTCTCAGAAAGCCCTGTTAACCGTGCTCTGGATTGAGGATCCTGAAGTCTTCAGTAATGAGGTAAAGAGACTGCAACCCTGTGTTCTCGTTATTGTCTGCACCTCACACCATCACCACCTACACTACTGGGAAGCCCTGGGGACATACTTCACCTGTGGGAAGGTACACCATCTAGCTGCCTTCACATCACCCCAGTGGACCCCAAGCAGCGTCGGTCACCCTGACCGAACACCACAGGTGGCATCACAAACCCTTGACAGACTCGTATCACCTTCCATTGGGCTCCCCTTAGCAGGGTCACGGACCGGGTCCAGCCACCGTGACATCCCCAGAACTGAGCCAGCAGAGGACCAGTACCGAGTAACCTGCGGCACTGCGTCTGGGGGCGCTCCAACTTGGCATCACGAACAGGATCGTACTTAAGCCTGAAGGATCAGGTCATGTGTGCCTTGGAACTGTGATTGAATTGTGCTTGAACCGTGATTTATTGCAAGGACTGTGTATTGCTGATTGCCGCAAGATTCCCGCCAAAACCGCCGCCATTATAGCGCCACAAGGAGCGCAGGAGAAGAAGAGGGGCATGGAGTTGTGGGCGTGAGAGAACTGAGAGCGCGAAAAGCAATGGCCGCTCAGTCTAAGTATTGCTGCATTCTGAGGGCGTGCCCGTCAGCCGCTGAAGTCTGCCTTCTCATCCTCTATGGAGAGTGGGGACGGAGCCGTCCGCGAAAAAGAAGATCCAGAGGAGGGGACAAAGATGGCGACTTCCAGGACCCCGCATGGCGACATCCCGGCCCAGGGTGGGGCTACAGCACCTGTACCAGCCCCGGAACCACCGGCGCTGCAGGGGTTGACCGTTGCGGAGCCGCCTAGAGAGGCACCCGACAGGCGGATGATGCCTGATGGCTGGGTGGCCGCAGCCGAGGCCCGGAGGCTGGCGCGTTGCAGAGAGGCCCGCGCTAGTGTGAGTTCCCGGTTGGGCCACCCGACGGAGATCCGTCTTTCGCCCATGTCCCCTCCTTTACCCACTCCGGCCGCGGCAGACCCCCGAACCCGGCCAGGGGATCGTGCACCGCAGGAGCCGGACCTGAAGATCCTGCCGGTGACGGAACATCAGTGGCGCCTGGTGGCGGCATGGAGGAAGCAGCCACGACCAGTGACCATGATTGACCTCACAGAGGAGGTGAAGGTCCCACCATCGCACTGGGGGGTAGTGTGTTGTGAATTCCGTTCTTGGTTGTAAGTAGTATTTTTGTGAGTTCTGCTCTTGGGCTCCTCCTGTGGTCTTTAGTGGTATGACTGCTTCTTGGATTTAGCTTCTCAGCTGTTTCCTTTGATTGTCTTTTGGGCTTGGCTATATTAGTCTGGCCTTAGCCCTCATTCAATGCCAGTTGTCAATTGTCTCTGCCTGGAGTCATTGCTCTTTGGATTGTCCTGACACTCTGACCAAGTTCTGCATAGCTAAGTCCTTCCATGTCCTTTGCAGTTCACTTATTGTGGACTTGTTGTTTTGTACTGTCTTGTTTTTTGCTCATTTGTCCAGTTTATCAGTATGGATCTATTTAGCTAAACTGGAAGCTCTGGGCAGCAGAGTTTGCCCTCCACACCTTTAGTTAGGTGTGGAGATTTTTGCATTTCTCTGCGGTGGACTTTTTCTAGTTTTTTCTACTGACCACACAGAGCTCTTTTCTGTACTTTCCTTTTTAGCTAGAAGTGGCCTCCTGTGCTCAATCTTGTTTCATACTACGTATGTCATTTCCTTCTCCTCTCACAGTCATTACATGTGGGGGGCTGTCTTTCCTTTGGGGATTTTCTCTGAGGCAAGATAGTTTTCCTGCTTCTATCTTTAGGGGTAGTTAGCTCTTAGGCTGTGACGAGTTGCCTAGGGAGCGTTAGGAGCAATCCACGGCTGCTTCTAGTTGTGTGTTGAGCTTAGGGTCTGCGGTCAGTATAGATACCACCTGCTCAGAGCTAGTCTCATGTCGCTCCATAATCACCAGACCATAACAGTACAACTGGCCAAAATTGAACTGAATGCCTCTCAAAAGAAGGAAAAGAAAAGGAGTTTTGAGTCATTTTTTTTTCTTGGGTTTGTTTTGTCTTTTTTTTTCCTCTTGATTTATGGGTGATTCTGGATTTGGATGCAGGCATGGATGTTCAAGGGTTATTTTCTCGTGTGGATCAGCTTGCTGCAAGAGTACAGAATATCCAAGATTTTGTTGTTCAGACTCCGGCCTTAGAGCCTAGAATTCCTACTCCGGATTTGTTTTACGGGGATAGATCTAAGTTTCTGAACTTTAAAAATAATTGCAAATTGTTTTTTGCTCTGAAACCCCGTTCCTCTGGTGATCCCATTCAGCAAGTAAAGATTGTTATTTCTCTGCTACGTGGCGATCCTCAGGACTGGGCATTCTCTATTGAGTCAGGGAATCCGGCATTGCTTAATGTAGATGCATTTTTTCAATCGCTCGGATTATTGTATGACGAACCTAACTCTGTAGAGCATGCTGAGAAAACACTGTTGGCCCTGTGTCAGGGTCAGGAAGCAGCAGAGTTATACTGCCAGAAATTTAGAAAATGGTCTGTGCTCACTGGATGGAATGAGGACGCTCTGGCAGCCATTTTCAGGAAGGGTCTTTCTGAAGCCCTTAAAGATGTTATGGTGGGGTTTCCCACGCTTATTGGTTTGTGCGAATCTATGTCTCTAGCCATTCAGATTGATCGTCGCCTGCGTGAACGCAGGATGGTGCACCATATGGCAGTGACCTCTGACCAGATTCCTGAATCCATGCAATGTGATAGGATTTTGACTAGAGCGGAACAGAGGGGATACAGACGTCAGAATGGGTTGTGTTTTTACTGTGGTGATTCAGCTCATGCTATTTCTGATTGCCCTAAGCGTATTAAGAGGGTCGCCAAATCGGTTACCATTAGTGCTGTGCACCCTAAATTTCTCCTGTCTGTGACCCTGATTTGCTCATTGTCATCTTTTTCTGTCATGGCATTTGTGGATTCAGGCGCTGCTCTGAACTTAATGGACTTAGAATTCGCTAGGCGCTGTGGTTTTTCTTTGCAGCCTTTGCAGAGTCCCATACCCTTGAGGGGTATTGATGCTACACCATTGGCCAAGAATAAATCTCAGTATTGGACTCAGCTGACTATGTGCATGACTCCTGCACATCAGGAAGATTGCCGTTTTCTGGTGTTGCATAATTTGCATGATGATGTTGTACTGGGTTTTCCATGGTTACAAGTACACAATCCAGTGCTGGATTGGAAATCAATGTCTGTGACTAGTTGGGGTTGTCAAGGGGTACATAGTGACGTTCCTCTGATGTCTATTTCCTCTTCCCCCTCTTCTGATGTTCCTGAATTTTTGTCGGATTTCCAGGATGTATTCGATGAGCCCAAGTCCAGTTCCCTTCCTCCACATAGGGACTGTGATTGTGCTATTGATTTGATTCCTGACTGTAAGTTCCCTAAGGGCCGACTTTTCAATCTGTCTGTACCAGAGCATACCGCCATGCGGAGTTATGTTAAGGAGTCTTTAGAGATGGGGCATATTCGGCCGTCTTCGTCACCATTGGGAGCGGGATTCTTTTTTGTTGCCAAGAAGGATGGCTCCTTAAGACCCTGTATTGATTATCGCCTTCTTAATAAGATCACGGTCAAATTCCAATATCCTTTACCTTTGCTCTCTGATTTATTTGCTCAGATTAAGGGGGCTAGTTGGTTTACCAAGATTGACCTTCGAGGGGCATATAATCTTGTTCGTATTAGAAAGGGTGACAAATGGAAAACTGCATTCAATACGCCCGAAGGCCATTTTGAATACCTGGTGATGCCTTTCGGGCTTTCTAATGCTCCTTCTGTGTTTCAGTCCTTTATGCATGATATTTTCCGCAATTATCTCGACAAATTCTTGATTGTGTATTTGGATGATATTTTGATTTTTTCTAATGATTGGGAGTCTCATGTGAAGCAGGTCAGGATGGTGTTCCAGATCCTTCGTGATAATGCTCAATTTGTGAAGGGGTCTAAGTGCCTATTTGGAGTTCAGAAGGTTTCTTTTTTGGGGTTTATTTTTTCCCCTGCGTCTATAGAAATGGATCCTGTTAAGGTCCAAGCCATTCATGACTGGATTCAACCCACATCTGTGAAGAGCCTTCAAAAATTTTTGGGCTTTGCTAATTTTTATCGCAGTTTCATTTCTAACTTCTCTAGTGTGGTTAAACCCCTGACCGATTTGACTAAGAAAGGCGCTGATGTGACTAACTGGTCCTCTGAGGCTGTTGAGCCTTATCAGGAACTTAAACGCCGATTTACTTCTGCCCCTGTCTTGCGTCAGCCGGATGTTTCTCTTCCTTTTCAGGTAGAGGTTGATGCTTCTGAGATTGGGGCAGGGGCCTTTTTGTCACAGAGGAATTCTGATGGTTCCTTGATGAAGCCATGTGCCTTCTTTTCTCGGAAGTTTTCGCCTGCGGAACGCAATTATGATGTCGGCAATCGGGAGTTGTTGGCTATGAAGTGGGCATTTGAGGAGTGGCGTCATTGGCTTGAGGGAGCCAAGCACCGCATTGTGGTCTTGACCGATCATAAGAATCTGATTTACCTTGAGTCGGCCAAGCGGCTGAACCCTAGACAGGCTCGGTGGTCCCTGTTTTTCTCCCGTTTTGATTTTGTGGTCTCGTATCTTCCTGGATCTAAGAATATTAAGGCGGATGCCTTCTCTAGGAGTTTTTTGCCTGATTTCCCTGGTGTCCTTGAGCCGGTTGGCATTCTTAGGGAAGGGGTGATTTTATCTGCCATCTCCCCTGATTTACGGCGGGCGCTTCAGGAGTTTCAGGCTGATAAGCCTGACCGCTGTCCTGTGGGGAAGCTGTTTGTTCCTGATAGGTAGTAAGGTAATTTCTGAGGTCCATTGTTCTGTGTTGGCCGGTCATCCTGGAATTTTTGGTACCAGAGATTTGGTTGCTAGGTCCTTTTGGTGGCCTTCCTTGTCGCGGGATGTGCGTGCTTTTGTGCAATCCTGTGGGACCTGTGCCCGGGCTAAGCCTTGCTGTTCCCGTGCTAGTGGGTTGCTTTCACCTTTGCCCATTCCGGAGAGGCCTTGGACGCATATTTCCATGGATTTTATTTCAGATCTTCCGGTGTCCCAGAGGATGTCTGTTATCTGGGTGGTTTGTGACCGGTTCTCTAAAATGGTTCATTTGGTACCTTTGCCTAAATTGCCTTCCTCCTCCGATTTGGTTCCATTGTTTTTTCAACATGTGGTTCATTTGCATGGCATTCCGGAGAATATTGTGTCTGATAGAGGTTCCCAGTTTGTTTCCAGGTTTTGGCGGGCCTTTTGTGCTAGGATGGGTATTGATTTGTCTTTTTCTTCGGCGTTCCATCCTCAGACAAATGGCCAAACTGAGCAAGCTAATCAAACCTTGGAAACCTATTTGAGATGCTTTGTGTCTGCTGATCACGATGATTGGGTGACTTATTTGCCGTTGGCCGAGTTTGCCCTTAATAATCGGGCCAGTTCGGCTACTTTGGTTTCGCCTTTCTTTTGTAATTTTGGTTTCCATCCTCGTTTTTCTTCAGGGCAGGTTGAGCCTTCTGATTGTCCTGGTGTGGATTCTGTGGTGGACAGGTTGCAGCGGATTTGGACTCATGTGGTGGACAATTTGACGTTGTCCCAGGAAAGGGCTCAGCGTTTTGCTAAACGCCGTCGGTGTGTTGGTCCTCGACTTCGTGTGGGGGATTTGGTCTGGTTATCCTCTCGTCATGTCCCTATGAAGGTTTCTTCCCCTAAGTTCAAGCCTCGATTTATTGGTCCTTATAAGATTTCTGAGATTATCAATCCTGTGTCTTTTCGTTTGGCCCTTCCAGCTTCTTTTTCCATCCACAATGTTTTCCATAGATCTTTGTTGCGGAGATATGTGAAGCCCGTTGTTCCATCTGTTGATCCTCCTGCCCCGGTGTTGGTTGGGGGGGAGTTGGAATATGTGGTTGAGAAAATTTTGGATTCTCGTTTTTCAAGGCGGAAGCTTCAGTATCTTGTCAAGTGGAAGGGTTATGGCCAGGAGGATAATTCTTGGGTTGTTGCCTCCGATGTTCATGCTGCTGAGTTGGTTCGTGCTTTTCATTTGGCTCGTCCTGATAGGCCTGGGGGCTCTGGTGAGGGTTCGGTGACCCCTCCTCAAGGGGGGGGGGTACCGTTGTGAATTCCGTTCTTGGTTGTAAGTAGTATTTTTGTGAGTTCTGCTCTTGGGCTCCTCCTGTGGTCTTTAGTGGTATGACTGCTTCTTGGATTTAGCTTCTCAGCTGTTTCCTTTGATTGTCTTTTGGGCTCGGCTATATTAGTCTGGCCTTAGCCCTCATTCAATGCCAGTTGTCAATTGCCTCTGCCTGGAGTCATTGCTCTTTGGATTGTCCTGACACTCTGACCAAGTTCTGCATAGCTAAGTCCTTCCATGTCCTTTGCAGTTCACTTATTGTGGACTTGTTGTTTTGTACTGTCTTGTTTTTTGCTCATTTGTCCAGTTTATCAGTATGGATCTATTTAGCTAAACTGGAAGCTCTGGGCAGCAGAGTTTGCCCTCCACACCTTTAGTTAGGTGTGGAGATTTTTGCATTTCTCTGCGGTGAACTTTTTCTAGTTTTTTCTACTGACCGCACAGAGCTCTTTTCTGTACTTTCCTTTTTAGCTAGAAGTGGCCTCCTGTGCTCAATCTTGTTTCATACTACGTATGTCATTTCCTTCTCCTCTCACAGTCATTGCATGTGGGGGCTGTCTTTCCTTTGGGGATTTTTTCTGAGGCAAGATAGTTTTCCTGCTTCTATCTTTAGGGGTAGTTAGCTCTTAGGCTCTGACAAGTTGCCTAGGGAGCGTTAGGAGCAATCCACGGCTGCTTCTAGTTGTGTGTTGAGCTTAGGGTCTGCGGTCAGTATAGATACCACCTGCTCAGAGCTAGTCTCATGTCGCTCCATAATCACCAGACCATAACAGTAGTGGTGCTCTTCAACCCCAAGGAAGAAAGGGGAGTCATTCAGGAGATCGGAGAGCCCCTGCAGGTTCATGTCACCCGGAGCGAGGTGGAGCCCTGCTATGGAGCGGTTGATGAGCACCGTGACCTGTAGCCTGGGGATGCCGTGACCTACACCCGATGGCAGAGGGGGACCGACTGGATGGCCAGGGGCGTCCAGCGGTGCGCAGTCCTTCAGGTTGCAGCTGAAACTCCAGAGGGAGAGGCCTCCGCTACTGACCACCAGACTGACCAGGCCCCTCGTGTAACTGTGGGATCCACCCGTTCCCGACCGAGAGGGGTGGTCTGCGAGGTAAGGCCACAGCCTTCGCAGAAATAAACCTCAAAGACCTGAACTTGTACATAGTTATCTAACTGTTTGTTCTCCTTGTTGCTTGCTGCTAAAACCTGTCCAGGGTTAACTCTTAGGGATCCCTTCGTTTACCCGGGATCCCTCTTGTTGTTGGCCTGTTTGTTCATCACTGTTTTAAGACTGCCGAATCATGGACGGTGAATGATTCACAAACTGCTTTGTATATAGTTCGCACCTTATTAAAGGTGCCCTCTACTGGTTTTACAACGAAAGAAGGCTTTGTGAAGAGACTGCTTTGAACACAGCACAGAAGGTCTTGCTTTCAAACAGACTTGCAGACTGAGAAGATCTGCACTGTTGTGAATTCTATTGTCGGGCTCCCTCCTGTGGTCATGAATGGTACTTCGGCTGGTTCTGTCCATGGACTTCCTCTGGTGGGTGTTTCTGAGTTTCACAGGTGACGAGGTTAATTCGTTAGCTGCTGCTCTATTTAACTCCACTTAGATCTTTGCTCCATGCCACCTGTCAATGTTCCAGTATTGGTCTGTTCACTCCTGGATCGTTCTTGTGACCTGTCTTCCCATCAGAAGCTAAGTTCCAGCTTGTATTTCTTTGGTTTGCTATTTTTCTGTCCAGCTTGCTATTTAATTTGTTGTCTTGCTTGCTGGAAGCTCTGGGACGCAGAGAGAGCGCCTCCGCACCGTCAGTGCGGATGGTCTTTTTGCGCCCTCTGCGTGGTCTTTTTGTAGGTTTTTGTGCTGACCGCAAAGTAACCTTTCCTATCCTCGGTCTGTTCAGTAAGTCGGGCCTCACTTTACTAAATCTATTTAATCTGTGTGTTTGTATTTTCATCTTTACTCACAGTCATTATATGTGGGGGGCTGCCTTTTCCTTTGGGGAATTTCTCTGAGGCAAGGTAGGCTTTATTTTTCTATCTTCAGGGCTAGCTAGTTTCTTAGGCTGTGCCGAGTTGCATAGGGAGCGTTAGGCGCAATCCACGGCTATTTCTAGTGTGTTTGATAGGTTTAGGGATTGCGGTCAGCAGAGTTCCCACGTCCCAGAGCTCATCCTTATTATCAGTAACTATCAGGTCATTCCGTGTGCTCTTAACCACCAGGTCCATTATTGTCCTGACCACCAGGTCATAACAGTACAGGTGGCCCAAAGTACTAATGCATCTCAATAGAGGGATAAGAGAAGTTCTGAGACCATTTTTTTTTCTTTGCAGTGTGTTTTGTCTCTATTTTCCCCTTTACCTCTGGGTGGTTCAGGACACTGGTGTAAACATGGACATTCAAGGTCTGTCCTCTTGGATGGATAATCTCACTACAAGGATACAAAACATTCAAGATTTTGTGGTTCAGAATCCGATGTCAGAGCCTAGGATTCCAATTCCTGATTTGTTTTTTGGTGATAGATCTAAGTTCTTGAATTTCAAAAATAATTGTAAATTGTTTCTTGCCTTGAAACCTCGCTCCTCAGGTGACCCTGTTCAACAAGTAAAGATCATTATTTCTTTGTTACGTGGTGACCCTCAAGACTGGGCATTTTCCCTTGCGCCAGGAGATCCGGCATTGCGTGATGTTGATGCGTTTTTCCTGGCGCTTGGATTGCTTTATGACGAACCTAATTCAGTGGATCAGGCAGAGAAAATCTTGCTGGCTCTGTGTCAGGGTCAGGATGAAGCGGAGATATATTGTCAGAAGTTTAGAAAGTGGTCTGTGCTCACTCAGTGGAATGAATGTGCCCTGGCAGCAATCTTCAGAAAGGGTCTCTCTGAAGCCCTTAAGGATGTCATGGTGGGGTTTCCCATGCCTGCTGGTCTGAATGAGTCTATGTCCTTGGCCATTCAGATCGATCGACGCTTGCGTGAGCCTAAAGCTGTGCACCATTTGGCGGTACTATCTGAGCATGGGCCTGAGCCTATGCAATGTGATAGGACTTTGACCAGAGCTGAACGGCAAGAACACAGACGTCGGAATGGGCTATGTTTTTACTGTGGTGATTCCACTCATGCTATCTCCGATTGTCCAAAGCGCACTAAGCGGTTCGCTAGGTCTGCCACCATTGGTACGGTACAGTCTAAATTTCTATTGTCGGTTACTCTGATTTGCTCTTTGTCATCCTATTCTGTTATGGCATTTGTGGATTCAGGCGCTGCCCTGAATTTGATGGACTTGGAGTATGCTAGGCGCTGTGGTTTTTTTCTTGGAGCCCTTGCAGTATCCTATTCCATTGAGAGGAATTGATGCTACGCCTTTGGCCAAGAATAAGCCTCAGTATTGGACCCAATTGACCATGTGCATGGCTCCTGCACATCAGGAGGATATCCGCTTTCTGGTGTTGCATAATCTGCATGATGTGGTCATTTTGGGGTTGCCATGGCTACAGGTTCATAATCCAGTATTGGACTGGAAATCTATGTCTGTGTCCAGCTGGGGTTGCCAGGGGGTACATGGTGATGTTCCATTTTTGTCTATTTCGTCTTCCACTCCTTCTGAAGTTCCAGAGTTTTTGTCGGATTATCTGGATGTATTTGATGAGCCCAAAGCCAGTGCCCTCCCTCCTCATAGGGATTGGGATTGTGCAATTAATTTGATTCCTGGTAGTAAGTTTCCTAAAGGTACCTTCACACATAACGATATTGTTAACGATATCGTTGCTATTTGTGACGTAGCAACGATATCGTTAATGAAATCGTTCTGTGTGACAGCGACCAATGATCAGGCCCCTGCTGGGAGATCGTTGGTCGCTGAAGAAAGTCCAGAACTTTATTTCGTCGCTGGACTCCCTGGAGACATCGCTGGATCGGCGTGTGTGACACCGATCCAGCGATGTCTTCACTGGTAACCAGGGTAAACATCGGGTAACTAAGCGCAGGGCCGCGCTTAGTAACCCGATGTTTACCCTGGTTACCATGCTAAAAGTAAAAAAAAACAAACACTAGATACTTACCTACAGCCGTCTGTCCTCCAGCGCTGTGCTCTGCACTCCTCCTGTACTGTCTGTGAGCCGGAAAGCAGAGCGGTGACGTCACCGCTCTGCTTTCCGGCTCCCAGACAGTACAGGAGGAGAGCAGAGAAGCAGAGCGCAGCGCTGGAGGACAGACAGTGGTAGGTAAGTATCTAGTGTTTGTTTTTTTTTACTTTTAGCATGGTATCCAGGGTAAACATCGGGTTACTAAGCGCGGCCCTGCGCTTAGTTACCCGATGTATACCCTGGTTACCGGCATCGTTGGTCGCTGGAGAGCGGTCTGTGTGACAGCTCTCCAGCGACCAAACAGCGACGCTGCAGCGATCCGGATCGTTGTCGGTATCGCTGCAGCGTCGCTTAATGTGAAGGGGCCTTAAGGGCCGATTGTTCAATTTATCTGTGCCAGAACACGCCGCTATGCGGAGTTATATAAAGGAATCCTTGGAGAAAGGCCATATTCGCCCGTCGTCATCACCGTTAGGAGCAGGGTTCTTTTTTGTGGCCAAGAAGGATGGTTCTTTGAGACCTTGTATTGATTACCGCCTTCTTAATAAAATTACAGTCAAATTTCAGTATCCTTTGCCGCTGCTGTCTGATTTGTTTGCTCATATTAAAGGGGCTAGTTGGTTCACCAAGATAGATCTTCGAGGGGCGTATAATCTTGTGCGTATTAAACAAGGCGATGAATGGAAAACAGCATTTAATACGCCCGAGGGCCATTTTGAGTACCTGGTTATGCCATTCGGACTTTCCAATGCTCCATCAGTATTTCAGTCCTTTATGCATGACATCTTCCGAGAGTACCTGGATAAATTCCTGATTGTGTATTTGGATGATATTTTGGTCTTTTCGGATGATTGGGAGTCTCATGTGAAGCAGGTCAGAATGGTGTTCCAGGTCCTTCGTGCGAATTCCTTGTTTGTGAAGGGGTCAAAGTGTCTCTTTGGAGTTCAGAAGGTTTCATTTTTGGGGTTCATTTTTTCCCCTTCTACTATCGAGATGGACCCTGTTAAAGTCCAGGCCATTTACGATTGGACTCAGCCAACATCTGTGAAGAGCCTGCAAAAGTTCCTGGGCTTTGCTAATTTTTATCGGCGCTTCATCGCTAATTTTTCTACTGTTGCTAAACCGTTGACTGATTTGACCAAGAAGGGTGCTGAGGTGGTCAATTGGTCTTCTGCGGCTGTAGAGGCTTTTCAGGAGTTGAAGCGTCGTTTTTCTTCTGCCCCTGTGTTGTGCCAGCCAGATGTTTCGCTTCCGTTTCAGGTTGAGGTTGATGCTTCTGAGATTGGAGCAGGGGCTGTTTTGTCGCAAAGAAGTTCTGAGGGCTCGGTGATGAAGCCATGTGCTTTCTTTTCTAGAAAGTTTTCGCCTGCTAAGTGTAACTATGATGTTGGTAATCGTGAATTGTTGGCCATGAAGTGGGCATTCGAGGAGTGGCGTCATTGGCTGGAAGGAGCCAAGCATCGCGTGGTGGTCTTGACAGATCACAAGAATTTGACTTATCTTGAGTCTGCCAAACGGTTGAATCCGAGACAGGCTCGATGGTCATTATTTTTCTCCCGTTTTGATTTTGTGGTTTCGTACCTTCCGGGCTCTAAGAATGTGAAGGCTGATGCCCTGTCAAGGAGTTTTGTGCCTGACTCTCCGGGTGTTCCTGAGCCGGCGGGTATTCTCAAAGAGGGGGTAATTTTGTCTGCCATCTCCCCCGATTTGCGGCGGGTGCTGCAAAAATTTCAGGCTGATAGACCTGACCGTTGCCCAGCGGAGAAACTGTTTGTTCCTGATAGATGGACTAGTAGAGTTATCTCTGAGATTCATTGTTCAGTGTTGGCTGGGCATCCTGGAATCTTTGGTACCAGAGATTTGGTGGCTAGATCCTTCTGGTGGCCGTCTTTGTCGCGGGATGTGCGTTCTTTTGTGCAGTCCTGTGGGACTTGTGCCCGGGCTAAGCCCTGCTGTTCTCGTGCCAGTGGCTTGCTTTTGCCCTTGCCGGTCCTGAAGAGGCCCTGGACGCATATTTCTATGGATTTTATTTCGGATCTCCCCGTCTCTCAAAAGATGTCGGTCATTTGGGTGGTTTGTGATCGCTTTTCTAAGATGGTCCATTTGGTACCTTTGTATAAATTGCCTTCCTCCTCTGATTTGGTGCCATTATTTTTCCAGCATGTGGTTCGTTTACATGGTATCCCGGAGAACATCGTTTCTGACAGAGGTTCCCAGTTTGTTTCAAGGTTTTGGCGATCCTTTTGTGCTAGGATGGGCATTGATTTGTCTTTTTCCTCGGCTTTCCATCCTCAGACAAATGGCCAAACCGAACGAACTAATCAAACTTTGGAAACATATCTGAGATGCTTTGTTTCTGCTGATCAGGATGATTGGGTATCCTTTTTGCCGTTGGCTGAGTTCGCCCTTAATAATCGGGCCAGCTCGGCTACTTTGGTTTCGCCGTTTTTCTGCAATTCTGGTTTCCATCCTCGTTTCTCTTCAGGGCAGGTTGAGGCTTCAGACTGTCCTGGTGTAGATACTGTGGTGGATAGGTTGCAGCAGATTTGGACTCATGTGGTGGACAATTTGACATTGTCCCAGGAGAAGGCTCAACGTTTCGCTAACCGCCGGCGCTGTGTGGATCCCCGACTTCGTGTTGGGGATTTGGTTTGGTTGTCGTCTCGTTATGTTCCTATGAAGGTTTCCTCTCCTAAGTTTAAGCCTCGTTTCATTGGTCCGTATAAGATTTCTGAGGTTCTCAATCCTGTGTCATTTCGTTTGCCCCTTCCTGCTTCTTTTGCCATCCATAATGTGTTCCATAGTTCGTTATTGCGGAGATACGTGGCGCCTGTGGTTCCATCCGTTGATCCTCCTGCCCCGGTGTTAGTTGAGGGGGAGTTGGAGTATGTGGTGGAGAAGATTTTGGATTCTCGTGTTTCGAGACGGAAACTCCAGTACCTGGTCAAGTGGAAGGGTTATGGTCAGGAAGATAATTCCTGGGTTTTTGCCTCTGATGTTCATGCTGCCGATCTGGTTCGTGCCTTTCATTTGGCTCATCCTGGTCAGCCTGGGGGCTCTGGTGAAGGTTCGGTGACCCCTCCTCAAGGGGGGGGGTACTGTTGTGAATTCTATTGTCGGGCTCCCTCCTGTGGTCATGAATGGTACTTCGGCTGGTTCTGTCCATGGACTTCCTCTGGTGGGTGTTTCTGAGTTTCTCAGGTGACGAGGTTAATTCGTTAGCTGCCGCTCTATTTAACTCCACTTAGATCTTTGCTCCATGCCACCTGTCAATGTTCCAGTATTGGTCTGTTCACTCCTGGATCGTTCTTGTGACCTGTCTTCCCATCAGAAGCTAAGTTCCAGCTTGTATTTCTTTGGTTTGCTATTTTTCTGTCCAGCTTGCTATTTAATTTGTTGTCTTGCTTGCTGGAAGCTCTGGGACGCAGAGGGAGCGCCTCCGCACCGTGAGTCGGTGCGGAGGGTCTTTTTGCGCCCTCTGCATGGTCTTTTTGTAGGTTTTTGTGCTGACCACAAAGTAACCTTTCCTATCCTCGGTCTGTTCAGTAAGTCGGGCCTCACTTTGCTAAATCTATTTCATCTGTGTGTTTGTATTTTCATCTTTACTCACAGTCATTATATGTGGGGGGCTGCCTTTTCCTTTGGGGAATTTCTCTGAGGCAAGGTAGGCTTTATTTTTCTATCTTCAGGGCTAGCTAGTTTCTTAGGCTGTGCCGAGTTGCATAGGGAGCGTTAGGCGCAATCCACGGCTATTTCTAGTGTGTTTGATAGGTTTAGGGATTGCGGTCAGCAGAGTTCCCACGTCCCAGAGCTCGTCCTTATTATCAGTAACTATCAGGTCATTCCGTGTGCTCTTAACCACCAGGTCCATTATTGTCCTGACCACCAGGTCATAACACTGCACTACCTCAAAGAGACTTGGTTCCCTCTTAAAGGGAATCTCCACATGTTGCACTTAAGTATAATGTTGCCTTAGGAAAGTTAAAATTGTAATAATGTTGAGATTTAGAAACTGTTGATAATGTTGCTAGAGATTGAGGACAGGAAAAGTTGAAAGTGAACCCGTAGAGGTTAGAGAGTCCTCCTGAGAACCATAGGAAGATGGTTGGTTGCTGATAGAAAGACAATGACAGTAGGCCAGGCATGTCAAACTCAGGGTACCCCGAGGGCCACATGAGTAACAAGAGGTTGTTGCGAGGGCCGCACACAGCAGCTAATGTCACACACGTATTTTAACAGCAGTCAATGAAAACAAGATATGAAGTAGTAATATGTAACAGCAACTAATATATTTAACAAAAATACAGCAATTAGAAACTAAACATTTATTTGCTATCATTTTTTCAAAATCCGCCATAAATCTGCAGCGGTTTAGCACTGCGGATTTATCAAATCCGCTGTGGAAAAATCCGCAGAGGACCAGAATACATGTGCACATATCGAAACCATAACCCTAACCCTAACCCTAGTTCTAACCCCAACCTTAGTGGAAAAAAAAAATCTTTATTTTATTATTGTCCCTATCTATGGGGGTGACAAAGGGGGGAGGGGGGGGTGTCATTTAGAATTTTTTTTATTTTGATCACTGTGATAGGTTATACATTTCAAAAACCTGACCTGCACATCCAAACATAGACTAAGTGTGAACAGGTGCTGAACCCAGAGTCGCCAACTCGTATATAGTTAAGTAAATAGGGCAGCACACTGCAGCGGCATCTCTCTATATACGAGTTGGCGACTCTGGGTTCAGCACCTGTTCACACTTAGTCTATGTTTGGATGTGCAGGTCAGGTTTTTGAAATGTATTCTTTAGCCTTCTGATCGTGCACTCCCCGCCTCCTAGCTTCAGGTGTTTTAATTATAGTAGGTCCAATACCCCTCCACAGAGAGAGAGAATTTGAGTCCAAGAAGAGGTTTCACATGTACCCATTCAGATGGAGACGTTTATTCTCAGCGAGGTAGGTCAAGCGTAGGACCTCGTATAAGAGAGATGCCGTAAAGTGGCTACGAGGTACACATAAAATTGGCCATTTTTATGCGCTAAAAGCTCTCATTTTTCATATTTCTAATGCAGTAATGCAGTTCAAATTTCGTGTTTTCAAGTTTGCATGTTTTGGCGCTGCAGTGTGCTGCCCTATTTACTTAACTGTGATAGGTTATATCTCAGTGATCAAAATGCACTTTGGAACGAATCTGCCGGCCGGCAGATTCGGCGGGCGCACTGCGCATGCGCCCGCCATTTTGGAAGATGGCAGTGCCCATGCAGAAGACGGACGGACCGCGGGAGGATCGGTAAGTATGATGGGGTGGGGGGAGCACGGGGGGTGGATCGGAGCACGGGGGTGGATCGGAGCATGGGGGGGGTGGATCGGAGCATGGGGGGTGGATTGGACCACGGGGGGTGGATCGGAGTGCAGGGGGGTTGGATCGGAGTGCAGGGGGGTGGGATTGGAGCACGGAGGGGGAGCGGACAAGAGCACGGGGGGAGCGGAGCACAGGACGGAGGAGAGCGGGGCAGTGTGCAGGACTGATCGGTGGCTTGGGGGGCACATCAGTGTTTCCAGCCATGGCCGATGATTTTGCAGCATCGGCCATGGCTGGATTGTAATATTTCACCAGTTATAATAGGTGAAATATTACAAATCGCTCTGATTGGCAGTTTCACTTTCAACAGCCAATCAGAGCGATCGTAGCCACGGGGGGTGAAGCCACCCCCCCCCCCCCCCGGGCTGTACTACCACTCCCCCTGTCCCTGCAGATCAGGTGAAATTAGAGTTAACCCTTTCACCCGATCTGCAGGGATGAGATCTTTCCATGACGCCACATAGGCGTCATGGGTCGGATTGGCACCGACTTTCATGACGCCTATGTGGCGTCAAAGGTCGGGAAGGGGTTAATGGTGCCGTTACATACAGGAGGGCCACTCACTTACTTGGACTTTGCCTGTGCGGCAGTGGGTCCCTTCTTCCTCGGTCACAGTCACTCTCAGCCTTCCTGACTTAGGACGGTGATCAGCAGCCACGCGAGCCGCAGATGTACAAAACTCACGATCAGCACTTCCGGGTCGTCATTCATTGGCCCATATCCCTGCATATGACCTGCTTACGTGATCAGCAGCCGACCAAAGTACACACGTCATGGATTGACACGGAGCTAGTTGGTAGGCTGCTGATCACGTAAGCAGGTCATATGCAGGGATATCGGCCAATGAATGAAGAGCCGGAAGTGCTGATCGTGAAGTTTTGAGCATCTGTGGCCCGCACAAAAGTCTCAAACTTTGTGTTTAGAGACAAAGTTTGAGACTTTTGTGCGGGCCGCAGATATGCCTGTAAAGGGCCGCATGCGGCCCGCGGGACGCGAGTTTGACATGCCTGCAGTAGGCCCAGCCAAGGAGCTAGGCGGTCCTGCATTGGTGAAGTTAGAAAATAAAGAAAAAGTTGAGTTTGTATTAAAGTACTTTATAGTAAGCCTTTAGTGGGTTCAGCCTATACGCCCTTAAAGGAAAAGTTAAATTATTGTTCAGAATTTGCACTTAGTAGAATACCCGGCAGGGTACTAGAAGTTATTTATAGTCAGAATGTTATTTAAAATATTTAACCTTGTTTTGGTTTGTAATGTTCAAGTGTCCTCACCTTCCATAAAGGGAAGCATTGCTATATTTACTTGTTTCAGGCATTCCAAAATTTTGTATGTCTTTTGCCAACATGTATTTTTGTTCTTCTTCCCAGTCCAGGAGTACTGGATTTCACTGGGGGGGAGTGCAGCGCCCCAGTGACCTGATCGTTGCAGTAACGTTGCTCTGCCACTAAGGGGAGTGATGGTACGTCTGATGGCACTAAAGGAGTTCTTCTGACCAGGTATCACCAGCACACATTACACTTCACACTCCGACCACTAGGGGGAGCAAGAGGTTTTATTTATTAGACCACTCCTCACACTGGTAAAAGTAGGGGTTGGATAGGAAGTTAGTCAGAAGCTGATTGGGTTGTATTTAGGCAACATCCCGTGGCAGGGGGTGTTGCAGGGAGAAGATTCAGGGGGGTCCCTGTCAGGCGTGGGAACCTGGCAGGTACCTAGCGACAAGAACAGAACGTTACGGAACCGCGCCTGCACTACCCACGGCGGTATCCTAAGAAAGAGACACGAAGTGAAGGATATTGTGGACAGTGAGAAACGAGATCAAGCACAAAGTAGAGCCAGTAGGAGTCATGCCCGGAGAACGGCAACATCCTACTGAGGCGCGTAGCCGGTGTCCGGAACACCGAGGAAGTGACTGACTTTATGCCTTACTTCAAACTCTGCAGGACAGTTAATTATAGGTTGGCTGTCTACCTAACATCACCTAAGCAGACATAGGGGGCAACGCGTGGAGAGGGGCGTCTCTAGGGTCCCGGAAGAGCTCCGAGCCTACCCGTCAAACGGGTGCGTCCTAGCCATAACATACTGGGGGACAGAGAACTAGAAAGAACTGGAACGAATTAGAACGAATGAGAATAGAAGTTGTGAGCACTATCCCGAATGCTCAGCAGGCAAGCACTACAACACACAGGCGCTAGTGGTAGGCAACGATTTCCACCTGCAAAGGGAACTCTGGATGTGCCATCGGACAGGCCGGTCTCAGACAGCCCTGTTAACTGTGCTCTGGATTGCGGATCCTGAAGTCTTCAGTAAAGAGGTAAAGAGACTGCAACCCTGTGTCCTCGTTATTGACTGCACCTCACACCATCACCATCCACCTTACTGGGAAGCCCTGGGGACATACTTCACCTGTGGGAAGGTATACCATCTAGCTGCCATCACATCACCCCAGTGGACCCCAAGCAGCGTCGGTCGCCCTGACCGAACACCACAGGTGGCGTCACAAACCCTTGACAGACTCGTATCACCTTTCATTGGGCGCCCCTTAGCAGGGTCACGGACCGGGTCCAGCCACCGTGACATCCCCAGAACTGAGCCAGCAGAGGACCGGTACCGAGTAACCCGCAGCCCTGCGTCTGGGGGCGCTTCAAGTACATCAATGGCAAACTGGGCCAGTTCCTGCCATTGGTCCAATCTGCTGATCCAGATGTCCATGGGATCAGAGCTCAGGGTATCAGCCACAGAAAGCACACAGCACAGGTGCAACAAAACCTGGCAGTTCAGATAGTGGGTCTCCATTTGCTAATATACACGTGCAAAAAATGAGTGCAATGGAATGTAAGTTTTGATACAGAAATAAAATTATCAGTGATATTTCAAGCTGATAGTTTGACAAAAAAAAATAGAAAAGTCAAATACGAGAGCCATGCCATAATAAATTGTCTCTTCTCTTAGATTTTTTGTGGGTTTATATGATTGACAGCTTCTGATTGTGAATTCCAGTGAGTTGCCCCGGCAGGGCAGTGGGGTACTCGGTACCGAGTCCGGTCTTAAAGGGGATGTCACGGTGGCTGCGACTCTATTCGTGACGCCACCTGTGGTTTTCGGTCAGGGTGACTGACGCTGCTTTAAAGGTGTCCTCTGGGGGATGTTGATGCAGATGTGATGGTGACGCTTCCTACAGGTGAAGCGGGGTCCCCAGAGCTCCCAAGGTATATGGGCCAGATGGTATAAGCCGTCGAATAAGCAGAGGACACAGTGTGGTAAACTCTTTACCTGGCTTACTGAAGGTGGTAATCCACAGTCCAGGGTACCGGTAACAGGTACAGAAGGAGTCCAGGCAGCCCAGAAACAAGTGAAATCCCCTTGGCAGGTCAGGTTCCACTATGCGCTGGATTTCTGGTACCTTGCTACCTGTAGTTTGCTGGCCAAGTACTCCTTTCTCTCTCTCCTGTCCTGGGACAGAACCTGCACGGCAGGCAGCTTGAGCTGTACTCTTGGGGTCTCTTACACGGTGACTTCAGGCTCTAAATTGCTGCTGTGCCTTAGGCGTGGTGTGGGCAATTTACATGCAGTCCTATGCCCTCCGATTCTGCTATGGGGCTTACAGCTCCCCACAGCCTCAGGCTCCCGGCACCCGGTTTCTGCACTGTGGTTCCTAGGATGCTCTATTGTAGACTCCCTGAGCTCTAAATCTCTCGTCTACTCCTTTCCCTTCACTGTCTGCTCCAGATTAACCTGCTCTCGCTAGTCTCCTGGGACCAACTGTCTAGCTCCTCCTCCAAACCAGGATATTTATCCAGGGAAGCTGCCCTAAAACAGGGTTTTGAGCTCCCCCTCTTGGCCTGGATTCAGAAGGTGTTGTGTGTGAGACTTACCTGCCAAAGAGATCCCTCTTGTTTTCAGGCATAACACTACCCTCCCCAAGAGGAAGGCAGCACTACTGTGGTACCCAAACTCCTGGGGTGCCAGACCAGCACTGACAGCTGCAGCTCCCGCCTATCACAATGCCAATGACTTCCATGCCTCTCTTGCTGTCTATCAATGTCATGCAATGAAATTAAACTATTCTTTTCTCACACACAATCTATCTGTATTCTCTGTATTGTCTCTCTGACTGAGCTCCAAAACCATCTCGCCTCTCTACATTTTCCAGAAAATAACAGCAGCACCTCCTGCTTGGACTTTTATAGTGGCTGATTTATCAGTGACCTCTGATCTATTGTCTCTTCTGATTGGCTTAGCTATAGGATAACATTTCTATCTCCTCTAGGACTTGGAGTTCTGTCAGGGTTGGAGGTCAGACGTTAGCTTCTGTCAGTGTTAGTTCCCTGATGTGTAGCCTGGGTGTGGCTGCAAGCTATTTAAGATCCTGAAATCCTGCTGCTCACTTCCAGTTATATTATAAGCAGCGTTAGTGATCTCCTGTGTGCCTTGCTCTCGCATTCCCAGTGGATAATCCAGATTCTGACCTCTGCTCAGATACTAGCTATTCTCTTGCTTGACAATTTTGTTTCTACACCAACTTCCTGGTTTTGGCTCAGCTACTGCACCATTCTTTCTGCCAACCTTCACCACTATCACAATCAAAGCTGATTGTGGAATATTAAGGACATGTTCACACGTTGCGGTTTTTACCGCAGATCCGCAGCGTTTTTGACGCTGCGGATCTGCAGCAGTTTTCTATGCGGTCTACAGTACCATGTAAACCTATGGAAAACCAAATCCGCTGTGCATATGCTGCGGAAAAAAACGCGTGGAAACGCAGCATTGTTTTTTCCGCAGCATGTCAATTCTTTGCGTTTCTGCACCCATTGACTTGTATTGAGTCGGGCACTTCCGCACCAAAACCGCAGATGTAAAAAAGATCTGCGGTTTAGCTGAGGAGGAAAAGCTGCAGTTTGGGAGGGGGTAAGAGTGTGGATGGAGACTGTGTGCGTGTGTGTGCAGGCGGGGTCTGCGAGCTCTCCGTGCCGGGTCTGCGGGCTGTCCGGGTGGTCTGTGGCCTGTCCGGGTGGTCTGTGGCCTGTCCGGGAGGTCTGCGGCCTGTCCGGGTGGCCTGCGGCCTGTCCGGGTGGTCTGCGGGCTGTCCGGGTGGTCTGCGGGCTGTCTGGGTGGTCAGCGGGCTGTTCAGGGGTCTGCAGGCTGTCCGGGGGGTCTGCGGCTTGTCCGGGTGTGTGTGGCACTGTGTGTGAGTGTGTGTGTGTGCAAGCAACGTCCCATCGGGCTATGCTTGCTACACTGACAGTGAGTGACACATTAGCCAATGATGGGATAGTAGTAGTCGCATCATGTAGCTAATGTGTTGAATGTAAAAAAAAACACAAACATACAACATACATGCAACATGCATACTACATACATACAACATGCATACTACATACAGTACATACAACATACTACATACATACAACATACTACATACATATAACATGCATACTACATACATACAACATACTGCATACATGCAACATACTACATACATACAACATACTACATACATACAACATACCTACTACATACATACAACATACTACATACTGTAGCGTGGCTAAAAGTTGTATAGTCGATAGGAGATATGTGTCACATAGGTGGCTTGTCGCTGTAACATAACCCTGCCTATCTATGTGTGTTTCAGGACCTGTGGTGATGTCATAACCACATGTCTAATCATGTGATGGGTTCCTGGGTGTGGTTAGTCCTATCAAAGAAAGGCTAATGTTTAACACAGGAGATATATGTGTGGAGGTGAAACCCTCCACAGTGTGTTAAGGCTCCAGGACTCAGCCTGAAGGACTGGACACTTGTATTTTCTGTTCCTGAGCTAAAGGCTATTTGATTTCTGTTATCTGTTATGTGGTTTATGGAGCAATAAACCCTCTGAACTTTTAATGGAACATGCCTCCTGAGTGTCAGCCGTCGCACCTGAGTGAGTAAAACCCTTACAATTGGTGGTAGACATGCGGGCAGCGTTCCCAGCGGAGACGTAAGTCTATTTTTGAATGTCCTGGGTCAAGTCTGTTACAAGTCAGCAAGCATTGCCGGGGAAAATGGAGGACCTGCTGAAACACTTGGTCCAGTCGCAGTCACAGCAGCAAGAGACCAACAGGCTGTTGATGCAGCAGATACAACAGAGCCAGCAGGAGCAACGGCAGCAGATACAACAGAGCCAGCAGGAGCAACGGCAGCAGATACAACAGAGCCAGCAGGAGCAACGGCAGCTGATACAACAGAGCCTGCAGGAGCAACGGCAGCAGATGCAGCTTCTGGCATCTGCCATCCAGGGCAAGACGAGTGCCCCAACCCCAGGTCTGGCTGATGACACCCACGTCCGGAAGACGGTAAGATGCACATTGCAGAAAATGACCCCCGGGGATGATGTTGAGGCCTTCCTGATGGTATTTGAAATGGTCGCTGAGGGGGAAAAACTTCCGCAAGAGCAGTGGGCAGAAGTACTGGCGCCATACCTGACGGGAGAACCCCAGAAGGCGTACTATGACTTGACCTTGCAGGATGCCAAGGAGTATCACAAATTGAAAGCCAAGATTCTTACACGTTTGGGGGTGACACTGACTGTCAGGGCACAGCGAATTCACTCTTGGGCCTATCACCGGGACAAACCGCCTCGCTCCCAAATGCTTGATCTGTTGGACTTGGTCCAGAAATGGCTGCAGCCAGAGTCATCTACATTTGCACAGATGGTAGAACGGGTGATGATGGATCGGTTTGTGCATTCCCTCCCGAGGCCCATACAGACTTGGGTTGCCCAGGGTGATCCCCAGAACCCAGAATGCCGACGAGCTGATCGGACTGGTTGAAATATACCAAGGGTTGGAAGGCTCCTTCGGACTGCAGCCCATGCCGTACTGGGGGTCCCAGAAGGGGGCTGAGTCCCAAAATGGGGTGGGGCGTCACAAAGGGCGGGGGAGGTGGTGCCCAAGGTCCCTACGGGTGATATTATTTGTTGGAGGTGCCACGGGCCAGGACATATAGCTGCCCGTTGTTCCCAGACCACTGAACAGATGGACTGCAGCATGGGACGCCGTAGTTCATACTATGCATATCCAGCCTGCAGTGTGAACTCTCCGCCCAACGAGGGACCTCAAGCGTGTCCCGTAAAGGTGAACGGGGAGCTTAGTGACCCTGGTGAGGGCCACTTTTCCTCTCCACCTGCTCCCGGGAAAGAAAGTCGGTGTGCGATGCATACATGGTGATGCAAAGGACTACCCTATGGCCAGGGTGGACATTGAAACGGCATGTGGCACTGAGTCCCAGGTAGTCGGCATCGTTCGGGACTTGTTGCACCCTATAATTATTGGCCGGGATTTCTGTTTGTTTTGGGATTTGTGGGGAAAAGGTTCTGAGCTCCCTACCAAGAGTAGGGAACCAATGAACCCTAAAAAGGTGTCGCCACACCCAGAGACAGACAGGTTTCCTTTTTGTGTTCTGGTTGGGGATGAGGAGGAAGTGTCCCCTGCATCTGACATTCTGGAGTTAGAGGTAACCGGTGAAAATTTTGGGACTGCCCAACATAGGGACCCCACTCTGAAGGAATCCTTTAATAATGTCACAGCTATTAATGGGTGTTACAGAACCCCCCAGCACCAAGAATGTTATGCAGTATATGTATGTATAATAGTTTCCATGTGAAATGCATCAGTCCACAGGCTGCGCCCCTGGACAAGATATTCTCTTTCTGACCTCCCCCCACCTTTGTAATTCCCACAGTAAATAGCGGCAGGCTCCGGCCCCCTGCGGCTATTGTAATGTATGTCTGGCTAGCTGTTTTCCTATTGGCCTGCCCTGTGTATCTGTGTTATATATTCTATGTGCTGAAAATAAAGTGTGTTCTTTTAGACTGGAAATTCGTGGGGTAGCAGTCAGCTTTTATATGCTCTCACGTAACCAAGGAATTTCAGCCAGCGTCCTTCATTCAGAATCCAGCAAAAGCAGCGTGGACCTCCTGAAACACGGGGTGGTACTGAAAGAGGTACGCCAGCTTGGTAGACCCCGTTACACTGGTGGCAGACAGCGGGATGTGATATCCCTTCTACAGGAGGAAAGGAATGAATGGAAGACTACTACCAGAAGTTAAAGAGGACTACATTAAAAGATCTGGTGGAAGCCCGAGGGTTAATCGCCAGCAACAAAACAAAAGCGGATTTGAAAGCAGCCATCATGGAACACGACAGTGCAGCGCCCCCCAATGAGAACGTGGAGGAGACTGAATTCCAGAGGGAGGTAAAGAACAGACTGGCGTTCTATGGCCCAAACCCTGCAGTAGAGATCATACGAGAGGTGATGGCTGATGTGCGTACTGATCTGAAGGAAGAGATGGCCGAGCGGCCAGGATAGAGCTAGCCAAGATGGAGATGGCAGAACGGAGAGAGGAGAGTCAGCGAGCAAGGGGAGCTCTGGCTTCCGCCCAGGTACCTTCAACAGTAAGCCACAAAAAGATCCAGTATAATGCCTTCCGACAGTCGGGGGAGGCAGAGGAAGACATTGATGGCTTTCTGCAGGACTTTGAGCGGCAGTGTGCCCTTTATCAAGTGAAGCCAGAGGAACGGGTTCAGATTCTGGCCAGCAAGCTGACAGGCCGGGCAGCGGACGCCTATCGCACGGTACCTGATGAGGACTGTATGGACTATGAGCGGATCAAAGAAGTGATCTTGGCCCGGTATGCGCTGACACCAGAGGCATACCGCCAAAAGTTCAGCGGACTTATAAAACGAGTAACCGATACGCACGCTGAATGGGCCTGTAAATTACGGTGGTCACTGCTACAGTGGGTACAAGGGAGCCAAGCAACCACTAAGGAGGACATCCTCCAGCTCTTCTTGTTAGAATGATTCTTTAATGGACTAAACCCTGAGACACAGGAATGGCTTCGTGACAGGCGGCCAATGACTCTTGAGGAAGCCGCTCGTCTGGCCGATGAACATCATGACGCCAGGAGGCCTCAGTTGTCCGGATCCAAGATGGACACTAGGGGTCTGCCCATGGACCTGGAGGGCCCCAAACCACCGAAGATTGTAGGGGGACCAGCTAGAAACCCGGCCTACCACAGTTTCCCTGGGGCACGATGCCACACCTGCCGTCAGCTGGGCCACCTGCAAAGACAATGTCCCAACCGGACTCAGCATACCCAGTGGCCAAAGGCGGGAACAGCTACCTTCCGCTGGGCTGCTGTACACTGCTACCAAGGCGAAGCTGACCCGGCATTGGGGGCTACAACTAACCAAGGGGTGGAAGACATGGAGGAAGTGCTGCATGAAGTAGACCCCGTGCAGGCAGCCCGGGCAGATAATTGACAACAGCATCGACAGGTCGTGTGGGTTAATGGGAAACGCATGCAGGGACTGAGAGATTCCAGTGCAACTTTGACCCTTGTGAAGCCTCATCTCGTCCGGGACCAAGAGAAGACGGACCGGACAGTGGCAGTCCGTGTAGCAGGGGGAGCCATACATCGACTGCCCACTGCCAAGATTCACCTGAACTGGGGAGTTGGGCATGGCCTTGTTGAGGTCGGCTTGATGGAGGATTTTCATGCAGACGTTTTGCTGGGAAATGACTTGGGGCCCATGTTGTCTGCCTTCTCGGTTGCCCCTCTGGCTGAGACATATCCAGTGACCACCCGGAGACAAGCTCGAGCTGCGGAAGCGGAATCACACTCAGAGGAGGCCTAGGTAAGACATCCCAGCCCTACACTTATTCCCATAGCCAGACACATTTCTTGGGCCACCCCAGATGAATTTAAGAGGGAGTTACTTGAGGATCCTTCATTGGAGGGATATCGTGGGAAGGCACAGGAGGGGAGAGGGGTACTGGAAGGGGAACAGTTTATATGGAAGCAGGGACTCCTCTACCGGATCACAGAGCAGCACCACACAGGGACGAGCCCCACTATAAAACGACAGCTGGTAGTTCCCAAGAAGTATAGGCAGGAGTTACTGCGAATCTCTCATGACATACCCTTGGCCGGGCACTTCGGCGTCAGTCGCACCAGGCATCGTCTGACACAAAACTTCTTTTGGCCGGGGGTAACCTATGATGTTCGTCAGTACTGCCAGACCTGTGATAGTTGCCAGCATATTGGCAAGAGGGGAGATCGATGCAAGACCAAATTACGCCCCCTCCCCATTGTGGAGGAACCATTTAGCCGAGTAGCGGTCGATCTGATAGGGCCGTTAGCCAAACCCAGTCCGTCAGGGAAAAGGTATATATTGACAGTGGTAGATTATGCCACACGGTATCCAGAGGCGGTTGCGTTACCTAACATACTGGCAGAGACGGTGGCGGCTGCCTTGCTCCAGGTTTTCTCACGGCTTGGATTTACCCGGGAGATTATCTCAGACCAGGGTATCCAGTTTACAGCAGAGGTGACCAACCATCTGTGGAAGCTGTGCGGCGTAAAGTCCATTAGAAGCGCCCCGTACCACCTGCAAACCAATGGGTTGTGTGAACGCTTTAACGGGATGTTAAAACAACTCATTGGGACTTATACCAGGACCTACAGGGACTGGGAGAAATTCTTGCCTCACCTCCTGTTTGCCTATCGAGAGGTGCCCCAAGAATCCACGAGGTTCTCCCCATTCGAACTGGTATACGGGAGACGGGTAAGGGGACCTCTAGACTTAGTGCTAGAACACTGGGAAGGGGAGGGCCTCATAGAAGGGGTTCCTATTGTACCCTATGTGCTGGAATTCCGGGACCGCCTACAGGAGCTGACCCAGGCTGTACGTGGGAACATGCAGGTGGCCCAGCGGCGCAAACGCGTATGGTACGATCGGAGGGCCAGAGAGCGCACCTTGGAAATAGAGCAGAAGGTCCTGATGTTAGAGCCCACTAGGCAGAACAAGTTCCAAGCTGCTTGGCAGGGGCCCTACCAGGTAGTGGGGAAAATAGCCGACACCACCTATAATGTCGCCGATTGTGACGACCCCAAGGTTATCCGCATGTTCCACGTGAATATGCTGAAGCCCTATCGGGAGCGCCCTGAAGAGGTAGTGGCCGTCTGTGCACCTGAAGCAGAGGATTTAGCCGGACTTCCCTTGCCTGATGTCTTAGGGGAGAGGACTCAGTCTAAAACATGGGACCAGGTACACTGGGGTGAAGACTTAGGTCCCCGGGAGACACAGCAGGCGGAGGAGTTGTTGAGGCAGCGACAGAGGATGTTTTCGGGGAAACCCGGGTACACTCACCTGGCACAACACAAGGTTGAGACCCAGGATCAGACCCCCCTGCGACAACCCCCCTTCTGCATCCCTGAGTCTGTACGAGAAGGGATGTGTTATGATTGGGCAATTCAGTACCACAGTGAACATAGAGGTCAGAGCACATACAGTGATCTGACAATAATCCAAAAACATAGAACGAGCTCTGAGACGTGGGAACTCTGTTGACCGCAATCCCTAATCCTCTCCAACAACACTAGAGGCAGCCGTGGATTGCGCCTAATGCTACCTATGCAACTCGGCACAGCCTGAGAAACTAGCTAGCCTGAAGATAGAAAATAAGCCTACCTTGCCTCAGAGAAACACCCCAAAGGAAAAGGCAGCCCCCCACATATGACTGTGAGTTAAGATGAAAAGACAAACGTAGAGATGAAATAGATTTAGCAAAGTGAGGCCCGACTTTCTGAACAGAGCGAGGATAGGAAAGGTAACTTTGCGGTCAACACAAAACCCTAAAAACCACGCAAAGGGGGCAAAAAGACCCTCCGTACCGAACTAACGGCACGGAGGTACACCCTCTGCGTCCCACAGCTTCCAGCAAACAAATAGATAAGCTGGACAGAAGAAAAGCAAACAAAATAGCAAAGGAAAACTTAGCTATGCAGAGCAGCAGGCCACAGGAACGATCCAGGAGGAAAACAAGTCCAATACTGGAACATTGACAGGAAGCCAGGATCAAAGCACTAGGTGGAGTTAAGTAGAGCAGCACCTAACGACCTCACCACATCACCTGAGGGAGGAAACTCAGAAGCCGCAGTACCACTTCCCTCCACCAACGGAAGCTCACAGAGAGAATCAGCCGAAGTACCACTTGTGACTAGTGTTGAGCATTCCGATACCGCAAGTATCGGGTATCGGCCGATACTTGCGGTATCGGAATTCCGATACCGAGATCCGATACTTTTGTGGTATCGGGTATCGGTATCGGATACATAGAGATGTGTAAAATAAAGAATTAAAATAAAAAATATTGATATATTTACCTCTCCGGCGGCCCCTGGACTCAGCGCGGGTAACCGGCAGGCTTCGTTGTTCAAAATCAGCGCTTTTAGGATCTGAGAATCACGTCCCGGCTTCTGATTGGTCGCGGGCCGCCCATGTGACTGCCACGCGACCAATCACAAGCCGCGACGTCACCGCAAGCTATTAACGCGCTCATTTTTAAAAATGAGCGCGTTAATGGCTTTCAAAGACGTAGCGGCTTGTGATTGGTCGCGGCCACGCGACCAATCACAAGCCGCGACGTCACCGCAAGCTATTAACGCGCTCATTTTTAAAAATGAGCGCGTTAATGGCTTTCAAAGACGTAGCGGCTTGTGATTGGTCGCGGCCACGCGACCAATCACAAGCCGCGACGTCACCGCAAGCTATTAACGCGCTCATTTTTAAAAATGAGCGCGTTAATGGCTTTCAAAGACGTAGCGACTTGTGATTGGTCGCGTGGTCGCGACCAATCACAAGCCGCGACGTCACCGCAAGCTCATGAGCGCGGTAATGACTTTCAAAGACGTAGCGGCTTGTGATTGGTCGCGGCCACGCTTCCAATCACAAGCCGCGACGTCACCGCAAGCTATTAACGCGCTCATTTTTAAAAATGAGCGCGGTAATGACTTTCAAAGACGTAGCGGCTTGTGATTGGTCGCGGCCACGTGACCAATCACAAGCCGCGACGTCACCGCAAGCTATTAACGCGCTCATTTTTAAAAATGAGCGCGTTAATGGCTTTCAAAGACGTAGCGGCTTGTGATTGGTCGCGGCCACGCGACCAATCACAAGCCGCGACGTCACCGCAAGCTATTAACGCGCTCATTTTTAAAAATGAGCGCGGTAATGGCTTTCAAAGACGTAGCGGCTTGTGATTGGTCGCAGCCACGCGACCAATCACAAGCCGCGACGTCACCGCAAGCTATTAACGCGCTCATTTTTAAAAATGAGCGCGTTAATGGCTTTCAAAGACGTAGCGGCTTGTGATTGGTCGCGTGGCCGCGACCAATCACAAGCCGCTACGTCTTTGAAAGTCATTACTGCGCTCATTTTTAAAAATGAGCGCGTTAATAGCTTGCGGTGACGTCGCGGCTTGTGATTGGTCGCGACCACGCGACCAATCACAAGTCGCTACGTCTTTGAAAGCCATTAACGCGCTCATTTTTAAAAATGAGCGCGTTAATAGCTTGCGGTGACGTCGCGGCTTGTGATTGGTCGCGTGGCGGTCACATGGGCGGCCCGCGACCAATCAGAAGCCGGGACGTGATTCTCAGGTCCTAAAAGCGCTGATTTTGAACAACGAAGCCTGCCGGTTACCCGCGCTGAGTTCAGGGGCCGCCGGAGAGGTAAATATATCAATATTTTTTATTTTAATTCTTTATTTTACACATCCCTATGGATCCCAGGGCCTGAAGGAGAGTTTCCTCTCCTTCAGACCCTGGGAACCATGAGAATACCTTCCGATACTTGATGTCCCATTGACTTGTATTGGTATCGGATATCGGTATCGGCGATATCCGATATTTTTCGGATATCGGCCGATACTATCCGATACCGATACTTTCAAGTATCGGACGGTATCGCTCAACACTACTTGTGACCACAGGAGGGAGCTCTGCCACAGAATTCACAACAGTACCCCCCCCTTGAGGAGGGGTCACCGAACCCTCACCAGAGCCCGAAGGCCGACCAGGATGAGCCACATGAAAGGCACGAACAAGATCGGGAGCATGGACATCAGAGGCAAAGACCCAGGAATTATCTTCCTGAGCATAACCCTTCCACTTAACCAGATACTGGAGTTTCCGTCTTGAAACACGAGAATCCAAAATCTTCTCCACAATATACTCCAACTCCCCCTCCACCAAAACCGGGGCAGGAGGGTCAACAGATGGAACCATAGGTGTCACGTATCTCCGCAACAATGACCTATGGAATACGTTATGTATGGAAAAAGAATCTGGAAGGGTCAGACGAAAAGACACAGGATTAAGAACCTCAGAAATCCTATACGGACCAATGAAACGAGGTTTAAACTTAGGAGAGGAAACCTTCATAGGAATATGACGAGAAGATAACCAAACCAGATCCCCAACACGAAGTCGGGGACCCACACAGCGTCTGCGATTAGCAAAACGTTGAGCCTTCTCCTGGGACAAGGTCAAATTGTCCACTACCTGAGTCCAAATCTGCTGCAACCTGTCCACCACAGTATCCACACCAGGACAGTCCGAAGACTCAACCTGTCCTGACGAGAAACGAGGATGGAACCCAGAGTTGCAGAAAAATGGCGAAACCAAGGTAGCCGAGCTGGCCCGATTATTAAGGGCGAACTCAGCCAAAGGCAAAAAGGACACCCAGTCATCCTGATCAGCAGAAACAAAACATCTCAGATATGTTTCCAAGGTCTGATTGGTTCGTTCGGTCTGGCCATTAGTCTGAGGATGGAAAGCCGAGGAAAAAGACAAGTCAATGCCCATCCTACCACAAAAAGCTCGCCAAAACCTCGAAACAAACTGGGAACCTCTGTCAGAAACGATATTCTCTGGAATGCCATGTAAACGAACCACATGCTGGAAGAACAATGGCACCAAATCAGAGGAGGAAGGCAATTTAGACAAGGGTACCAAATGGACCATCTTAGAAAAGCGATCACAGACCACCCAAATGACTGACATCTTTTGAGAAACGGGAAGATCTGAAATAAAATCCATAGAGATATGTGTCCAAGGCCTCTTCGGGACTGGCAAGGGCAAAAGCAACCCACTGGCACGAGAACAGCAGGGCTTAGCCCGAGCACAAATCCCACAGGACTGCACAAAAGTACGCACATCCCGCGACAGAGATGGCCACCAAAAGGATCTAGCCACTAACTCTCTGGTACCAAAGATTCCAGGATGACCAGCCAAGACCGAACAATGAACCTCAGAGAACTTTATTCGTCCACCTATCAGGGACAAACAGTTTCTCCGCTGGACAACGATCAGGTTTATTAGCCTGAAATTTTTGCAGCACTCGCCGCAAATCAGGTGAGATGGCAGACACAATTACTCCTTCCTTGAGGATACCCGCCGGCTCAGACAAACCCGGAGAGTCGGGCACAAAACTCCTAGACAGAGCATCCGCCTTCACATTTTTAGAGCCCGGAAGGTACGAAATCACAAAGTCAAAACGGGCAAAAAACAGCGACCAACGAGCCTGTCTAGGATTCAACCGCTTGGCAGACTCGAGATAAGTCAAGTTCTTATGATCAGTCAATACCACCACGCGATGCTTAGCTCCTTCAAGCCAATGACGCCACTCCTCGAATGCCCACTTCATGGCCAGCAACTCTCGGTTGCCCACATCATAATTTCGCTCGGCAGGCGAAAACTTCCTGGAAAAGAAGGCGCACGGTTTCATCACTGAGCAATCAGAACCTCTCTGCGACAAAACAGCCCCTGCTCCAATCTCAGAAGCATCAACCTCGACCTGGAACGGAAGCGAAACATCTGGTTGACACAACACAGGGGCAGAAGAAAAACGACGCTTCAACTCTTGAAAAGCTTCCACAGCAGCAGAAGACCAATTGACCACATCAGCACCCTTCTTGGTCAAATCGGTCAATGGTTTAGCAATACTAGAAAAATTGCAGATGAAGCGACGATAAAAATTAGCAAAGCCCAGGAACTTTTGCAGACTTTTCAGAGATGTCGGCTGAGTCCAATCATGGATGGCTTGGACCTTAACAGGATCCATCTCGATAGTAGAAGGGGAAAAGATGAACCCCAAAAATGAAACCTTCTGCACACCAAAGAGACACTTTGATCCCTTCACAAACAAAGAATTAGCACGCAGGACCTGAAAAACCGTTCTGACCTGCTTCACATGAGACTCCCAATCATCCGAGAAGATCAAAATGTCATCCAAGTACACAATCAGGAATTTATCCAGGTACTCTCGGAAGATGTCATGCATAAAGGACTGAAACACTGATAGAGCATTGGCAAGTCCGAATGGCATTACTAGATACTCAAAATGACCCTCGGGCGTATTAAATGCAGTTTTCCATTCATTGCCTCGCTTAATTCGCACAAGATTATACGCACCACGAAGATCTATCTTGGTGAACCAACTAGCCCCCTTAATCCGAGCAAACAAATCAGATAACAACGGCAAGGGGTACTGAAATTTAACCGTGATCTTATTTAGAAGCCGGTAATCTATACAAGGTCTCAGCGAACCATCCTTCTTGGCTACAAAAACGAACCCTGCTCCTAATGGCGACGATGACGGGCGAATATGCCCCTTCTCCAGGGACTCCTTCACATAACTGCGCATAGCGGCGTGCTCAGGCACAGATAAATTAAACAATCGGCCTTTTGGGAACTTACTACCAGGAATCAAATTGATAGCACAATCACAATCCCTATGCGGAGGTAGGGCATCGGACTTGGGCTCATCAAATACATCCCGGTAATCAGACAAGAACTCTGGAACCTCAGAAGGGGTGGATGATGAAATTGACAGAAATGGAACATCACCATGTACCCCCTGACAACCCCAGCTGGACACCGACATGGATTTCCAATCTAATACTGGATTATGGACTTGTAGCCATGGCAACCCCAACACGACCACATCATGCAGATTATGCAACACCAGAAAGCGAATAACCTCCTGATGTGCAGGAACCATGCACATGGTAAGCTGGGTCCAGTACTGAGGCTTATTCTTGGCCAAAGGCGTAGCATCAATTCCTCTCAATGGAATAGGACACTGCAAGGGCTCCAAGAAAAACCCACAACGCTTAGCATACTCCAAGTCCATCAAATTCAGGGCAGCGCCTGAATCCACAAATGCCATGACAGAATACGATGACAAAGAGCAGATCAAGGTAACGGACAGAAGAAATTTAGACTGTACTGTACCAATGGTGGCAGACCTAGCGAACCGCTTAGTGCGCTTAGGACAATCAGAGATAGCATGAGTGGAATCACCACAGTAGAAACACAGCCCATTCAGACGTCTGTGTTCTTGCCGTTCAACTCTGGTCAAAGTCCTATCGCACTGCATAGGCTCAGGTTTAATCTCAGGTAATACCGCCAAATGGTGCACAGATTTACGCTCACGCAAGCGTCGACCAATCTGAATGGCCAAAGACATAGACTCATTCAAACCAGCAGGCATAGGAAATCCCACCATGACATCCTTAAGGGCTTCAGAGAGACCCTTTCTGAACATAGCTGCCAGCGCAGATTCATTCCATAGAGTGAGCACGGACCACTTTCTAAATTTCTGACAATATAACTCTATCTCATCCTGACCCTGACAAAGAGCCAGCAAATTTTTTTCTGCCTGATCCACTGAATTAGGTTCATCGTACAGCAATCCGAGCGCCAGGAAAAACGCATCGATATTACTTAATGCAGGATTTCCTGGCGCAAGAGAAAATGCCCAGTCCTGAGGGTCGCCACGCAAAAAAGAAATAATGATCAAAACCTGTTGAACTGGATCACCAGAGGAGCGAGGTTTCAAGGCCAGAAATAGTTTACAATTATTTTTGAAACTCAGAAACTTAGTTCTTTCACCAAAAAACAAATCAGAAATAGGAATTCTTGGTTCTAACATAGATTTCTGATCAATAGTGTCTTGAATCTTTTGTACTCTTGCCGAGAGCTGATCCACACATGAAGACAGACTTCTAATGTCCATTGCTACACCTGTGTCCTGAACCACCCAAATGTCTAGGGGAAAAAAAGGCAAAACACAGTGCAGAGAAAAAAAAATGGTCTCAGAACTTCTTTTTTCCCTCTATTGAGAATCATTAGTACTTTTGGCTTCCTGTACTGTTATGATTAGGCAATTCAGTACCACAGTGAACATAGAGGTCAGAGCACATACAGTGATCTGACAATAATCCAAAAACATAGAACGAGCTCTGAGACGTGGGAACTCTGTTGACCGCAATCCCTAATCCTCTCCAACAACACTAGAGGCAGCCGTGGATTGCGCCTAACGCTACCTATGCAACTCGGCACAGCCTGAGAAACTAGCTAGCCTGAAGATAGAAAATAAGCCTACCTTGCCTCAGAGAAACACCCCAAAGGAAAAGGCAGCCCCCCACATATAATGACTGTGAGTTAAGATGAAAAGACAAACGTAGAGATGAAATAGATTTAGCAAAGTGAGGCCCGACTTTCTGAACAGAGCGAGGATAGGAAAGGTAACTTTGCGGTCAACACAAAACCCTAAAAACCATGCAAAGGGGGCAAAAAGACCCTCCGTACCGAACTAACGGCACGGAGGTACACCCTCTGCGTCCCAGAGCTTCCAGCAAACAAATAGATAAGCTGGACAGAAGAAAAGCAAACAAAATAGCAAAGGAAAACTTAGCTATGCAGAGCAGCAGGCCACAGGAACGATCCAGGAGGAAAACAAGTCCAATACTGGAACATTGACAGGAAGCCAGGATCAAAGCACTAGGTGGAGTTAAGTAGAGCAGCACCTAACGACCTCACCACATCACCTGAGGGAGGAAACTCAGAAGCCGCAGTACCACTTCCCTCCACCAACGGAAGCTCACAGAGAGAATCAGCCGAAGTACCACTTGTGACCACAGGAGGGAGCTCTGCCACATAATTCACAACAGGGATGCGACAAGAGATACAAGAGATATTGCGTTTAGGGGTCATTGAAGAGTCAGATAGTCCCTGGGCATCCCCCGTAGTGTTAGTGCCCAAGAAGGATGGGACTACAAGGTTTTTGTAGACTATCGTAAGCTCAATGAGAAAACAGTGACGGATGCGTATCCCATGCCGCGTGTGGATGACTTGTTAGACCGGTTGGCAGGGGCAAAGTATTTGACCACCTTCGATCTATGCAAAGGCTACTGGCAGATTCCCCTTAGTCCTGATGCTATTCCCAAGTCGGCATTTGTCACCCCGTTTGGCTTATTCCAGTTTCGAGTTATGCCATTCGGGATGAAGACTGCCCCGGCGACCTTCCAGAGGCTGGCTGACCGGCTTCTGGATGGTCTCCAGGACTATGCGTGTGCCTACCTGGATGACATCGCCATCTACAGTGCGACATGGGAAGAGCATCTAAATCACCTAGAGACAGTATTAGACAGGGTCCACAAGGCCGGAATCACCCTGAACCCAAACAAGTGTCATGTGGGCAAAGCAGAGGTTCAGTATTTAGGGCATTGGGTGGGAAGTGGGAAACAGAGACCAGAACCAGCCAAGATTGAGGCCATAGCCAAATGGCCCACCCCACGCACTAAAACCCAGGTCATGGAATTTCTAGGGACAGCGGGGTATTACAGGAAATTCGTTCCCAATTACAGCAGCGTAGCCAAGCCCCTCACTGATCTGACCCATAAGAACCAACCCCGCAAGGTAACCTGGACCCCAGAGTGTGAGGAAGCCTTCCGCCAGCTACAGGACACCCTCGCCAATACCCCTGTATTGGCCGCACCCGATCCAACTAAACGTTTCCTGGTCCACACAGACGCTTCTATGTTTGGATTGGGGGCAGTACTGAGCCAAGTCGGGCCGGATGGCCAAGAACACCCGGTAGCTTACCTGAGTCGGAAACTACTGCCCCGTGAAGTGAGCTATGCGGCCATCGAGAAGGAGTGCCTGGCAATAGTATGGGCACTCAAAAAGTTACAACCATATTTGTATGGACGACAATTTTCCCTCCTAACGGACCATAATCCCCTAGTCTGGCTTAATCGGGTCTCCGGAGACAACGCCAGATTACTGCGGTGGAGTTTAGCGCTACAACCTTTGGACTTCACCATCCACTACAGACCCGGCAAACAAAACGGTAACGCCGATGGACTAAGTTGACAAACGGAACTCGTACCAACCCCATAAACTTCGGTCATCCCCAAACCGATACGTTAAGGATCAGACTGTGTATGCCGATCGCGTCGCTGAAAAGGGGAGCCGTGTTACAGAACCCCCCAGCACCAAGAATGTTATGCAGTATATGTATGTATAATAGTTTCCATGTGAAATGCATCAGTCCACAGGCTGCGCCCTTGGACAAGATATTCTCTTTCTGACCTCCCCCCACCTTTGTAATTCCCACAGTAAATAGTGGCAGGCTCCGGCCCCCTGTGGCTATTGTAATGTATGTCTGGCTAGCTGTTTTCCTATTGGCCTGCCCTGTGTATCTGTGTTATATATTCTGTGTGCTGAAAATAAAGTGGGTTCTTTTAGACTGGAAATACGTGGGGTAGCAGTCAGCTTTTATATGCTCTCATGTAACCATGGATTTTCAGCCAGCGTCCTTCATTCAGAATCCAGCAAAAGCAGCGTGGACCTCCTGAAACACGGGGTGGTACTGAAAGAGGTACCCCAGCTTGGTAGACCCCGTTACAATGGGGTTGTACAGGAGCCGGGGGCAGACACAAGATTTCCCTATTTTCTGATGAGTGGGGAGTTGTTGTACCGGGTCACAAAAATAAGGGAGGAGTTGGTAGAGCAGTTGGTAGTGTCGGGTCCATATAGACGGAAGGTGTTGGACATGGCCCATTCACACATCTTGGGTGGACACCTAGGGGTGGAAAAAACGCAGGAACGGGTTGTGCAGAGGTTCTATTGGCCTGGGTGTCACCGGGAAATAGTGAACTATTGCAGGTCCTGCCCTACATGTCAGCTAACTGCCCCCACTCCTCATTTCCGGAGCCCCCTTGTGCCATTGCCCATTATTGAGGTGCCATTCGAGAGAATTGCCATGGACTTGGTCGGTCCCTTAGTTAAACCAGCTCGGGGCCATCAAAATATACTAGTCATCCTGGACTATGCCACACGCTATCCTGAGGCAATTCCCCTGAGAAATTCTTCCTCGAAGAGTATAGCCCGTGAGTTGGTCCATGTGTTTTCCCGGACAGGTCTGCCGAAGGAGATCCTGACTGAGCAGGGGACACCTTTCATGAGCAAGGTGATGAGGGAGTTATGCAAAGTCCTGAAAATCTCCCAGTTGAGGACCTCGGTGTACCATCCCCAGTCAGATGGCTTTGTTGAGAGATTTAACAAGACACTGAAGAGCATGCTGAGAAAAGCTATAGAGAAAGACTGTAGAGACTGGGACTGTCTCTTACCATATCTGATGTTTTCCATTAGTGAAGTTCCACAGGCCTCCACAGGGTTCTCACCGTTTGAGCTTCTATATGGCCGACATCCGTGAGGACTCCTGGATATAGCCAAGGAAACCTGGGAAGCTGAAGTCACGCCCCACAGAAGTGTCATTGAGCATGTGGCCATGATGCAGCAAAGGATTGCAAAGGTGATGCCTATCGTGAAAGAACACCTCCTCCAGGCACAAGAAGCTCAGGCCAGGGTCTACAACCAGTCTGCAAGAGTTAGGCAGTTCAAACCGGGAGACCAAGTTCTTCTGTTAGTTCGGACGGTGGAGAGCAACTTCTTGGCCAAATGGCAAGGGCCATATGAGCTCGTCGAGAAGCTTGGTGAGGTAAACAATAAAATTCACCAACCAGGAAAACGGAAACCAATTCAAGTCTACCATGTCAACCTCATCAAGCCGTGGCAAGATAGAGAGCCGGCAGTAGCTCCATCTTTGCTAAGCAACCCAGAAGGTGAGGTTGGAGGGGTTACTATAGTGGAGACGCTATCGAAGGCCCAGAAACAGCAGTGCCGGGAGCTATTCCAAAAGAACAAGGACCTGTTTTCAGAGTTGCCAGGATACACGAAGGTCATAGAGCACGAGGTCCTGACAGAGCCACATGTGCGGGTGAACGTGAAACCCTACCAAATTCCTGAGGCCCGTCGAGAAGTAATCTCGAAGGAGGTGGAGCGTATGTTGAAGCTTGGAGTCATTGAGGAATCCAAGAGCGGTTGGTCGAGCCCAATTGTCCTGGTCCCAAAACCTGATGGGGAGTTGAATGAGGTCTCCAAGTTCGACGCGTATCCCATGCCTCGCGTTGATGAGCTCATCGAAAGGCTTGGGCACGCCAGGTATATAACCACCTTGGATTTGACGAAGGGTTATTGGCAGATCCCCATGGCACAGGAAGCCAAGGAGAAGACGGCGTTTTCTACACCAGATGGATGCTTCCAGTATGTCCGGATGCCGTTTGGCCTACAGGGAGCTCCGGCGATCTTCCAGAGGGCTATGGATAGAGTCCTTGCACCCCATAAGCCATACGCTGCTGCGTACCTGGATGATATCGTCATCTTTAGGCCGGACTGGGAGAGTCATCTGGAAAAAGTCCAAGCGGTGTTTGATGCTCTAAAAGAGGCGGGGTTTACAATAAACCCGAAGAAATGTGCCTTGGGTTAGGAAGAAGCTAAGTACCTAGGCTATATAGTGGGTCGTGGAGAAATAAAACCCCAAATCAGTAAAGTGGAGGCAATTCAAACATGGCGAAAGCCACTCTCCAAAAAGCAAGTTAAAGCCTTTCTGGGGATCGTGGGATATTACAGGAGGTTCATCCCAAACTTCACCATGGTGGCTGCACCTCTGACTGATCTGCTAAAGGGGACAAAATCAGTAAAGGTCAAATGGTCCAAAGAGACAGTCAGCCTTCTAAGAAATATAGTAACATAGTAACATAGTTAGTAAGGCCGAAAAAAGACATTTGTCCATCCAGTTCAGCCTATATTCCATCATAATAAATCCCCAGATCTACGTCCTTCTACAGAACCTAATAATTGTATGATATAATATTGTTCTGCTCCAGGAAGACATCCAGGCCTCTCTTGAACCCCTCGACTGAGTTCGCCATCACCACCTCCTCAGGCAAGCAATTCCAGATTCTCACTGCCCTAACAGTAAAGAATCCTCTTCTATGTTGGTGGAAAAACCTTCTCTCCTCCAGACGCAAAGAATGCCCCCTTGTGCCCGTCACCTTCCTTGGTATAAACAGATCCTCAGCGAGATATTTGTATTGTCCCCTTATATACTTATACATGGTTATTAGATCGCCCCTCAGTCGTCTTTTTTCTAGACTAAATAATCCTAATTTCGCTAATCTATCTGGGTATTGTAGTTCTCCCATCCCCTTTATTAATTTTGTTGCCCTCCTTTGTACTCTCTCTAGTTCCATTATATCCTTCCTGAGCACCGGTGCCCAAAACTGGACACAGTACTCCATGTGCGGTCTAACTAGGGATTTGTACAGAGGCAGTATAATGCTCTCATCATGTGTATCCAGACCTCTTTTAATGCACCCCATGATCCTGTTTGCCTTGGCAGCTGCTGCCTGGCACTGGCTGCTCCAGGTAAGTTTATCATTAACTAGGATCCCCAAGTCCTTCTCCCTGTCAGATTTACCCAGTGGTTTCCCGTTCAGTGTGTAATGGTGATATTGATTCCTTCTTCCCATGTGTATAACCTTACATTTATCATTGTTAAACCTCATCTGCCACCTTTCAGCCCAAGTTTCCAACTTATCCAGATCCATCTGTAGCAGAATACTATCTTCTCTTGTATTAACTGCTTTACATAGTTTTGTATCATCTGCAAATATCGATATTTTACTGTGTAAACCTTCTACCAGATCATTAATGAATATGTTGAAGAGAACAGGTCCCAATACTGACCCCTGCGGTACCCCACTGGTCACAGCGACCCAGTTAGAGACTATACCATTTATAACCACCCTCTGCTTTCTATCACTAAGCCAGTTACTAACCCATTTACACACATTTTCCCCCAGACCAAGCGTTCTCATTTTGTGTACCAACCTCTTGTGCGGCACGGTATCAAACGCTTTGGAAAAATCGAGATATACCACGTCCAATGACTCACCGTGGTCCAGCCTATAGCTTACCTCTTCATAAAAACTGATTAGATTGGTTTGACAGGAGCGATTTCTCATAAACCCATGCTGATATGGAGTTAAACAGTTATTCTCATTGAGATAATCCAGAATAACATCCCTCAGAAACCCTTCAAATATTTTACCAACAATAGAGGTTAGACTTACTGGCCTATAATTTCCAGGTTCACTTTTAGAGCCCTTTTTGAATATTGGCACCACATTTGCTATGCGCCAGTCCTGCGGAACAGACCCTGTCGCTATAGAGTCCCTAAAAATAAGAAATAATGGTTTATCTATTACATTACTTAGTTCTCTTAGTACTCGTGGGTGTATGCCATCCGGACCCGGAGATTTATCTATTTTAATCTTATTTAGCCGGTTTCGCACCTCTTCTTGGGTTAGATTGGTGACCCTTAATATAGGGTTTTCGTTGTTTCTTGGGATTTCACCTAGCATTTCATTTTCCACCGTGAATACCGTGGAGAAGAAAGTGTTTAATATGTTAGCTTTTTCCTCGTCATCTACAACCATTCTTTCCTCACTATTTTTTAAGGGGCCTACATTTTCAGTTTTTATTCTTTTACTATTGATATAGTTGAAGAACAGTTTGGGATTAGTTTTACTTTCCTTAGCAATGTGCTTCTCTGTTTCCTTTTTGGCAGCTTTAATTAGTTTTTTAGATAAAGTATTTTTCTCCCTATAGTTTTTTAGAGCTTCAATGGTGCCATCCTGCTTTAGTAGTGCAAATGCTTTCTTTTTACTGTTAATTGCCTGTCTTACTTCTTTGTTTAGCCACATTGGGTTTTTCCTATTTCTAGTCCTTTTATTCCCACAAGGTATAAACCGCTTACACTGCCTATTTAGGATGTTCTTAAACATTTCCCATTTATTATCTGTATTCTTATTTCTGAGGATATTGTCCCAGTCTACCAGATTAAGGGCATCTCTAAGCTGGTCAAACTTTGCCTTCCTAAAGTTCAGTGTTTTTGTGACTCCCTGACAAGTCCCCCTAGTGAAAGATAGGTGAAACTGTACAATATTGTGGTCGCTATTTCCTAGATGCCCGACCACCTGCAGATTTGTTATTCTGTCAGGTCTATTAGATAGTATTAGGTCTAAAAGTGCTGCTCCTCTGGTTGGATTCTGCACCAATTGTGAAAGATAATTTTTCTTGGTTATTAGCAGAAACCTGTTGCCTTTATGGGTTTCACAGGTTTCTGTTTCCCAGTTAATATCCGGGTAGTTAAAGTCCCCCATAACCAGGACCTCATTATGGGTTGCAGCTTCATCTATCTGCTTTAGAAGTAGACTTTCCATGGTTTCTGTTATATTTGGGGGTTTGTAATAGACCCCAATGAGAATTTTGTTACCATTTTTCCCTCCATGAATTTCGACCCATATGGACTCGACATCCTCATTTCCTTCGCTAATATCCTCCCTTAAAGTGGACTTTAGACAAGACTTTACATAGAGACAAACCCCTCCTCCTCTCCGATTTTTACGATCCTTTCTAAACAGACTGTAACCTTGTAAGTTAACTGCCCAGTCATAGCTTTCATCTAACCATGTCTCGGTTATTCCCACTATGTCAAAGTTACCTGTAGATATTTCTGCTTCTAGTTCTTCCATCTTGTTTGTCAGGCTTCTGGCGTTTGCGAGCATGCAGTTTAGAGGATTTTGTTTTGTTCCAATCTCCTCGCTGTGGATTGTTTTAGAAATGTTCTTACCTCCCTTCTGAGTATGTTTTCCTGGGTCTTCTTTGTTCAAGTCTAATGTTTTTCTTCCCGTCCCCTCTTCTTCTAGTTTAAATGAAAGAGGCTCCGTGTAAGCAACCCGTTCTGATGGCCCCAAACTTTAAGAAAGAGTTTATTCTTCAAACAGATGCCTCAGATGTTGGGATAGGAGCAGTCCTTTCCCAAGAGCTACATGGGGAGGAGCATCCTATTCTCTATCTGAGTAGGAAGCTGTCCTCGTCTGAAAGGAATTACTCAGTCATAGAGAAGGAGTGTTTGGCCATAAAGTGGGCGGTGGACACGTTACGGTACTATCTGCTGGGACGTAAATTTAGACTGATATC